>NC_080741.1:52950363-53575363 GCF_020826845.1 Diceros bicornis minor
AAACTAAAGGCATACCCCTTTTACGTGTGCCCTGGTCACCACAGACCTCGTTCAATTGACTCCTGGTGCGGGGGCAAAGAAGACTTCTACTGTAAAAACTGGAGATGTGAAACCAGTGGGACTACTTATTGGGAACCCTCCTCTTCTTGGGATTTAATCAGGGTTAGAGCAAATTATAGCCACCAGATGAGTCGGGGCTCAGAATGCAATACCTGGTGCCACCCCTTAACCATTCAGTTCACAGGGAAGGAAAAAACAATTAAAACCTGGATCGGGAATGGTCATTCATGGGGAATAAGATTGTACAAAGAACGGTACGATGATGGCCTGACCTTCTCTATTAGATTAAAAATAGAACCCCCCGCCAGCAGACCAATAGGGCCAAACGGGATCCTAGCCGATCAGAGGTCCCCTCTGCCCCAAAAATCCCCCGCCAGCAGACCGATAGGGTTAAATAGCCCCAAACCCCCCCAGGTAAAATCCATAACCCTAAATGGGGCCGTAGATATGGTCACCAGATCTGCTCTGCGACCACCATCTACGCCACCTCCCGCAGTACCTACTGAGCAAAGATGGCACAGACTATTTAACTTAGTATGGGGAGCTTACTACGCCTTAAATGATTCCAACCCTGAAATGACTGAATCATGCTGGCTATGCCTAGCGGTCAGCCCCCCTTATTATGAAGGAATTGCCACCATGGGGGTCTATAATAACACCCCAGACCACACGACTTGTCTTTGGGGCAAAGAAGGGCGGCTAACCCTAACGGATGTGTCGGGGACCGGTTCAGGACTATGCTTAGGAAAAATTCCCCCAGGCTACCAGGCTCTATGTAATAAGATTGAAGTCAGCCTTCCGACTACTCCTGGTCATTTTTTGGTACCAGGACCCAATAGGTGGTGGGCCTGCACCACGGGCCTAACCCCCTGCATCTCAACTAGCGTATTCAATTCGTCACAAGATTTTTGCGTGCTTGTGCAGTTGGTGCCTAGAATTTATTATCATACTGCCAATAGTTTCGAGGATGAATTTGACCAGAGATCCAGATTATGGAAAAAAAAAAACCAGTATCCCTCACCCTGGCTGTACTCCTGGGACTGGGAGTTGCCGCGGGCGTAGGGACTGGCACTACGGCCTTAGTCACAGGAAAAAGGGGATTAACTGCCTTGAGCAATGCTATAGATGAAGACCTCAGGACTTTAGAACAGTCCATCTCTAAATTAGAAGAGTCCCTCACCTCCCTGTCTGAAATAGTGCTCCAGAATAAAAGAAGATTAGATCTGCTGTTTTTAAGAGAGGGAGGACTTTGTGCGGCCCTTAAAGAAGACTGCTGTTTCTATGCAGATCACACAGGGGTAGTCCGAGATTCAATGCAAAGATTAAAGAAAAGATTAGACATGAGACAGCAAAGCAGGGAGGCGCAACAAAGCTGGTTTGAATCCTGGTTCACTAAGTCCCCCTGGATGACGACCTTACTATCCTCCCTAGCAGGACCCTTGCTGATTCTTTGTCTACTTTTGGTTTTCGGACCATGTGTTTTCAATAAAATTACTGCTTTCATAAGAAAAAGAGTCAATGCAGTGCATGCTATGATGCTCCAACGCCATTACCAAGCTCTCCCACGCAATGAGCCACTGATAGTAGACACCGAAAACTAAGTTCTAAGATTAGAACTAGGGACAAAAGAAGAAGTGGGGAATGAAGGAAGTAAATTATATTAAAAATTTAAAAGTTAATACCTTAGAGACAGGCACCTCCACACCCTAAGGATTCCTGGTATAAGGGGGAACGTTTATCGATCCTGACTGACTCTATTCATAGAAGACTCGCCCTAAACTGTTCGGGGAAAATTGAGAACAAGAGAGTGCTCCAGAGGGATAAGTTTGGGAGGGTCGGGGTGGAGGGGGTCCAGATGGGGACGCGTGTGTGTAACCTGATAATTGCTTCGCGCCATAGCAATTCGCGCCATAAAATGTAACTGTTTAAATGTTTTAAATTAGCCAATCATGTAAGACCGCGCCAACCTTTTCCCTCTTTATGCTTCCGAATCCTATAAAAGAGCTTGCCCCTTAAGGTTCGGGGTCGACCCCTCTGTCTCCTGCGAGAGATACGTGTCGACCCGGAGCTCCGCTTAATAAAACCTCGTGCATTTGCATCAAGCTCGGTCTCCTGTGTCTGTGGGTCCGCGCCTTCCCGAGACTAGAGTTGGATTTCCTTTTTGGAATCCTACAGCAGGACTGACTACATAATTTGCAGGGCCCAGTACAAAACAAAAACATGGGCCCCTCCTCAAAAAATTGTTAAGAATTGCAAGACGGCAACAGCAGAATATTCAACCAAGTTCGAGACCTTTCTGACCTTGGTTCCCTGTGTGACTGCATAGGTCACAGACCCGAGAAGCTGGCCCAGCCCAGGAACAGTACAGCCACAACTTTGAGGTTTTCCACGTGCACTTTAAACACATTGTTTATTTAAGGCTCTTAACTCCATTTTAACGATGAAGACTCTGAGGTTCTGAAAGGCTTAGGAACTTTCCCAAGGTCACACAGCCAGTAAGTGCTAGGAATGGATTCACACTCTGCTTCTGGACTGGAAAGCTCCGGCTCTGTTTCCAGGGCAAAGGGTAGGTAATCAGTCATTCACATTTAACAAAGACCATTGTTGGTAAACAATGCCCTCTTGTTCTTGAAGAAAGGGACGGGATCTTCCCAGATAAGCCTAGAATGCCCAGAGCCAGGAAACACTGCCTAGAGCCACAGGGCCTGTCTCTAAATCTACAGAACTGTTTCAAAAGGCTTAAAAGCCCTTTCTGGCGATCTAACCTACAACTGCTTTAGCAGTCCCTCCTCCCCAGTCACAGGTGAGCTGCTTCCTGGTGAGTTGTTTGTATTCTCCCCCACCCCTCCTTCCAAGAAAAATAGCTTTAAGGTGTTTTACAGCCTTAAGACAGCTCCACTCTACCCTGCCTCCAGACGGCCTGAGCCTTTCCCTCCCACTGAGCAACTTTCACGACACTGTCCTCGCACTAGAACTCTGGGTCTCCCACCCTACCCTGCCTTGGGCCTGCCCTGGAGCAGTGTCCAGCACTGCAGAGACAAAAGGGGATGGTGGAGGGAGTAGGATGTTGGGGGTGGGGTGAGGAGGGGGCTCCTGAAAGCTCACTGCAAAGCTGACCCTGGAAGCCCCCTAAGGGAGCTCTTCCACCCCTCGGTGCAAATTTTGTGAAGCATTAGAGGCTGAATGCTAAGGAAGAGGGGCTGAACCCCAAGGTCCGTGGTGACAAGGACAAGTGGAGGGAAGCCACGGACACCAGGAATGCCTGCCTGAGACAGCAGCTGCCTCCAGTTTGGAGTTGGTCACTGACACCCTCTGACCTATCTCAGGTTTTGCATAAATTTAAAAAATCACTGCTTGGTTTTCATGGTGGATTTTAAGGTGGCAGAACTTTTTACAGGTTCTTTTATGGGTGCACTATAATAATTCACAATACTTTTCAGGTTGAAGTAACCAAACTGAGTTCACCTTATTGGAGAAAAGACTGAACACATATTCACTATTTTCATTTTTGGTTCTAAATCAATCTTACATTTCTTGCTGGTCTTAAATTCTTGCTATCATTTATCTCCGTCCAGTCATAATTAAAATACAATAAAGGAGGGGGACCCCAGAAGCCACATGAACTGATGGAATAAAAATCTGCCCCGCCACAGAAACCCAGGACTGATGCAAAGAATTTCTCCTTGTGGAAGCTGCTTTCTGCTTTGTGCTCCTGCTTCATGATATTGATTAGTGCACAAAACTCTCCTGAGTTTGTGAATACACAGCAACATGTTCTTGATCTCGTCAATATTGGTATATACCTCATAAAAGAGCATGTGAGGATGGACAGTGGGTGACCTGAAGCATGCTGGCACATCTGGCAAGATGAATGCCACTGAGAACCAACATTTTCCAGATGATCTGACATCAACAAGAGTGGATCAAGCTTCTGAGACGCAGATCTTCATTTCTGAAATTAAGTTTCAACAGGGGCCGGCCCCGTGGCTTAGCGGTTAAGTGCGCGTGCTCCGCTACCGGTGGCCCGGGTTCGGATTCCGGGCGCGCACCGCCGCACCGCTTCTCCGGCCATGCTGAGGCCGCATCCCACATACAGCAACTAGAAGGATGTGCAGCTATGACATACAACTATCTACTGGGGCTTTGGGGAAAAAAAAAAAAAAGGAAGAGGATTGGCAATAGATGTTAGCTCAGAGCTGGTCTTCCTCAGCAAAATGAGGAGGATTAGCATAGATGTTAGCTAAGGGCTGATCTTCCTCACCAAAAAAAAAAAAAATTACTAAAAAAAAAAAAGTTTCAACAGGATAAGGTGAGTATACCAGGATAGGCCAGGTTATGGTGCAATAACACTTACCCCCACACCTTAGTGGTTTTAAACATCAGAGATTTATTTTTCACTTTCAGTACATGTCCTTTGTGGGTTGTCAGGGTGGCTCTTCCCATCAGGGTCACTCAGGTCTCAGGCTGGCAGAGAAGCCATCATCTTGAATGTTGCCAGTTGCTAGGTCCAAGGGAAAAAATGCACAGGAAGGTCTCACTTGGGCAATTAAATGCCCAGAAATGACCCACACTACTTCCACTCACAACTCATTGGCCAGAACTAGTTGAATAATCCCACTCAACCACAAGGGGGCTGGGAAGTGCTGGAAGGGAAGAGTACTGGACTGAGGTGATAAACAGCACTATTCACCACCACAATGGTTGGAGGTTGGAGAACAACAGGACGAACACTGATAGAGAAGCAGGTGCTTTAAGGATATAACTGCTGGCTCTGCTTTGGCGACAACACAGACTAACACCTCAAACCTCCTCAGGCTTAAACCACAAATGGCTGCACATCATCTGTGATCAGCTTCCTCAAGAAGCAGGATTTATTTACAGTGAAGTTGCAGGTCAGAAAGCCCAAGACTGAGCATTATTCTCCCAAATTTGCACCATTCACTACCCCTGATGACTTCCTTCAGCTTGTGTGTGGGGTGGAAAATTTCATAGTTACAGGGACCAAGTACTTTATCCATGATGAATTCCCCAGATTCAGTACACTTAGTACAGATGGATGCCACTATTGCCACCTTTCCCTGGTCAGTGACTACCCAACATCGCCTGGGAACGACCTCCTCCTTTGCTCTAAAAGGGAACATTTAAATTAAAGCTTAACCAGCATGAATAAATTCAGTAAAGCCTCCCCCAATACGGTATGAGTAACGTACTCCAATCCATTGTCTTCTTTCCTTCAGCTTGCTTGAATACTGGGAAGGCTTATATCCTACTTAAATGGCCTTTTCAAAAGTTGTTTTAGGGGGCTGGCCCGGTGGCATAGTGGTTAAGTTCGCGCGCTCTGCTTCGGCGGCCAGGGGTTTCTGCTTCAGTGGCCTGAGGTTTCCGCTTCAGCAGCCTGGGGTTCGCAGGTTCGGATCCTGGGTGCAGACCTACACACTGCTCATCAAGCCATGCTGTGGTGGCAGCCCATATACAAAACAGAGGAAGACTGGCACAGATGTTAGCTCAGAGACAATCTTCCTCACCAAAAAAAAAACAAAGAAATATTAGAATGTTTTTTTGTGTGTGTGTGTGAGGAAGATCAGCCCACATCCGTGCTAATCCTCCTCTTTTTTTGCTGAGGAAGACCGGCTCTGAGCTAAGATCTATTGCCAATCTTCCTTTTTTTCCCCCAAAGCCCCAGTAGATAGTTGTATGTCATAGTTGCACATCCTTCTAGTTGCTGTATGTGGGACGCGGCCTCAGCATGGCTGGAGAAGCGGTGCGTCAGTGCGCACCCGGGATCCAAACCCGGGCCACCAGCAGTGGAGCGTGCACACTTAACCGCTAAGCCATGGGGCCGGCCCTAGAATGTTATTTTTTAACTTTTTAAAAAATAATTTTATTTATTTATTTATTCCCCCAAAGCCCCAGTAGATAGTTGTATGTCATAGTTGCACATTCTTCTAGTTGCTGTATGTGGGACGCGGCCCAGCATGGCGGGAGAAGCAGTGCGTTGGTACGCGCCTGGGATCCGAACCCCGGCCGCCAGCAGCGGAGTGCGCGCACTTAACCGCTAAGCCATGGGGCCGGCCCTAGAATGTTATTTTTAATGTCTGCTTAGAAGTACTATAACTTATTTATATAAATTCTCTTATCAATGGATATTTAGATTGCTTTATAATCATAAAATCTCTGGGCTGAATACCTCCTCATGTCCATTGAAGGGGATCAGAACATGCCACCTCAAAATACGCCACTTTGGCATCTGGCTTATTTTGAACTGAAGGCATTTGAGAAACAGCAGATGTAGGAATGGCTCCCTGCCCTCTTCTTTTCTACTAAAAGCAGGACATAAATTTCCCGTGAGAAAGGTGCCCTCCCTGTACCAGGAGATGGGGAGCCAAAACTGAGATGAATCTGTACAAACAAATCTTACCGCAGCAATCCTTATCTTCCATTAGTTTCCCCCCATATTTACTTTCCCACAATTTACTGCCCCAAGAAGCTCAAACTCCTTTTGTCTTGTCACATGTCCAAAATTTATTGCTCTTTGTTAAAAATGGTATATAAGTCTCAGGTCTAATGGCTTCTTTGGGGTTTTCACTTCATTTCTGTGAGGCCCCCCTTATGCATATGAAATAAACCTTTTTCTCCTGTTAATCTGTCTTTTGTCAGTTTAATTTGTAGGGCCTCAGCCACTGAACCTAAGAGAATAGAGGGAAAAGTTTTTTCCTCCCCTACACCATCTTTGTCCATATATCCAATTATCTCCTTGAACTGAAATTGCCTGTCACATTTTTGACATTGATATTTATTGCCAAAGTGCACTTAAAACGACTATAGACATATTCATGCCTACTATCAAGGTATGTATAAGCATTATGATGAGCTTATTTTCCTAGACCTAAATCCCACTGCTTTAGGAAGCCTTCTACTTCCACACACCACCATCTCTTTTCCTTTTGCGAAATCCTTTCCACCTAGGGTCTGCAGCACTGTGCAGCTGAGCACTTCAGTGTTCTTTTGTTAAATCAATAAAAAAGAAAAGAGGAAGGAAGGGAGGGAGGGAGGAAGGAAGGGAGGGAGGCAAGAAAAAGGAAATTCCAGCTTCTATTTGTGCCTGGTCCTCTGCAAGGCAGTAGAAATACAAATATAGGGCCGGCCCCGTGGCTTAGCGGTTAAGTGCGCGCACTCCGCTGCTGGCGGCCCGGGGTTCGGATCCCGGGCGCGCACCGATGCACCGCTTGTCCGGCCATGCTGAGGCCGCGTCCCACATACAGCAACTAGAAGGATGTACAGCTATGACATACAACTATCTACTGGGGCTTTGGGGGAAAAAATAAATTATAAAAAAAAAAAAGAAATACAAATATGAAGTAGACCAAGTCGCCACCTTCCAGGAGCTCACAGTCCAGTGGGCATCTAAACCTTGCTGTTGTTAGATGCATCTTGTGAGTAGCTGTGGGGTGGGATGGGGGATTAAAAAAAAGGGTATAATTAGTCTCCTGCTTACAGTCTGACATGACAGCACTGGCACAGTAAATGGGTGTCTGTTTATGAGTCTCTGGCACTAAATAATGTGAGGAGTGCTCAAATTTACACTCCCCCCGCAGTGTGGGAATGGAATTATAAAAGCAGAGTAAGTTTCCCAACTACAAGTACCACTTCTTACTCATCCAAGCAGCTACAGCATTTGGCCCACATAGAAGACACTCAGGAAATGTCCGTGGAATGATGGAGGAATGAATAAATGCATGGATGGATGAAGACAGCTCACTATAAGCAAGAAAAAACTGAAATTTTTAATATTTACAATCTCCCCACATCTGAAGAGGGCAGATCCTCCAGAAGAGGGCAGATCCTTTTGTTTTGATGATGGGCAAGGAAGCGTTTGGGAGAGACTGACAGGGAATAAAAGGTCCTCTATTACAAAGGCAAAGAAAAATCCAGGGAGACAACTAGGAAGATGGGAGGAGGAGTTCATGACAAGAGCAGAACATGGTTTGGAGACCTATGGAGAGACATGGCAGCTGCGTAACGGAGCGAGTGAGATAATATGTTTTAAGATTTTTAGGAAGTCTGCTGTGTGATTTGTGATGTAACTCCCTCCCCCATCTCCCCAAGAAAATATCGGTAAAAACAGTGTACTCTTCTGTGTCTTTGGAGTGTAGTCAGGACTTGTCTTTTGAATGTGGGAAGGCATCAAGTCGGGCTCAGGGTGGGCACAGGGTGAGCGCGGGGACAGTGAGGGAGGCCCAGGGTCATTCGTGTTTGCTCGCAGCTTGTGAGTTAGCGGATGACGGAATCTACTCTCTTGGTGCTTCAGAGCTGTTATTTGGTTGCCCAAGCGGGAGAAAGGGAAACACCGATGAGTTGTGGGATTATAGCGGTGGGGAGGGGCGGGGATGACTTAATCTGGCTCCAGAAACAGTGACTTGTGGGGAAGCAGTGATTCTCAGTCCCTTTGCTCAGCCCACTGCCTGGCACCAAATAGGAGCTCGGAATGTATTTGCTGACTGGATCGTACCGGATAAAGGAAGGAACGGATTATACCAATCGGTGAGTTGAGGGTTATTACCCCCATTGTAGGGATGAAAAAACCGAGGCCTGAAGGTACCTCCAACCAGGTCTCTTGATGGTCAGGGCGGAGCCAATGCTCTCGTACGCGCTCCCGCTACCCCGTGCCCCCGCCACTACAGCTCGCACCTGCCATCCCAACCCCGCTGCACCCACCCAGCCACCCCACACTTCCGGATTCCGCTCCGCCCACCCACGAGTACTTCCGGTTCCCCGTGCTGGAAGCCGCGCCCCGGAGCCGCAGGGCGGTAAGTCCGCGCCGGGAGGGCCTGCAGAAGCAGTCCTTGGGCCAGGCGACGGCGGGTCCAGGGGGCAGCGGGCCCATATTTCCCAGGTCACCACCGGATATTACGCGGCAGCTATTTCCTTCGCGAAGGCCTAAGGCCCCGCCTGAGGACGACGTCACTTCCGGGGCCTGTGGGGGCAGCGAGGGCCGGAAATGGCTCTGGTCCCATTTGGTGGCGGGGCGGGGACAGTCAAGGAGGGTCTTCTCCGTATTTCCGGGTTTCGCGCTGGAGCGCGGGGGTTTTAAGGGAGACCGTGTGCTGAGTGTAGTTGCTGGATTTAGCGAATACAAATACAAGATGTCGAGTTAAATTGATATTTCAGATAAAAAACAATTTTTTAGTGTAGGTATGTTCAAAATATTGTGTGGAACATACTTATATATTGTTGGGTCTGAAATTTTTTTTTTTTTATAATTTTATTTATTTATTTTTCCCCCAAAGCCCCAGTAGATAGTTGTATGTCATAGCTGCACATCCTTCTAGTTGCTGTATGTGGGACGCGGCCTCAGCATGGCCAGAGAAGTGGTGTGTCGGTGGGCGCCGGATCCGAACCCGGGCCGCCAGCAGCGGAGCACGTGCACTTAACCACTAAGCCACAGGGCTGGCCCCTGAAATTCTAGTTTAACTGGACGTCCTGTATTTTATCTGGCAACCTTAGCCTGAAGGACCCCCTGTCCTGGGCTCTGGTATCCAGTAGCAAGGCTAGGATCGTCTAGGACTGTGTCCAACTAGGAAACAGGTACAAAGTTTGTGTAAGCTGTCAGAATCAGCTATTGCTAGCTGCTAAGCCGCTTTTAGCTCCAAGCCTAATGGGCCAGCCTCGGGGGCCCCCTGGCAAAAGCTGGGCCTGTTTTCAGGGTTCCCATGGCGGCGCCATCTGTGTTCCGTTTCACAGCTGGAGTTGGGCAGGGTTGGTCTTCTGTTAGGGGAAAGCTGAGGACCATTAGGCTAAGTGGCCAATGGCTAGAAGTTGCCAGGTTTTTTTTAGTTTGGTGAGGAAGAGTGGCTCTGAGCTAACATCTGTTGCCAATCTTCCTGGTTTTTTGCTTGAGGAAAATTAGCCCTGAGCTAACATCTGTGCCAGTCTTCCTCTATTTTTTCTGTGGGTTGCTGCCACAGCATGGCTTGACGAGTGGTGTAGGTCCATGCTGGAGATCCCAATCACTAACCCTGGGCAGAAGCGGAGCAGGCTGGACTTACCTACTATGTCTCCAGGCTGGCCCCCTTGCCAGGTTTTTTGAGTGTGGGATAAGTGGTGTTTGGGGTCCAGGTTTATGTGTTAACAGTGGGCAGTGTCAGAGAGCCCCAGGATGTCAAGGGGAGATCATTAGTCTTAATCTCATCCCACCTCTTGTTTTGCAGTGAAAGAAATGGAGGTGTCCCTGTGGTAGAGCTGGAGCCTGATTCCCAGTCTCCTTCCCCTGCTCTGTCCACCCTCGCTGCTGCAGTCAGCTGGCAGTATTTATGGTGAATCTTTATTAAAGTAGATACCTTTTTAGAGATGAGCTTTTTGGGGATTTATTGTCCCTAAAACACCTCTACAGCCTCCTGACAGTCACCCCAAGGCTTCTGTAGTCTTTACCCTGCCCGGTGGGGAAAATGACTATTTGGCTTCAGCTGTGGGAGCCTGGCCTTTGCCTACTCCAGCCAGTTGGCTCTCACCCCTGTGGGTGGTGTGACCTAATATGTAGCTTTTTATGTTGCAGCCAAAAGGCCTGTTCTTGGCAGGGGTGGGTCTGGCCAGCCTTGTAGGTGGAAGGGCATCCTTTTATGTCCTGCAGATTTGGCCCCATGGTACATGGCCTCATGTGTTGTCTAGGGACTTCTCTAAGGTCCCACCACGAGCCGGACTTTGCTGCCACTTCTGATTTGAACCTGAACCTCTTGCTGGAACCGGTCCTGAGTGCTAGGATTTCTTAGGTTGTATGCCTTGAGGATGTGGTCTGGGCCTGCCTGTTAGTGCCCCAGTGAACCTACAGCCTCTCCACACCGACCTAGCCTCCCCAGGCTCCCCAGCCCAGACCCATGAGCTAATGAAATAGAGCAGGCTGGAGGTCACTGGGCTTGGGGTCAGTTGGTGGGACAGCCAGCAGCCTTCTGGCAACAGAAGTGATAAAGAGGCAAAGAAGGAGTGCCAGAAAGAGCCATTGCTCCTGGGTGAGAGCTCAGAAGTGCAGGGGGTGGAAAAGAGTGTGGGTGGGAGCCCACTGATAGGACCCGCTCCTTCCGTGAATGATTAACTCTCAGCCAAAGGGAGTGACCTAGGAGGAGGGCTCAGCTAACAGGACCTTTGGACTCAGGGCACAGTGTCCAGATGGCTGGCTTGTGACCTGCAGAAGAGGACGACATGGCTGGGTGGCAGGCCTGGGCTCGGAGGTCTGGAGTGAGATCAGGCAGCTGTGGGCCTCAGGAAGTCTCCTTGGACTGGCAGATAGCCCATTCTTGCAGGAGCAGCTGTGGGGTCCACTGGCCCTGAGCCCTCGGAGGGGTGGCTGTGGGCAGCCTCCTGTCTGTGGCCTTGCAACAGCCTCACTAGTGCTTTCTTCACCCTAGACAGCCATGGGTGCCAGGTGGTGCTGAGAGCAGTGGGGCATGGCTGCAGCCCTGCAGATCCTGCCTCGCTTGGCCCGAGCTCCCTTGCGCCCACTTCTCTTGGGGGGCCCAGTGGCCCGGCTGGCCAGTGGCATGGCCCTGGCAGAGCACGCACGGCAGCTGTTTGAGAGCGCTGTGGGTGCCGTGCTGCCAGGCCCCATGCTGCACCGGGCACTGTCCTTGGACCTTGACAGTGGGCAGCTGAAGGTGCGGGACCGGAGCTTTCAGCTGCGGCAAAACCTCTACCTGGTGGGCTTTGGCAAGGCTGTACTGGGCATGGCAGCTGCAGCCGAGGAGCTACTGGGCCAGCATCTCGTGCAGGGTGTGATCAGCGTTCCCAAGGGGATCCGTGCTGCCATGGAGCGTGCTGGCAAGCAGTAAGGAGCCTTGGGGGGCTGCTCCCCACTGTCCATCTAGAGGGGAATGTGGGCCCAGACTCAGGCTGGATTGGGGCCTCCCTCCCTCACCAGCTTCCCTTTTCTTCTGGGTCTGGCCTGGCTCATGGATGGGTGTCAGTGGGCATCCTTGTGGGCCCCCTTCACCTGTTCAGCTGGGAAATCAGGTGAGAGGGGAGCCCACCCCATCTCTTGCTCTCTGTTCTCTCTCTCCTCAGGGAAATGCTGCTGAAGCCACACAGCCGTGTCCAAGTATTCGAGGGTGCGGAGGACAACTTGCCTGACCGTGATGCATTGCGGGCTGCACTGGCCATCCGGCAGCTGGCTGAAGGTCTCACAGCTGATGACCTGCTGCTCGTGTTCATTTCAGGTGTGGGTGCCAGACTGGCTCACAACAGTTTGGAGGGGGGTTTCAAATAGGTCTGCGAGAGACCGTTGGTCTGAGCCCCCGGGGTCACAGAACAAGGGAGGCAGTAAGGAACCTAGATGGTTGACTTCTGGGTGGTCCTGGGTCGGTTGTCTGGCCCCCTCTGAGCTGTAGGGTCCTCCCCTCGACTGACCTTGTTGGGTGACCGTGAGAGGGTGCATAGGGAGCATCTAACTCAAGACCTCGCAATGAAAATGTCACTGCCATTGCTGCTATCTGTACCAGTGTCACCTGGGGCTAGAACCCAGATCTCCACGGAGCCCCTTCCTTGTTCCTCCTCTGTCTCCTCCTTGTCTACCCCCTTTTCCAGGCTCTTAAGGAATAGTTCTTCCAGTCCCTACCAGGACTTGGCCTACCCTAAGGCCGGGCACAACTTTAGGTGCACAGGGTGTGGCGACTGTACACACATTCACTGCATGTCCACACGGGGGCACCCTAACCCCACCTTTCTAGCACCCCTTTCCTTGCCTCTGGGCACTGCTTCCCTAGGTGGGAAAGTCCCTTGGCCACCTCATCCTCTCTGCTCTATGTCTTCACTGTCTCTGTAGGTGGGGGCTCGGCCCTGCTGCCTGCCCCCATCCCACCCATCACACTGGAGGAGAAGCAGACACTCACCAAGCTGCTGGCAGCCCGAGGAGCCACTATCCAGGAGCTGAACACCATCCGGAAGGCCTTATCCCAGCTCAAGGGTGGGGGGCTGGCTCAGGCTGCCTACCCTGCCCAGGTATGTGGTTCATTTCTTTCCCAGGCAGCCCTGGGCTGGTGGAGCCAGGCCCACATGTGCCAGGGAGAGAAAAGCCTAAACAGCATACAGGTTGGCAGGGGCCTGGTATAGGAGTCCACAGGGTCGGCTGGTAGGGGCATCAGAGAGGGTGAAGGGGCATCCAGGTGTTCTGCAAACCTGCTTGAGAGTGGTTAGAAACAGGTGAGGAAACGCACTGGGCGGTGTGAGGGTGTGTGGTTACATGGGGGCCAGTTTGTCTTCATGGGCTCTGGGGTGAGGACCAGGTGGAACTGAGCCTTGCCTCTGTGACTGCTCCCCAGGTGGTGAGCCTGATTCTGTCAGATGTGGTGGGGGACCCTGTGGAGGTGATCGCCAGTGGTCCCACGGTGGCCAGCGTCCACAGCGTGCAAGATTGCCTGCACATCCTCAATCGCTATGGCCTTCGTGCTGCCCTGCCACGTTCTGTGAAAACTGTGCTGGCTCGGGCTGACTCTGACCCCCATGGGCCACACAGCTGTGGTCACGTCCTCAATGTGATCATTGGCTCCAATGCACTGGCACTGGCTGAGGCCCAGCGGCAGGCTGAGGCGCTGGGATACCGGGCTGTGGTGCTGAGCACAGCCATACAGGGCAATGTGAAAAGTGTGGCTCAGTTCTACGGGCTGCTGGCCCGAGTGGCTGGAGCCCACCTCACCCCATCTAGGGCTGGAACCTTTATGGAGGAGGATGAACAACTCCATGAACTGGCGGCCAAGCTCCAGCTCCCAGATCTGCAGCTGAAGGAGGCTCTGGAGGCTGTGGCAGGGACTGGGAGCCCCGTCTGCCTGCTGGCTGGTGGTGAGCCCACAGTGCAGTTGCAGGGCTCAGGGAAGGGTGGCCGGAACCAGGAACTGGCCCTGCGTGTTGGAGCAGAGCTTGGACAATGGCCACTGGGGCCTATTGACGTGCTGTTTTTGAGCGGTGGCACCGATGGGCAGGATGGGCCCACAGAAGCAGCAGGCGCCTGGGTCATGCCTGAGCTTGCCAGCCAGGCCACTGCCGAGGGCCTGGATGTGGCCACCTTCCTAGCCCACAATGACTCACATACCTTCTTCAGCCGCTTCCGGGGTGGGGCGCACCTGCTACATACAGGGCTGACTGGCACCAATGTCATGGACGCCCACATCCTATTCCTGTGGCCACGGTGACAGCATAGGTCATGTTTTGGGAGTCCAGAGGAGGCCTACAGAGCAGTGTCCTGGGGCAGAGCAGGGTTGGTCCCCAGGGCCTCACCAGGCTTTAGGGCCCCTCCTCTCCTTGGCCCTGGCTGCTTGGTTGGCCCTCACACCTCTCACCCAGGGCCTCTGCTCCGTGTCTATTCCCCCAACCAGACTGGCAGGTGGGGCCTCTCTTCCACCTCTACTTTTCCCATGGCGGCAGCACCTGAGGACCAAGACGAGCCCCTTGTTCACTGTTCTGGATCATCTGCCCCAGGCAGCCCCTCTGCTGAGCTTCTGAGCCTGTTTTTTGTGTGGTGTGAAGCAAGAAGGACTGAAAATAAAAAGGACCACACTATGGGTTCTCAAAGCATTTTCTCTCAGAGCAAAGCCTAGCAGGGAGCTGCTGGGAAGGGGAATGGGGTTGGGCTGTAGCCTTAGTGCCAGGACCCTACAGGAGTTCCCCACATCTCTCTCTGAAGGGCACCCTCAGCACTTGTTTCACTTAACAGGAGCCTTGGAGGGTTGAGCCGGGCTCCCAACATGCTTGATGTGGGTGGTCAGAAACCCCAGGGAGGACAGGCTGAAAGACTGCGGTCCAGAGGGACTGGCCACCCATTCAGCTTTGATTCTCACCTGTGGCATCCCTGCTGTGGCCTCTCCAGCCTCTGCTGTATGCCTCGGTGGGCATATGCTTACTACCTGCCACCAAGGACGTCCCTCCCTTCTGCCTTTGGACGGCCCTTAGCCGTAGACTGCATCCTTCCTTGGTTGAGCTGCCCTCTATTTATCCTGGGGCTACCCCTAGCTACACAGGACGCTGGACCTTGTTTCCTTGTGGCAGGACCATTTTCCCAAACTGAACACCCCCAGTTCCTTCAGCAGCTCCTCTGGGGATGTAGTCTGGTTCCTGGTACGAGCGTTGCAGTGGAGGTCTTCAGCGCTGGGATGGTGGGTCAGAGGAGTGATGGGGTCCAGAACCTCCCTGCCCTCCCCCTGTTACAGCTGGCCAGGGAAGAGGCCAGTGGGAGGAGGGGCTCCTTGTCCAGGCTAGGAGCCTGCTCTGGGAGAGAGAGGGGCCGCTGTCCTGGCTCTCCTTGCTCAGTATCCAAGCCCTTGCTGGCCACCCCCGCCGTGCGCCACGGCTCCAATCCCTATATGAGTGACCAGTAGAATCACATAGGAATAAAAAGCCATAGAGAACAGCGAGGCCTGGGGCTGCTCCTGCTGGCCCCTCCCTCACCCCAGCCACCCCCTCCTCTCTGAGGGTGTGAGGGGCTCTGGGCCACGGCTGGCATGCCCTCCACCTCAGAAGAGCCTCCCTTCCCCACTTGGGCCCTGGACAACTTGCAGACGGTTCGTGACCTGGGGATGTGGCTCCCACTCAGCGGGCTGGGGATTGGGAGGGAGGTGAGCAAGGTGAGCAGGGCTCTGGGGGCCTGGGAGATTTAGGGAAGAGGGGAGTTTGCACCCCTCTGTGATGCAGGGGCACCACTTCCTTTCCTTCTGTCCTGGCACAGACTTTCTGCTGACTAGAGATCATAGTAGGGGATATTGTCCCCACATGGTAGTGCCTATGTCCTAGTGCTCCTCTGGCAACCTCTAGATATGCCCTGAGCCTGCTTCAGTCCTTCCCTTGGGAGCATGAGTATTAGCACTGGGTGTCAAGTTCCAGGCAAAGCAGGATAGGAGGGCTGGGAGAGTGGCAGAGGACCTGTCCGCTGTGTCCCCAGTGTGTGCTTGGGTGTGCGTGTGAGATGTTGGTGTTGGCATACTGAGAGGGGGAATGCGTGTGTATGTACACGTAGATACTCAGCACAGGATGTGCTGTTGATTGTGCACATGACTGCTTACAGGCAGCTGAGGGGTTTGGGTGTGAATGGGGTCCTGCTGGAGGCTCCCCCTGTGCCACCTTGGCCCTGCCCTGTGCCTTTGTTGGGGCTGGGAGGCCAGGGGCTGAATCGGGCCTAACCCATTACATTTTCTCATTTGGTACCCTGAGATGAGAAAGGATATATTTGGCTGCAATCTAGATGAAAATATTAGATAAACCCTACAAGGTGAGTGTTCAGTGATTTGCTCCATAAATGTTGACTATGGGTCATTAAAGTGCTCCCCTCCTGTGGCTCTTGGCTGTCTCTTCTGGCTCAGGTTCTGCTGCCCTTGTGCCCACCTCATCTCCACCCCCTGAAGCTTTCCCTGGCCTGGCTGGAGGCTTTCACCATGTAGGGTGCCCAGCCCTCACTGACTGCTGCCACCCTCCATTCTCTGTACTTGGCATGAACTGAGAGCAGCTGGGCAGTGGGCCTGGACAGGCTTTAGGTGTCAGCTAATCCACACGCCTTTGTTTTATAGCTGGAGAAACAGAGAGGGAAGGTGGCTTGTCTGGGGCTGCACAGCAAGTCAGTCACAGAATCAGGATGAGAACTTGGTTGGGACCTACTTGACCACCCTCTGTCCACCCTTTGGGGCTCAGAGACCCTGGGACCCAGCGAGGGCTCAGCCAGAGCCGGGGGATCCACTCCTGCCTCCCTGCTGCCTCTCAAGGGCTTGGGGATGCTGACATGACCATGCTTGGTCTCTCTAGAGGTCCATAAAACAGATTTGTCAATCCCTTCTTGGCTCAGATTTCACAGCTCCATTGTGTGTGTGATTTGGTAGAAAACCACATGCACTTGGGTGGTGGGCTTCTACACAAAAGTGTGTGTCTGCATCTATATGCACATCTATGTCTGTGCATGGGACGTGTGTGAGTATGTGTGTATACATTCAACCCACAGCCAGTCACTGAGTGGGCCTCTGAGCTGTGCTCTGCTCCACCCCAGGGTGGGAACACAGTTTGGTGTCGTTAGTATGTTGGGGACACGGTGAAGCAAGTTGGTCAAAGAGGCCATAAACCCTGGTAGAAACCAACTGGCAAAGGGCCTTGTGTGCCTGGCCAAGGAGATCAGACTTCACGTGGACAGCAGTGACAGGACTTGTGAGGATTTGTGGCAGGGAGTGATGCCAGGAGGCTGTTTTAGGACTTTGATGCTGAGGCCTTCTTTACTGTAGGGGCGGGGGTGGGGGGCATGCAAGGAGGTGGAGGGGGTGTCGCAGGGGGAGAGAGATACATCACTGGGCTTGAGAACCCCCTCTCACCTCCGCTGGCTGCTCCTCTGCATTCTCATCCCCGTAGCCTTCAGCCAGCCCAGGCAACCCTTTAGATGCTCACTTTGGAACCAAGGCTGGAAGCCCTGGCTCAGGTGCCCCTGGGAGTAACCTAGCCCCTCTGTCCCTGGGAATGCCATCAGAGCCTTGAGGATTTGGGGAGCAGAGAAGCCGGGCAGCTAGAGGACACTTTGGTGAGCATAGGTACCCTGCCCCCATGTGGGCTTTCACCAGGGTGGTAGTTGAGACCTGAAAGGAGCACTGGAGTGGGAGTCGGGTCCTAGGTCTTTATCCTGGCCTTGCCACCTTCCTTTCTCCAGGCCTCAGTTTTCTCCTCTGTCTAATGGGGACAACATGCTTGTCCTGCTCACCTCTCCGGGGAGGTGTCAGCAGCAGATGGATCTGGGTAGGAAAGCTCTGGGGAAGTGGGGGGCTCAGGGAGGGAGGGGAAAAAGGGAGAAGTGCTGGCCTCTTCCAAGGAGAAGCTCAGGGAGCTCTTGGCTCAGGGAGGCCCCCTTCTTCCAGGCAGCGCCAGAGTTGGAGCCAGCAAGGCCTTGGTGCTCACTGACTAAGGCCAAGCCAGTGACTACTGCCCTCTGGCACTGGATGGGCGCTAGCAGGGGGTGGTATTTGAGTCTTTAATGGCTGTCAGGGTGCCTGGTGCCCTGGGAGGTCACAGACCCCCAAGAGGGAATCAGCTGGAGTAAGCTGACCCAGCCTGGGAGAGAGCCCCCTCATGTTTCAGAAAAATGGGCAGGGCAGCCTGCCTTCCTCTGGATCTGGATCATATGTAAGGGATATGGTGAGGCCCAGGCTGGGGTTGGGGAGAACCAGCTTGACCCTGGTCTGGGAATCCCTAGCTGGGTGAGAGGATTCAGGGTGTGCTAGGGGAGGACAGAGGTTGTGTAGGGGTGGGGGGACACTAACCCTGAGTGGTGGGGAAGCCAGTGGCCTAAGCAGCTGCTGGGTGAAGGATAGGGCCATGGAGCTGTAGTGAGCTGTGCCCAGGCGGGGAAGAATGGCCTTTCTCCCTGAGACAGGAATGTCTGAGGGTCAGCCTCTCCTGGGGTAACCATTGGGCCAGTCCTAAGGCTTTGTTCTCTCACTTCCCCTGACTCAGTCTGCCCTTGGGCCTGTAAAGACTGGATGGGGTGGGCTCAGGGTGGACCACCTCGGCCCTTGACACTCAGTGCTCACTATTCCGATTCTACCTCTCTGTACACATTGCTCCATCTGGGAGGGGTTGCTGCCTGCTCAGATGCCAAGGAAGAGGGCGAGGGAGAGTTGGCCCCTGGAAACAAGTGCCCCACCTCCCCAGTCCTAGGGGGATAAATGCCCTTACCAGCTCTGCCTCATGGCATCACTACCCACCATATTCTTGTCTTGGCTCTCTAGGGGTTCAGGGAGCTGTAGGCCCTGGCCCTGCCCTGGCCAGATAGCCAGGGGCTGGCCCCTCAAGATGCATTCCATTGGGAAGTTCCCCCTTGGTCTCCCCATACTTCCAGCCTTTCCTGCTCGTCCTCTGGCAGCCAGCAGAGCCATCCTGCTTGCCTCTCCCGGTGGTGTGAGCAGCACACTGTCTCCATCCAGCCCTGCCTTTCCACTCCCAGCTCCAGCTGAGGAGGGGGCAGGGCCCTGGCACTGGCTTCACCCACCTTCCCAGCTTCAGGGTCTCAGGATCTCCTTGTAGCCCGTAGCCCTGGGTCATCTCCAATAATCACACTTGTAGCCTCACTCAAGAGCCAGAGCTCTGTCTCCACCTGTTCTCCCCACTGCCCCCCTCAAATTCCTCCTTGTCCAGCTCAATTCACCCCAGGAAGCTGACTGGAGGAACATCTGGGCTCTGGCTTGGCTCCCTACTGTTTGCAACTCTGGGTGAAGCTGCCTGGGGATCTTATCTCGGGGAAGCTGGACAGACATCCCTAGGGGAGGGAGAAGTGCCCCCCCCCCCCCGTGGCTCTGTGGGTCTGGCAGTCAGTAGCTTGGGGTGAAAGCAGCCAGCCTGGGGGCAGGTCTCTTCTCCTTTGCCCACACCCCCTACCTGGGCAGTGGGAGCAGCCCAGCACATCCCTGACCAGCAACCAAAACCCCACCAGGGACAGGCACTTGTAGGGGTCACAGCCCAGTGGACCGCGCTGGTGCTGCCACCTGGCAACCTTGCAACCGCAGCCCAGCCAGAGGCAGGGTTCAGAGCCCTGGACTTCAGGACAGGGCATACACTCAAACCTCCAGGGGTGGCTGTTCTGGGCAGCTCAGCCCCCGCCCACCCAGTCGGGTCCCCCTGAGGGTCTCCCGCAGCCCAGGGCCACCTACAGAAGCCAGGCACCAGGGCAGGGACAGAGCCTGCCAGCTCCCAACCAGCTTTGCCCCATGCAGCCAAGTGGTGGCCCCTCTGCTCTCCCATCCTGCTGACCACTGGGGCATCTGAAGCTGGTGCTCTGACTGCTGCTCCTACTGCCCTGGGCAGAGAAGTGGTCATGGCCGGACTGCCCACTCTCCCCACCTACCTGCCCCCCCGCCCCCGGGAGCTCCGGCTGCCCGTGCCTGGCGTCCCGGATCCCCCAGCTCACCTCGGTGGCGCTGTCTCCTCACCAGAGGCACTGCAGTGTGAGAACTGTCCCGAGGAGCGGGTTCTCAGCTGAAACAAAGAGGTGGGGGAGAAAGAGGGGGGCAGCGGGAGAGGGAGAGGGTGAGTGAGCTGGCGAAGGAGTGGAGGCTGGAGGGGGAAGAGAGAGGGAGAAGATGAGAGAGAAGAGGGAGGGGAGGAGAACATGCCCGGAGATAAAGCCTGACTCCCAGGGACTGAAGGGCCAAGAAAGGAGGGGAGGGGAAATGGGGAGGGGGCGGAGGAGGTGAGGGGCCAGACCAGGAGAGGAGAGATTGTTAGGGGGCAGACACAGGGCAAGTGAGGGGCATGGGCAGGAGAGGGAGCTGTGAGGGAGGCAGGGCTGCCGGGGGCAGACAGCTGGGCTGGGCTAGGGGGCGGGGCGGGGCTTGGGGAGGGGGCAGAGGGTCCGTACCTCTGCCCCACACCAGGCTCCAGTGCTTGAGTGGGCAAAGGCCGCGAAGGGGAATGGGAGGGAGAGGCAAGCCGCCAGGCTAGGGGTAAGGCGCTGGGCTGGTAGGCTGGCTGGGAGGACAGGGCCCAGGGACAAAGGCGGAGAAGAACAAAGGTATCCCAATGGAGGAATCGGCCCCTGCTGACCTCTGGGGCCCGCAGTCTGGAATGTCCTGGACAGAGTCTCCTGAATGGAGGGAAGGTCCACTCTGGGGCGGTCCTGGCTTTGAAGTGGCAGCCTGAGGTCAAGGGGAGAGGGGATGGGCTGTGAGAGTGGGCAGGGGTCTCCTTTATCCCGCGAGAACTCGGAACACACCATAGTTGACCACACATCAGGATGCTGGTGTCCCTGTCTCTTTGGGGGAGGGGATGGTGACAGGGTCCGAAGCCTGGACTGAGAACTGGGTAGGGGAAGTCCCCTTTTAAAGACGAGCATTTGGGGCTCCCAGGGAGGAGGGGAGGATGGCGGGCGCAATGGGGAAGGGGAGGAGTGAGGATGAAGGGAGTGGGGAAGAAAGGGATAGGGAGGGAATGGGGTGGGAAGGAGGCTGCAAGGGGGGTCCAGAGCCATAGCCCCTTAGCAGGCCCATCTAAAGCAGAGGCCTCCCACTCCACACTCCACAATTCTTGGGCTGCCTAATGCTGCCTAATGAAGGATGGAATAATGAACCACTTCCCTGCTGCCACCTTCCTGCTGCCAAGTGCTGCTGTGACAGAGAAGGGCACCAGGGAAGTCAGCTTGGGCTGCTGGGGCACAAGTCTGTGTTAGTGCTGCCAGGGGGCAGGGAAGGTAGGGTGGCCTTGACAAAGCTGTCCCATCCCTCTTGTCCCAGTACAGCGCCCTGGGCTGGTCCAGTCTCCTCTCATGCTCAGAGGCACAGGAGGCCCTCCTAAGCCTTCTGACTAAGGGAAGTTCCTCTTCTTGTCCCACTGGAGACTCCTTATAAAAATTCCAGAGCACCACTGTTCTCCGGAGAGCAAGAGAATTGAAGGGAGCCTAAAGAGAAGTGGGCTTGCCTAAAGCTGTGATGGAGAGGGGGAGAGAGTCAGCCCCAGTCCCACTCTGCATGGAAGGGTAAGAGCTAGATGCCCCTTAGATTCTGCCCAGCCCAACTTCTTGCCATCTCCTCAGGGAAGGCCTCCTGGCCCCACCAAGCAGGGCCACATCAACCCAGCTGCCACTGGTCTGGCTGCTTCCTCTAGTAGCCTGAAACCCCATGAAAGGAAAAGACCTTCCCTCCTTCCTTCTACTTTTTACTTAGAAATGATTTCAAACTTAAAGAAAATTTGTCAGAATAAGAATAAGATACTCATATACCCTTTAGCCATATTCAACTATTATTAATATTTTGCCTCACTTGCTTTCTCTCTATATGTATTTACTGTGTGCGCGCGCGCGTGGTCATACGTAATTTTTTTCCTGAACCATTTGAGAGTAAGTTGCAGCCGTCATGGCTGAAAGGACCGTTTCTTACCTGTTTCTGTCTTCTGGAGCCAGCTTAGGGGAGCCCAGACCATGTTGTGTGGAAAGAATGAAGGTCTGGGGCAGGCAGTGAATTAGTGGATGTCACCTATTGGGAGCCTGATACTGGAGGGGCTTGGCCAAGGCCACCTTGGGAGTTGGGCTGCTCCAGGGCTAGGCCCCATGTCCCTCTTGTTTTTTCTCTCCTCCAGTCTGGGAGTCAGGGAGCCGTTGCCCACCAAAGTGAGCATGTGGTGTTTGCCAGGTGTGGAGCCATAGCATATGTCTATGGAGTTGGCAGCAGGCGAGTGGGGTGAAGCTGGTGCCCACACCGCGACACCCGGGCACACTCAGGCGAATGGGCACTGCCTTGCCCTGACTGAGCTTGAGAAGACCCAGCTGCTGGAGGCCCCAGTCCCAGTGCTGAGGCTTCGAACTCTTGCCTTTGGGACTCTCCCCACATCCCCATGAGGGACAGGGCAGGAGTGGGGGCCCCGCTTGACAACTCATCCACGTTGATAGGCTTAGAGAGGGCAGGATGGGGGCTCTGGTCATGCTGGGGCTTACCTGATGGTCCCTGACACAGGGGTGGCTTTCCTTCTGAGTCCCGCAGGGTACCCAAGTGGGTTGGAGTCCCATCTGGAGCCCATCCTTCAGATGGCTGCTCTCTTATCCCTTTCAACCCCCACCCAAAGGTTGTGCTTAAGAAGTTTGACATTTAAAAATCACATCTTGAAAGATGATCTGAGCTCTGAAGCCCTGATTTCTTCTCTATCTTGTAGGTGAAGTCCTCCTCCAGGAAGCCCTCATGACTTCCTCAGATCATTCCACCTCACATGGCTTCTGGGAAATGCCAGCTATGCTTGTTCCTTTGCTGGTTCACACTGGCGCTGTCCCCAGGGCCTAGGGCTTGGCTCAGACGTCAGCATTTCTCCCTCCTGCTGCCCCAGGCCAGGCATATAACTGATGTCCCATGGATGGGTGACAGTGGCTTGGTTATTCCTGCCTGGACATTGAGTCCCTCTGATGCCCCTGTGCGCAGTATGTCTGAGAGTCCACAGGCTCTGGGCTGGCAGAGGTGGGGGTGGGGTGGGGTGGGGTGTGCAAAGGGACCCACTGGGGAGAGGAAAAAGGCTTGTTCAAGACCACCAGCCTGTCAGGTGAAGGCAGGCCTCCAACTTGGGTCTGTGGCCAGCTGTTCAGCACCTTTTGTGTTCTCCCCTGGAACGTGGGCAAGCCTGTCCAGGGCGGTGGCAAAGGGTCTTCTCTGAACCCCACTTGGGTGACCGTAGGACCTGCTAAACCAGGGGAGGAATGCCCCTCCATCCATGTGAAAGCCCAGGGGACACCGGCCTCTTCTCCTCCTGCCCATCCCCCTGAAGACATTTCAGTCAATTAGCACATACAGTATTTACTTAATTAGGGTAATGACGTAATTAGCGTAACTTGGGCTCCATCGCATGGCTTCAACATGCAATTAGGAGCCGTCAGCGGGAGGCGACATTGTGAAAATGTTCATTCAATTTTGGTTCCAGCATGGAGGCCGTAGCAGCTGCCTCTGCTCAGGAGGGAGGTGGACAGCGGCTGCTGTGTGTGTGTGTGTGTGTGTGTGTGTTTGGGGGTGGGGGGGTACTGCCGACAGCCGACAGACAGCCTAGAACAGGAGAGTCAGTGGGGACAGAAAGGAGGTTTCCAGGACTGATGGAGTCCCTGACCAAGCCTCATCTACCACGTATGGGCATCGCCACCCCCCCACGACCCCAGGGCTGGGCAGGGGCCCTGGCTTGGCTGGAGTTGCTGAGATTGGGGGCCTGAGAGCTCTAGGCCCCTCTGCCCCCAAGTTCTCTGCCTGAAATGCCACCATTAGCAGCTGTCTCTTCTCTCTCAGGGCTTTGCTGCTCACAAGAGCCTGTTGGCCCCTCATGGTGGCCCTAGGAGGCCACAGGCTGGAAAGACTGGGATTATTGCTGTTTTCCTCATTGGACTAGTGGGGAAACTGAGGCTTAGGGCAAGGAAGATGGTAGAGCCAATCATGGCAGTACTGACCCTAAGAGGCAGCCCAACATGGCTGGAGACTTCTCAAGCCTAGGCAGATCACCCTCAGCTTCAGGGAGGTCTCCTGCCCCATGAGCTCCTTTTCTTAAGAGGGGACAAGGCCGCCTTTGCAATCCCCAGACTCCTGCTCCCTCAGCCTTCTCCACTCTCCCTCTCCTCACCTTCCACAAGGCCGGGAGGCAGGGCCCTGATTTTCTGTAGACCATCCACATGGCCTTCCCCTCAGTGAACCTTACAGCCTTCCTGGTGGGGGAGGGACAGGGAAGTGAGGGAAGATGGGAGTCAGTGCTGCCATTGTGCAGTTGGAGAAACTGAGGCTCCAGGGCCTCCAAGAGGTGCTGTTACAACTGAAATCAGGCCAGCAACCCTACTCCCTGCCAGGCTGGGCCACCAGGGCTGATCCCTTCCCTCAGGCCTCAATTTCCTTTTGTGAAAGGAGAGTCTATGATCCATAGTCTCAGACATCCTGGGAAAGTCTGGAGCCCCAAGGAGGTGGGACCCAAGGAAGTTGGCATCTATCTTCTCTCCCTCCAAATTATGTCGTCATAGCTGCCTCTCCCCTTTGTGTCCTACTTGTGCCCTGTGTGGGGATCAGGGCCCCTGGGGAGACAGCTCTGATTGACGTTTCCATCTGCCCCAGGCTGGGCTCCCTGCCTTTCTGAACTGGGGAACCCCTGTCTCCTGTTTGGGTGGCCTGGGCTCTGGGGGCCATCCCGAACCTTCTCACTCAGTGGTGCTCCATCTTAGACTCAGCAAAAGCCCCAGCTGGCTGGCCCTGCCCTCATCTGAGCCCCTCCCTAGGTCTAGGGCCATATGGTCAGGGTGGTGCTGACTTGTTTGCTAATTGCTGACTGTGGGCCAGCCACCTTGGGCCTAGCTACTGGGGCAGGGATGGGGAGTGATGAGCAGGCAAAGATGAGAGTTACTGCCTCCAGGGACTCGTGAATTCAGGATCCAGACAGACCCAGGCCCAAGGAGTCTCCACCCAAGGGTAGGCAGAGATAAGTGCCGGGAAGAGCAATGCCAAGGGTCAAGCCAAGTGCACAAGTTCAAACAGGTAGATGTCCTGACCCTCTCCCTCTTCAGGGGAAGCGGCACTGCAGGGCCTGGGGGTGGGTGGGCATGAGTTTCAGTCCACCAAGGACAGGGAAAGGGGCACTTAAGGTGGTAGGACCAGTGTGAGCAGAGGCTGGAAGGTCAAAGCAGGATGTGGCCTCTGGGAGGCCAGAGGGGATGCCATGCTCAGGTGTGGTGGGCTCTGGGGAGCTTGAGGAAGGGGCTGGGAACTCTGGCTATCTGTGGGAAAGTCAAGGCATTCCCTCAACATCCATTCAACAAAAAGTCCCTACGTGTACCAGGCATGTGGTGTTCTAGGCTGGGGATTCAGTAGGGACCCTGAATCAGCTGAAATCCCTGCCCTGATGGAGCCTATACTCTAGTCGTGGGAGACAGGAAAACAAGAGCAGTGTCATGCAGATGCCATGCAGAAGATCCTAACAGGCCCATATGCTAGGAGACCTTAGGCTGTGGGGATTTAAGCCAAGATGTGAGGGGTCCAGAGGTTAGGAGGAAGAGCATTCTAGGCAGAAGGAGGAGCAAATGCCAAGGCCCTGAGGCTTCTGATGCACTGAATGGCAGCACACATGACTGGGGCAAGGAGGAGAAAGGAGATGGATGAGACCAGAGAGGCAGGCAGGCACCTATAGGTCAGGCTGAGGCCCATGGACTTTATTCTGTGTGTGACAGAAAGTCACTGGAGGGTTTTGAACTGGGAGTGATTTTTAAGAATCACTGTGGCAGTTGTGTGGAGACTGGATTGTGGAGGCTGGAAGACCAGGGCAGGGCTGTCCAGATCAGAGATGATGGTGGCCAGGACTGGGTGCTTGCTGGGAGGTGGTGGAAAGTTGGCATCTGGGGATGTTTTTTGGAAGCAGGACAAACAGGACTCTTGACGACTGGCTATGGGGTTTAAGGGAGGGTTGTCAAGGGCAGCTCTTCGGTGTCTGGCTTGAGCACATGAGCGAATGGTGACGTCATTTTCAGAAGAGGAGAATGCTGGGTAGAGCTGGCTGGGAAGAGGGAAATCGAGGGCTGGATAAGGCTGGAGGCACCAAGGAAATGGTTGTCAGATTTAAGTCTGGAGTTCCAGAGGGACTGCTGCTCCAAAGAGAGAGTTGATCCATCTTTAGCATAGACACAAGAGCCAAGGTCCTCCTCCAGCCCTAGAACCTAGAGATTCAAATGATCCAGTTGTCTGGAGGCACCAAGCAGGGCCAAGGCAGGGACCAGCTAGGAAGGACCCTGCTCTGGATGCCTCCCTCATATCTGCCCAGTGAGCTAAGACCACCTCACCCCACCCCAAAACTAGAGAAGTAAGTTGATTAGACAAACTTGGCTTTTCTGAGCCAAGGCCCAACTCAAGGTGGAAGGTGTTATCGTGGAAACTCTGGAGGCCAGCTGTCCAGGTGATCCTCTGCCCACCCTAACCCAGCCTGGTGTGGGAGGGGCTACACCATATCCTAAACAAGACTCTATCATGGCTTGAAAGTTGCTTCAGAAGGTCTGGGGTCTGCTCACCTCCATCACCACGAGTTAGCTGTATGTCTGTCTTCAGGCAAGTCTCTCACCTCTCTGAGCCTTTGCCTCCCCATTGGAGGCAGTTGGAGGGTAACTCTCTGAGCCCCTGTCCTCTCCTGTCAGAAGTCTGTGAATGCGAAAGCCAACTAGGTCATACATGCCTGCCACACGCAGTAGAGTCCAGTGTGGCTTCAGCCCCAGCTGAGGCAGGGCAGCCAGAATGATGGGGCTGGAGCAGGATGCTATTCCCACAGGTATAGCCTGTGGCCCCTGCCTCACCTCCACTCCCAGACTCTCAGCTCTTTGGGGACAACTTCTGGCAGACAGGCATCACTCCTGGGCGTCCTTTCCGCAGGAGAGGCGGTGGCGGTGGCAGCCACCCTCCAGGTCCCATGCTCCTCCATGCCAAGCATGTCAGGGGATAATTAAGTAAAAATAGGCCTTCCGACCAGTGTAGCTCATTAAGGAACTAATTAAGTTAATGAGTTCCAGGTGTGGATGGCGAGGCTCAAGTGAGGCAGTGGCTGTTTGCTGTAATTGCATTTTTGCAGCAGCAGTGGTGGTGATGGTAATGTGGTAGCAAAGACGGTGGCTTCCTCCGAGGCCTGGAAACCTGCCAGGGAGTTCAGGAGGCTGCCACTGAGCTGGGAGGAATATGAAGCAGCCAGGCAGGCCAGGGACCACCCACAGAGAGCAGTAGCTGGAGGTTCAAGGTCAGCCAGACCCAAGGAAACCTGCATTCTCAAACTTGCTTGCTCTTTGCACGGGTGTTGGGTGTCGGGGATGGGGTTGGGTGTATAAAGCCACCAACAGGCATCCTCCCCTCTGGCTGAGCAGGGTTCGTGCACTGTGGCTGGTCCTTGAGACCACACTACATGGCAGTCCCTTGGAAGACTGTAAAATGGCTTTGCTGCAAGGGAATTTGTGACTCAGGCAGTGAGTGAGACGTCTAGGAATCACCTCAATCACCTTCTCCGTTTGGCTTGAGTCCCCGATTCCTGTCACTTCCTGGCAGGTGTGTGGCTCTTAGACATGCCCCCTCTTTGCGGTTCAGGGCAGGAATGAGACCACACAAGTCTGGGGCTTCTGCAGAGAACCTGCTGGCCCAATCAGTCTCCTGGCCCAGACATCTCCCTGAACCGACTTCCTGCCACAGCTTCTACACCCAGCTGATGCCGAGGACCTGCCTTTGTAGGACAGCCCTCCTAGCTTTGGTCACACTTCTGTTCATTCACCCACTTTGCTGTCGCTCACTGAGCATCTCCTCTGTGCCAGGCAGCAGGACCGGAGCTGGGGACACAAGGCTGGGAGAGAGAGGTTGACCGTATCCCATGGTGCCTTTGGTCTCTCTGAGGAGGCAGACACATTAATGGCCCTGGCCACACAGTTTTGTCATGGCTATGGGAGCACAGGGGTGCTTAACCCAGACCTGGGGGGAAAGATTTCTGAGCTGCCATGAATATGATCCAGGTGAGGAGTGGGGCGGGCACCTGGTGTGTGCCAGGGACTAAAAGGGCCTCCCCCTGACTGGAGGGCAGCACGAGGTGCCAAGTGGGGAGAATGAGGGGCCAGATCAAGGAGGACCAACGGGGGGCCCATGGAGGAGTCTAAGCAGGGCTGCTGGGTAGAAAAGGAACCGGTGACTGATGGCTAGTGGCTGGGAGGCCAGGGAGGCGGCAGCCAGGGCGGCGGCTGTGGATACAGAGAGGAGTGAGTGGATTTGAGGGGTATTTAGGAGTAGACCTGATGTGGCTTGGTGCTCTGGTTGGCTGTAAGGCATGGGGAAAGAGGAGCTGTCAGCCCCCTAGGGAGGTGCTGTGGAAGTGGGGTTGGGTTCTGAGACGTCCCCACAGGGCCGGGACTAGGGTGAGGCAAGGGAAGTGCCTGGGATGCGAAATTTGGGATACTTACTCCCAGCCTGTGTTCCCACCTGTGCTCTGTCCTTGGCCCTCTGAAATTTCTCACTAAGAAAGACACATTTCGGAAAGTGGAAGCCACCCCTGGAGACAAGGCAATAAGGGGATAGTTCTGGGCAGTGTGTCCCCTCTCCATGCTTCAACCCCTGTCTGGAAGGTGCTGCCTTCTCTGCACCCTCCAGGGCTGGAATGGTGCTGGGATTGACACCTTGGGGTCTTCCGTGCTCTGGACAGGTACTCCATTTCCATTCTGACGCCCGAATGACAGGTACCCCATCCAGCTTCTTCTTGCATGCCTCTCATGACAAGGAGCTCCCTGCCACCTGGGCAGCCCAGTCCCTTGGCTCGGGCCATTATAGAACATGTTTCATCCTGACCCCAAATCTGCCTCGCACTGTCTTCTACCTAACAGTGGCCTCGGCTCTGCTGAGGTGGGTCTGCTGATCCCCTTTCCCATGATAGCTTAACCTCTCTGAGCTTCAGTGTCCCCACCTATAAAAGGGGAAATAACAATAGCTGCTACCATCTAGGGCTGGTGCGAGGATTAAATGACATGATGTGCATAAACCTCATGACACATGCTAGTTCCTCAATAATGGGTTACTAACCCATAACAACAACGAGTAACTACAGAGGTGGATGCTGTCCTTCTTCTGGCGTGGGCTGCCCAGTAATGCAGACTCAGCTCCGGCACCTGTTGGCCTCAGGTAGCAGATCCTGCTGCGCCCCCTCTCAGCATCCAGTGCAGATGCAGAACTAATCCCAGAGGAAGCTGTTCATGGGGAAGAGGAAGTAACATTTTCTGGAGACGGCCAAGCTGTGTTGAGATGTGGGGCCTGCCCTGCTGCTTTGAATTGGTTCTCTGCTCAGTATTCAGTCCAGTTGCAGGGGCAGCCCCAGCCCCTCCCACGGCCCCCTGCTCAAATCTCTCACTCAGGGGGACCAGTGGTGGCTGAGAATGGGGGATGCAGACCCACCCTGACTGAGGTGTATGCCAGAGGTGTGTCTGGGGCATGTCACTAGACCCCTTCATGTCTGTGGGGCTGCCCTGGTTGTGGGGGTCTGTCCTGAGCCTGAGGTACCTGCAGAGTCCCGGATCCCGTGGAGGGTGGCAGACGCTACAGAAGCTCAGGGCAAACACTTGTGGTTGTGCTGATCATTGTTGGGGGTGCCCAGACTCCTCCCGTGAGACTACAGGGTGGTGAGCCTGGGGCAGGGGGCTCACAGAAACCCCCGGCCCCCCTTAAAGATCAGAAGAGCCAGCCCAGGAAGGAAGGGCAAGGGGCGCTGCAGCCTAGTCTCTAAAGCCATCCTGATACCCTTCTTTGTGCTGTCCTAGGAGCTGTGTCCGCAGCTGCAAAGCTGGCCCCTTCCCCAGCACTCTGCTTCTGCTGGGAGGTTCCCTGTTGAAAATTGGAGCTTGTCTCAAGGGGACTCCTTTACATTTAAGACAGCAAACAAGCATGCTCACCAATTCCTGGTGATCCAGGACCTCCAGATTCTTGTCTGAGGAAAAAGAGTATCACAGAGGAGGGAACCACAGGTGCAAAGGCCCAGAGTGATGAGGCAGGGTGGCCGTGCAGGGATGCCAAGTCCCTGGGTGGGCTGGGGGTGATGCTGGGGGAGCGGGGACGTGAGGTGTTTGTGGGAGTTGACAGTGAGCCGGCTTTGTGTGGAGTATGCCCCACTTCATTCTCATCCCAGCTGGGGGAGGGAGGGTCCACTGTTACTACAGACCCTCCTTGTTTTTACAGACTGAGGCTCCAAGAAGAGAAGGGACTTGCCCAAAGTCACACAGCTGGTGGGGTCTGGGCCACCACAGCTTGCTCCCACCCACCAAGAACTGGAGGGGAGACTCCTCCCTATGGGGGCATGTCAGGAGGAGGGACTACCTTGGTGCTCAATTTGCTGTTTGGTTTGGGGACCTGATGCCTTGAGGTGCTGGGGCTCTAGTAGGCCTGGCTCTGCCTCTTGCTTACTGTGGCATGATCCAGGCCAATGCCCAGCTTTGCTCTGTGCCTCAGTTTCCCCAGTTGTACAGAGGAGTTAACAAACACTGATTTGGCCCATGCTTTTTTGCCTCCCAGAGCCACAGTGTACCAGGGGAGGGGTTGGTGCACAGATGGGAAAGTGAAGCCCAGAGAAGGGACAGGAGGGCCTGGGGCCCAGGTTATTCCCAGGCCCACAGACCCAGCTCTGAGAGTGTGGTCAGCAACCAGGAGAGGAGGCTGCAGGGGTCAATGGCCAGCAAAGCCCAGCCTTTTGGTCTCCAGTTTTCTTTAATCTGCTTTCCAGCCTCCCTCTGCCTCGGGTTCATGTCTCCACCCCAGCTGAGTGCATCCTGAGGCAAGGCCCCTTCCCCCGACCCCCCAGTTATGGCTGGTCACAAAAGCTGGACTGTAACCAGACAAAGGGACAGGGGATGGAAGTGCTGGTTGTCATGGCAACCTGGAAGGCTGCTGAGACCCGGGGGAGGGGCTTGGCTGTGTGCCTGAGCCCAGGCATCAGGACGACCTCTGAGCATGAGCCAGGGTGGCCCAGGGGCTCACAGGGATCCCCCTCCTGTTTTGGGCCCACCAGAGCCAGGTGTACAATGACAACCTCACCCCCTCCATGGCAACACCTGCTCTCTGGGCCTCCCCTGGTGGCCCCATTGTCCTGCACCTGCTGCCCCCCCCACCTGATCCCCAGCCCAGGCGCCCTCCCCAAGGCACTCCCTGCCCATCCCCAGGCCCAGCTGCCTGCTCTGAGGGCTAGCCAAGAGGGGTTGTGGAACCAGGAGGTGCAGCAGGAAGGGCCCTGGGCAAGAGTAGAGGGTCCAGCTGCCAAAGCCAGCTTTGCCTGACCAGCAGTGTGTGTGCCCATGACAAAGCCTCCACTTCAGGGCCTCAGTCTCTTCACCTGTGAAATGGGAGCAGCCATTCCTGCCCTCAGGGCCTCCAAGATAATCTTCCCTCTGCTTTGAAGGAGATCTGAGGCCAGGATGTCCCCAGAGCTGGGTCAGGATGGACAGCTAGGTTGTGAAGAGAAGAGGGAAGGTCTGTTTTAGGTCATACTCTCAGGACCACCTCTATTAGACCCTGTGGAGACCTGAATGCCCTCCCGCACCCTTAAGAGTCACTACTTAGAGGTGGAAATGACATTTTCCGGAGGCCCCTCAAGGGTACAGGTGAACTGGGCAGGGGACCTATCAGTGTCAGGTTCTTGAGTGGCCTGTCAGGAGTATTGGAGAAAGAGGAGGACATTGGGGCAGGGGCCCCCCACCGTCGGGGGAGTGAATGCTTCCAGAGGATAGCCTGGAGGGGGGGGGGTCTCTGGTGATCTGACCAGTCCAGTTCAGGTGGGGAAACTGAGATCCTAGGAACTATCAGAGTCTGGCTCTCTGATACCCCACTACCAGACGGTGGAATGGAGGAGGGACAAGGGGGACAAGAGGAGTGGGCCGCCTGGGAAGATGCCCCACCCCCTCCTGGAAAGGGAAGGGGATTCCCATGGCAACTGGTCTTTGTCTTTGTGGCTCACATTCTAGCGGATCCCTACACCCTGCAGGACAGCCGCAGGTTCCCATCCTACTCTGCAGGGACCTTGGGTGAGGCCCCTCCCTTCTTGCCACCTCAGTTTGCCCACCTGGAGTGTGGGAGCAGATTGCCAAGGAGACTGTCAGCTCCAGCTGCGGCCCTAGCTGTTTGAAATGCCCCCAGGCCATCACAGGCAGGCCCTTGAGGCTGCCCCACCTCTGTTAAGGAGGAATTCCCTCTCTTGAACAAACCATCCTTCCTGAACTGTCTGGAGTTTCTTACATACTCCCTCCCAGAGGTCTGGCAAGAGTAAAGCTTTTGCCAGGAACGGAGGTATTTGGTGCAGGGTAACAGTCCTGGCATCCCTCATACCACTCTGTACAGGTAGCCCGGGTGCAGGGCTGGGCAAAGTTTGTGTTCTCCACTGTGCAGTTTTTCCCCTGGAAAAACTGAGGCCTAGCAGGGGAAGACACTTGCCCAGTGAGTCAGTGGCAGAACCCAGGCCTCCTGCCCTGTTCATAGACCTTTCTAGGGATGGACAAAAGGTCAAAATACCAGTCTGGTCCCCAGACTCAGTAAACCCAGGCTCCCTGGAGGGGTGGAGGGGCACTTGGTGGGTCGCAGGACCAAGATGATGAGGCCTCTCATTCTGCCAAGAGATCACTCAGCTGATGCTCCCTGGGTTCCTAGCGACAAGGGGAAATCAGAGGCGCTTAGAGCCTAATTACGATAAACAGCTCTCTGTGCAGCTCCTCAGGGCCCCAGGGAAATGTCCTGTGGAAGATGTCACTGTCTTGGGGCCTGTCACCTGGAACTTCAGCCCAGGCAAGTAGAGGCTGGTGGGGATCCCCTTCTGGCTGCTGCCCCTGGAGAGCAGAGCCTCAGCATCCTGGACCCTGTTCCAGGGCGTGGTCTGGAATTGCAGGTCAGAGGGAGGTAGGCTCAGGAAGAGAGTGTGAAGGTGGGGTCATGTGCAGCTGGGATGCTGTCAGTGGACACTGTCTTCAGGGTGGCATTCCCAATGTGGGTTGCTCTGTCTCTTAGTCATTTCCTAAGGGTCCTTCCCGGACTGATGAACTGGCAGGGCTACTGGGAAAAGCAGCACTCCCTGGTCCCTACCACTTAAGCCCTCCCTTCAGTTGGGCACAGCAGTGGCCACTGTATGGTTGCCTAGCAAGTGGTACTGGCCATGGTCCTCTGGGGCCCCTGAGGAGAGTGTAGTGTGTTCTGTGAGCTGAGGCAATCAGGGAGGGCTTCCTGAGGAGGTGTGGCCTGAGATGGGATGGATAGTTATAGAAAAACTGAAAGAGTGAGGAAATTCCAGCTGGGAAGCTCCACGTGAGTACAGGTGGGAATGGGCTGGGGTTGGGGGTGGGGATGAGGACTAAGCATTCATGGTCTAGTGGTCCTCAATCCTCCAGCCCTCCCAGGAACTCCTTTCCACTCCTTCCTGAGCTCTGGGCTTTCAAGGTCTTGTCTGTCAAGCTGACCATGTGGGTCAAAGGAGAATTACTTTGTCTCCATTTTTGTTCATCAAAGAAAATGCTAGTCAGAGCTGCTGAGGCCAACTGGCTAATGGCAGAGAAGGGGAGGGTCAGGGGAGGCCTGGGGAGACCATGAGCCCTTTCTCTGACACCCCCCATACCTGTGACTTGATTTCTCTCGGCAGCAGCTCAGAGCCCCTGGCTTGGCAAACCAGAGGGAGCTCCTGGGGCCCAAGAGGCCAGCTGGGGGCAGGTGGGGAGCAGGTAGCTCCAGCCACCCCATCTCGATGTTTGTTGCCCTCTGTTCCGGCTGGCCGGCCACATGAAGGGCCCATTCTGTTGTCCATTCACACACGGCTTTCATTTCTGCAGCCAGTGAAGCATTGCTCCTGGCCTCAGCGCTGCCAGCAGCAAGGCACAGGGGAGTGGGGTGCTCAGGCTTGCCGTGCCCTCAGACCCCTTGCCAAAAGGCATGGGCCTGGGCCAGGATACCCTAAGCAGCTTGTCTGCACAAGCCCCGAGCTTCCAGGTCACCAGAGTCATCCTCAGCAGGGGGGGCTCCAGGTGAGAGATGGGTAGAGGACCCCTCCAACTCTTGCAGGAACCCAGTCTCCCTTCATTTCAACAAGAGCAAGGCTGGCCTCGCTTCCAGCCCATACATGGTAAAAGACTGTCCTACCACACAGGAGCAGGAGCCCAGGGAGTGATCATGGCTCAGCCCCTTGTTCCTCTCCCAGGGAACAGGTAGGTATGCGGGCCCCCAAGGCAGGGCAGGAAGGTCAAAGCCTGAACCCGTACCCAACCACTGGAGAAGATGGGGCAATAGACAGTGGGCACCTGAGACCCAGGAGAGCAGGGACTGACCCACAGTCCCCTGCCAGGGAGAGAGGAGGACAGTCACATCCACTACCCACACTTGTAGACTGGCAAGGTGGAGCTGGCAGGGCTGCTGGGAAAAGCAGCACCCCAGGCCCCCACCTCTGAAGCCCACCCTCCAGTTGACGGACATAGCAGTGACCATCTCATGGTAAGGGGTGAGTGGCCTTGTGGGCTGGACCTCCTGAGAGAGGACCCTTTCTGCAGTAGCCTGTCCATCTGTCTGGCAGCCATAGCCCCTGTGATGTCACCAACCCACTGCATTGCTTGGCAACTTTCCAGGATTAGTGTTGTGCCCCTGTCATCCCTGACATCCCATCATGAGCTGATGTTGCCCTGGCAACCCAGGTGGGTACTGCAGCTTTTTGGACAGTGGGAAGTGCCAAGCAAAATCAGGGAAGCAGATCCCTCTCCACAAGCCAAGTGGTGTACACAGCCTATCCCCAGACCCACCGAGGAGCCAGGCTGCCCTGAATAGGGCTTTGGGTGTCTCTGTGCCCTTAAAGAGCTGTGGCCATGCTTGTCTCCAATCTCCCTCACACTCCTTCCTTCCACCATGGTCACTGAGTACCGACTGTGTGAATGCCAACAAGAAAAGCAAATAAAACCACGCTTTGGGCTCAGGAAAGGTTGCAACTAGCATTGGGTCTTGAAGGATGAAGAGGAGTTGGCCAGGAGTAGGAGTTAGTGGAGAGAGATGTTCTGGACAGAGGAAGCAGAAGCCTGTGCAAAGGTTGTATCACTGCCTCCAGTCACAGCTTATACCCTGCCTCTGAGTTCTTTGTGGCCTGGTATCTCTGGCTCTCCCATTCAATAGACATTTTATGGTAGGGACAGTCTCCACTTCAAATCTGGACACTTAGTGCCCAGCACAGGCCTGGCACCAAGCCAGCATTACTAAAATGTCAAATACAATGGGACATTTGTATAATGAGCATCAGGTCCTACGACCTCCCCCAACACTAACCTGTCTTACTGAACCTCAGTTTTCCCACCTATGAAATGGGCCAGTTCTGAGAAGGCTCTGGCCAGAGGTTCCCAGGTTGCGATGAGGTGATTTTTTTTTTTTTGAATGTCTGGTTTTTGTTTGTTTGTTTGTTTTTTTGTGAGGAAGATCAGCCCTGAGCTAACATCCATGCTAATCCTCCTCTTCTTGCTGAGGAAGACCGGCTCTGAGCTAACATCTGTTACCAGTCCTCCTCCTTTTTTTTCCCCAAAGCCCCAGTAGATAGTTGTATGTCATAGTTGCACATCCTTCTAGTTGCTGTATGTGGGATGCGGCCTCAGCATGGCTGGAGAAGTGGTGCGTCGGTGCGCGGCCGGATCCGAACCCAGGCTGCCAGCAGCGGAGCGCGTGCACCCAACCGCTAAGCTATGGGGACGCCCCTGATGAGGTGATTTTTAAATTTTCTTTTGGTTTATAACCTACCTCTTTTCTTTACAGAAAAATTGAAAGACTGGTACATTGGACATCTGTAAACCTTCAGATTCTCTAACCTTTAGCATTGGACCACTTTTGCTTTATCTGCTCTCTGTCTATACTTATCTACATAGAAATCTTGCTGAACCATTTGAAAGGAGGTCGCAGCAGCAGACATCCTGACTTTTGTCCCGAAATTCTTCAGCCCACAGCAACTAAGACAAGGACAGTCTCCTATAGAACCACAATACCATTACCACATCTAAGAAAATTAACAATAATTCAATATCCAGGACGGGCAGGAGGATCAAAGCCTGAACCCAGGCCAGGTCACTGGAGCAGACGGGAATTTCCCCAATTATTCTCCCCAAATCATTTGCAAAGCTTTTTATTTTTTTAAACCAGATTTCAATCAGAGTTCTCGCACTATATCTGGCCGTTTTGTTTCTTACTCTAGAAGAGTCTGGGAGGGTAAATGGGTAATGGAGACTGGATTTGCGAGTCTAGTGGGCTGACACTTCCCATGGCCGGCCCCCATCCTGCCCTCTGGCCGTGGCCCAGGCCGGGGAGGGGGAGCCGCGCGTCCTGGGCGGGAGGAACCAAGTCCCGGAGAGTGTGGGGGAGGCCGGTGCCGACCTTGGGAGGTTCGCGGACGGAAGCGCTGGCCCCGTTGTGCCAGATGGTCCCGTCCCTTATCAACGGACCCAACGGACCCAACGTCCCTCCCTAGAGACGGGCCGTCAGACCTCACACTGCGCGTTGGAGCCGGTAGGTTGGTGGAGTCGGTGGGGCAGAGGGGTGGCAGGGCGAGCACGGGAAGGGGGACCTCGATAAGGCGCAGAGGGCGAGTGGACAGGAAGGAGGACGCCCTCGCGGTCCACATCCCTGTCCACGAGTCTGCGGTCCCAGTTTCCCGAGCCTTGGCCAATGGGAAGGGAGTACGGTACACTTTTAAGCAACGTTTCTGGTAAGTACTGTACTTACCAGGCCGGTTTTCTGGGCCCCAGCCCCATGCTGAGAATGTGGGCCCCTCCCCCTCCTGTGGAAGGCCCCTGCCGGAGGGAAGGAGCGTAGGTCCTCATCAGCCACCCAGTCCCTCTCCTGATCCTGACCACGTGCAGTCTCTTAGTCCTCAGTGTCCCCATCTGTAAACTGGCAGAGCACTGCTGCACCTATCTCACAAAGTTGTTGCAGAGATCACCTTTTCTTTAGTCACTCCATTCATTCATTCACACAATCATTTGGCAAACACTTGCTAGGCACCTACTGAGTGCCAAGCCTGTGCCAGTCCTGTGCTAGGTGCCGAGGAGGTTCCAGAGGTCAGTGTTACTCAAAAATTCCTGCATTTGCAGCCCTCATGTACACACATAACACGGGCAGAGGTTCACTGGAGGGAGGAGCCTCAGACAGCTGTGAGAGCTCAGAGGGGGGCACATCAGGTGAGTGCTCCAAAAAGGTGGAGAGAACCCCAAGCCTGTGGGGGTTATTACCACCCACAGTGTTGTTTGCCAGATAGCCCCAACAAGGACAGAGACTTCCAAAATCTCTTAAGCCACAGGTCCATTTGTCAAATGGGACCTTAGACAGAACCCTGGTGTGTGAAACAGATAAAGGTGCAGGGTCCTTGTTGAATTGCAGGTGGGCAGCTTAGAAGCCCTCCTGCTTAGGTCCCCCTCCCCACTGGCGCTCACTCTGCAGAACCTCAGGGCTCCTTGGTACACAGTTTGAGACCCACTGTTGTGGTGCTAGGGACGTGGACCTTTGGGTCAGCCAGAGGTGAAGACCTCGGTTTCCATTCTGGTCTGCCAGTTCTTGGCTGTGTGTCCTTTGCAAGTTTCTTGACTTCTCTAGACCTTAGTTTCCTTGTTTGTGGATTGGTGATAATGGTAGTACCTGCTGTGAGGATCAAATCCTCTTGTTCATCTGTGTCCATCCAGCCCAGTGCCTGCAGGTGGTTGGGTCACATGAGGTTGAATGTCAGTGAATCCAACTGAAGCTTCATCTAGCTCAAGCCAATAGGGCTCCCAGGTGATCTGATGGGAGAAAGAATAACTTGGGTTCAAACTCCAACTGTACCTCTTACTGGCTGTGTGACCTTGCTCAGGTCACTTAACTTCTCTGAGCCCTGTTTTCCCTATCTCTGAGAAATGAGGATAGTCTCAGTTCCCACCTCAGAGATTTAAATGAGATGATGCGTGAACTACATCTAAGCCCCTAATATCATTCACCATTCCCAGCAGTGTGCCTGCCAGGGCCTTCCCTGCCATCTTACTGGCCAGTTCTCTTACACAAATGAAGGAGAGCCCAGAGTGACCGGCAGAGGCCTTGCTGGGGACCATGTCCTCTCCCTCTTGCCAGCCATGCTCATTCCTATGCAGAGGCTGCCATCACCTGTGGGGCTGTGGCAGGAGACAGAGGTCTTTCTGTCTGTCTGTCAGAGGTCCTGTGCACTCTGGCAACGTACAGGTGCCCAGAGCTGAGGTGGGACTGGAAGGAAGCCATTGATCCTTGTGAAGGGCTGAGGGATGGAGGGGAAGCCGCATGCTGAGTTTGCAGCTCACCCTCACACCTTTCTTCTCGGGACATGGCTGGATGCGTTCCCCCACTGCCCTCCTGCTCAGAGTGAAAGGGCTCACTGGGGCAGCAAATCCCCCATCACACACTCCTTTTGCCCCCAGCAACACTGTGGGTTCCTGGACATTTCTGCATCTGTTATCTCTGCCGAGCCTTATAATACACTGGGAAGCAGCCAAGCATATTCAAGCCCATTTGAGAGCTGGAGAAGCCAGGGAATGGAATGCCTTTCTGTGGAGCGGGGACCCTGGCCTTGCCAAGGCCTGCTCTGACTGTTTAGTGATTTTGTTCAAAGATGAGGCAGATGTCTGTGGGTTTGCAGCCATGATGGGGCTGAGCCCAGTGGGTCCTCTGTCCTCTAGGGTGTTCTGGGGAAGGGCTGGTGACTATCAGGCAGGTGCACCAGACTCAGCATTATTATCAGCACCTGCCCTGGAGGGTGGCTGACCACCAGGGAGTAGATTCAGGGAGCGGGGTTCTGGTGGGACACGCCTGACTGGCTGGAAGCTGGTCAGCCTTTGGGCTGAGTCTGAGGCTTCCTGCCAGAGCCCCATCTGCCCTTTACAATCCTGCAAGTGGTCTTGCCAGTCACCCACCCCTTCTTAGAAATGAGCTCAGCAGCTGCAGGCTGAGGTTTGCTCCAGACAGCCCTGGTTGCCCACCCCCTCCTTTCAGGTCAGTCCAGGCAAGATTCCCCTGCCGTGATCCAATAGGGGGCCTACACCAGCCAGTCCCACTGGGTGGCTAAAATGGAGATGATAGAGCACAAAACTTAGCCAAAAAAGTGGCCTGTACTGCAAGCTCCTGGCTGCTTCGTCCCAGTGTGCAGGGGTGGGAAATGGGATGGGCCAGGCCCCTATTTCCTTTTATTAAGATGCCCCCCCTTTTGAATTGACATTTTTATTGAGATAATTGTAGACTCACTTCCTTTTTATTTTTGCACTAGCATTACATGAAAACCTCTTCTTCCCCACACCCTTGTCCGATTTCTTGTAACATTCCCTTGACCAAGGAGTTCCCCCGGCGATGCATTTTGAGGTAGCCAAAAGCAATAGTGGCTTTGCAAGGACTTGCTCATCCCACAATGAAAACTCTGCAAACCTTGTCCTCCAGACCGTGGATATGTGTGCAACCCAATGGCACAACTGCTGCTCCCTTTGGGGAGGCAGGAGGGTGTATGTTTCCTGAGCTGGGCTGACCCCCAGAGCCAGGGTGGGTGAATATCATTCTGTCACTGGCAGCAGCATCTGTGGGCCAATGGAGAGTCAGGGTTCCTTTGGAGAGGTAGTCCTCTGGCTCCTGGGGTATGGGGAAAGGGCAGGCATGGGTGGGGGAGGTAGGCCCCACACTGGGGAGAGGCAGGGCAGTCTGGCAGGGCTGGGCTGGGGGCACCAGGGCTGCCTCTGGCTGAAAGTCATTTTGGGGAAAACCAAACAGGGCCCTTCACTGAGTGAGTGAGCTCTGGGCTGCCCTCCTTGTCTCCCCTTGTGAGAAGCCAGGCCTTGCTCTCTAACATGGGGGAGACGGAGTGGGCAAGTATAGAAGGATGCACTGGGGTGGGGGCATCTGTAGAGCTTCCCAGACTCCCTCACTCAGCCCCTGACTCTGGATGCTCATTTCTCACCTGCAGCATCCAGGGAAGGCCCTACTGTCTCCTGGGGGGACCCTCCTGGCACTGTGTGTCTGTCCAGATTAGGAGGAGACCACTTCCACCCTCCCCGCCCCCTCTTCCGTTATCCGTGCATAGGGGCTGGGGCTTATTGCAGGGTGGCAGACCAGGCATCCGTGTATCCTGGTGCCCCTGGGGCTGAGCAGAGGCTGGCAAGGGCCCAGTGACACCAGTTTCTTCTCCTAGGAGCTCTGGCTGGGGCATCGCCCTAAGAAGCAGCATGGAGCTGCCTAACAGAGAAGGCGGCAGCCCAGGAAGGACCCCTCTAGGCCCAGGGTGCAGCAGCACTCATGCGGGCCAGAAGTGCCATGTGAGGAGGACTCATGCAGACCTAGAGCACAACCTGGGGAGGATTCTGCTAGGACCAGATTCTGGGTCGGAGAAGCCTCCTCCAAGCCCTGACCCCAAGCCCCCACCTTTACCCCTGTCCCAGGCCCCACCTATGCTCTCAGACTTGGGGCAGCCCCGGAAGTTGCCCCTGACAGGCACTGATAAGAGGTACCCCCTGATGAAGCAGCATGGGTTCTACTCTGACATCCTCAGCCCTGGAACGTTGGCTCAACTTGGGGTGAGTGTGGCAGCTGTCCCCTACCAAGACTGAGCCCTCCTTTGGGGTTCCATTTGCCCATCCTTCCATCCATCCATCCATCAATCCATTTGTTCACTTATCCATCCGTCTACCTATCTATCCATCTGTCTGTCTAGCAATTCGTCCATCCATCCACCTGCCCCTCCCATTCATCTGTCATTCTGACCGTCCATCCATCTGTCCATCCATCCGTCCATTCATTCAACAATTCATTACTGAGTACCTACTGTGTGACAGGCCCTGGACTGAGCACTGGTGACAGTGAGGATGAGACATGTGTGTCCCTATTGTCATGGGGCAATGGCTTTGGTGGGGGAGGCCCCCCAGCTCTGGTTGGGGAGGCGGTCCTTGGACAAGGTGGCATCCAGCTGAGATCTAAGAGACAGGTATGAGTTTGTTGGGTAAGATGGGGGTGGGGGGAGTGTTCCAGGCAGGGAGAACAGAAGGTACAAAAGCTTGGGGTCCCTGACAGAGGCTGTGGCCCATGTGGAGGAGGAGGGTAGAACGTGAGGGGAGAGATGGAGGCTTGGGGCAGGGCGAGGACGGAGAGGGGATCACTAGGGGAGAGTTCACAGAGCCCCTTAGGTGCCGGGCAGTTTTAGGAAGGTTTTAGGTAGACCAGGGGCCAAGAGAGATAGGATGAGGACTCACTGATACCCACTACGCTGGGGGTGCCAGAGTGGCCCTTGGGAGGGGAGATATGCACAGAGACACCTGCTGGCCTTGCAGTAGCTCTGTGGCTCAGCCCCTGGACACATACCAGGAGTGTTTTCAGAGTCAAGAGGGAAGCTGTGCAGGACCAGAATGGGGTGGGGCCAGGGGTGTCCCAGGTGGCCACAACTTGTCACCCACTGTGGCCTCTGAATGAGAAATTATGTGAACTTTACTAGTTCTACCCCACCCCCGTGCCCTTGGGGTGCTCCCTGGTGGGCTTGGGGGAGACACCTGGCCTTGGGGTCCCTCCCAGATCCTACCTGGTCCCCAGGATGTTTATGCCCCCTCAGGGCTCTGGGGTTTGGTTTCAGGAAGTATGCCGTGGCCCTCGCATGAACCAGGACCTCCTGCGGCAGGCCGACCTTGACAAGTTCACCCCAAAAGGTCAGTGCCCAGGAGGGCTGCGTGGGTGGATGCATGTAGAAGCAGGGCCTCTGGCCTCGGGGAGATTGTCTCTTCTTGGCTGAGGCTCTCAGTTTCCTCAACTGTAAAATGGGGATAACAAGAGATAAGCGCCCAGCTTGTGAAAAGTGCTCAGTGACCCACAGCTGCTTTATCGCTACTCATAGCTGAGCTGTGACAAGGGCACCGTGGTGGGCTGGGGCTGCTGAGGGCCAGGGCCCCAGCATTCTCTACTCAGCTGGGGGCAATTGGGCATTTACATGTGTATTTTCTGCCTCCCCTGGAACGTGAGCTCGAAGGAGGCCAGGCTGTGTCTGAGTTGTTCCCTGCTGGGGCCTCAGCACCTGGTGCCCAGGAGATCTTTGCTGAAGGCGGGAAGGAGGGCTCTCCTCTCAGGCTCCATGATGAGTCTTGTAAGGACTGGGACAGGTCTGTAGGGTGTGGGGCAGTCTCCAGTGGCAGAGAGAAGAATAGGGTGGCTCCAGGAGAGGCAGCAAGCAGGGTGGGGAATTGGGTGGGGGCCCTCCCACGTGGCCAGCAGACAGGATGCCCCCTTTGATCAGGCCCAGATGCCCCGTGGGCCCAGCTGTCTGCCCCTCCTCTCTAACCTCAGGAGAGGCCTGGCTCTTTGCTGGCACTGCCCAGATTAGTCCTCTCAGGCCCCATGGGCCTCATGGGGTCTGTGAAATCCCAGTAGTGGCACAGGAAACATCACATGTATGTGCATTTGTGCAGTGATCTGAGGATCCAGCCAATTGTGTTCACCAGTCTCACAAGTATCTGTGGCCTAGAAAATGGTTACAAACCACTGATCTAAGGGCTGTGGGGGTGCTGGGAATGGCGCTCCTACCATCCATGGGGGCTTGGGGGTGGGAAGGGTTGGCAGATCTGCGGCCCCACCCACATGAGGAAAAGCAGCCCCAAAACGCCACAGGGTGGTGGCGGTGAGGGTCTTGGCAGCCAGAGACAGAAGTCCACTCTGCTGTCAGAAGGCTAAGTGGAGGGCTTGAGAAGCCTGCCTAGGGCTCAGGGACACAGCAGGGGCCAGAGGACAAACTTTGCTGTCCTCGCCCTGGCTCCTTCTCCCCCTGAGATGCAGGCCGGGCCTGGGAGTAGAGTGGTGTCAGGGACTGGCTCCAGAGCAGATGATTAGGGGTCTGAAAACTGCCTTCTTGGCCAGGCATTTTTGGTACCTTGGGGTTCCCTGAGCCCCTGACAGCTCTGGTAAGAGAGTGGACTTCAGCTAAAGGTGGGTGGCCTCTGCTGAGCCTCTAGAGGCTTCTGTGGAGCCCCAGGGGGTGGACCCTCCTGCAGTGTGACTACCTCTTGACCCCAGAGAGGTGGTGAGGCCCAAGGAGGCCCAGGGCCTCCCAGGAGAGTGAATGGGAGCCATCACTGAGCTGTCCTAAGCCCGCCCATCCCCTGGGAAAGGTGGCTCATCTCCAGAAGCACGTTCCTGCACCAGCTTTCCCCACCTCTGTGGTCTCAATTTGCCTGGGACTTTCCTTTTCACTTAACATCCTGAGTCCTGGGAAACCCCTCAGTCTTGGGCAAACTGGAATGGCCACCTTATCAATGAGTTTCTCTCCACCAGCTCCCCTGCCCTCAGATCTGAAATAGAAGCTTCTGTCTGTCCTGGTTGTCTAAGTAGAGGTGACCATTTTGTGACTTGAGAGTCACACAAGACCACGGTGGTGGTGCAACCCACTCCTTCAGTATCCAGGATGCCTTGAGTCTGGAAATGGTCCCAGGGAGTGAATTGCATTCAGACTCTGGTATGCTTGGGAGGGCCTCTGGGGTAGGGGTGGCAGGAACCCATCCCAGATGTGCTGGGAGCTACCACTTTGCCTTCCTGTCTAGTTGTAATCCTCGCTGGTAGTTTGATTCAACATTTGGCTTGAGCAAAGGCCGCTGGTGCCAGGGTTATGGGCGGCCTGGAGAGGAATGATTGAGCGTGCTGGCTCTGAGCAGGGAGAGCAAAACCAAAACAGACCTTCCTGAGGCCCTCAGCTCTCCAGGCTTGCAGTCTCTTGGGTATTTGGTGCCATATCTGGCTTCTCTGTGGCCACAGGCAAGCTCTGAGCTTCCCATGCCCCAAAGCGTGCACATCTGGTTCCTGCCTAACACTTTGTCTTGGGGGGAGTTGGGCCCCGGCCTGAGCCCCTGCAGCTCTTGCCCCTGCCTCCACCTGCAGTCAGAACCTTTGAGGTTCCTGAGGACTTTGAGAAGCACCTGGAGCAGCAGTGCATCGGGTCCACCACCCAGATCCTCACCCAGACTGACTTCCCACTGCAGGCTTATGAGCCCAAGGTGCAGGTGCCCTTCCTGGTGCTGCCAGGCCAGTGCCCCCGCAAGATTGAGATTGAGAGGTATGGCTGCCGGGCTGTGGGAGGGCCTGTCTTCTGGGAGGCGGCATCTGCCCACCTCAAGGGGTAAGGGATGGCAGGCCACTAGGTGAACATCCTCACAGCAGAAGTTACTAAAATGGGTCTGTGTGCAAGTGTTCAAATCAAATCTTCTAGCCCTTTGGTTTCTTAATAGGAACAAATTGCTTTCCTTGCTGTGGAATTGGGGAGGGTGGCATATATGTCAATGTAGTGAAATGCCAGGCAGGACAGAAGGGCAGTTGCTGGGACACCAGCCCCAGCAACCACACCACTTCTTGATGAGTTCCAGGGGGTGGAGGGCCCTGGAGGGGTCCTTGGGCCACACCCCTTCCCTGGTGACCCTGTGGGTGCTTGCTGACACCCATGGAGCCACCGCACTCAAGCTGAGCTGTCATGAGATCCCTTCGTCTCCTTTGGCCAGGAGGAAGCGGCTGTACCTGAGCCTGGACATTGAGCAGTTGCTGGCCAATGAGGGCATTGACTCCGATGAGCTCATGCCCAGGTGTCCAGATCCCCATCACCCCCAGACCATCGAGCAGGGCCATGACCCACTCTTTCCCATCTACCTCCCGCTGAAGGTGAGCCCAGCTTCCAAGGAAGGCTGATGGTCAGGGATGGGCGTACAGGACCCCAGCTGAGGGATCAGACCTGAAAGGTTCTTATGGCAGTCACAAACACTCACTTGTCAAACAGGGCAACTGCATCATCGGAGCCCTCTGAGGGCTTTCAAGTGTCCTAGGCTGGGTCAGGAGGGACCCCAGGACCCTTGGGATGCTGATTCTCTGCTTCTTCCCTGGGAGCCTGGGCAGCCTATGTGCGTGACCTCTGTCCCCGCCCCACCCACGGGCACCAAGAAGCAGCCCAGTTGGACTGTGGAGTAGTGTACGGGCCTCCTTGACCACTATTTCTGGGCTCACTGAGATGGGGAGGCGTGAGGTGGAGGAGGGCATTATTGTAGCCCCTTTGGGGTACTGATGGAGAAGCTGAGTCCAGGGAGGAGAAAGAGGGAGCATAGCCTGCTCTGGCTTTTACCTGTCTGCCTGCCCTTCTTTTCCATGGCCCTGAGTGTCTCTTGCCTAGTGGTCTCTGTGGGGAGGCAGAGCGGAATCCAGATGCATATCACCATGCTAAGGGTGGCCTCCTGACACCTTGAATCTCCATGGTTTCTGAGTCTTGGTGGGGTGCTTAGGAAAATCCAAGGGTTACCTTTTCCCTCGAGCCTGAGCTGGAAGATCCTGGGCAGCGGGAGAGAGAGCCTATATCCTGCTCTGAGTCCCCAGATACCCTTCTGTCTGAACCTCGTAGAGCCAGACCCCACAGACCCCTGTGAGCAGCATGAGGCACTCAGCCTCCTGGTCCCCAGTCTGCAGCTCCTACATCTGGAGAGGAGCCTACTTAAGACACCCCCATCCTCTGGGATGCCCAGCCCACTCAGGCCCTGCTAGGGGTGAGCCACCTCTTCCCAAGTCTGCTGCTTTCTTCCAGGTGTTCGACAATGAGGAGTTTGACTGCCGGACTCCCAGCGAGTGGATCAACATGGGCTTGGAGCCAGGGTCTCAGGACAGGAAACCTGTCCCTGGAAAAGCCCTCCTGCCCACCGATGACTTCCTGGGGCATGGTGAGCAGGGCCAACATGGGCATGGGGCAGGATCCTGGTCTGCATCATCCCATCCTGGCAGCAGCCCAGCCAGGAACTCCTGGGCTGCCCTGGGGCCTGGTAGCCATGGGAGGTGAGGGCCCTCACCTTCTGAGGCCTCCCAGCTAGGATACAGCCCAAGGGGCTGGCCACACAGGGGCAAGAAATGTAGGGACCAGGGATGACATTGGTGGGAGGGCTGGGGAAGGGACAGCTGGATGGTGTCTAGTGTTAAAAAAAATCTTTGATTTATTAGTAATAAAGTATGCAAGGGGTCGCCCTGGTGGCATAGCGGTTAAGTGTGCGCACTCCGCTTCGGCGGCCTGAGGGTTCACAGGTTCGGATCCCGGGCGTGCACCTCTGCACCGCTTGTCAAGCCATGCTGTGGTGGTGTCCCATACAAAGTAGAGGAAGATGGGCACGGATGTTAGCCCAGGGCCAATCTTCCTCGGCAAAAAGAGGAGGATTGGCATCGGATGTTAGCTCAGGGCTGATCTTCCTCACAAAAAAATAAAAAAAAAACCAAGCTCGTTGGAAATGTTCAAATATGCATAAGGGGCACAATTCAAGCCCTTCCATCCCCCCACCCAGAAATCACCATTGCTCTGGCTGTAGCCGTGGCTTCTTAGCTTTCATTTTTGCATGGACAACACACATGCTATCATACATGCTTACACTCACACACTTGCTTGCAAACACACACAGTCATAAACACATTCACTGTCATACTCACACACCGTCCAACATACTCACACATACGCAAGTCACACCCATATGCACATTTTCATCACACAAACACAGACTCACATGCCTATCATCACCCATTCACAACTGCTGTCACACCCCATGCACATACCTGCACTGATGCCACACAGATTTGCACATCTCGGCCTTGCCTGTATCTGCTCTTCTTTGGCCCCAGGTCTGCCCTGGGGGCCGTGGAAGCTCTCTACAGTTTGCTGCTGTCAGAACAGTGCCAGGGTGAGCTTCCACGGCTGCCAACCTAGCCTGCATGGCTGGTCTCTGTGCAGGCATCCTAGGTAGGTCTGGGTTGTGAGCGTGGAGGTTGGAGGTGGCCATCCCCCTGTGTAGGGCTGAGGGCCACTCTGCTGCCTGCCCAGTGGGTGGACATGCTGCTGTGGAGCAGGGAGTGGGCATGATGGGCCATTGCCCAGATGGGAAGTAAGGCTGTGAGAGCCATACTGGTTTTAAGACTGCTCAGCCTCCAGGGGGCCTGCAGTGAGTCCATTGAGCAGGCTATAAGTTTATGTTTCGATTTAAAAACACGTTAATGCTGGAATCAATTTCTTTGAACTAGACAAGAAGCCCAGAATGTTCCCTTTACTTTGGACTTAATTACAAAAATAACTTAACTCAGTTGTTCCCAGATCTCCAATTCCTGGTGATAAAACCAGAAGGTTTGGGGCTGCATTAACCCTAAATGCACCAAATACCAACCTCCTCACAGAGCTTCTGCTTGCAGCCCTTCACAAGGGCCCTGGCCTTCGTCTATAGCAGCAGCAGGAGGGGGCTGGCAGGGAACATTTCTGCCTGAGACCTCTGGTTTTCTTGTGGGGGATTCTTGTGACATCTTTTCCTCTAAGTTGAGGCAAGATAAGTTCAGCATTTTAAAAAAGGAAACTTCCTAGGAAGAGAAGCGAAAAGGAAAACAGAGAACCAAGCTGGAAAGATATACCACAGCAACCTCCGTAATTACTCATCTGTCCAGCGTCAACCAGCGGGGAGCGTTTCCCCAGAATTCCAACCCGTTTTCCTTGCCCAGCCTACTCTGTAGAACCCATCAGTTTGTTTTAAGCCACTGTGTATTGAGGCTTCCTCTTCTGGGCACCATGCCATGTGCATCTTCCTTCTACAAAAGTTCATCAGGCACCTATTATGTACCAGTTTCAATTCTAGATACAGGGACACGGCTGTGACCAAGACAGGACTAAGTTGCTCCTGCCCTTGGGGAGCTGACTCCAGAACCAGGGGAGGATGCTTGCATAGCATGACTTTGGGCTCTGTGGGGGACACAAATGGGTAACAGGTCAGAGAGTGCCTGGAGCAAAGGTGCTGTTTTAAGCAGAGATGCTTCTTCAAGGAGAAGCCACTTGAGCAGGGAACAAACCTGCAGTGAGGTGACCTGAGCGAAGACTGTTCCTGGCAGAGAGCACAGCCAGTGCGAAGGCCCTGGGGCAGGAGCAAGCTCCAAAGTCACCGGAATAGCCAGACCTCCAGTGTGGTTGGAGAGAAATGAGTTCGGGGGGCAGTGGCAGGAGGTGAGCTGGGGAGCTGGCCAAGGCTTTCAGCCCAGGAAATAGTTGGGAAGCCCATCCTGACCAAACAGGCCCTGAGGTCCACTTTGAACCCATTGCAGGGCAGCAATCTTCTACCCTGCCCTGACCTGTCCTGAAATGATGGGCCCAGAGGCTCCACTGCTGCATGCAGCATATGGGAAGGGCTTCACCCTGGCCTTAGTCGCCTTGATGGGGTTGAGCTCAGCTATGATGACCTTTACAGTTGGATCCTTAACAGGTCTCTATTTGCCTGGGGGCTTTCCTGCCTCTTGTCCCAGCCCTGCTGGCCTGTGTGTCTCTGCCCCGATGGGGTCATGCAGAGCACAAGGGCAGAGAGGCCTGGTCCTTCAGGCTCCTCCTGCTGCCAAGGGTTCCCCAGAGGCCAGCTCAGCCTGGAGGAAGCAGGGACCCTATTCTGTTGGAGCCAGAGGGGATCATCCTGGTGGGAGAGAGGCCAGACTAGGGACCTCCGAGACCCGTTCCCAGCACCTGCTGCCCACACTCAGAGGCCCCTACCTGCCCCGTGGCAGGGAGCACTGGTGGGTTCCCCTTCTGTTTCAGAGGATCCGAAGAGCCAGAAGCTGAAGTACGCGTGGTGCAAGGTTGGTGTCCTGGATTATGACAAGGAGAAGCAGCTGTACCTGGTGCACAAGACAGATGAGAATGGCTTGGTGCGAGATGAGATGGGAAAGCCCATCTTGAATGGAGGGGTTACTGCTGAAGGTACAAGCCCTCTGCCCTTGCCCCAGGCAGACCCCCAGCTCAGGTCGGGCCTGGCCTGTGACTGAGGCCAACCCTTGCCCAGGGCCCAGCCAGCTCAGGTCTGAATTCTCCCTTGCTCTGTTTGTCCTGTGGCTGTCTGTCCTCTGACCGGTGAAAACCAGAGGAGCCATCACTCAGAGACCTCAGAAAAGGGAAATGGCCATTATTTGATATGCCAACTCTGAGCAGCTGACAGTGCTGCTTTCCACATGATGTTGAGAAGGAACCCCAGGCCTTTCAGTTTGTGATATCTGCCCCAAGTGTGGCATCAAGGAATGGGAACTTGAACAGCCACCTCTGTAACTCCTTGTCTGTGCACAGCTCTTTACAGTTTACAAAGCACTTTCACATCCATCCATGGCAACTTGTGAGGAGGGCAGGGCAAGTAGTGTCAGAGATGTGACAGAGGGTCAAAGAAGGGAAACCACTTGCTCAGGGCCACCATGCATCAGCAGCAGAGCCAGGCTGGAACCGGGTGCTCCAGCCCAGAGAGCCTGATGGTGTGTTCCCTTCTTCCTCCCACCCATCCCCAGGCAGGCTGCCCCTCCTAGTCTGCCAGTACTGGGTGCCACGGATCCAGCTTCTCTTCTGTGCTGAGGACCCACGCATTTTCACACAGCGCGTGGTCCAGGCCCATGCCCTGCGCAAGAACACGGAGGCGCTGCTGCTGTACAATCTGTACGTGGACTGCATGCCCACTGAGGGCCAGCGGCTCATCAATGAACAGAGCCTGAACAAGATCAAGCAGTGGACCGTGAGCACGCCCCGGATGCGCAAAGGGCCCTCGTGAGTCCCTGCCAAACCCTTCCCCGTGCCCAAATACCACCTCCTCCAGGGAGCTGTCCCGTGGGGAAGTAGTGCTGCCTAGAGAGGTAGTGCTTCCTTCATGTGCTTCTGTTTGGGGCTGTCTTGCCCACTGCACTGTAGACTTCTTGGACCCCAAACAATTTCTTGTTCATCTCCAGATCTGTCTTTGGCAATATGGACTCATGGATTCTTATTTAATTCAAAGGGTTATCATCTGTTACGACCATTTTTTATTTTGATGCTCAAATTGTCCCAGATTTGGCCAATGGGAGCCTCTTCAAGCTGATTCCTGTGTCCTTCTGATATCTTCCTGTTGTTCTTTGAGCGTATTTTTACTTTCTGGCACAGCAAGAAGTTCTGGGCTTGTCTCTTTTTTTTTTTAAAGATTTTATTTATTTATTTATTTTCCCCCCAAAGCCCCAGTGGATAGTTGTATGTCATAGCTGCACATCCTTCTAGTTGCTATATGTGGGACGCGGCCTCAGCATGGCCAGAGAAGCAGTGTGTTGGTGCGCGCCTGGGATCCAAACCCGGGCCGCCAGCAGCGGAGCGCGCGCACTTAACCGCTAAGCCACGGGGCCGACCCTCTGGGCTTGTCTTGTACTTTCCCACCCCCAGCCCTGAAATTGGCTATTCCTCCAAGGAGCCCTGATTCCTTTTAGTGGGAAATGACATTTAGACAAGATCTGGGCATTATATGTGCTCATTACTAACTGTGAGATCATTGCTTTGAGGCTCTTAGACCAGACAAATCTGTGAAATATATATATTATTACATTATTATATGATATTACATTATTATTACATTACATCACATTGCATTATATTTTGTATAACCTCCACATACATCCACCTCTATTTCTGTAACTCTCTGTTGATCTGTCTGTTAAAGACCATGAGTTCACACTGATACCTTCAAATTGACTCTAACACTACAGGGCTCATTCTCACTTGTACATATTTGTTACTTCTTTCTCCAGAAGAAAACTGGCTCCCATTATTCATAGTATGTTTACTTATTTGCTCAGTTCTAGAATACACAGAAAGGATTTTCAGATTGCTAATTTATATTCTTTAGAAGAAAAAAACCTTGCTAAGTCGATTTTGTTCTTTGTTTAGTATTCTTTTTCTCTTCAGCCTGGGGGCATATAGTCCAAATACCATGTTCAAAAGTTATTTGGTTTAGTTCTCCCCCCCTTCTTCAGTGGGATATGTTCATTTGATGAAGTACAGCTTGGTCCATTTATTTTATATGTATATAATATGTATACATATTATATATAATATACATTGTACATATAATGTGTATATATATTCTCAGTATACTCAGTATATATGCATATCATATATTTCTCTCTATATATATAATATATATGTATAAAATATACAATATATATATTACTCAAAAAGATACACTCAGAGATGTGTCACTCTCCACTCCTATTCATTCTGTCCTATCCACATCTCCCACCTTTTCTACTCTGTTCCCACCACGCATCCATAGGTAACCAATATCCCTAACTTCTGGTTTATCCTTTCTGTAATTTTTTGTGCACAAATGGGCAGACACATGTATATTTTCTTATACCGCTTTCTTTCTTACATGAAGAGTAGCACACTATAGATATTCTTTTGCACTTTGCCTTTTTTACTTATAATACATCCTGGAAATCAGTCCATATCAGTTCATTGAGATTTCCTTCATTCTTTTTTTACAGCTGCATAGTAATCTATCATGTGGATGTATCATGTACCATGGTTTATTTAACCATTCTCTAATATATAGGCATTTTTAGGCCATGTCCAGTATTTTGAGATTAAAAACAATACAATGAATAACCTTGTGCATTTGTATGTTCATATTGATGGAAGTATAGCTTTAGGGTAAATTCTGAGAAGCAGGATTGCTAAGTCAAAAGATAAGTACATTCGTAGTTTTGTTAGGTATCACCAAATTGCCCTCCATGTGGGCTGTGCCATTTTGCATTTCCACCAGCAATATGTGAGCGTGCCTCTTCCCTTACAGCCTTGCCGAGAGTGTGTTGTTATACTATTTAATTCTTTGCCAGTCTGGAAGGTAAATAAGTCTGTGAGTATTGAAAGTGAGACTAAACATCTTTTCATTTGATTGGGGCAATTTTTATATCTTTTTGTGTCCTGTCATGTCTTTTGCCCATTTTTTTCTCTCAGGTTTTTGGGCTTTTTCCTGGCTATTATTTTAAGATTTCTTTATATATTAGGGATATTGGTCCTTTATTTGTGATATATGTTGCAAATATTTTCTCCTGGTTTGTCAGTTGTATTCTGACATTTCTTATGGTAATTTTTGCAATATAACTTAAAAAAATTTATGTAAACAATTTTATTAATCATTTCTTATATTACATCTGGATTTTGAGTCATAGTTAGAAAGCCTTTCCCTAGGTCGAGGTTTTCTTCTAGTACTTGTATTGTTTCATGTTTTTGTTTTTTATATTCTTGATTCATCCTTATGTATGGTGTGTGATATGGATCCAGTTTTATCTTTTAATAAACGATTTGTAACCAAATTAAATACCAATCAGCATTTATTAAAACTTCCATCATTGGCCCAGTGATTTGAGATGCCGCTTTTATCATACACTAATTTCTATGTGTACTTGGGTCTATTTCTGGACTTTCTGTTCTATTCCGTTCTTCTGTTTGTCTATTTATGCACTTGTACTACAGTTTTAATTACAGATGTTTTATAGTATTTATGTCTTATAGGGCCAATCCTCCTTTGTAGCTCTTTCCTTTCAGTGTTTTCCTGGCAGTGGTTCTTGCATGTTTGGTTGTTTTAATTATTTATTTTTAAAAATTGTGGTAAAATATACATAACAAAATTTATCCTTTTAACCATTTTTAAGTGTACAGCTCAGTGGCATTAAATACATTCACATTGTTGTGTGACCATTACTACCATCCATCCATAGAACTTCATCTTGTAAAATTGAAACTCTGTACCCATTAAACACTAACTCTCCATTCCCTCTTCTTCAGCCCCTAGAAACCACCATTCTACTTTCTGTCTCTATGAATTTGACTAATCTAAGTACCTCATATGTGTAGAATCATACAGTATTTGTCCTTTTGTGACTGGCCTATTTTACTTAGCATAATGTCCTCACGGTTCACCCATGTTGTGGTATGTGTCAAAATCTCCTTCCTTGTTTTGTTTTTTGGGTTTTTTTTTTTGGTGAGAATATTAGCCCTGAGCTAACATCTGTTGCCAATCCTCCTCTTTTTGCTGAGGAAGATTGGCCCTGGGCCAACATCCATGCCCATCCTCCTCTACCCTATATGTGGGACACCTGCCACAGCATGGCTTGACAAGCGGTGCACATGGCTGTGCCCAGGATCCGAACCCGCGAACTCCAGGCCCCTGAAGCATAGCGCATGGACCCAACCACCATGCCACTGGGCCAGCCCCTCTGACCCTTTTTCTTTCTTTCTTTTTCTCGTTTTCGTTCTCTTGGTCATTCCTGCCTTTCTTCCATGTACTCTTTTACATTTTTCTTTTGACTCTATGCTTCCCTGGGCACCATGTAATTTAACCTTCCTTCCTGAGATAATTTTGTTTCTTCTCTTTCTTCCTTGAGCTCAATTAAATATCTTTTCTTTTATTCCTGCTATTTGCCCATTTCTTTTTTTTTTTTTTTAATTAATTTATTTTCCCCCCAAAGCCCCAGCAGATAGCTGTATGTCATAGCTGCACATTCTTCTAGTTGCTGTATGTGGGACGCAGCCTCAGCATGGCCGGACAAGCGGTGCGTTGGTGTGAGCCCGGGACCCGAACCCGGGCCGCCAGCAGCGGAGCGCGCACACTTAACCGCTAAGCCATGGGGCCGGCCCCTGTTTGACCATTTCTGTGTTTTATTTTTGAATTTCTGATTTAAGGTGTTTTTTCATTTAGTTTAAAGTGTTGTGTTAGTTTTCTTCTGCTTTGCCTTTGTTTCTTTTTTGAGGGGTGGATGAGAATTTCCATCAGTTAAGGTGTCCTCTCTTTTCCTTATAGTAGCTTTATATAAATGTAGTATACTTTCACCTATTCATCTCCTGGTTTTGGGATGATTTACAAGATTCCTGGTTCGCAAGCGCCCTCTTCTGTTAATGTCACAAACTAAATTTTTTTTAATGGATGGCTTTGTATGTGTGGTGTGTGTGTCTGTGTGTTGGGGAGAGGGGTTGTGTGTCCTCCAAGTTTTTTCTTCTCTCTTACCTTGTAGGACTCTAATTTTCACGTTTGCTTCTTTGCCCATCACCCTCCAATCCCCAAAGGACTCCTTTCTTCTTACTTCCCTCTCAAGTCATTCCTTTCAAAGAATGCTACCTTGAATGCATGCATATAAACTGCTTCCTCATAGTAAGTGTTCTGATTTACCAGGACTCTTGTTCAGTACTTTTGCATTAGGGTGGAGTATCTCTTTCTGGCAGGATTTTAGATCAATCTCATGGCTACCACTCCTCCCTTCTGCAGTTGTTCTCAGACTGCCCTTGTTCTCCGTGAAGGCTTGCCGCAGGGAGCTGGGAGTTAATGTTTATTTTTCTACTTAAAGATAATGTGAAGTTTGAGCATTCTCTTTATTCTAGTTATGATAAAGGTGTGGGTTTTGACAGTGTTACTTGTTTTTGCATTTCTTTTTTTTGAGGGTATGCTGGGAGATTTGAATTGATGTAGCCACTATTGCCTTGGTTGTCCAGAATTCCGTTTCTTGGGTGTTATATCATTTAGAATGTATTTGGCTGTATGTAACAAATATGCTGGACTCAGAGTGGCTTAGACAGCAGGGAAATGCACTACTTTACCTGTAACAAGAAGTCTGGTGAAGGACGTCCCAGGGCTCTGTCTCCAGTGTGTACTGGTTTCGTCTTCAGGCAGGATGGCAGCGGCAGTTTCAGAAGCACAAGGACCAGAGTCCGTTGAATCCTGCGTAGGTTGAACTCCCTAGAAGCAGAGGCTGTTTTGGGGATTATTGTGCAAGTGATTTGTTGATGAAGTCTTCTCAGGAGAAATCTACAAAGGAGTAAAGGAGGTAGGATATGATAGAGGAAATATCTAGGCAAAGATGTGCTTTTAGGAGAAGTCTAGCCTCTGATCCCATGGGGAACTCTGGAGCATGAATGACACCACAGAATTCATCCTGAGGGGGACAGGACAAGGGGGCTTGATTTTATATCTCTGTGTCAGTCATTGATCATAACTGGATCACATTCCCACTCCTAAACCAATGAACAGTCAAGGCAAGCTCCACCACGATCAGCTTAGACTAGCTGAGACTACCCCTGGAGCTGGGGATGTGTCATCTCCCCTAAGCCAAGTGAGAAAGGAATGAATTCTGGAAGAAAAGTGAGGTGCAATTAGGAGGAAATGGATGTCAGGCAGGCAATCAGCCATGTGTGTGGGAAGTGTCCATGTTGTGCCAGGCACAGGGACACAGCCATGGACACACTCGACAAAAGGCCTGCTCTCCTGGGGCTCTCAGTCACTATGAAAAAGCTCAGTGATCTGGGGATCTGAGAGGTACTGTGAAGACAAAGCAAGATAAGGGAGGGGCTACTTTACATTAGGTGGTCAGAGAAGGCCCCACTGAGGTGATAACATTTGAGCTGAGGCCTAAAAAAGTAAGAGGAGAAGAGGATTCCTGTTGAGGGAACAACAGTGAATGAATGGAGGCAATGCCTTCAAGAGGTCTGCTGGTGTGAGGACAGTGGAGATGGTGTGCACACTCACCCTAGGCCAGTGGTTCCAGATCTCAGAGCCCAGTCACCTGGGGTCACCCACCCTTGGGCTCAGTCATGATGTCGCATCCACCTTGCTCACCTTGAGTCCTCAGCACCTCCCAGGTGCTGACACATTATAGGCACCCAGTAAACATTTGCTAAGTGAAAGCGCAGGAGCTCAGTGACAGGCATCATCTGCAGAGCCGTGAGCCACATGGCAGTACAGGGGTGCAGGCAGTGAGTGGGCAGTCCTTCCGTGCTTCCAGGCCCGGTCTTCCTGCCCCCTCCCTCTGCTGTTCTGGGGCCTGCCATGGGCTCCCAGGGATGGCATCAGCAGCAGAAAATAGGTATGTTCCCAATCAGGAACAAAACATCGGTGCAGAGTGGGGGCTGGTGGCCAGGCTCTGGAGAGGCTGAGCTAGATGTTGGACGAAGTGTCTGAGTGGCCGGTTTGGGGGAAGAGAGGCTTCTCTGAGTGCTCCACATCTGACTTCTAGTATCTTCACTTCCTCACTGTGTTTATCCAGCAGCCCCTCAGTGGGAGCCTGCTCGGCCCAGACCCTGGGCTCAGGGCCTCCCAGGGGCAGCCCCACCACTCCTCTAGGCAGGTACTGTCACCTCCCCATGTCCCAAGGAGGAGCCTGAGGTGCAGAGAGTTGAGCCACTTGCCCAGACTCGCTCTTTTTGTGAATGGCCAGACCATCAGGCCCTGCCCTCATGATCCAGGCTGCCTGCTTCCACATCCTAGCTGGGATGTAAGAACCAGGGAGGTGAGGATGCAGAGGGTAATTGAAGCCCAGAGCCAGGAGGAGAAAGTCGGGGATGGCTTCTTGCAGGAAGTGGAGCTTGAACTGAGCCTGCTGGCCTGGGAAGCAGAGAAGCATAGAAAGACAGCTGTGGGCCAGGGACTTGGTAAAGGATGCCCCTGGACAAGAGGGGTGCTCCTAGATGGCATGGTCACCTCCTGCCAAGGCCTTCACTGCTGGTCACATGCAGCTCTGAGCTATGGGCATGCTTTCCTTCATCTCTTTATGTGTGCATTCAACCCCTCTTAGGATGTCAGGCCTCTGCAAGGCTCTGCAGAAATGACCATGAGCTGGACACAGCCCCTCTCCTCCACACACACGGTTCCTCACCCTATGCTCACTGACCAGTGGGGAGCAGGAGTGCTGAGTCAGGGGAAGCACTTTGGGAACATAAATGGGGCCTGCCTTCATCCAGAGAGGGCAAAATATGCCAGGAACAGAAACCCCAAGGGAGGAGCCCGGGCTGGTCAGGCAGAAGTAGGGGGTGGATGGATCAGAGTATGGCCGCCAGAGGGAACAGTATATGCAAAGGCTCTGAGGTGAGTGAGGGCTCAGTGACTCCCGAACTCACAGGGGCTCACAGCCCTCACAGGGGCTGCCTGTGGCTGGAGCTGGGTGGGAACAAGAAAGTGGTCTGAGAGAGGAGGTTAGGGAGGGGCCAGAACCAGTTAGAAGGGCCTTTTGGGTCCAAGGAAGAAGTTTGGCTTTTTCCTAGGATCCGGGGGACCGAGGGATGGATTTTAAGCAAGAGAAGGATGTGATCAGATTTGAGTTTTGTGGGGAGTGGATTGGAACGGGCAGGGGTGGGAGTGAGGAGACCAGGGAGGGTGGGCTGCACTAGGATGACGTTGAGAAGTAAGAAGCGAAATGGGCATACTCAGGGCCTGATGAGATAGGAGGGGGTGGCATGAAAGAGGCAGGGAACAAAGAGAATGGAGGTTAGTGGCTGGAGCCAGGTAGGAGGTGTGCCCATGTATCCAGCTCCAAAGTCATGTCCCCAGGCCCGTGCCAGAGCAGAGCCTGGGCCCCAGCCAGCTCACAGCATGGGGGTGACAGGGCATTTGGAGCCCCCTGACTCCCTGTCTCTGGTCCCCACTGGCAGGGTTCTGGAGCACCTCAGCAGTCTCTCCAGAGAAGTGAACCTGGACTACGAGCGCAGCATGAACAAGGTTACCTTTGATCAAATTGTCTCCTCCAAGCCCGACACATTCTTCTACGTGACCCTGCCAAAGAAGGAGGAGGAGAAGGTGCCCAAGCAAGGTGAGGGTGGTTGGACAAAGGTGGGCCCATGGCCACCCACCTGGCTCACCGACACTCACCTGCACCTATCCTGTCCCTTGCGTCCATCCCCCTTCTTTTCCTAGCTGCCTGGAGAGCTGGGGTGGAGTGGGGGTTGGGTGGAAGAAGGCTTTTTAAAACAATAGCAGTCTGAGTGGTGCAGAAGTACAAAGTCCGTGTGTACCAGGGAAGCAATTGTTCAGAAGTGGATGGAAGGGCTCTTGTTATCTGACCTAGGGACATAGAGCCCTTTCTTCCTCCAGCAGCAAGAGTAGGTTGGCATTGCTGCAGCCTCATTTGACATGAGGCAGACCGAGTCTCAGAGTAGGACACCGGGCCCCCTGAGCCCCCTTTGCTTTGAGCTCCCCGATCCCTCTTAATTTCGTTTCCTGGAGGCAGCTTCCATGTGTGTGAAGGGCCCCAGAAGCCCGGCTGGGGCATGGGCAGTGGGCGTTCCGAGGGCCCTGGTGCTCACATCTTCCTTTCTTGGTGCTCCAGGGCAGGCCCCAGATGGCTTCAGGGGTTGTGTGTGGAGTGGGCCAGAGTGGATGGGGAGAGGGTCCGCAGTTCTCACCCACTTCAAAGGCGTCTGTGACCAAGAGGGGCCTGGAGGGAATTTGTTTACTCACTCCAGAGCGGGCATCTCACTGCAAGGCCTTAGGGACACTCTGGCAGGCTTTGGGAAAAGAGAGGTTCTGGGGACATGGGTGTCTCTTCTGGGGAGGAGGCAGGAGTTGTGTCCCTCTATCAATACCCTGTAGATCTGTCCTGACCGCTGGTGTGTCCCAGGCTGATCTGACACTGGCCCTTGGCCCCCATCCCCACAGGGCTGGTGAGTGTCCCCAAATACCCCTTCCGGGAGCAGAAGGAGGACTTCACCTTCGTGTCCCTGCTCACACGGTCGGAGGTTATCACGGCCCTCAGCAAGGTGCGGGCCGAGTGCAACAAGGTGACTGCCATGTCCCTGTTCCACTCGAACCTCTCCAAGTACAGCCGCCTGGAAGAGTTCGAACAGATCCAGTCACAGACCTTCTCCCAGGTGTGTGGGCATCAAGGGCACAGAGGGATAGCATGCAGGCCAGGGCCTTGGAGCTGACAGGTACAGACCTGGGGCTCCCGGGGAAGCCTGGAGTTGATCAGCCAGCGGTGAGGCTGCGAGCTCCTGCTTTCCTTAAAACCAGGCCTCACCCCTTCCTAGACCTTGTGGGAAGCTGGGGTAGGTGCCAAGGGGCATTGCTCATCTTAGAAAAGGACACCCAGAGTAGGCTCCCTTTCCAGTCACTTTCCATCCCACCTCTAGTGGCCTCTGAAGCAGACCCCTTGTCTTGGAAAGGGGAGCAGGAACCCCCTGCACTCTCCTATCTACCTGAGGACTGGAGTGTGAGGGAGGAGGGGTGCATCTCATTTGAGACAGCCGCCAGATGGCCTAGGAGAAAAGCTCCCTCACTCCTTATCTCTGCTCCATTCTGCATCTCTCTCTGCCTCATTCCCTGTGCCTTTGTCTCTCTCCCTTAGCTAAAGGGAAAGCCCTGCTTTTGCTATTCCTCCCTCCCTCTTTCCCCCAGAGCAGCCTTGGTCCCCTGGGGTCATAGGAAGGTGTTGGCTGGTAGGGCTTGGTGGTAGGCTGGGATGGGGGAGATTCCTCTGTGGTCATCTGAGTCCTGAGGCTGCCCCATAGAGTCCCTGAGCATGGCAGCTGTGGTGGTAGGTTCCTGGGGTGGCCATGTGATGCCACCTGTGGCCACTCCAGGTACAGATGTTCCTCAAGGACAGCTGGATCAGCACGCTCAAGGTGGCCATGCGCAGCAGCCTGCGTGACATGAGCAAGGGCTGGTACAACCTCTATGAGAACAACTGGGAGGTGTACCTCATGTCGAAGCTGCGCAAGCTGATGGAGCTGATCAAGTACATGCTGCAGGACACACTGCGCTTCCTGGTGCAGGACTCGCTGGCCAGCTTCTCGCAGTTCATCAGCGACACCTGCTGCAGCGTGCTTGACTGCACTGATGCCATGGTCTGGGGCGAAGACCTCATAAACAGCCCCTACAGGTGGGATCCAGCTGGGCAGAGCACCTGTTGTCACCAGAACTATTCCTTGCCAGGCCCCAGTGGCTAGGGTGGTGCAGGGCGGGGGCACCAGGGTGGCCAGAGTCAGGGTGCCCGGCACTGCCAGGTCCCAGACAGCAAGGTTTGCCGGGGAGCATCCCACCAGCTCTGGCTTGCATTTCTTCAGGTGACCTTCATTCTCTCAGTCAGTCATGGAGTTACTCAGTTGAGAAATATTCTTTGAGCACTTGCCATGAACTAGGCAGGGTTCTAGGGGAACAAGAGAGACATGGCCCCTGCTCTCACAAGGGGACAGACAGCAAGCAAAAAATAGACGTAGCCATGGCCAATCTTGTCAGGGGCTGGCCAGACCTGGGTCAGGGGGTCAGGGAGGAGGTGGCATCTGAGCCAAGACCTGAGACTGAGAGGAAACCAGCTGTGAGGAGATGTGGGGGTGGGGGCAGGGGACCAACACATGCAGAGGCATGGAGGGGAGAAAGAACTTGGAGCAGTCAAGGAAGGAAGACCAGCAGGTATGGCTGGAGTGGGAGAGGGCAGGCAGGCTGGTCAGGGTGACCTGAGAGAGATGGCAAGGCCCAGGCCAGATCACTCAGAGCCTCCTGGGGTCATGGTCAGGAGCTGGGTTTATTCTAAGTGTGGTCAGCAGCCATCAGAGGGGAGGAATGATCTGATTCACACTCCAAAACGATGCTCTGGATTTGTGGGGACAAGTGAGGCAGAAGAAAAGTCAGACCGAGGCTCTTGCTGTTGTCTAGACAAGGGGTGACAGGGCTAGGACTTGGTGGAACAGATTTGGGGCAGTGCACGGGCAGCAGTGCTGTGGGCCTGGCTGTAGGAGGTATGTGTAGGGGGGAGGGGGAAGGAGACAAGGTTAACTCCTAGAATGGCCCCTAACACCATCCCCGGCGGGGAACTAGCGGGAGTTAGGGGACAGAGAATGTTTGAAATGCCCGTTAGAGGTCTGGGTGGGTGGGTGGTTGGCAATGGAGAGGACAGTGGGGAGGCCTCAGCTGGCATCCAGGCTTGAGGGTTGTTGGTGTGTAGCAGGCATCTGAAGCCAAGGATGGTGGGCTCCCAGGGAGAGAGTGGGGGCCATAGTGCGCAGGGTCTGGCCAACCTGCCCTGATGACCTCAGGACTGCATGGGAGTCCTCCCTCTCCCTGGTGCCCATGGACCTCTGGGCAAGTGGCAGGAACAGAGGAGCTTGTTTGGCTGGTCTGGGTCTTTCTCTCTGGTAACTTGGAGGTTTCTGGGAGGAGGGAGGAAGCAAGTCTCAAGCATGGAGAAACTCGAGAGCCATCATACTGGCCAGAAGGGCAGAGGGCTGGGCCTGCTGCACACAGGCCTCCTCAGGCCTGTGCCCACAGACAGCCAGGCCATTGCCCCCACAGGCCCCGGAAGAATCCCCTGTTCATTGTGGACCTGGTGCTGGACAGCTCGGGGGTGCACTACAGCACACCGCTGGAGCAGTTTGAGGCATCTCTGCTGAACCTCTTCGACAAGGGCATCCTGGCCACCCACGCGGTGCCCCAGCTGGAGAAGGTATAGCTGCAGCTGGAGGCCCAGGGCACCTGCTGACCTGGCTGCTAGTGGCTGCTGGAGCTGCAGCGTGCTGCCGGAGTGTTAGAGCAGTTCAGCTTTGTCGCGGGCCTCCCGTCTGGCTGGTAGTGTGCTCAGCCCTTTAATTCTTGAACAGCTCATTTAACCCTCAGCATAAGCTGAACTGGGAACCATTAAAATCCCTTTTGTAGTTAGACTTGGAGAAGTTTAGCCTAAGGTCACATAGCTGCTAAGTGTCAGACCTGTGATTGGAACCGGGCTCACTGGCCCACTCCTGCCACAGCCACGTCTGACCCAGGTCCCACCCTTTTGATCCCACCCAGCTCTCGTCCTCTCTCTTTGGCTAAGATGTGGCTGCAGACCCATCTCCACAGTTGGGACCCCTTGTCAAAAGTCCCCTCTGATGACCACAGCTGTGCACAGCCCACCCGTCTAGGCCCAAGAGCCTCTGTAACTCCAATTCCCTCTCGTCTCCCTTGCTGGTCAGTCAGAGCCATCAGGACCTGGTGGTCCCGTCTGCTCTTACTTGGCACTGGGCTGAGTCAGGCACAGGCAGAGGAAGATGTTGCCCCTTGGCAAGCCCTCACAGGGCTTCCAACCTTGTTTTAGTCCACAGGCGCCTCTAAGAAACACCGCAGCAGACCCTCTCTCCCACCCCCACCATGCTCTCTGTGCTTGGCCATACTGCCGCATACTCAGTCTTCGGATCACATCTCCAACCTCCCTGCCTGCCTGCCCCAAGGCTCATCCAGCTCTGTGCCTGTCCCCACTTTGCTCCACAGCTGGTGATGGAGGACATCTTTATCAGTGGCAACCCCCTGCTGGAGTCAGTGGGGCTTCATGAGCCGCTAGTGGAGGAGCTGCGGGCCGTCATTGCCAATGCTGTGCGCAAGGCCATGATCCCACTGCAGGCCTACGCCAAGGAGTACAGAAAGTACCTGGAGCTGCACAACAATGACATTGCCACCTTCCTCAAGTGCGTGTGTGCATCTAGGTGTGTCTGTGTGTCTGTGTGACCCGCGCCCACCCTCTCATCACCCTCTGCCCCTTGTGTGTATCTGCTGTCTGCAGAGCCTACCAGATGCAGTGCCCATTGGCTGAGGAGGTGAGGGAGGTGGTACTCACCCACCTACAGGAGAAGGAGATCCTGGACAGCTCACTGCCCAGCAGCATCATCATCGGGCCCTTCTACGTCAACGTCGACAACGTCAAGCAGAGCCTGTCCAAGAAGCGCAAGGCCCTGGCCACTTCCATGCTGGACATCCTGGCCAAGAATCTGCACAAGGAGGTGGACAATGTAAGTGCCCATCCACCCAGCCCCAATGACCCACATACCCTTGCATACATGGTGAACTCTCACAAGCAAGATGTCCCCAGGCAGAGTCAGGAGTGTCTGCCGATGCCCACGCCAATGGAAGGATCTGAAAGTAACCTTGCCTTGACTCTGCCTGTCTGTGGGGAGCTATCCCATATGGGAGGTCCCAGGAAGTGGGGTCTGCTACCTCTTCCCTTAGACTTGTAGAGACCTGGGCACCTCTCATGAAGGATACCCTGAGATGGATCATTTCACGGAGATGAGGATGTGCAAGTACAGGCCTCAGAAGTCCCATGTGTGTGTGTTGGCAAGCCGCAGGAGGCTGGGGAGGATGAAGTGCACTGGGTGACACCCTTGCCCCACAGCACAAGGCGTCAGTGCCCCAGTGAGCCGGCTGCAAGATGTGATGGGGTGGGGGCAGTTACCTGTTGGGAGACATTGGGGATCAAGAAGGAGGAGCAGGTCCCAGGGAAGGCAAGGGAGGAGCAAACAGCCTCCCCATCTCCCGCCTCCCACTGCCAGATCTGTGAGGAATTCCGCAGCATCAGTCGCAAGATCTACGAGAAGCCCAACAGCATCGAGGAGCTGGCTGAACTTCGCGAGTGGATGAAAGGCATCCCCGAGAAGCTGGTGGGGCTGCAGGTGATGCGGGCACATGGGGCATGGGGGGCGGGGTCCAGGATCCTGGTGGGGCTAGAGGTCAAGTGGGTACCTTGGGGGCAGGAGGCTGGGAGGCATGGGGCTATTTGTGGCCTGGGGGCTGGGCGATCAGGAGCCAGGAGGCTGGAAGTGAGGTAGATACACAGAAGACAGGTGGGGCTTGGGGGGTTATGAAGTGGGGTGCGTGGTGGAGGTTCAGATCTACGCTGTCTAGGAAGTCAGGAGGGCGGAAGCTATGGGTTGAGGACTGGAGGTTGGAGGTATGGTGGCTATGTCCTTTGGACCCCTGAGCCCGGTGCTGGGCTTGCACCCTGCGCCTCCTCCCCCATCCCAGGCCTCCCCTCTCTGGACGAGAGCAGCCTCTCCCTAGCACCCAATCACTTTGGAGAGCCTGGTCCACCCCCGGGCACAAGTGTGTTCTCATCACCACCTGTCCATGCAGGAGCGGATTGTGAAGGTCATGGATGACTACCAGGTCATGGATGAATTCTTTTACAACCTCAGCACGGATGACTTCAATGACAAGTGAGTGGGAGCTTGGTCCCCACCCCATGTGGGTGGTAGACAACAGAAGGTAGGGGAGGAGGTACTGAGCTGCAGTGGCTCTCAAATATCCCAACGGCCACAGGCTATGTGGTCACACCAGAAATGCCCTGCCAAGATGCCAGAGGCCATGGCTCTACACGGGTGAGGGCCAGGTGGCCAACTGGGCAGAAGGAAATCATTTGGGCCTCTTACTGCCCCGACCCTGTCTCCGTTCTCTATCCCTTCATCAGTCTGACACACACATATTCACTGGGGCCTAGGATCCCCTTGTTCATGGTTGGGGCCCTTTGGGGTCCTTGGGAGCACTGAGAGAAGGCAAAGCCCAGCCTGGTGGGCCGACCCTGGGGAGGAGCACTTGTCCCCACCCAGCTCAAGAGCCTCCTGGGAAATGGCCTCAGGTTGAGACTGCCTTACCAAGGCCCCCAGAGACCCCTTGCCCACCCTGCCTCACAGACTAGGGGGTACCTTCAGGACGTCAGGGCCTGGGAGAGGTTGGCACCGTCTCCTGGGATCCCTGCCCAGGATCCTCAAGGCATCCACTTTATAGGGCATCCTGGTGTTCAGGGTGGGCTTCCCCCGGCTTGGCATCCCTAGGCCAGCTGAATCTCTGAATCCCACAGAGCCCCCATGTCAGCGGGGCAAAGGGAGTTGGTCTGATATGAAGGAAGCTAGCCTGGTGGCCCTGGTTGGTCACCAAGGAAATGCAGGCTGGAGGCTGTCACTTTGCCTCATCTGAAGTGAGGCCTTTTGAGACCCTGGGGTTTAAGAGGGGAGCTCAGCATCACTCCTCTCATTTCTGATACCATTCCCCCTTTGCTCCATCACTGCACTGGTCACATTGGATCTGCATCTCCCTGGATGCTGACCACAGCTCCCAGACCACAGTCCCAGGGCAAGGACTGGCTCCTCTGCCAGGCAGGCGCACCTGGTGGTGGCAGTGGCTATCTCCCCGCTCACTTCTACTTCCCAGACCCACTTCTACAACCGTGGCTGGCTCCAGCTGCCACCTGGATTCCCCGCTTCTCCCCTTCCCTGCCTGGCCTGCCTACCCCCTGATTTCAGCTGTGATGTTCCTCCCAATCCCCCCTGCTCCATCCAGATGGGCTGCCAGCAGCTGGCCTTCTAAGATCCTCGGGCAGATGGAGATGGTGCGGCAGCAGCACCTCGAAGATGAGGAGAAGTTCCTCAAAATCCAGACCATGGACCAGAGCAACTTCCAGGAGAAGCTGGAAGGGCTGCAGGTGGGGCTAGGCTGAGGGCTCTGCCAGGACTCGCCCCATCACACACACACAGTTCTCCAGGGCTGGGCCTCACTTCTTGCATTCAGGAGGTGCTGTGTCAATGTTTGATAGATGAATTGGTGGATGAATGAAGGAATGGCTAAAAGAATGAACTGAAAGGCCAGAGGGGTGCCTGAGCAGCAAGCTCCAGAACAATTCAGGGTAGCAAAGAGCCCCAACTCTTCCATTGTGTCCTCTGTGCCCCAGTGGGCAATGGGTAGTGTTCAGGGCACTGGGTCTCCCTCTGACCTTACTATGTTACCATGGGGTGGTTGGCCTGCCTGTGATGGGACAGGAACCTGCTCACTCTAGGACAAGAAACTGCCCTCAGTGCTGGGAGATGTTGACGCCTTGGGGACTGTGGGCTCCCTGGGTATGTGTAGGGATGTGTGGGCGTGGTTGGGACCCCAGAGGCCTCTGACCCTTTCTCCTTGGCCCACAGCTGGTGGTCGCTGGCTTCTCCACCCATGTGGAGATTGCGCGAGCACACGAGATCGCCAACGAGGTCCGGCGGGTCAAGAAGCAGCTGAAGGACTGCCAGCAGCTGGCCATGCTCTACAACAACCGCGAGCGCATCTTCGGCTTGCCCATCACCAATGTAGGTCTCCTATGGGCATGCTGCCCCCAACCCCCGGGCTTGAGGAGGAGCCCATGGCATTTGCGACCACATCAGAACCTAGCTGCCAGGTGGCAGAGCCCTGGCATCTGGGGGGCAGGACTGAGCAGGCTGCAGAGAGGAGATAACCACCCCCCTGCTTCGTGGCTGGAACCAGGCAGGAGGCCTGAGGGTCAGTGTAGGCCTTGCTCCACCACTTAGTGCCCAGAGCCTGTGGAGGGCAAGAAGAAGGGAGGCCAGGCCCAAGTCCATGGGGACGGGATCAGGGACAGCAGCCAGGAGCAAGGAGGGGAAGAGGACCTCGCCCAAGAAGGAGCAGCATGGAGAGAGACTGGGAGCACCTGGGACAGCCATGGCTCTTCTGCCCTTGCAGTACGACAAGCTCTCCAGGATGGTGAAGGAGTTCCAGCCCTACCTGGACCTCTGGACCACAGCCTCTGACTGGCTGCGCTGGTCTGAGAGCTGGATGAATGACCCGCTGTCAGCCATCAACGCTGAGCAGCTGGAGAAAAATGTCATTGAGTCCTTCAAGACCATGCACAAGTGTGTGAAGCAGTTTAAGGATATCCCAGGTAGGCAGCCAAGCCAGTCCACCCCCTCCTTCCCAGCCTGTGCCGGCAGATTCTCACACCTTCCTGCCCTGCCCGGCAGCCTGCCAGGATGTGGCCTTAGACATCCGGGCCCGCATCGAGGAGTTCAAGCCGTACATCCCGCTGATCCAGGGGCTGCGCAACCCTGGCATGCGGAACCGGCACTGGGAGGTGCTGTCCAATGAGATCAACATTAATGTCAGGCCCAAGGCCAACCTGACCTTCGCCCGCTGCCTTGAGATGAACCTGCAGGACCATATCGAGAGCATCAGCAAGGTGGCCGAGGTGGCCGGCAAGGAGTATGCCATTGAGCAGGTGGGCAGCAACCAGCAGGCTCACCCTGCCCCACCCAGGCCCTGCCCAATGGCATGGGAGTATGATAGTACTGGGCCCCATCACCAGGGTCATTCACTAGGCCCAGGGGCTGAGGTGCATTCTATTAAGTGAGTTAATGATGGATATGAAGGGCTTGGTGCAGTGTCCACCATCCTTGTTGTTACTCAGTCTCAAGTTACTTCCTTCCCCGGGAAGGAGCTGTTAGCGCTACCTTCACTTAACAGCTCAGTAAATTAAGGCTCAGAGGGTTCAGCAACTGGTCAGGGTGACATAGTCAGTAAAGGCTAGAGCTGGGACCAGAGCTCCTAACCAGCACCTTAGCTGCCCCCCAACCTGCATGTACATGCATGTTGGACACGTGCAGCACATGTGTGAGAGTGAGTCGGCTTTGAATTCGGACAAGGACCCATGGGGAGTTTGTTGACCAGACAAGCTGAGAGTGTTTGCCGGAGGGGCCTGAGTGAAGTTCGTGGCCAGGCAAAGCCTACTCTTCCCTGCCCAGTGCTGGTCAGACAGCGTGTGGGCCAGCCCCTTCCCAGGACCCAGCCTGACTTGTCCCCACCCCAGGCACTGGACAAGATGGAGAAGGAGTGGTCAACCATCCTGTTCAACGTGCTGCCCTACAAGGAGACGGAGACCTACATCCTCAAGAGCCCAGACGAGGCCTCACAGCTGCTCGATGACCACATCGTCATGACCCAGAGCATGTCCTTCTCACCCTACAAGAAGCCCTTTGAGCAACGCATCAGCTCCTGGGAGAACAAGTTGAAGCTGACCCAGGTGGGACCTCCATGTCCTTCCTTATACCTCCTCCACCCCATGGTACCCTGCCCTACAGGTGGCTCTTTATGGTGTGTGTGTGGAACTCAAAGCAGTGAAGTGCCTTGCCCAAGTCTGCACAGCTCCTGGCCCTGACAGGCCCCTCATTCAGAGAAGGGCGACTAGAATGCTGCTCTCCATCCCTGAGGCTGCTGGAGGAGGCAATTCAGGATGTGAGGTGGGGCCAGTGTTTGGTCCAAGGCTGTGGCTGAGGAGGGGTATGAGAGCTGCCTGCAGACCTCTAAAGGGATGCCTGGTCTTGGAACAACTAGGACCTCCAGTCTTGGAACTTTCTGGGCTAGATACCACAAGACCCTGAGACTGCTCACTGCCCTCTCCAGCTCTTCCCTGAGACTCCCATTCCCGACTCATTTGGAGCTGGCTCGGGATGAGGGGACCAGGACCCTGGGGACTGCACCTCCTTAGGGCTCTCAAGGCTAGAGGCAGAAGCTGTCTTCAGAACCGTGGAGGACTGTCCTGGGGTCAGTCCTACTGATGTGATTCTGACAGCCCTTTCCCTGGGGGCTTCCTGGGAGCTGTTCAGAAACCTCTAGTGAACGCCAGAAGCCAAGTGAGGAGGGCTTGTCTAAATGCTCCTTGGATCACCCAGAGATGCTTGAGCTGGTCAGCATTATCCCTGGGTCTCCCTTCTTTGCTCACACTGTCCCCTCCACCTGGAGTTCCATCTCCATCTTCCACCTCCTCCAAGGCTCAGCATCAAGCAGCCCATACTGATTCTCCCACACCTGCCTACAAGGTATTCCCATCAAGGCCTCTTGCAGAGCCCATCACACATGCCGGGCCTGTGGTGATTCAGAGGCAGAACTGGCCATTTAGTGGGCTGTGGGCTCCTCAAGGGCAGGGACCACGTCCTGTTTCCCTCTGTTTCTCCTGCTGCGCACATGGGCCTGGCACAGAGCTGGCCATAGCACACGTCTCATGAGGAAGAGAATGAATGAATGAATGAGTTTGCATTGATAGGAAAAGACAAGAGAGAAATTCTGAAAGGGGAATTTGGAGGCAGAAGGGGAAAGTGGCTTGTTTTAAAGATGTCTCACTCTTGGACTGATGTTTCAGAGAGAATTTTAGAGACCTCAAGCTCGAGTCCCAATAAACCTCAGAGAATCTTGAGGTCCATAGACCCGAAAGTCTTCCCAGGCAAGGAGGCTGGTTTGGTCTTCCATGCAGTGAGGTTCTTTCCTCTGTTACTTCAGGGTTTGCTGGTTTGGGTGTGGTTCTCTCTTAGGGAAGAGCAGCTCCCCCAGCTCTACTGGAGGCTCAAGCATCCTGTGGGGTACTTGGGATTTCTCTGGAGGGCAGGCATCCATGCAATTTCTTTGTTCTCTGGAGTACTATGGCTGACAGTACCATCTGGAAATTGCCCCATGGATACTGGCTCTGGTGCCCAGTGTTCTTCCCAGCACTCTGGTGGGGTGAAATGTCCAGATAGTGGGGGACAGAACCCAACAGGACCCAACTTAGACAAGTCCATGCCTTGCCCAGGAGGTACTGGAGGAGTGGCTGAACTGTCAGCGATCCTGGCTTTACCTGGAGCCCATCTTCAGCTCTGAGGACATCAACTGGCAGTTGCCCGTGGAGAGCAAGCGCTACCAGACAATGGAGCGGATCTGGAGGAAGATCATGAAGAACGCCTATGATAACCGGGAGGCGAGCTCACATGGGGATGGGAGGGGACAGCTGGGACCAGTGAGGGCCCTGGTCACATTGTTGGGAGCCTCCTGGTTTCTTCTCTCCCTGAACAAGAAAGACTGGAGGACAAGTCCAAGGCTTTGGTCTTGGCCTATGTCCCCCTGAGTGGGCTCCCCAGTCTTGAGAGATGCTCCTCAGAAATACAACAGTTGATGGTTTTCCCCTTGGAGATTTATAGTCCACATTGGCCTTATTTTAAAGGCCCTGACAAGTTCTGCAGCAAATCTAACTCCTTGGCTTGGCTTAACCCTAATTTTTTTGACCATCGACTTTTTTCTGTAGGACTGACAGGGGTGATGGATGCAGCCCCTGGCTCAGGGCCATTTTCCTGCCCCTCTTCCTTCCCAAGCCCCACTGAGGGTCTCTGGTTGGTGTGGGTGCCCTCTGAGCCCACCTTGCTGCTTCCCAGTTGGACTGTAATCACTTCCTATTTCTCCCTGGCCTGGGCCGTGCAGGTGATCAATGTGTGTTCTGACCAGAGGCTGCTGGACAGCCTGCGGAACTGCAACAAGCTGCTGGATATGGTGCAGAAGGGCCTCAGCGAGTACTTGGAGACCAAGCGGAGTGCCTTCCCCAGGTGGGCACCTCTTGGCCCGTGCCCACTCTGTCAGTGCCTGCCCACGAGGCTGGCTTGTCGAGTGCCCCGCCAGGCTGGGGTGCAGGGGTGTCAGTAGTACTAGGGCAGCTGGGACCCAGGGACTTCCTGGCCCCCTCCCTCACCCCTGTTCCCCGGGCAGATTCTACTTCCTGTCAGACGATGAACTACTCGAGATCTTGTCCCAGACGAAGGACCCCATGGCCGTGCAGCCCCACCTGCGCAAGTGCTTCGAGAACATCGCCCGGGTGGGTAACTGGGCCAGGGGCTCAGGGCCAGAAGCACTGGGGCACCTTCCCAGGGAGGGCGGCTCTTCTTTTGCCCCAAGTCCTTTTAGCAGGAAATGAGGTGGCAAGTGAGATTCCTGGTCCTTGGAAACATACCTAGGGCCTGTGGGAGGAAGGTCAGCTACAGAACCCCCAGCTGAGGGGAGCTCATCCAGGGGAGCCCTGTCCCCCCAATACATAGAGGTGCTGACTAGGTTGAGAAACCCATGAGGCCAGAGGCTCCTGACTCTCCTCGTCCTCATCTTCATCTAAAGGGAAGCTACACAGGCCTGGGCAGGAAGGGGCACACAGGGAAGTCTTAGCCTCCTTCCCCAAGTAGGCTGGGCTGCAGCTGGGGACAGGGCTGACCCATCTACCCGCATGCAGTCAGAGAAGGCCCAGCCAAGATAGATGCTGGGAGAGCCAGCCCCCCAGGTCCCTAAGGCAGAGCTCTTTTCCGAAGGTGGAGGGCACAGGCGGGGTCAGCCCTGGGGCTGTGGTGCACGGGGCCTCTGGGCACACCCGGGGTAACCCCCACTCTGGTTCTGCCCCTGTCTCAGCTGCTGTTCCAGGAGGACCTGGAGATCACACATATGTACTCAGCAGAGGGTGAGGAGGTGCAGTTGTCCTTCTCCATCTACCCGTCCAGCAGTGTGGAGGACTGGCTGCGGGAGGTGGAACACAGCATGAAGGCCAGTATGCGGGACATCATTGAGAGGGCCATCAAGGCCTACCCTACGGTGAGCCATGCCTCCCAGCCCAGCACAGCCTTTGCACCTGGGCGTCCTTCTCTTTGCTCCTTTCTCAGTGCCTCTCTGCTCCAACACTGTGGCTGGGCTGCCTGTCTGCCTCATCCTCAAGCTACAGCCTTGACTGCTGCTGCTCTCAGTCAGCCAAGGGGCTCTGGGGACAGGGGGTCCTTGAGGGCCACTCAGGGAGGAATCTGAAAATATGCCACAGAAAATGAGACTTGCTCCTAACAATAATCAGCCGCTATTGTTCTGTGTCAATCACTCACTGAGTATCAGGCCCCGGGCTGGACCTCACCCACGTTACCTCTCTTAGCCCCACAGTCAGCAGCTGGTCTACCAAGTCAGGTCAGAGACATTTTTTTCCCAAAGTCATGTGATTCATGGGCAGCAGGCACAGGATTTGAACCCAGGACTGCGTGTTCCCTGATCCTGGGCTCCCACCCCTCTGCTTCAAGGTCTCCTTTGCTGAGGAGGTGATGACTCTGCTCACCCCTGAGAGGCCCACAACTTAATGACTTCTTTCCTTTTGAGGTGGGATTAACAACTAGAGCCCGGAGTTTAAAAGGCCAAAGCACAGATGACATTTAACGGAAAAAGCAGGTATAGGGTTGGGGCTGGCAGCTGCCTGGGTCAGCCCTGCCTGTGTTATCTTCCCAGATGCCCAGGACCCAGTGGGTTCTGAACTGGCCTGGCCAGGTGACCATCGCTGGGTGCCAGACCTACTGGACCATGGAAGTGGCAGAGGCCCTGGAAGCCAGCAACCTCAGTAGCCGGCTGTTCCCCCAGCTCACCCAGCAAGTGAGAGTTAAGAGGGTCACCATCTGCTCCCCCCCACACACCCTGCACCCCAGGAGAGCCCAGTACTTCCAGGAGCTTTTTCCTGTATTGGTCCTGGAAGAGACCTGGGGTTGGATCCAAACAGCATAAGGTCAGACAGCCCTGAAATGAATGTCTCCCAACCAGCCACCAGCTGGAGGGACCAGGGTTCTGAGGAGAGCTCTGAGGCCAGGCAAGTGCCCCTCTCTTGATGGTCAGGAGGGAGCCACATACCTGGGGCCCTCCTGCACTGTCCTGCAGGCTATCCTTGCTCTGCGTCCTGGCTCCTCACCACATTCCTTCCTCGAGCTCCTCACTGGGCTGCACCACCTGCCCTTGAAGGCTTGGATGGCACCATACACTACAGGGAGGCACATGCCATGCACGTGCCTCCGTTTTTCGTTATTTACCTGCCAGACCTCTCATGTGACCAATGCCCTGCCTGGCCTTCCCCTGTGTCATTTCTGGGCCCTTCCCATCCCAGCCCATCAGAAGTCTCAGTATAGAGGGTTTGTACTGGCAGAAGCCCTCCTTCTGGGCAAGGGAAGGAGAGCCTACCCACAGAGTGGCCGTGCCTGACAGTGTCCCCCACTCCTATAGCTCAGTGACCTGGTAGCCCTGGTGCGGGGGAAGCTGTCTTGCATGCACCGGGCCGTGCTGTCAGCGCTAATCGTCATTGAGGTCCACGCCAAGGATGTAGTGAGCAAGCTGATCCAGGAGAACGTGGTTAGCGTGAATGACTTCGAGTGGATCTCACAGCTGAGGTGAGGAGGATGGGGCCCTGGCCCAGGCTCCCCTAGGGCCAGAGCAGTGGTAGGAGGAACCAAGGGAGGGTGGAGAGTCAATCAACAATAGGCTGGTCCCTGCTCTCGAGGCTCTAGGACAAGATGGGCAGGGGTGCCTGATGCCCTCATTCCCCAGAAGAACTGCCTCTGCTCAACCACATACCCTGCCTGGTGGCCCGTGGTCCCCATTGCCCAGGAACACATCTTGCAATGCCAGGTACTACTGGACGAATAACAACCTGTACATCCGGGCCGTGAATGCCGAGTTCATCTATGGCTACGAGTACCTAGGCAACAGCGGGAGGCTGGTGATCACACCCCTCACCGACAGGTGAGGGTCCTTCGCCTGCATGCTCCTCCACATTGGGATCCTTTCTCCAGCTCTGGCCGGCCCAGGAGTCTGGGTATCACAAGGTGCAGTCAGTCTATGATGAGCCGGGCCATCAAAGCAGTACAGGGTTAGGAGCATGGGCTTCAGGTCCAAAACTGGCTCTGCCCATCACAGGCTGAGCGACCTTGGGTAGGTGACTCAACCCCTCTGTGCCTCAGTTTCCTCTGCAGCCTCCTCAGGGTGGTTATGAGAATTTCATGAACTAATGTGTAAAGCTCTTACCACATGTGTGGCACTCAGTAAGCATCTAATGGTGTGAGCTTTACTATTTTCATCAGTCAGAGCTCCTTTCAACGTGCCAGAGGAATTGATCTTGAGAGAAATAAAGGGCGAGTCCCTTTATAAAGTGAACAGTTCTCTTCTAAAGCAATCAATCGTTTCCTCTGGCCACCTGTATTTAGTAGCAGCTGGATTTTCAAGTTGGGTTTTGAGTAAGGGAAATGAAATGTGGCGACAGGTTGGCCATCCCAGCAGGACCCCGAGCAAGGAAGGCTCTGCAGGGCCACGGGGTGGGGTGGGGGGAGCACTGGGCAGGTGGCCAAGGGCTGCAATCCTGACCCCAGCAGCCGGGGCTGGGCATACTTGGGGCCCTGAGAGGAGGGGGAGGCAAGAGCCACCTGTCCACGGGGCCCAAGAGGGGATGCTCTCTCTCCCTGTGTCTGTGGGAATCCTGAGGAAGGTGCGTGGCCCGTGCCCACCACCTCTCACTCCTGCAGGTGCTACCTGACCCTGACTGGGGCCCTGCACCTCAAGTTTGGGGGCGCCCCAGCTGGCCCAGCCGGCACAGGCAAAACTGAGACCACCAAAGACCTGGGTAAAGCCTTGGCCATCCAGACAGTTGTGTTTAACTGCTCTGACCAGCTCGACTTCATGGCCATGGGCAAGTTCTTCAAGGGCCTGGCCAGGTGAGGCTGGGCATGAGGGTGGCTTAGGACAGGGCAAGAAGGCTGAACTCTCCTAGCACACTGCCCGAGAGGAGCCTCACAAGATGGTGGAGGGGATGAGATGAGATAACAGGAGTCAAAGGCTTGGCCTCTGGTGGGCAGGGGGGTGGGGTGGTGGGCAGTGGGATTGTGGCTGAGCTGATAGAGATCACCACTGAGGGCTTCCTCCCCAGCAGAGTCAGAGGGGGCCATTGGAGGTGCCAAGTGGGCTCTGAACTCGTCTCCCCCCCAACTGTCTCACCTCATTTAGTTCTGGGGCCTGGGCCTGCTTTGATGAGTTCAATCGCATCGATATCGAGGTGCTGTCTGTGGTGGCACAGCAAATCACCACCATCCAGAAGGCGCAGCAACAGCGGGTGAGCCTCTGGGGGTGCCACGCCCTCCACACCGCCCCCAAGTCACCACCTCATCACTTCAACTATACCCACCACACCCATGCCGCCAAGTGACTCCCCACACTGGTGGGGTGAGAAGCCAGGCACTCAGGTCTGCCCTGAGCCCAGCCCCTCTCATCTCACAGGGGACTGGGCACTATCCCCCTCCCTCCTTGCAGAGCTGTCCTTGGGGGGCTTTTGTAGCCAGTCGGGGAGCCTCACATACTTATCCTGCTCTGGGGCAGCTTCCAGGCCAAGCCGCAGTGGATGAAGGGGTCCCTCTCCACATCCTGACCCTTATGGAAAGCTTCAGCCATTTGTCCTTCCTCTAGCCTTATTCAGAGTGGCCAGAGGTCTTCTTCTGGGGACAAGAGCTGGGCGGCTGACAGGTGCCCCAACCCCACCCCAGTAGGCCCTGGGTCCTCGTCAGAGCTGAGCTTGCCCAAGTCCGGGGAGAATCAGTGTCAGGAATTGAGGGTAGAAGGAGTGGGACGCAAGGGGTTTGTGAAGACCTCAGGGAGCCAGGACCTGGGAGGCCACAAGTAGCCACTGGGATTGGAGGTCCTAGGCCAGATACTGAGAGAGGAGCCAACCCATGGGCAGGGGTTCAGTCTGGGCTGATCAGCTATAGCTAGGACAACGGGGGATGAGGGGCCCATACAGGGAGGGGCAGGTGAGTCAGCCCCTTCCCCGCAGGTGGAACGCTTCATGTTTGAGGGGGTCGAGATCCCACTCGTGCCATCCTGTGCTGTGTTTATCACCATGAACCCAGGATACGCTGGCCGCACTGAACTGCCCGATAACCTGAAGGTGAGTTCAGGCCCAGGGAGAAGCAGGGCACTGGGAAGCACCGGAGCTGTGGCCTGGGCTCAGAGTTGATAGAGCAAGGACACACAGTCCTTGTGCAAAGACACACAGCTGCTGGACATCCGGGACTGTGATTCCTTATGGCAGCCCTTCTGTCCAGGGGTCCTGAGGCCCACCCCAGCCATGGAGAGGAGGCCCCAGGCTTGTCCTCAGGGCTTGGGAGAAGTCAGGGGACAGGTTCAGGTCAACACAAAGGACTGGTTTCTAATGAGTTGAGTGGTGCAGCATGCGTGCTACAGAGGGGAATCCAAGCATCGGTGGGGGATGAGGGCAGCGAAGCTGCCTTCTGAGGACCAGACAGTCCAGAGAGTGGGTGGTGCTCTGGGAGGGGAGGTCTGCTTCTCTGTTCACACGTGCACCATGTGTCCCAGGCTCTCTTCCGGCCCGTGGCCATGATGGTTCCCGATTATGCCATGATCGCTGAGATCTCCCTCTACTCCTTTGGCTTCAACGAGGCCAATGTGCTGGCCAAGAAGATCACAACGACCTTCAAGCTGTCCTCTGAGCAGCTCAGCTCCCAGGTGAGGCCCAGTCCCGACCCGATTCCGGGGTCTGAGAGCCACTGCCTGCCCCCAGCAACCCTATGAGATAGGAATTACATCCCATTTCTCAGCTGAGGACAGTGAGGTCCTAAGCAGCTAAGAGCCTGGCCAGGCTCATGTAGTACACAGGGGAGCTGGTGCAGGAGCCAGGAACAGATGCCACCTGGGCTAGTTCAGGTGCAAGGGGAGGTCAACCATTAGGAGACCAAGAGCCACAAACCCCAGGGCTGGGGAGCAAGTGGACCCGGGTCTCTTGGGACCAGAGCAGGACAGCTAGTACCCCCCACCCGACCCTCCCAACACCGTGGGCCCTCTGCTGAGCGTGCTGTGCCCAGGTTCCAGGGCAGATGCTGTTGGTCCAGGCGTCAGCACTGGTGGATGAACTTTCCTGTTGGCTCCATTCTCAGGCAGGCTCCCCCTTTGCAGTGGCAGAGATGAGCCCCAGCTCTGGGCTTACATGCTAACAGCTTAGTTTCTCTTTCCTAATAGTTCCAGAAAAAGTCCTTGGTGTCAACCTAATGGGCCCTCTCTTGGTGACCTGCCCATGCATGAACACCAGTCACTGTGGCCAGGGGGAACCATGCTGCCTTTGGGCAGGTGGGGCCCCCCAAAACCCATGGGCTGGAGGAGATGCAATCTGTTGCTGGGAAAAACCCTGGATGCCAGCACCTCCACACACCCTTCTTTCTAACCATCCACTTTCAAAAATGCTCCCCCCACCAGAGCAACTATTCCCACATGGTTCTGGAAATGCACTTAACCCTTCCCAAGTGGCAATGACCCAAAATCAAGCCCAGTCTCTTCATCCAGCTCCAAGTTCAAGATTTCTGGAGAATGTGCTGTTCTGGGGGTCAGGTCCAGATGTAGCTCTCATGGTCTGGGTACCATGAGAAATTTAACTATTTCCAACACACCTGCTATATAATGGAGAGAAACAGAACCAGCAGCAAAAGTGAGAAAAGCCACAGTGGTGTGGCCGAAAGGGTGGGTCTGGAGAGACGTCACGAGAGAATGTTAGAGGGAAGCTCAAAGGCCATTGAGGCCAACTCGTTTGTGGCACAGATGGGAAACTCCTTCATTCACTTTTTGAACAAAACTCGAGTGCCTCCCTGCCCTTGGCGCCATGACGGGACTGCAGGGATTTAACCGTGACCAAGGCAGAGTCCTCGCCCTCAGGGCCAAGAGTCAAGCAGGGGATGCAAAATAAGTAACCTGGTAAAGGGAGAGGGCCATTGGGATGGTGAAGTGGAGGGTGCCAGAGGAGCCCAAAGGAGGGCACCCAGCCCAGGCTGGGGCATGCAGGTGGTCGCAGACGGCCTCCAGGGGAAGTGACATTTCAGCTGCAAGTTGGGCGATGGGCCAGGTACCAGGTGGGAGGTAGAGTGTTCCACGCAGAAGCCCTGAGAGGGACAGTGCCCTCCCACTCTCCTCCTGTACGGTGGTGACAGGATCACTATGACTTTGGGATGAGAGCTGTGAAGACTGTGATCTCGGCTGCTGGGAACCTCAAGCGAGAAAACCCCAGCATGAATGAGGTGAGCTCCATCCAGAAGGGTGCCCAGGGAGCGGGGGTCCAGGAGGGCTCCCGAGCAGCTGGAGGGGCATCTGGCCAAGACCACCCTGAAGGCTCCACCACCCTCTGCTACAGGAGCTGATCTGCCTCCGGGCCATCCGCGACGTGAACGTGCCCAAGTTCCTTCAGGAAGACCTCAAGCTCTTTTCTGGGATTGTATCCGACCTGTTCCCCACCATCAGGGAGGAGGAGACTGACTATGGCATCCTGGACAAGGCCATCCGCAGGGCCTGCGAGAAGAACAACCTCAAGGACGTGGCCGGTAAGCCCCTGGCCCCTGCCCCTGCAGTCCTGTGGGTGTTAGAGGAGGGGCTGGCTCCAGCCACTCTATCCCCAGGGCAGGGGAATAGAGACAGGGCAGTCCAGTCTCAGGATCCCTGACACCTGGCCAAGTGTGCTGCAGGGTGAGGCTCTCTGCCAAGCAGACCACGGGGTGAGCAGGTGCCCCAGCCCTGTCTCCACTGGAATGCTTCAGGTGATGGGTGTCTAGAAAAAACTGTTTCTCCTTCACTCTCCCACCCACAGCACTTCTGACATCAGATGTGTGGGGTTTTTCCTACACTGACCAATTCTCCGACCAGCTGAGTGTCCTGAAATTCAATTCAATTCTAACACTAATTGGGGTTAGTACAAACCCCACAGATTAAGAGCTCTGTCCCACAAGACTACCCCCACTTCATATGCCAGTTGTAAGTAGTGGGTCTCCAGGTTACCCACAACTTCTGTCCAACTTGGCTACAGAGGTTCCCATGACCCCCTCCTCAGGTTCCCATTACCTCTCCTCAGGTTTGATCATTTGCTAGAACAACTCATAGAACTCAGGGAAACACTTACATTTTCTTGTTGTTAGTACCATCAGTTGGATTCCAACTCCTAGCGACCCTGTGTACAGCAGAGCGGAACCCTGCCCAGTCTTTTTGTTCCATCCTATCACCTTCTAGTGCTATATCAAACAATACTCTGCTGCTATTCATAGGATTTTCATGGCCAATTTTTTTGGAAGTGGGTGGCCAAGTCCTTTTTCCTAGCATGTCTTAGCCTGGAAGCTCCAATGAAACCTGTCCACCATGGGTGACCCTGCTGGTATTTGAAATACCAGTGGCATAGCTTTCAGCATCACAGCAACATGCAGCCACCACGGTATGACAACAGACAGATGCCCTGACCGTGGCAGTGAGAGCACCGAATCTTAACTACTAGACTACCAGAGCTGGCTATACTTCCATTTACTGGTTTATTATATAATAAAGGATATCATAAAGGATACAGATGAACAGCCAGATGAAGAGATATATAGGGCGAGGTCTGGCCCCATGGAATTGGGGTGTATCACCCTCCCAGCACATGGATGTATTCACCCACCTGGAAGCTCTCTAAACCCTACACTTTTGGGATTTTTATGGAGGCTTCATCATGTAGGCATGATAGATTACTAACTCCACTTTCAGCCCTTTTCCTCTCTCCAGAGAATGGGGGATGGGCCTGAAAGCTCCAAGCCTCTAATCATGGCTTGGTCTTTCTGGTGACCAGCCCCTTCCCAGGAGCCCACCATTAAGAGTCACCTCATTACAACTAAAGACACTCCTAGATCAGGAAATTCCAAATGTCTAGGAGCTCTGTGTCAGGAAGCAGGGTCAGAGACTAAATATTAGTAAAGAAGATTCTCCTAGCACCTCTGTTTACAAGTTTGAGGAGCTCTGTATCAGGAACTGGGGGCAGGGACCAGTGTATATTTCTTATTATTTCACAGTGGGAAAGCAGGTGCTGGCCTCCCCACCCCGGACCTCTCACTGTGGCCCCTCCTCCCCATGTGAGGAGCAGGCATGGCCTTGAGCCCCTCCTAGGCCTTGCTCCTCCCTGACAGAGGCTCTCATCTGCTTGGGGCAGGAATGGGCCTTGATGCCATAATTGAGGGATGATGATGTGCTGTGGCCTGTCCACACCCCCTCCTACCTCACCCCAGCCAATACTCCCCTCTTTTGGATTGAGGGCTCTCTCCATGAGCAAAGCTCCCACCTGTGGGACTTGCTCACACTCCATGGAGCAACAGCCCTGGCGTCACTGTGCTAAGGAGTCTTTAGGCCCTTCCCAAACCTTTTGTTACAAAGGCTACCACGTGGCTGGAAGGGCTCTGGGGGACGCCACCCTCAAATAGTCTCCCTCTGACCCCAGCCCTCTTTCCTGAGAGAAGGTGGAGGTCTCCGCCCTGTTACCACGGGGCCAAGCAGCCTGAGCTCTCTTCCCTCCAGCTGCCACCCAGCTGCCCTCCCCTCTCCTCCTAGACCCTTGCAGCGGTCCTTTGCAGGGTAGAGGGATGCTCTTCCAGGAAGTCACACTAGCCACCCTAGCCAGGAGGGGCCCTCCTCTGATGTGCTCATGCTGCAAGGCCTGTCCCCCGTGCCTCCATTGTTCTTCACTCCACATGCGGCTCTAATGCCACCTCCTGACCCCCAGACCCCAGCAGGCCTGTTGAATGAAGCCTCAAACTCTTCTCTCCGTCATGGCCTTGGGTCAGGTGTGCCATCACTGAATAATTGGACCTTGTCCCTTTGGCAGGGACCTCCAGACCTGCAGTGCCATAGCCCACATGCCCCCCCGCCCCCCAGCCCACCATTTTTGGGCCAAAGTGATGCTCTCATTCCCTACCTGTGTGGGTCTGGCCTTCCACCTACAGCTGGCCACTGGCCACACAGCTCTGGTCTTGGTCAGTCAAAGCTCCTGACTGACCCTCGGATTTTGTCCCTGGCATTTTGCCTTGTTTTGGCCAGCACTTACTCGGGGCAGTGCTCTCAGCAGGCCGGGCAGTAGCTTTGGGGCTGAAGTTGATTCTGGGGCCTGTGACAGCTGACACTGCACAGGCCCGTGCTGGCTGCCACCTGACCAATGGATGTTAGGGAGTAATAGTCACAGTGGAAATAATGGCTGGCATTACAGAGAGTTCCTACTCTGTGCCAGGCTCTGTGCTTAAGGCTTCACCTGCCCCTGCCTATGAGGACTACTGCCGTCCTCATTTTGCAGATGAGGAAACTGAGGCTCGAGGGGTGAAGTGACCCACCTGAGGTCACACGACAAGCTAGTGGTGGAGGCAGGACCCAAGCCCGTTCTCTGACCCTTGAGGTCCCCTGCCATGTCCCCCCAGGCTTCCTGACCAAGTGCATCCAGCTCTATGAGACCACAGTGGTGCGGCACGGCCTCATGCTTGTCGGACCCACAGGCTCCGGCAAGAGTAACGTAAGTGAAGCCAATCTGGGCAGCCCAGTGGGCCGGGTGCCTGCACAGTGGGCCAAGGGCAGTGCCTCCTCAACAGGGGTCTAGGCCCCCATTAGCACCTCCTTGGCCTCTAGAATACCCCTCCTGCCCCCTGTGGCCCACAGCCCACTCTAGCCCTGCTCTCTGGGGAGCCAGGAGGCTCACTCTTGGGCGGCCCGTCTCCCCAGTGTTACAGAGTCCTGGCAGCTGCCATGACCTCACTGAAAGGGCAGCCGTCCATCAGCGGTGGCATGTACGAGGCCGTCAACTACTACGTGCTCAACCCCAAGTCCATCACGATGGGCCAGCTGTACGGGGAGTTTGACCTGCTCACCCATGAGTGGTGAGTGGCCCCCCTCCCCTCTGGTGACCACCCTGCTCCCGGACCCCTGGAGGTTGTGGGCCATGGACCCCCTCTCCCTCTCCTAGCCCAGTGGAAGGTCGAGAGCGCAGGCTCTGGAGCCCAAATGCCTGGGACTCTACTTACCACCTCACTTCCTTGCTGGGTGACCTTCCTCACCCCCTGGGCCTTCGTCCCCTCATCCGCAAAGTGGGGATAATAACGGCACCGTTATTGTGGTAAGGAGAAAATGAGCTTAGCACATGGAGATGCGTGGACAGTGTGGCACACACCAAGTGCTCAGTAGTTGTTGACTGCTGTCCTTACGCCAAGACAGGCTGGTGGGCCCTCTCAGGGCCTCTGCTCCCAGGCTGAGGTGTGCATGTTAGGAGAAGTGCATTGAGCTGAGAGAAGGGCAGCTGGGTGGAGACCCTCCATACATCAGCACCTGAGGGTTTTTCTCTGGGATGATGCTGTTTCTCCAGAGAAGAGGTCTCCAGTCTCCACTGAGGGTGTCTTGCTTGTTCTAGGAACCCAGTGGGGGATGGGCATGGGAGAGGGGGAGTCACCCGTCTTTCTGAATGTGAGCCTGTCCTGCCTCCCCCATTTCTGGTGAAGGGTCTCCTCCACACTCACTCCAGTCTCATGCATGGGTAGGTGGAGGGCCTTGGGATCAGACCAGAAGAATGTCCCCTGCCCCACGACCTTCCCTGGCATTTGGTGCCTCTGAAGTCTGAGCCTTCTTGGGTTCTGTGGCAGGAACTAGGTACATCTCACGACCCTGCTTTCTCTGCTAGGTCATTTACCCCTCTCCATCTCTTTCCAGAACTGGGTGGACTTCCATTTCTGCTGTTGCCTCCTCCCCCACTTCCTTTTTCTTTTTGGGATATCACCTTTTATCTTCCTTTAATATAACTTTAGTGGGGAATCAGCAGGGAGGGAATATAAGCACACATTTTCATTACGCTGAAAAATCTCATTTTTCCTATTATAATTTTCAAATCAATGAAGATATCAAAGGAGGAAAAAAAAGCAGAGCAGGGCCAGCCTGACAGCCCAGGTTTCCCTGGGAGCCAGCTGTGCTTGCCGCCCTGCCTCCCTGGTGCCTGCAACCCTCTCCTCCCTGGTGGCTGCAGGACAGATGGAATTTTCTCCTCCCTCATCCGGGTGGGAGCCATCGCCTCCGACACCAACAAGAAGTGGTACATGTTCGATGGGCCCGTGGATGCTGTCTGGATTGAGAACATGAACACAGTGCTGGACGACAACAAGAAGCTCTGCCTCAGCTCCGGCGAGATCATCAAGCTCACAGAGGTGTGTCCACCTGACCACTCACCCCGCTCTCCCTTGCGGCTGGGTGGGCCCAAAGGCCGCACCATGCTGGCCAGGCCTTGTCCCCTTCCACCCCTTCCACTCTGGGCCACAGCTGCATCTCGGGCAGTCACCATGACCCAGGAGCCAGTTCTCAGTGCCCCTCTCTGTCCCTGAGCTCCCACACTTCAGTCATGTCCTGCACGGATGCTCAGCGCTGCCGTTTCAGGGGACCCGCTTTCTGTGATGCTCTGAGCCTAGGGGCAGGACGACCACCCGCCGCTGCCTGGTTCATGCTGCCTTGTATCTCCCAGGCCCGCTTGCAGCCATGTGGGCCCAGTCTGGGTCAGGCATCCTGGCAATGTGCCTGGGGTCTGGGGGATGGGTAGTACAGACCTGGCCACAGGGGCACCTGCCTGGTATGAGGGGCAGTTCTCAGAGAAGGAGGGGTATCGCCTGGGCATGAGAGCAGTTCACAGAGTCTACACTGAGCCGATCTCTTGAGTCCTTCTGAGAACACCTGAGGTCAATGTGAACCTGTGTCCATGTACACAGATGTGGGGCTCTGGCACAGAACACACAGCTCCTGTCAGATTTCCCCAGGGCTCCAGGAACCCCCAAATGCCCTGACCCCAGGGTGTCCAGAGAGCTCCTAGAAATGTTCTGACTTTGGCTCCTCCTCAGGGCTCCAAGGAGGGCCACATTATCAGCTGAGGGCCAAGGGGTTCCTGTATTTCCCCCCACCCCAGCACTACCCTAGCCTACAGCCTGCCCCATGGCCTGCCCACAGTTGCAGGATGGGCAACCCCTCCCCATGGCCCTGCAGCCCTTTTCTCGGACCTGGGGGCTGGCGGGTGGCCCACTCACACAGTTCATCTTGGCGCCAGGCAATGACCATGATGTTTGAGGTACAGGACCTGGCAGTGGCCTCACCAGCCACAGTGTCCCGCTGTGGCATGGTGTACCTAGAGCCCAGCATCCTGGGGCTTATGCCCTTTGTCGAGTGCTGGCTGAGGAGGCTCCCTGCCTTACTCAAGCCCTATGAGGAGAAGTTCAAGGCCCTCTTTGTCAGCTTCCTGGAGGTAAGTGAGGCCATGGTGTGCCCAGCCCGGGTAGGGCAGCAGGATGCTGTGGCCACCAGCCACAAGAGCTGAGTGCCCATCCCCTGCAGGACTCCATCACTTTCATCCGGTCCTCGGTGAAGGAGGTGATCGCCTCAACCAACAGCAACCTGACCATGAGTTTCCTCAAGCTGCTGGACTGCTTCTTCAAGCCCTTTCTGCCTAAAGAGGTACAGCTCTGAGCAGTGGGCTGGCTGCCTGCTCCCTCCTGCCCCCTGCTCTCCTTGCCACCCAAGGGCCCTCAATCCCAAGTCCAGCTTCCTGGAAGAGAGAATCGGGTTGGCTCACTGGAGTCATGGAACCACCCCATCCAGTCCACTGCAGACACAAAACTGTGTGATGGAGGCCAAGGGATGCTCCCCACCCCCTGACATCCTCAGGCTGCTCAGTACTGTTCCTGCCTTAGCCTGACCCTGTCCCCTTTGTCACCAGGGCCTCAAGAAAATACCCCCCGAAAAGCTGAGTCGTATCCCAGAGCTGATTGAGCCCTGGTTCATCTTCTCCCTGATCTGGAGTGTGGGTGCCACAGGGGACAGTGCCAGCCGCATCAGCTTCAGCTACTGGCTCAGGATCAAGATGAAGATAGAAAATGTGAGAGGTGGCAGCCCCCAGGCTGGGCTCCCTGGTCTGGGATGCATGTGCTGACTGCTGGGTGTTCTGGGGCTGTCCCCCAGGCCCAGGGACAAGCAGTGAGGGACAGGTAGCCACACAAACTACTGGGCCTTCCAGCCTCTTTTCCTCCTGGTCCCTCGCAGCTGACCATGCACTTCCCAGAGGAGGGGCTGGTGTTCGATTACAGGCTGGAGGATGCTGGCATCAGCAGCACCAATGACGATGAGGACGAAGAGGAGGAGGGCAAGCAGGTGACTGCAGGCCTGCCCTGAGGGGACAGGATGGGAGGGCCCCACAGGGTGCTGTCCTCCTCGATGAATAATGACTATAGAGAGGAAGCCACATTGATGGCCGTAGGTCTCAGGCTGGGGTTATTTGCATCCTCTCATGAATCCTCACAGACCCACAGGGTGATTATTATTAGCCCATTTTTAGACAAGGAAATTGAGGCTCAGAACAGTCACACCCAGCTAGTCAGTGGCAGAGCTGGACTTGAACCTGGGACTAGGGGATGTCAGAGTGCTTCCCTTCCCAACCATACACACTGCCTCTTCCGTGTTGATGCTGAGCCCAGGGATGGACCACCTCGTTCTACTTAAAAGCCCCATTTGCCCAGGGGCTGGGACCCCCAAGGTCTGGGGAACAAGCCCCCATGGCCTGCCTCAGTGTCCCCATCCCTCTTATCAGCCAGCAAGGGCTCCACAAGCCTACCCTCACTCCAGGATCAGGACCCCAGCCCAGGAGGAGGAGGGGGCAGAGAGGTAGAGATGGTCACTGTGTAGGGTCCTGCTGGGGATCTCACAGGGAACATTTGAGTTTAACGGTCAGAACTGTCCACAGTGGGACATGTTGGTTTGACCATAGGAAGCCCCCCACTCAAGGGAGGTCTGCAAGTTGGATCAGGGCTGTGGGTGAAGGGATGATGGGGGAGACAAGGCCAGGTGACCTCTCAGCATTCAGGTGATGCCAGCACCCATGGTTGGCCACTACACCCTTGGGTACCCCGACACGAAACAGCAAAGACCTTTGCATTCTGAGTTGTCCAATTCCCAGAGCACCTCCTTCATACAGAGACCCAGGGCCTAGCAGTCCCTAGGGAGCCCCCACTGTAGGCGGCTGCATGCAGGGAAGCTGCCACCTGGGTAGCTGTGTGCAGAGAGTCATCCATTTCTGGTGGTTTATTCTGGAAATCCCCCACCCTGTGCGGTGAGTAGGGCATATTGCTTCCTATTTCTATCAGAAGCAGCCCCTCTCTTGGGCCCTCTTGCCAAGGTCTGGCAGTGCAGCTCCTTGCCCTCCTGGTGAACTTGGCCAGGGTAGCAGGGGAGGGGTTCCGGGTCCAGCCTTGAGCCACCTATTGTTCCAGGTTGCCTGGGTGAAGTGGATGGACTCCTTGGCTCCATTCACTATGATGCCAGACACCAGCTACTGCAACATTATTGTGCCTACCATGGGCACTGTGCAGATGTCCTACCTGCTGGGCATGCTGCTCACCAACCACAAACCTGTGAGTGCCCCACCACGTCCTACCTCACCCCACACCAAGGCTGAGGTCGGGGGGGTAGCTGGTCTCCCACATTGACAGGGTGGCAGCTCCTACTGTGCGCCTGGCCCTGTGAGAGCACTCTGCCCAACGTGATCCCTGCTCTCCCAGGTGCTGTGCATTGGGCCAACGGGCACGGGGAAGACCCTCACCGTCTCCAACAAGCTCCTCAAGAACATGCCGCTGGAGTACATCAGCCACTTTCTCTCCTTCTCAGCCCGCACCTCAGCCAACCAAACCCAGGACCTCATCGACAGCAAGCTGGACAAGAGGCAGGCACCCCTCGCTCCTTCCTAGGCCCCAAAGTCCCCCTAGTCTGGCTGAAGCAGCTGCTCTCTACCTCCCCACCAAATTATGCTCCTGGGTTTGCCAGAAACCTCCCGGGCTCTCTTGCAGACTGCTCTGGAGCCTTCTTCCATCAGGAATTCCTACTGAGCCCTTCCATGGGGGCTCATCCCGGGCTGGGCACTCAAGTGGGGCCTGTTATCCGTCTACCTGGAAGTCAGGACTCATGTTGAGGGAGCCCAGTCTAAGGGCAGCCAGGTGTGATATCCCAGGATGCTCAGGATGGGACAAGGGGCTGCTCAAGAGATCCAGCAATTTGGAGGAAGCTGAAGTTAGTGAGGGCTTCCCAGAGGAGGAGCTGCCATCTTGCCATCCCTGGATTCACAGAGGACCTGTTGCCCGTGGGTGCTGGGCTCACGCAGCCCCTCTCCACAGGCGGAAAGGTGTGTTCGGGCCTCCTCTGGGGTGTAAATTCATCTTCTTCATTGATGACCTGAACATGCCAGCCTTGGAGACATATGGTGCCCAGCCGCCCATTGAGCTGTTGCGCCAGTGGATGGACCATGGTGGCTGGTATGACCGCAAGATCATCGGTGCGTGCTGGCCGGCCTGGGTCAGCGGGGCGCGGGCGGGGTGTCCCTAAGGCATGGTAGGCACAGGGCCCAGGGCTCACAGTACTTTTAGAGGTCTACAGAAATGTTTTAATTTCTTTTAAAATCAGGAATAAAATGAATTTTTAGGTCAAAGAAAATTTTTAATGTATAATATTAATATATTTGTCTTTATACCAATACTGTCATAAATTATATTTTTTAATATTTTGCTATGGAGGAGGAGGCCCACAAAGACAAAAGTGCCCAGGGCCCACGAAAGTCATAATGCAGCCCTGGGCAGAGCCCCCTCCTCACTTCCTGCCCCTACTCCAGGAGCCTTCAAGAACCTTGTGGATATCAACTTTGTCTGTGCCATGGGCCCCTCGGGTGGAGGCAGAAACGCCATCACCCCGCGGCTGATGCGCCACTTCAACTACCTGTCCTTTGCTGAGATGGATGAGGTCAGCAAGAAGCGCATCTTCTCCACCATCCTGGGCAGTTGGATGGGTGAGTAGTGGGTGGGAGTGGGGGAGGCCCCGGGCAAAGGCAGAAGCCCAGGCCAGGTAAGCTACACCAAGGACAGCTGGGCAGCCGCTGGAAAAAGCGGAGTGGCTGTCCTCAGCCCTGGCTTCACCCCTTACTCAACTATGTTACCTTTGGCAAATTAATGAACCTCTTTCTGAGCCTCAGTTTCTTCATCTGTAAAATGGGTGATAATATCAGTGCCCACCATCCCAAGTTGTGGGGGTTAAATAAGACACTGCATGCAGAGCATCTAGCATGAAGCTTGGTATGTGATGATTGCTGAATATATGATTTGTATGTATGTACACATATACATTCACCCGCATAAGTACACACGAATATGTTAGTACTTGCCCAGAAAATCTGGTGGAAGGATGTTACTTTTGTAAATCAGGAAAAGCCACCAAGATTGAAGGGACAGTGTGGCCCTTATCTTCCATGGAGCTTGGGGAGAAGTCTGCCCCAGGATGCAGTTTCCCCCCATAAGCCCACCTCTCACCAGGCACACACTCTGACCTTTGAACTCCACTTGGCACCGTGCCAGATGGTGGGTGATGCCGAGTTAGGCTTTCCCTCCTCTGGCCTGGCCTGCCCTGCCCCCAGGGGCCATAGGCCAGAACTTGCTTACATGCCCAGCTTGGGGTGGGGACCACATTGTTTTGAGCAGGTGGCTACTCTGGGAGCTGCCCAGCTGGGCACAGCCAGCCAAGGTGGGCAGCAAGGGGCCTACCTAACTCTGAGCCCTGTGTCTCTCCCTCAACCCTCTAGATGGACTCCTCGGAGAAAAAAGTTACCGGGAGCCCGTGCGTAAGTGCAGGCCTGGGCAGGGCCTGGGAGGGCCTGGATGGGCAGGGGCTGCTGGTTGCAGGGTGAGCCCTGGGGTCTGGGTGGGTGTGGCTAAGGCTGGGGTCCAGGCGCCACAGTGAACCATCCTCAGGCTCATGTGGGCCACTGCAAGAGCAAAGGTTAGCACCTTCATAGGCTCATTCACCCATTCTTATAGCCAGTCAGTCCTTCAGTGCCTGGGTTAGTGTCTGAGCCGTAGTAGATGCAAAGTGAATGCGAGTTGAATGCATGAATAAAGGATTCCAACAAACTCTTACCCTGTGTGAAGAAGCAGAGGCTCCAAAGAAAGCTGGCATCTCCAAGGAGCAGGCATGAGCCAGAGAGCCAGGGGTGATCTGTGGCTGGAGTTGGGCAGCCCTCGTGTGGCAGCCTTATACAGGGCACATTGGTCAGTCATTACAGCAGGGCAACTGACCACTCCAGACTTCCATCCTGGCCTCATGCCTCACGTCCCACCTCTTCTCCCCACTTCAGCTGAAAGAGGCCATCAGAAGACAGCGCCCTCTTTAGACCTCCATACCCACTGCTTGCCTGCACCCAGGCTTCCTGCAGGCCCAGTCTTCTTTCCCATTACGGTGAATGAACCTCCCTACTCCTGGGTGAGGCCAAGCCCTCCTCTTAGGCTTGAATCCCACCCCCTGTTGTCTGCTTGAGGACCTGGCTCCACACCCCCAACACCAGTATTCCCTTCTCCACTGGGCCAATCCATCAGCAGGCAAACATGTCCCGATTTCTGCCATCTTAACAACAAAACACAAAGCAAGGGCCCGGAGGTGTAGTGGTTAAGTTCACATGCTCCACTTTGGTGGCCTGGGGTTCGCAGGTTCAGATCCTAGGCACAGACAAATGCACCACTCATCAAGCCATGCTGTGGCAGCATCCCACATACAAAATAGAGGTAGATGGGCATAGATGTTAGCTCAGGGCTAATCTTCCTCAGCGAAAAGAGGAAGATTGGCAACGGATGTTAGCTTAGGGCCAATCTTCCTCACCAAAATAAAAAAACAAAAAACAAAACACCAACCTCTCCTGGCCCCCTCCCACTCATCCTGGGCCATCACTCCATTTGTCTGCTCACCTTGACAGCAAAACTCCTCCAAAGCGTTGTCTCTTCCTGCTGGCACCAGCCCTCTCCCCCCATTTTCCTTGAGCCCACCACTTTCTTGAGAGTTCTCTTGTCAACAGTGGCCTCATATGGCCAGACCAAAGGTCAGCTCAGTCCTCACCTTCCTGGGCTGTGGCAGCAGCGTTAACCTGGCGATTGCCCACCCTTCCCACAGTGTGGTTCTCCCTGCTTCCTAGATTGATCTTAGAATGACTGGGGCTATCTCTCCAGCCTCTTCTCCCTCTAATCACACTTTCCCAGGACAGTCTCATCCCACTCCTGGCAATAACCCCCATCTTAGTGCTGACGACGCCCAAGTCCACGTCTTCAGTTCAGACTGCTCTCCTGAACCCCCGACCCCACATCTCCTCTCGGATGTCCACTGGGCATCTCAGACTGAACATGTCAAAACCCCACCTCCTGATCCATGGCCACCCCAATGTTCCTCTCATCTCAGGTGATGGCAGCTCTGTCCTTGTAGTCACTCAGGACAAGAGCCTTGGCATCATCCTCTCTCTCTCACACCCACATCTCATCTGTCAGGAGGTTCTGCCAGCTTTCCCTCCAGAACCCACCCCAAATTGGCCACTGCTCACCACCCAAGCCACTGCCTCGTCCTCACTCACATTGCAGCAGCCCCCTCCCTGATCCTCCTGCTTCTGCCTTCACCCCATGTCTGTTTATCCATCCTCTGTCCTCTGTCCATCCATCCTCCACTTGCAGCCAGAGGGACCCATTCAAACATTAAATCAGATCACATTCCTCCTCTCTCTGTCTCTCTCTCTCTCAGGTAAGAGCCCAAGTCCCGACAGTGGCAGGCACAGCCATCCATTCGCCCCTTATCATCTCTCTGCTCTCACCCCCTCCTTGCTGGTCCTTAACAGCTCAGGTGTGCCCACCTCAGGACCTTTGCACTTGCTGTCCCCTCTCTGGAACACTTTCTCCAGTTCTGGCCTGCTTGCACCTCACTTCTTCAGGTGTCTGCCTGAGCACCCTCTTCAGTGAGGCCTCTGCCAACACTTATGTCCAGTCGCTACCCAGGCTCTCCCCTGCTGCCATTCTCTCCGTGGCACTTTCCATCGTCCATTTATTGTCCACTCTTCGAGTGAATCTGTTCATTGCTTTTCTCCCCACAAGAATGTCAGCCTGTTGAGGGTGACAGTGTGTCTGTTGGGGCCACACCTATGCCCAGCACCTAGAACCGTATCTGTGTTAATGGATGAGCCCCTTTGGGGCTTGTGAGCCCTCCTGCCCCTTCTTTACTTTTTTCCACTTCTAGGGGCTTCCTCTGCCCCAGGTTCCCACTGACAGAATTTTGGTTCCCAGCAAAGAATTGGAGAGTTTTCAAAGAACAAGCAAATAGGTTATGTGAGTGGTGAAAATGCAGACTGGAGGTCGCAGCAGCTCCATGGTGGTGGTAAGCCCTGAAGGTCACAGCTGAGCTCCAGGCCCCCCACGTCCACTGTGAATTCCAGAAGCTATGTGGACCATGTGACCCTCCTCATATGTGGCTCAGAGCTGGCGTGTTTCAGGTCTGGTTCACAGCCCCTGGGGCAAAGCAGTAACGGCCCCGCCCAGCACTGACTCCATTTGTGTCCCCAATTCCATGAATGTGTCCCAGTGCCCCAAAGCATGGACAGGCTACGTCACAATAAGCATGTGAAAGAGGGGAGCTCAGAGCAGGAGATTCCTCACCCCGAGGTGGGGGCATCAGGAGGGCCTTGTGTACAAGGAGGAGGTGGCATCTAAGAGGGGCTGAAGGGTAAGTGGAATCCAAGCATGAAGGCTGGGGAAGGGGGTCTGGGGGAGAACACAGCACCAGGAAGGGTAAAGGGGGTTAAGATCTGCAGAAGTGATGCAGGGAGCTCCCGCCTGTGTGACCCAGGCCCACTCTCCTATTCCCACAGCTGGGGCCCCCAACATCTCCCATTTCGCGGATCCCCTTGTGGAAGCCACCATCGTGGTGTACTCCACCATCACCTCCCAGCTGCTGCCCACCCCAGCCAAGTCCCACTACACCTTCAACCTGAGGGACCTCTCCAAAGTTTTCCAGGGCATGCTCATGGCCAACCCAGCCAAGGTCGAGGTGAGGATCTGGCATGTCTCCTCCCTAGTGTCCATCAAAGGAGTGTCCACACTGCCCTCGCTGTCCTCTCCAGCCCCCCAATTTCAGGCCTCCCTGCCCAAACACTCCCCAGCCTTGATCTGGGCAGGCCATGAGGGGGGCTGGAGACATGGTGGGCCAGGCCCGTGGGAGCCCTGCCTTCATGAAGCTGGGCCCCATCTTGCAAGTCAAACCCATGCCTAGAATCGCAGCCGTGATGGGGATCACACAGAAGAAGGAGCCAGGGCAAGGCAAGGGAGAGAGAGGGTTCCTGATGGAGGGCCTGGGTGTGAGAAGATTTGGGGGGAGAGCGAGTGGGATGTCTTCCAGGAATCAAAGGCACGCAGGTGGATGGAGCAGGAAGTGTAACGGGAAGGGGGATGTCAGGTGTGCTGGGTAGGCTGGGGGAGACTCTGTGGGCTGCCAGAGGAACAGTGTCCTGAGGGTAATGGGAGCCATGGGGGTGGGTAGGGGACAGATTTGCACTTTGGAATGGGGATGGGACAGGTCAGTGTGTGGAGCCCGGGACCGGGGAGAGAGGGTGAACAGGACAGAAGCCAACCCTAGCCTTGCCAAGCTATAGCCAAAGGAGGCAAGAGAAGAGCCTGGGGGCTTTCTGAGGGCAGTCCAGTCACCCAGGGAGAGGTGGGGAAGCCGGGATGGAGGTGGCGATGGAGATGGGGGCAGAATCAGAGGAGATTTGCAGGTCAAGTCAGTGGGGCTTGCTGAGTGGTTAGATGTAGGGTGTTGAGAAGGTGTAAGAGAATCAGGCATTTCTCCCAGGCTTGGGGTTTGGGGAACCTTGGGGGCCATGAGAGGGGAGAAGTGATGACTAGCTATTGGAGCTGGGTGCCCAGCAGGCATTTGCCCAACTGGGCCTGGAGCCAGGGGTGAAGGGGCCCCGGCAGCACTGTGTGGTTCAGTCCATCCTCAGCCAGTCAGCAGACTCACTTTCCAGCAGCCCCACACATGGCCCTCGCCTGGGCTCAGTGGGAGAGCCAGGCCCAGGTCAGGGCCCAGGAGCTATGGCTCTCACCCACCCTCCCACCCCTGGCGATTCGAGAGGTGGCCCAGGGCCGAGCGCAAGCACTGATGCTGGGGTGGCCGCAGGACAAGGTGCAGCTGCTGCGACTGTGGTACCACGAGAGCTGCCGTGTGTTCCGCGACCGCCTGGTAAACCAGGAGGACTGTAGCTGGTTCGACAAGCTCCTGGAGAGCCACATGGAGCAGTGGATGGTGGCCTTCAACGAGGTCTGCCCCTTCCAGCCCATCCTCTATGGGGACTTCATGTCGCCAGGCTCCGACGTCAAGTCCTACGAGCTCATCACCAGTGAGAAGAAGGTGTGTGGTGCCCTACCCCTGGTGGGGGTTCTTCACTCTGCCCCTCTGCAACCCAAGCCCTGGGCGGCCACCACTAACAGACCACCATGCTATGACTAGAGGTCAGGACCCTGGGCTAGAAGGCCAGCTCAAGGACTTCAGGCCAGTGCTTGCTTCTCTGAGTTCCCATTTCCTCGCCTGTCAAATGGGTGCAGCTAGGCCCTGCTTGGCCCGTCTCTGAGGACAAGCCTATGGTTCATCTGAGATGGGCTCTATAAACAGGGAAATTCTGTGCCAGTTTGAGGGGCTATCATCCCACCCGCAGAGGGGCAGCAGGGTCCCTGAGGCCACAAGTCTGAGTCAGGACCCCAGAGACACAGGGAAGAGGCCTCAGTCAGTGGTCTCAGAGCTGTGTGGCTGGAGTGAGACTTCTGATGGTTTCTCTCTGCACACATCCTCCCCTAGTTCCCAGGAGCTCCCACCAGGGTCCCAGGTCAGTACATCCTGGTGACCCCCAGAGGGAACAGGCAGGGCTCTGACCCTGACCCTCAGGCCTCAGTGTATCTGATGATTAAGCCTCATTCAGGCGGAGCTGACTTGTTAAGGCCCTCCGTGCATAGAGGAGCAGGACCAGCTGTGGGAGGGGGTGCACTTCTTGTCAGGGGACCCAATGCATGGGGACAGAGGGAAGACCCAGCTCTCCATGTTCCCCGGTGCCCCAGATGAGGCAGGTAATCGAGGACTACGTGGAGGACTACAACCAGATCAACACAGCCAAGCTGAAGCTGGTCCTCTTCATGGACGCCATGAGCCACATCTGCCGCATTAGCCGCACCCTTCGCCAGGCGCTGGGCAACGCGCTCCTGTTGGGTGTAGGTGGCAGTGGCCGAAGCTCCCTCACACGGCTCGCCTCGCACATGTGAGGGCCCCCAGGCGTGGTGTGGGCAGTGGGTAGCTAGTGGCAGACTGTTGGTTCCATCCATGTTCTTCCACAGTGGTGGGAGCCTGGGCCCACCCCACGCCAGACCCACCCACCCTGTGGGCTTCTGGAGGGACTGGGAACAGGACCTGGGCTCCAAGGAGAGGCAGCTGCCTTGTCCTGTGGTGCTGTGGGGAGGGGGATGAAGCTGTAGGCATCCAGGAGGGACTCCTAGAGGAGGCAACCATAGGCCTGCTCTCAGAATCAGAGCTGGGAGGATGGAAGGGAATCACAGGCTCCCGGGCTGAAGGAGCAGCTTGAGCATAGGTTTGGAGGCAAAAGACCAGGTTCAGGACCTGGAGAGTCTGCAGATCTGCCCAGGGTGGACGCAAGACTCTGGACGGCTGGAGTGGGGCATGGGCACCCACCAGCCTCTCAGCACTTGGCCCCAAGCTCTGGCACACCGCCTCTCAAACTCTTGTCTCCAGGGCTGAGTACGAGTGTTTTCAGATTGAACTATCCAAGAACTACGGCATGACGGATTGGCGCGAAGATGTCAAGAAGGTCTTGCTCAAGGCTGGCCTGCACAGTCTGCCCATCACCTTCCTGTTCTCGGACACCCAGGTGCCACCACTATGGGCAGTGGGCAGGGTCCAGAGTGGGCTGGATACAACCTCATCCCAATGTGGCATCCTGGAAGGTGGTCAGTCCTTCATGCCCAGGTCACTATCAGTTGGAGTGGATGTTGGGAGGGATGGCTGGGACCGGGGGGGCCACAGATGGGCGGGTCAGGTGCATGGGGCTGAACTCAGCTTCTTAGAGCTAAGGGGACATAGATCTTTACAAGGCCTGAGGGTAAAGAAGGCCTCTGGCATCATGCTGACCACAAGCAACACCCTACTCACTGGCCAACAGCTTCCCACCTCAAGGACCACAGGACTTGTGCCCATGGCTTCCTTCTTGGAGGCTCCTCCCTCTGGAGTTCCCCAGGCATGAGGCCTCTCCCCAGTTATCTGTGAGAAGGACAGGTTGTCGCTCTGGGGGCTCAAGACAAATAAAGCAGTATTTAAACCTGGCTGGTGGTCAGAGTTGGCTGAGGCTGAAGACCCAGAATGCACACTGCCCTGGGCAAGAGCCCCTCTGCTGCCAGCCCTGTTTCTACCCCCGGGCTCCCTTCATGAAGTCAGGCAAGTGAGGGTGCCCTCTGGCACAGGCCAGGCCCTGGCCATATGAGATGGGCAAGGACCCATTTCTTCTTGTGGCCTGGTTTCCTCCTGTGAGTAAACTGAGGCATGGAGAGGCCTGGAAAGTGAGGAGGAAGATGTCACATCTCCCACCCAGGACCCAGAGCCCTTCCATAGCCCAGGGGTGGTATTCAGGGTCTCTCCTGTAGTGCAGGCCTGGGTGTGAGTCCTAGACCACGACTTGTGAGGTTACTTGTGTGACCCTGGGCTTCTCTGAGCCTTGGTGGCATGGTCTGTAAAATGGGGCTGTTGTGAAGTTTCCAGTGAAACTATGGTCAGGGAGCCCAACACCCATCAAGGCTCCAACCCATCCTTCCCCAGATCAAGAACGAGTCCTTCCTGGAGGACATCAACAACGTCCTGAACTCTGGCGACATTCCCAACCTCTACTCCTTGGACGAGCAGGACCAGATTGTCAACACTATGCAGCCCTATATCCAGGAGCAGGGCCTGCAGCCCACCAAGGCCAACCTCATGGCCGCCTACACCGGGCGTGTGCGCAGCAACATCCACATGGTGCTATGCATGAGGTACAGGCAGCCATCGTGGCCACACGGGGACAACAGGGCTGGGCGGGGGTGCACTTGGGCCTGCCATAAGGAGAAATGGCCTGGGCCCGGCCACCATGATATTGGGTCCAGGCTTCTGTGCTGTTGCATTCTGGCTGCCATGCCATAGGGCTGTGGAAGGGCCCTGAGTCCTGGGTTTCTGGGGGTGTAAGTCTGTGTCTCAGGGCCTCATTTGGACGCCTGGCCCCCCAGCCCCATCGGAGAAGTCTTCCGAGCTCGCCTGAGGCAGTTCCCCTCCTTGGTCAACTGCTGTACCATCGACTGGTTTAATGAGTGGCCAGCAGAGGCCCTGGAGTCTGTGGCCACCAAGTTCCTGAATGAGATCCCAGAACTGGAAGCCACCTCTGAAGTAATTGAAGGACTGGTAGGTGTCTTGCTGAGGAGCAAGCCCTTGGGGGTAACTGTTTAGGTTTGGGCTTGGGGTCACTGAGACCTGGGTAAGAGTTCCAGACCCACCACTGATGGTAGGCCTTTGGGCAGACAGCTTTATCTAGCTAAGCCTCAATTTCCTCATCTGTATAATGGGAGTGCCACAAGGTCATCACGATGACATAGGAGATTGGGCACACAGTCACACAGTCACTGTTTCTCTTATTCCCTGAGAGCCTTGTGGTAGCTTTCTTCAAACAGACCACTGACACAACCCAGAGACCATAGATGTGGGAACTAGATTTGTCTGGTCCAACCCGAAAGAGTGTTGGTCACTAGGGGCCAAGAGCAGGGTAAGTCCATGTCCCTACCTAGCTGTGCTGAGGCCTTGGGCCCTCCCTCCCCCAGGTCCAGCCTCCAAGGGGGGCCCCACCTCAGGGCTCTCAGAGAGAGGCCGGTCATGGGGGCTGTGACAAGGGCACTGGGCAAAGAGCTGGGAGACACCTGGGTCCACATTCAAAGCCAGCTCTGCCCTTGACAGCTACGTGAACTTGAATAAGCCCCTTGACTTCTCTGGGTCGTGGGATTTTTATCTGCCAAATAGGTGACCCTGACCTGGAGGTCATGAGGATCATAGGAGACAGTGAGTGTGAGGGGCATCAGGGTTCCTGCACATGGCTCCCTCCTTGGGACCAGGCTGCAGTGGCTTCAAGGGTGCCCCATCTTTGCTGGGGGCTCAACAAGGCTAGCATCAGTGGTCTCCTGCCCCACAGATTCAGGTTTGCGTGTATATTCACCAGTCGGTGGCCAGGAAGTGTGTTGAGTACCTGGCCGAGCTGGCCCGCCACAACTACGTGACCCCCAAGAGCTACCTGGAGCTGCTCAATATTTTCTCCATCCTCATTGGGCAGAAGAAACAGGAGCTGAAAACCGCCAAGAACCGCATGAAGAGTGGCCTCGACAAGGTGGGCCTGGGTGGGGTCTTGTGGGCAACTGCTAGCTGCCCGTGGATCTGCCAGCTCCTTCTTAGCCCTGACGCAGCCCAGTCTTTCAATTAGCAGCCTACGGTGTTTAAATGGGTGGCTTCCTCCCTCACCAAATGAGCAAAAGCTGTGGCCAAGGGCAAGACCAAAGCAGGTCACCCCGCAGATTCTCGGAGGACTAATCCCTTCCTCTGGGGGTCCACTGGACAACCTGGGGGCTGCTGAAGCTGCCGGCCAGTCTCTCACTCATGAATGAGGGCTGCACTGCAGGGTCCTCTCCCCGGCCCCCTCCAGGATCGGCTTTCTCTCTGGTCTCCCGTCACACCTAATTTCCTCTCTGTGCCCCCCGCCCCATAGCTGCTGTGCACTTCTGAAGATGTGGGCAAGATGCAGGAGGAGCTGGAGATAATGCGGCCCCTGCTGGAGGAGGCTGCCAAGGACACTATGCTCACCATGGAGCAGATCAAGGTTGGGGGTACTCCTGGGGCTCCCCTCCCTGATGTCTGACCATGTCTGAGGATGCTTAGCATCTCCACGCAACCATAAGATTGCTAGCTGCTCAACCTCTGCAGGTTTCATAACCTCTTGGTGCCCAATTTCCTCATTCAGTAGTCATTTTTTATTCAATGAATGCTTGCTCAGAGCCTACTCTATGCCAGGCACTGCACTAGGCAGGGGATATGGTGAAGAATAAGGCAGACAACATAGACTGAGTGGCAGGGCCACCACAGGCAGCCATGCAGAATCTGCCTGAGTCTCCCTCTGAAATCCTCTGAGTCTACATGAGCTGCACCTCCTGCTTTTGAGGGTCCTGCCCTCACAGCATACATCACAGATTTGCATATTCATTATGACAGCTTTCTGGCAGAAGTAGTTATGTCCTGCTCTACAAAGTCAGTGTATTGAAAGATTTTCCAGCAGATGGAAAGAAAGTGACTTGTGAGCGGAGCGCCTTTCTCTGTCTTGCAGGGAGATGCCCTGTGGGTTTAGGGCCCTGCCGCGTGGGGTACTTATGCTCAAGCATGTAAAGCCCTGAACCCCATGCCAGGCCCACAGTGAGCACTCAGGATTGGAAGGGGCTCCTAGCATTCCCAGATCTCCACGGGCTGTCACAGCTGAGAGGGCCCTGGGAGAATGGAGCATCCCAACTCTCACTTCCTTCCACCTGAGGAGACTGAGATGCAGAGAGGAGAAAGAGGAGGAGGGCACACTTGTTCCTGACACTGGCCACCAGCTGAGCCCTCCCTGCCTTGGGTCCCCAGGTGGACACGGCCATTGCCGAGGATACCCGGAATTCAGTGCAGGCAGAGGAGATCAAGGCCAATGAGAAGGCCAGGAAGGCACAAGCTATTGCTGATGATGCCCAGAAGGATCTAGATGAGGCTCTGCCAGCCTTGGATTCAGCCCTGGCCAGCCTGCGCAACCTCAACAAGAATGATGTGACTGAGGTGGGCAACCAGGCATCTCCTGGGCTTCCCCTGGCATCCCTCCCTGGTGCTCTTGGGTCCTGGCCCCTAGGCCCTCCCTCTACACATCGCTTGGGGGCCATGTACTGAGAGGTGAGGGCAGAACTAGTGCTCAACCCAGCTGCCTGCCCTTACCTCCTTATACCAGTCCCCAGGGCCCAGGCAGGCACATGAGGAGGGCTTCGGGCCCTGAGAAATGAGCGTCCAGAACTCATGGCCAGGCCTGGGTACGTGGGGAAGCAGTAGGAGCTGAGGCAGACCTCAGGGGGTCTCTGGGCGTGCCCTTTGTCTGTGGTGGTAGGGACTTGGTTTGCGGGGCCCACCTTGTCTGGCAGCTGTCCCTGCCTAGGGGTACCCACTCAGTGATGGACCTCCTCCTTCCCCACTCTTGGCACGGCCCACAGGTGCGTGCCATGCAGCGGCCACCCCCAGGTGTGAAGCTGGTCATAGAAGCTGTGTGCATCATAAAGGGCATCAAGCCCAAGAAGGTGCCTGGAGAGAAGCCTGGCTCCAAGGTGGATGACTACTGGGAGCCCGGCAAGGGGCTGCTGCAGGACCCAGGCCGCTTCCTTGAGAGCCTCTTCAAGTTCGACAAGGTGAGCATGCCAGGCACCCAGCCAGCCAGTGAGTGAGTGAGTGAGGGCAGGACCCAGCAGGGCAGGGAAGTAGGGAGAGGAGCCTGCCCCATCACAGTGCTGTCTCTGTCCTGTCTCCCTCTGCCTACAATACACAGCCCTGTGGCCACAGAGCTGATTGGGACCAGATCCTGGCCCCGAGGAGCTCTCTGGCTGGTGGAGGCAACAGACAGACCCACCGACAGATGGGTATGGAGGAAATCAGGACTCGGGTAGGTTCCTGTGCCCATAGGACATCACCCACAGTCACTGCAAGGCTCTGCAGCCTGGAGATTCTCTCTTTTGCCCTTTCCTCCCTTTGACCCCCATGGCCTTGGCCTAGATCTTCACCGTCTGCTCGACCATCACCTCTCCCTCAGCCTCAGCCCATGAGGTTCAGCTTATCCTGTCTGTCTCTGGGTTTCTCTGTCTGCCTGTCCATCTTGGGGTCCTCAATATCCGTGGGCACGTGCTCTCTTGGGGGCTGCTTCATGGTTAGGTCAGCCTGGAGCCCTCAGCCCTCTTGGAGGGCCCCTTTCCAGCCCAGAAATTAGCTAGGGGGCAAATGCCTATCCCACAAAGGCCACCCCCATGGCCATGTGTCAGTGTTGGGGCCCTGGGAACTTCTTGGGCCACACTGGGAGGGTGGAAACAATGGCACATCTCAGCAGCAGCTGGACCTCCTATGGGCTCCCCATCCCTCCTCTTGCTCCTCCATCAGACTGGAACCAGAGGCCCTGTAGGTCTAACTAAGCCCAAATCAGGAGTGCTCATGGCCAGTGCTCAGGCTCCCCTGGTCCCAGGATCTGACCTCTGGGAGCGCATGAACAATGTAGATTCCTGGGCCCATCCTGAATTACAAGGTTGGACTCTCCCAGGGTGGGACAAGTACCCCAAGAATGTGGTGAGCTCTCGGGGTGAGGATTATTACCCTTGGACATGAGCCTGGTTGGGCATCAGAACCACTCAGTCATCTCCACACCAGCCAGGAAGCAGCCCTTGTCTCTAAATCAGTTTTAAATGAGGCCTATGTATTATCAGATTGCCTGTGTATTGAGGCCGTGTCGTTTCTCAAGGAAGAAATCTCCAATCATATTATCTGAAATCCTGGAACACAGAAGTTCCTCTTCTGGCCAGCCCTTCTGGGTTGTGTTTATTCCCTAAGAAGGACAACTGCACTGAGGCCTGCATGGGACATGGGGCACAGAAGCAGGATCAGGGTGTCCCTCAGCAGGCCCCACTGCCCCGTCATCCCTGAGAAGTAGCCCCGTGAGGCTCATGGTTCCCATCCCCAGGACAACATTGGGGAGGCTGTGATCAAAGGCATCCAGCCATACATCGACAATGAAGAGTTCCAGCCGGCCGCCATCGCCAAGGTGTCCAAGGCCTGCACCTCCATCTGCCAGTGGGTGCGCGCCATGCACAAGTATCACTTTGTGGCCAAGGCCGTGGAGCCCAAGCGGGTGAGGGCCAGGTATAGCTGAGGGGCCGGGGAGGGGGGTGTGGGCTCCCCCAGGGCACTTGGCAAGCTGGCCCTCTGCCCTCTGCCCACAGCAAGCCCTGTGGGAAGCCCAGGACGACCTGGAGGTAACACAAAGGATCCTGGATGAGGCGAAGCAGCGCCTGCACGAGGTGGAGGATGGCATTGCCATGATGCAGGCCAAGTACCGAGAATGCATCGCCAAGAAGGAGGAGCTGGAGTTGAAGTGTGAGCAGTGCGAGCAGCGGCTGGGCCGTGCAGACAAGGTGCACACACCCCTCCTGGGAGGGCCCGTGGTCATGGCCTGCCCCAAATGGGCTAGAAGGGCCTGGGTAGTGGTGGGGTCCTGGGGTGGCTGTCCGCACTCCCTCCCTGGCAGCCTTGGGGACCGCACTGGGCAGGGACACCCAGGGACCCTGCCCAGCCTCCCAGAGCCCACTGCACGGGGCTGCCTCTGCAGCTCATCAACGGGCTGTCGGATGAGCGGGTGCGCTGGCAGGAGACGGTGGAGAACCTGGAGCACATGCTTGACAACATCTCTGGTGACGTGCTGGTGGCTGCCGGCTTTGTGGCCTACCTGGGCCCCTTCACGGTAAGGAGCCCCCAGCCCTGCCTGGGACAGCCTCGCCTCTCAAAGAGTCTCTGCCTTGAGGCCTCACCTCCATGAGGGGCAGCCTTCCCTCACTCACTCATTCACCAAGCTCTTACCAAGCGCCCCATCTGAGCCAGGTACTGTTCCAGGCACTGGGGATACAGCAGTGCACAAAACAGCCAGAAAACTCACCCTAGCAGGGCTGGCATTCTAGTGGGAAATATGAGCTTACACTTCTGTGCTTGCTGTGTGCATCCCATTCAGTCCTCACAGCAGCCCTGACAGTGGGCATTGCTGACATTGCCCTTGTTTCATAGATGAGGGGCTGAGGCTTATGGAGGCCAAGGAAGTCATCCAAAGTGGGACTACAGTGCTGGCATCTGGCTCCCTGGCTGAGCTCTGACCTATGAACAACTGCCGAGCACTGGGATACAGGGGGAGGTAGGAGGCCATCGCGGGTGTTGTGGTAGGGTGGCCCTGAGTCTAGCATCTCCCCAGGACCAGTACCGCACAGTGCTCTACGACAGCTGGGTCGAGAAGCTCACAAAGCACCAGGTCCCACACACCTCTGAGCCCACGCTAATCGGGACACTGGGGAACCCTGTGAAGATCCGCTCATGGCAGGTGCCTGCCCCGGGGGGCTGGAGCCATAGGCCTGGGCCTGCGGCATGGTCCAGGCTGGGCCAGGAGCCTTCTGCCTCCCTCCCACCATCTTTCCTGGGTCTCCTTGGAGATGCCTCTCCTGAACCCACTGGGGGCCAGCAAGAGGGTTGGGTAGGAGAGGAGAAAGCTAAGTGTGGATGGTGGCACGGATTTACCTAACTGTGGGCAGAGAGTTCAAGGGATGCTTGTAAGAGTGGGGTGGGGTAGGGGAGCAGTGTCCAGAGTGAGGGTTAAGAAAAGTTCCCTAAAAGAAGTCGTGTCTGAGCTAGACCCTAAAGGACAGGTAGAGTTGGCACAGGGAGAGAACCAAGAGACTGTAGGCAGAGGCCAATGGTGAGCCTAGGCCAGGAGGGCTGATGGGCTGCGGGCTCCGTGGAGATGGTCTGACTAAGCAAGGACTCAGTAGGCAAGAAGACAGAGAGGCCCAGCAAAGGAGGGTGTCAGGAGCCAGTGTAGGAGCAGGAGAGAGACCAGAATCCTGGGGGCTGAGACCTTGCGCACACTGTTGCCTGCTCCCCTCCAAGGGGGTGCAGTAAGGAGAGGGAAGGCACAGCCAAAGCATGAGGCTGAGAGTAGCTGCTGCCCTAGCTGACCCTGCTCATGTGAGAGCCCTGACCTAGTCCAGTGCCTGGTGCCCCACAGATTGCTGGCCTCCCCAACGACACACTGTCAGTGGAGAACGGGATCATCAACCAGTACTCCCAGCGCTGGACGCACTTCATTGACCCTCAGAGTCAGGCCAACAAGTGGATCAAGAACATGGTGAGCCACCTGGCTGGGTGCCGCCACCCCACCAAGCTGGACTTAGCAGGTACGGGAAGTAGATGAGCCTCAGGCTGGCTCTCAGCCCCTACAGCCCCCCTTGCCCCCTGTGCCCACAGGAGAAGGACAGTGGGCTGGATGTATTCAAGCTGAGTGACCGTGACTTCCTGCGCAGCATGGAGAATGCCATCCGCTTTGGCAAGCCCTGCCTTCTGGAGAATGTGGGCGAGGAGCTAGACCCGGCCCTGGAGCCAGTGCTGCTCAAGCAGGTGGGCCTGCAGTGGTGGAGGGGCGTGGCCTGTCAGTCTGGACAGGGGAGAGGGCAGCCCCCTGCCCCTGCTGCACTGGTGAAGCCCAGGCCACAGTGCTTGCTTGTCCCACCTACCACAGACATACAAGCAGCAGGGGAACACGGTGCTGAAGTTGGGGGACACGGTCATCCCTTATCACGAGGACTTCAGGATGTACATCACCACCAAGCTGCCCAACCCACACTACACGCCCGAGATCTCCACCAAACTCACCCTCATCAACTTCACCCTGTCACCCAGGTAAGCCCCAGCCCCCGGGCCCTCAGGCATTAGCTCTGTGACCTGACTGGCTGCCCCTTTCCCACCCCGGGCCGGGACTCAGTAGGTCCTTCCCCCACTCAGAGGCTCCACCATCTTCCTCCCAGGCACTCTAGCATTCCACGCCTTTCTAGCCCCTCCACTAACTCCCCTTACTTGCCACTGTTTCCACCTAAGGACCCCCACCCGCAACTCATCCTGATCCCTGGTCAGGACTCCCCGGCCTCCCCAGCCAGCACTAGCCCCACCTCATCCAGTTACCCTTCCCCCCACAGCTCCGCCCTTGCACATTCACCCCCAGAGTTGTCCTGGAGCCCTGAGTCAGAAACCTTCTGGCTCCCTGCACCCAAGTCCTGTTTCCTGCCCTTGCTGCCGTGAACCCAGGTGCTATGGCTGTTGCTGGCCACCCACACAGAGCCCACAGGCCCCACAGGCCCACAGACTCCAGAGGCCCACTCCATGCTAAGGCCTCCATGCCAGTGGCCACCATGAGCCTCTCCACAGACCAGAGGATGAAAATGCCCTTAAGGCCTGTCCCTCCCAGTCACCTACAGCCCCCTCCTGCTGAAAGGGAGCTTTTTGGAGACCCCAGAAGCTCACACATCTAACTGCCTGGCCCCTGCTGGAATTCCAGGCTGCCACCCAAGGTCTTTCTGAAAAGAGGTCACTTTGAAGGCAGCCTCTGCATTAGCCCTGCAGCCTGAGACAGAGGCTAGGCCTCCTAAGCTAACACCAGCAGGGATGCTGGGCTCTTGGAGCCCCAGGAGCACAGGTAGATAGGTGAACAGGCTCAAGGCTGGCCATCCAGGGCCCACCAGGTGTTACAGACATGGTGTCTCCTGCTCCTGGCAGCGGCCTAGAGGACCAGCTGCTGGGCCAGGTAGTGGCTGAGGAGCGGCCTGACCTGGAGGAAGCCAAGAACCAGCTGATTGTCAGTGATGCCAAGATGCGCCAGGAGCTGAAGGACATTGAAGACCAGATCCTGTACCGGCTCAGCTCCTCCGAGGGCAACCCCGTGGATGACATGGAGCTCATCAAGGTTCTGGAGGCTTCCAAGATGAAGGCTGCTGAGATCCAGGTCAGCAACTGCTGCCCACCTTTGCCTGCCTCTTCCTGCCTCTCCCCATCTGCAATAGGCCTGACCCTGTCCCCACTCACCTCTGCCTGCTGCTCTTTGCCAGCCTACCTAGGCCTGACCACCCCTCCTACTGCACCCCTAGGCCAAAGTCAGGATTGCAGAGCAGACAGAGAAGGACATTGACCTCACGCGCATGGAGTACATACCCGTGGCCGTCCGCACCCAGATCCTCTTCTTCTGTGTGTCTGACCTGGCCAACGTGGACCCCATGTACCAATACTCCCTCGAGTGGTTTCTCAACATCTTCCTCTCAGGCATCGCCAACTCAGAGAGGGCAGGTAACCCTGGCACACAAGCACACACTGCCACATTTCCACAGTGGGCACACACACGTAAACTCACACCCATGTTCACTTGTACATATTCTCATATCAGACTCACACTCTGTAAGAATACACATACCCCTTCTTACCCTTCTTGGAGCCCCTTTACTGAGAACTCCAAATGCCCCAAGAGGATGCCCAGACTGCCCCTGTGGCTGCTGGGGAGACTGACTGGGCTGAACCCCAGGTATCTTTCTCCCCTCACCTCTCCCCATGCTGCCATCACTTCTCTGCCCTGCAGACAACCTGAAGAAGCGCATTGCCAACATCAACCGCTACCTGACCTACAATCTCTACTGCAATGTCTGCCACAGCCTCTTTGAGAAGCACAAGCTGATGTTCGCCTTCCTGCTCTGTGTGCGCATCATGATGAACGAGGACAAGATTAACCAGGTGCATGTGGGCAGACAGGGCCGAGTGGGCCAGCAGCCTAGGACAGACTGCCTGAGCAGTTGCCCTGTTGCAGGGCCTGGGAGAAGGGAGTGGAAGGAAATGGAAGGCCATGCATGATGACACAACAAGAGCAAAAGGGCAGAGGCCTCAGGAAACACAATTCCTTGCTTAAAAACAGCCCGAAGACCCTGGGTTAATTGTGGCCCATGCGGCCCTAGGAGCACAGGTCTTCTCAGATCCTTGAGTGTGCTGGTGAGCACAGAGGCTGTCCTGAGCCTCCCAGCTCATGCTCTCATGAGCCCCAGGTATTCCGTGGTGTGTTGGAAAGCACTGCCAAGATAGTGAGAGTGATAGCCATGACTGTATGCCGGGCGTGGGGCTCATGGGGACACTCTCACCTACCCCAGTGAAACCCCTGGGAAGCAGTTGGAGTTCTGATTCTTCCTACTTTCCAAGTGAGGAAACTGAGGCTCAGAGAGGTCAAATCCTTTGCTAAGGGCACACAGCCAGGAAAAGGTGGAGAGAGGACACTGACCCAGACCTGTCTGACTACCACCCCCAAAGGGGACTCCATTTGTCTGGCTGCGGGTAGTAGGGAAGGCACTGCTGGATGGGGGGGTCTCAATGCTTACATGGAGGCAGGCCACAGGGCCTGAGCACTAGCCTCCCACTGTCCCCTGCCAGAGCGAGTGGCGCTACCTCCTGTCCGGGGGCTCCATCCAGGTCATGACAGAGAATCCTGCAATGGACTGGCTGTCAGACCGGGCCTGGCGAGATATTCTGGCACTTTCGAACCTGCCAGCCTTCTCCTCCTTTGCCCTTGACTTTGTGAAGCACCTCTCAGAATTCCGGGCCATCTTCGACAGCCTTGAGCCCCACCGGTGAGCTGGGCCCCAGGGAATGGCAGGGTGGACACATGGAGGGGGTGAGACCCCAGGAACAGGTCTGCCCAGGAACCTTCTCTGAGGGGACACCCAGGTTTGCCTTGCAGCTGTGGCCACGTCTCTTCCATGCCCCCAGCTATGTACCCCCCGAACATGCCCCTCTCCCCTGCCACCCAGCTAGCATAGTCCCTGCGGCCAGTGCCCTCCCACAGGTCAGCTCTCAGGGAGATGTGGGCATTGTTGCAGGGAGCCCTTGCCTGGCATTTGGGACCAGTCCCTGGACCAGTTCCAGAAGCTGCTGGTCCTCCGCTGCCTGCGCGGGGACAAGGTTACCAATGCCATGCAGGACTTCGTGGCCACCAACCTGGAGCCACGCTTCATTGAGCCCCAGGCAAGTGCTGCCAGCCAGTGCCCGGACTAATCCCCACCCTGTGTCCCAGGGGCCTGGCTGCACCTGGACAGACCACTTTGCAGTCTTGGTCAGGCTGGGACTCCTAGCCCCCACACAAAGGCTCTGGGAGGTTCCAGGCCCCAACATAAAACCCCCCTGGGACCTCTCTGGGGGCCCCAGGATCCCCTTCCCTTGCCCTGATCCCCGCCCCTGAGGAGTGGCACTAGCATCTTTCCCTGCCCTGTAGACAGCCAACCTGTCAGTGGTGTTCAAAGACTCCAACTCCATCACGCCTCTCATCTTTGTGCTGTCACCTGGCACTGACCCCGCTGCCGACCTCTACAAGTTTGCTGAAGAGATGAAGTTCTCCAAGAAGCTCTCTGCCATTTCCCTGGGCCAGGGACAGGTAAGGGCAGGATGGGGAGTGGGAAGGGGGCTGGGGGGCTAAGGGGCTGGGCCAGCTGGTCCCCCAGCTCAGCACTCCCACCCCACAGGGCCCTCGGGCGGAAGCCATGATGCGCAGCTCCATGGAGAGGGGCAAGTGGGTCTTCTTCCAGAACTGCCACCTGGCACCGAGCTGGATGCCAGCCCTAGAGCGCCTCATCGAGCACATCAATCCCGACAAGGTGCGCTTCCCTGCCCGCCACAAACCCATCGGGCCTCCTCTGCTGAGGGAGCACTAATACGGCCATCCAGGACTGATGAGGCTAAATGCAGTCATCCCGCAGAGCACTCAGCCCAACCCCAGGCACATAACGGGTACTCAGGAACTGACAGGGACAGGCATTGACTAGATTCATCTTCCCCCGAGTTACTGTTACCAGTGGTGATGTGACTTGCCCAAGGCCACCCAGCACAGACTGGTAACCCTGGGACTTGCTGAAGCCCATATTCTTAACCAGTGGTCCATGCAGCCTGGCCTGGCCCACCCCAGGCCCAGCCATCCAGGAGTCAGGCTGAGGGTGGCTCAGGGTCCCTGGGGAGGAGGGAGCCTGGTGTTGGGGCAGCTACCAGGTATGGGTCTCAATGCTCACATGGAGCGTGGCTACCAGGTGCACCGGGACTTCCGCCTGTGGCTCACTAGCCTGCCCAGCAACAAGTTCCCAGTGTCCATCCTGCAGAATGGCTCTAAGATGACCATTGAGCCACCGCGGGGCGTCAAGGCCAACCTGCTCAAGTCCTACAGCAGCCTCAACGATGACTTCCTCAACTCTTGTCACAAGGTGAGGCACATTTGGCACGTGCCCCACCCTACCTGCCCCACCCCCACCCCTGCCTCTCATTGCGCTGTGTCCCACCTCCCACAGGTGATGGAGTTCAAGTCCCTGCTGCTGTCTCTGTGCCTGTTCCATGGGAATGTGCTGGAGCGCCGTAAGTTTGGGCCCCTGGGCTTCAACATCCCCTATGAGTTCACAGACGGGGACCTGCGCATCTGCATCAGCCAGCTCAAGATGTTCCTGGACGAGTATGGTGACATCCCCTACAAGGTGGGCCAGGGACAGCCTGGGGGCAGGGGGCTGGGTGCTTGTGGGGCCCTCACACACCCACCTTGTAGGTCCTCAAGTACACAGCAGGGGAGATCAACTATGGGGGCCGTGTCACCGATGACTGGGACCGCCGCTGTGTCATGAACATCCTGGAGGACTTCTACAGCCCCGAGGTGCTCTTCCCTGAGCACAGCTACAGCGCCTCGGGCATCTACCACCAGTTACAACCTACCTACAACCTCAGCGTGAGCACACCCCCCAGGGCTGTGCAGGAGCAGTTGACAGGCTGGGGTTCTGGAGTGCCATGAACACCTGGGTGTTGGGCAAGAGGAGACGGGGCCCTGCCCTCCAGTAGCTCCTTTTCATTGGTTAATCCATCCCTCAAAGACAGCCACGGTGAGGGAGGCAGACCCAGTTCCTGTGCCCTGGAGCTCGGGCTAGATGGGGAGAGGTGAACTCCTGGCTCTCAGCCACTGCCTGAGCGTTAATTCCTCAGTTGAGGCAGGGGTGAGGTGGAAACCCGACCCAGACCACGCAGTCAGAGGGGACTCCCTAGGGAAATGATGCTTCAGGTAAGATGTATGAGGTGCTGTCAGGGACTGAGTTGGGCATTCCAGAATGTGGGTCATCAGTGTAAATGGCCTGGGAGCAGGGAGTGTGACAGGTTTGAGCAGCTGAACGAAGGAGCATGGAGCTGGATGGCAGTGAGAAGAGGGCTGGCAGGGAAGCCGAGACCACCCACACAGCGCCTCAGAGGCCACAGAGTCCCAAGTTCAGGGGGACGTGTAAGGGATACCACAAGGGGTGATGAGTAGGGGATGTGCTCAATTGGAGGGCCACCCCACAGGCTGGGGGTAGAGCAAGGCAGGGGCTTCAGTTGTGGTCCTCCTACCCCACAGGGCTACCTCTCCTACATCAAGGGCCTCCCACTCAACGACATGCCTGAGCTTTTTGGCCTGCACGACAATGCCAACATCACCTTCGCCCAGAATGAGACTTACGCCCTGCTCAGCACTATCGTCCAGCTGCAACCCAAATCGTCCTCTGTGGGCAGCCAGGGCCGAGAGGAGGTGGGTGGCAGCAGGGGGAAGGGGCCCAAGGGTTGGGCAGGACCAGTCTCACCCGCCAGCCTGCCTGCTCCCCTTTGGGAAGGAACTCGGTGCATGTGGAATCTTGCAAGGGTTAAGGGGGGCCGGTCCTGACCCCTAGTGTCCCTTTGCCCCCACAGATAGTGGAAGACATGGCCCAGAACATTCTGCTCCAGGTGCCTGAGCCCATCAACTTGCAGAATGTGATGACCAAGTACCCTGTGCTGTATGAAGAGTCAATGAACACCGTGCTAGTACAGGAGGTCATTCGGTAATCCCACCACCACCCCCAGCCCTGAGTCAGCAGGCCACTGAGCTGTAGAGAAATGTCAGCAAGAACTACTGTGGGCCAGATGCCACACACCCAAGGCTATAAGTCCATCCTCTAACTCAGCCACATTTTTATTATTCTCACTTTACAGATGAGTAAACCAAGGCCCAAAAAGGTTAAGTGACCTGTCTAAGGTCACACATTTGCTAAGGGCCAGAGCTGGGCTTGGTACCCAGGCTGCCCAACCCAGCTCTGTGCTCTTAGCCCCGACGTTCTGCCATTATTTTTTGGTCTGTGGCCTACAACAGGGGAGTGTAGATACTGCCACACAGCCCTGGACCACTGCCTGCTTCCTTGCCACTGGCTCCACAGGTACAACCGGCTGCTGCAGGTGATCACACAGACGCTGCGAGACCTGCTCAAGGCACTCAAGGGGCTGGTGGTGATGTCCTCGCAGCTGGAGCTGATGGCTGCCAGCTTGTACAACAACACTGTGCCTGAGCTCTGGAATGCCAAGGCCTACCCATCGCTCAAGCCACTGTCCTCATGGGTCATGGACCTGCTGCAGCGCCTGGACTTCCTGCAGGCCTGGATCCAAGGGGGTATCCCAGCTGTCTTCTGGATCAGTGGCTTCTTCTTCCCCCAGGCTTTCCTGACAGGCACCCTGCAGAACTTTGCCCGCAAGTCTGTCATCTCCATCGACACCATCTCCTTCGATTTTAAGGTCTGGACACAGCCAGGGCCAGGTCAGGTGACAGTCTGGGGGACGGCCTAGGCAGGAGGGGCACCGAAGCCACAGCTGGCTGGCAGAGTCAGGGGATCCCTGAGCAGGGGTGGAGGGGCAGGGAGAGCCAGGCCAGAAGAGGCCATGAGCCCCAGGAAAATCCATAGGAGCAGGGCACAGACTGCAGGCTACCAGCTAAAATGGCAGGTGAGTGATGGGCAGGCAGGTAGAGCTTTCAGGAGAGTTTGTGCTTCCTGACCCAACTCCTAACCCACATTCTGGGTGTTTATATGTGTTGGGGCACGTGTGTGTGCCCACTACAGGTAATGCACCAGTCAGTATCGGAGCTCAAGAAAAGGCCCCAAGAGGGGTGCTACATCCATGGACTGTTCCTGGAAGGTGCCCGCTGGGACTCGGTGGCCTTCCAGCTAGCCGAGTCTCGTGCCAAGGAGCTCTACACGGAGATGGCTGTTATCTGGCTCCTGCCGATGCCCAACCGGAAGATCCAGGACCAGGACTTCTACCTGTGCCCCATCTACAAGACGCTGACTCGTGCTGGTATGGGGCCCAGGGTGGGCAGTCTATACCACAGGTGAGGGCCTAGGACTGGGCCAGCCCAGGCCAGTTAGGCTGACCCAGGTTAGCTGAACAGGAGGGCCGACAGAGGTCAGCCAGCACTCCTGAGACCGACTGGGCCCGCAGCAGGCAGAGTAATGCCCGGAGCCTGGGCTGTCTGTGGGGAGTGGCCCCTGAGCCCAGCATCCTCTTTCCTCCCTCAGCAGACCCACCTTGGGTCCTGGGACCCAGGGCCTGCCAATCTTGGCTCAGAGCGGGTAACTAAGGCCTGGAGAGGGGGGATGGGCCTGAGCTGGGTCCAGTGGGGAATAAGAAGTAGCATCAACTCTCCCACTCCCATCCTCAGTCATCAGTGCAATAATCCTGGGCAAGCCTGAGCCTTGGCCAGACCCACTCACCAGGCAGGCTTCCTCTTGGGTCAGGGCCTCCTCCTTGTCCCCAACTCAGTCTGCCAAGTCCATTGCCTTTACTCTATTCCTACCCTGTCCCTGCTCTAGTTGTGGCAGACAACTCAAACCTCCCTGCTTTTTGCCTGTTCCAGGAACACTCTCAACCACAGGCCACTCCACCAACTACATCATTGCTGTGGAGATCCCCACCGACCAGCCCCAGCGACACTGGATAAAGCGTGGTGTGGCCCTCATCTGTGCCCTGGACTACTAGACTCAGAGGGGCTAGGGCCATTAAAGTTGAGTTTTCTAAGCAGTCCACCTGAGCTTTAGCTGCTTACATCAGGCCCCCTCTGTAGGACTCACTGCCAGGGAAACGGTGGGGGTGAGAGGCTGCAGCAGCCTCAAGAGAGAATGTGGTTAACGGGGTGAAGAGTGGCAGATGTGGCAGCTTTGACCTGCCGGACCTGTCCAAATGCAACAAGGGAAGAGAGGTGAACTCTCCAAGGTCCCAGGGCCCCTCCAGGGACAGTGTACCAGGCAGGACTACAGGCAGCCCTGCTTCCTGAATCCAGAGCCCCAGCACCTCTCTGGGTTGCAAAGCCATCAGATCTGATGAAAGCCATGGCATGGCCCTCTCTTCCCAAAGCACACCTTGCACGCAACTCTCCAGGTTCCACAGTGCACCCGAAGCCCCTCCTCAGTTCGGGTCCTAAATCCCAGGCTGGGATCCCAAGAATCTGTCCCAAAGGCTGGATGCCCAACAATGCACTTTTCACCTCTGATCACACAGCCTTGGGCCCAGGTCTGGTTAGGTCCTCACAAACCTCAGACCAGCAACCACAGGGGGGTTCATTTGTTAGGAGTTTTATTCATTCATTGATCCAATATTTACAGGGGCTGGAAGGATCAGGCTGTGCTCAGTGCAGAGAGGCAGCTGCTATGCCTGCCAGCCATCCCGTTTGCCCCTCTAACCCCCAGTCACTATGTACAGATAAGGGAACTGCTTGGATCACCTTCAAAGCCATCTGGCAGAGGCCATGGGGCTACATTTAGGGCCCGAGCTCCAGAGGCAGTGCTGGGTCCATAACCCCTTGGCATCAGGCCCTCTGGGAACACAGGGGCTCCAACTGGTTGTCTTGGTCCTGCTGTCCCCCACACCCTGAGTGCCTTGCAGAGGCTGAGGAAGCTGGTGTGGCAGGGAGAGCTGAGTGGTGCCAGCTTCCTGCAAACAACCCTGTCTCTGCTGTCTCTAAGAGGAGGGGAAACATGGTAATACTGAGGAGCTGAGCAGAGGCTCCTCTGAGCCCCAGGCTCCAGGGACAGAGCCCAAGAGCCCAAGGCAGGCCCACTGCCAGGGCCATAACACTAAAGGCAAAGAGCCCCAGAGCCTTGCCACAGAGCGTAGTCTTGACAAGCCTGGCTGGAGCCATGAAGGGAGTTTACAGGCCACCAAACAGCTCAAACACTTCTCTCTGCTCAGGCCATGGGACCCCAGCAGGCTGCTCATCCCACCCCCACTGGGACACCCCACTCCCAATCCAGCCCAGCAGCCAGGTCCCTGAGTTTGGAGCTCTCCCAGGAGGAATGAAGAGTAGACCTGGCTTCTTCACAACAGGGACAACTGAAGGCTGGGGCTAGAGCAGCAGGGCCCCAGGCCCACCCAGGCCCCAGCTGTGACCCTGCAGTCGTAACCCCAGCATCAAGCAGGGACCTGGGCCCACCAGGATGACAGCTGTTAGGAGAGAACGCAGAGTCAGGAAGGCGGCTATGTCAACACAGTGGTGGCAAGGTGGGTTAGAGCCCAGAAAAATAGACGTTCTCTGTAGGCAAAATATATATTTCTGCTGCCCAGGCAGAAAGGCCAGGTCCTGCTACTCCACAGCCGGCTGTGGAGGAAGCTGCAGCACCTCGCTGTCCCCCAGCTCCAGCTCCTGAGCACTAGGGGGCTGACCTGCCCTGCCAGGCCCCGTGGCACAATGCAGGGAATTCTGGCCTGGCTCCCATTCCCAGGGTTTAGGCTCTCTGGCTGGAACTATTCAGTAATACTGGGAAGAGGGAGAGTGGGGCAGGGAAGGGGCCCTCGTGAGGGCCATGCGGCAAGAGCAGGCTGCAGAGTCAGGGTCAGCAGTCTTCACTGGCGCTTGGCCTTGTAGGGACGCGAGCGTTTCCGCCGATCAGGCTTCCGCTGCTTGTGGAGCCGGCCAATGCTGACCCCTTGGCGCCGCCGCACGGAGATGTTCTGCTCCACCAGGTTGGCCAGCATGCCTGTGGCGAGGCAGAGGCCCTTGAGCAGGTGGTTGGATGCCTAGCAGCCACCCGCTCAATTGGCGACAGCCTCAGGCCAGAAGCTGAGGCTCTCATGGCCCTCCGTGAGCCCCATAGTCTGCTCAAGCTCCAGGAGATGCCTGACACAGGGGGAAGCCAAGGGACACAGCCAGTGGCAGGGCATACCATGTAAGACACAGCAGTGAGTCCCCTCACCTTCCTGAGCCAGCATGGAGATAAAGGTGCAGATGAACTCATCGTAGTTGTGGGTCCTTCTCTGGTCATCAATCTGTGGGAGAGAAGGATGAGGGCACTGCAGCCCATCTCCCCAGAGCAGCCACCAGCTGACCTCGGGAGGCAGCACCTCTGAGAAGACAGTCAGGGGCAGAGGACCATCTGGAGAGATGACACACCTTGAACTTCTTCCTCTTCTCTACCTCCTCCTTAAGGCAGGCCTCATAGTTTGCAATCTCAGCCTCCACACACTTCAGCAGTGCCAGCAGCTCCTGCCAAAACCCAGCATTACACCATGGTGGGGAGCTTGCCAGTGCCAAAGCCCCACTACCAGGTGGCAGCCAGTGGCAAGGATAAGCAGCTAGAGTCCATGGAGACTACCAAAGCCCTTCCACTACCAGAAAGCTTCCTGGCGCCTGGCTTCAGCCACCAACCTTCACATCAAAATTATAATCAAGAACCCAGCACCTAGGCAGCAGCAACCCAGGCCCTTCCCTCTGCCAGGATTAGAAGAGAAAGCCACAGAGGGGCACACCTTGGGTGAGTACTTCTCCCCGCTCAAGGGCTCACCGGGCCTGACCAGCCCAGGCTTCTCTCTGCCGTCCACAGTTTCCACCACCTCTTTATCCTCTGGGCTGCCGGACCCCTGGCTTGGTCTGATGGAGGGCGAGGAACCCTTCCCACCCTCTGGGAAAAGAAGGCATGAGAAGACCCATCAGAATGCAGGACACTTGGTGATCACTTGGCACCTCCCTCCTTCCTCCTCAGTACACCAAGTGGCCAGTGAGCCAGGCCAAGGCCCACCTGTCAGTGCCAGGGGACTCAGCACACCATCGTCAGCCAGGTGCAGCAGACCTGTGCTGATAACAGGACCCAGGTCGCGTACAGCACGATTGTAGCGTATGCAGTCAACACGCAACAGGCTGTCATCCTCTCCAAAAAGCACCTTGGAGATGTGGGAGGTGACAGGGCTGGAGGGCCGTGTCGGGTTGGCCGAGCGGATGGGTGAACGCAGCGGCGAGTTGAAAGCACTGCCAATCTCGGAGGCTGTGTCTGTGCTCTCGTTGCTGGGGGTGGGCGAAGGCTGCGAGTGCATGGGCATCGCCACAGCCGGACTCCCGGCCCCGCTGCTTGTCTTGATGGACAGAGGAATTGAGAGGTCTTTCTGGGACTCTTTGAGCTTCTCAGCCAAGACATTGATAGTGTTGGGCTGCAGCACTGACAGCTGCACGTCTCCGGAGCCGCTCAATGGCCCTGGCTTCCCTGGCCCCTTTCGCTTGTACCTGTGGGGCCCAAGGAGAGGTGAGCCAAGGGAATGGGCCAGGTGACCACACCCAGCAGTGCCCAGATTGGCGTGAACACATCCTAGCCTCCAGGGACTGACCCTGCAGCTCCTCACACTCGGTCCAGCAGCCTGACTAGCCATGCCAGGCCTGGCACGCTATGCTCTGACAGCTGCAGCCAGGTGTTCTCAAAGGACACCTTCTCTATTCTAGCCGCCTCACTTCTGGTCTTTTGCCAATGCCGTGTCTTCCAGCAAAGCTACCCCCTACCCCGTCTCTTCCATCATCCTGCTTCATCCAATCCTTCAAGGCCTAGCTGAAAGGCCACCTCCCAACAGGACATGCCTTGATGTCTAGTTAAATGTGCTCAGCCCTCCCCTAAGCCTTCCAAAAACTTCGTGGGACCTGGAGTCAGACCCTTCATGCCAGCCTCCCCCAGGCCCTGCACTCAGCAGGTGCTCAGCATTATCTGCTGAAAGGCATTCTCAGACACAGGCTGGATAGTTAAGATAGGATCTGCAGCACTCAGAACCTCCAGTCTTACAGAGCTGGGGCTGACCTGATGGCAGAGTTGGTGTTCTGCACATCGTCGTCCTCGTCATCCTCATAGTCGTCCTCATCATCTGAGTACTGCTGGGGTGGGCGGACTGGAACTCGACTGCGGCCCACACCTGCTGCCAGGTCTTCCTCCTCCTGAGGCAGAGACCCAGGGCAACCATGACCAGAGGCCAGTGAGCCCAGGATGGGCACAGCACTCACAGGCAGAAAGAAAGCCAACAATGGCTCTCCAGGTCCAGTCCACTGAACTCTTCCAGGTGCCCTGGAGCCCACCCTTGGCTCCTGGGGAGGCTGCTGCCCACACTACCACACTACCTGCCTATGCAGTGCTTCTAAGAGAAACAGAGTGCCCTGAAACATGTGTCTTTATTTTGCCAGTAGAACCAAACAGAGTTGTGCCAAGGAATATGCTCTAAACATTTAGCCCCACAGCCATGTGACTGAATTTAAAGTCAGAAGAGCTCTGCCTCCCTAAGCCCCTGCCATTGGTGGTGGCGGGGGCGGTAGGGGGGGAGGCGGCAGTGCTTCTGAATATCTGACAGAGGAACCTGGCCACCTAGGCCCAGGTAGAGGTTGAACGCCAAGGAACCACCAGAGAAAACTGCCTGTTGCAGTCTCTCAAGAGAATCCTGGAGGGAATTGTGCAAGGGCACTCCCAGCTTACCTGCATAGGGGACTTGGCATAGTTGTGATTATCCAGAAAGGCCGGCAGCCGCTGGACAATGGGAGTAGGATTGGGGGGAACCCCATTGAGGCTGCTCCCTGGAGGCTTCACCACCAGCTTGGGTTTGCTGGGAGGGCTGTGGGTCGGGGCTTGTGGGCACGACCCAGCCACCTCCTCCACACCATCTGAGAGGGAAAGGAGCACAAGAAGGACCTTCAGCCAGATCCTCAAGAAAAGCTGTTCCCAGCCCCGTCTCCACAGTCCTGTGACACAGCACTGATCCCCCTCCCTTCCCAGAGAAGGACAGCTGAGCCAGCTGGTGGGATGGGAGTCAGCAAGCTCTAAGTCACAGGCCCACAGCAAGAAAAGAGAAGGACAAGAAGGAAAAAGAGAGGGAAGCAGAAAGAAAAAAACCTCTAGAGAAAACCAGAAAGGGAATATACATTTGAGAGAAGCCTCAGGGGCCTATGGTAAGGGCAGCCTTTTACAGGTCCCTTTCTTTAGGAAAGGACTGCTCTCCCTCCATGTTCCGAGGGGAGAGGGCTGCAGGACCCAGCTGCAGGCCTCCTGTGGGAGCCTCTGAACCACTGCCCAAGTGCCTCCATAGAAAAAGATGCTCTGCTTGGGCCTCCCAGGTCAAGCTATGAGGGAGTGGCTCTGAGGTCATGAGAGGCCCCAAGACCTCCAGTACCTGTGTGGGTGCTCTCAGAGGCCGCTGGGGCCCTGCCTGCCTCCAGCGCCAGGGGGGATTTGCCACTGGCTGGTTTGGACTCCTCAGGCAGCTGTGACTCTTGAGACTTGTGAGTCTGAATCAGCTCTGGCTGCGTTACCCTAATCAGCTGAAAACAGAATCCAAGACTCAGAGGAGTAAAGGCAGACCTCAACCTCCACCTTGAACAGCTACTCACTGACAGGGAAATACAACAGCCAAACCTCCTCTTAGAAGCTATTCTCCCTCCCCACCCCAAGTCCCACCTTTCCCACAAGGGGAAAAAAGGAAAGGAGTGGTTAGTTGAAGCCCAGATCCACATTAGTGATTTGGGAATCAGAAATAGGTGCCCCAGTATGGGGACGGAGGGGATGGCTGGGCAGGGACCAAGCAGGAGGGGTACCCACCTGCTGCAAGGCTTCCAGTACTGTCTGACGGTTCACCTTCAGCATGTGCAGCCTGGCCTCATACTTGATCCTGCGGTCGGGCACCACCGCCATCAGGTTGAAGCGGATGTCATGGTAGGGCTCCCTGCAGTCACAGCCGCAGCCGTGAGAGCAGCTCCCGCCTGGGCCCCGCCATCAGGTTGAGGCAGATATCCTGGCAGGGCTCCCTGAAGTCACACCTGCAGCCACAGGTACAGGCCCCACCCCAACAGGCGGGCAGCAGCTGGCCATGCATGCCAGGCACCAGAGCTGGTGCCTTCCAACAAGCTGTGTGAGGGGCCTGTCAGAACGTGAGCCAGCACACCGCCACCCAGGGCTCCGCCAAGGCCTTCCTCTCCCCAGCCTATCCCGAAGCAGGCTATAGGCAGCCTGGACGGGATATAAGGCAAGGAGCTGGGAGCCCAAGATCGAAGCCTGATCTTGCCCTGTGGCCTTGCACAAGTCCTCTGGCCTTTCTCTGCCTTGGTTCCCTTTTCTGTGTCCCTCCCCATGGGGGCACAGCTCCAGAGTGTAGGGCAGGCACAAGGCCCTTACCCTGCAGTGGCGAGGCCGATACGCTCCATGATGACCCTCCGTGCCTTGTCTGTCCACTCCTCATCATCTCCCCAGGGGCCTAGGGAAGACCAAAATGAAGGGTCAGCAGGTGGGAAGCCCCGAGTTTGGGCAAGCCAGGAGTGGGATGGAGAATGGAGAGCAGGTGAGCCAGGGAGTCAGGGGCTAGTCAAGCAATGCAGCACACGGTGCCATCTGGCCAGAGCCAAATGTCCTCAACACCTACCCCCCCTGCCACTGGGTCCCAAGCACCTGGGGACCCTGAGCCCCAGCTGCCTAGGAGGTAAGCAGAGAAACCCAATGGGCCCCCAGCTCAGAGCGCCTACCATGGTCAATGGGGTAGACTTTCAGCCCATCCAGCTCAAAAAGCCGGCCTGTGATAGGCACATAACTGACAAAGTGGAATGCCTCCATGGTCCGCACTGCACTAAGACCATTCTGCTTCTCGGGGAGGTGGCGTGGCTCAGGCCTGGGGAAGGACACAGTCAGGGCCAGAATGGGACAACCCTTCCTCATCCCCACACCCATCAGCTCCCACAGCTCCCACACACCTGGCATGGCTATTATGTGCCTTGGCCAACTCCGGGGCGTTGCCAATCGCATATCCTTTGCTCTAGAGGGAAGAAAATAAGGCCACATGAGAACAACTTCTCAGGTGGGCCTCTGGGTGGGAAACACAGCTCAAGAGAGCAGGCCTGGAGGCGTTCTAGGAACCTGAATAAGCACAGGTGAACTCTCCTGAAGCGCTAGTCGGGGGATAAGAGAGCTCCGGAGCCCCAGAGATGAGCTCTACTGGCCTTACACAGTAATCAGTGGATACTGGGGAGCAACATGGCCTGATAGAAAAAGTCCTGATAAAGAAAGTCCTAACATTAAGGAATGTTCTTTCCCTCCCTAGGTCTGACAACTGGGCCTAAAACCAATTGCCTTACACAATTAATTAAAGGGTCAAATGTAATGTAAATTATCATTTGAAAAGGAAAAAGCCTCATAGTGCCAAATGCCATGTGGTGGTATTACCAGTGGCTTTGGTCGTCAGATCTGCCCAGCCACCTGTGAGCCAGGATTAAGGCACTGCGGCCTACCTCAGGGCTGAAGCCTTTGGTGAAGTCCTTCATGCGACTCAGGGTGGGCCCCAGGTCCACATTGCTGCAGTTAAGGAGCACGCTCAGCAGGGCATGAGTGGCACAAGAGTTGGGGATCAGCTGTGAAACCAAGAACAATCACCCATACACGGAATCCCTCACCCCAAGCCCATACTCATCAGGAATGGGGACCCAGAGAGGGACAATCATATCTGAAAAACAACCCTCATCAGCTCCCCTCATCTGTGCCCAACATTTGTTCATTCAACTAAATACCCACCAGGTGTCTGGGGACATGGAGAGTGGACTCAGCTCTAAAGATACTCCCTTTTTTAGTGAATGAGAGCTCAGTTCCTTCTGCCAAGGGACTTCTATAACCACCACCTGTGGTATCTGCCTATGTCCTCCTCCTGCCTTCCTACACTTCCACTTCCCAAGCAAAGAAAATGGTAACATCCCACCCTCCAGACAGAACACAGAGCCCAGCAGACCTGGTGGGCAAAGAACATGTTATTCACAATATCGTCATCAATCACTGATGTATCATCCACCAAGGTAGAGACCTTGCGACGGGAGCGGCGCTCTTCGATCCATTTGAATAGGAAGATGAATCCATACACGGGGCTGGGGAAAGTAAGGGGCAGAGCTAGACCAGCCAAGTGGGGGAAGGCAATCAGTATCCCCTTTCTTTCTCCGTCTATTCCCTTGCACTGTGTTATCACTCAGGTGCCCTTCCCGTGATCCCACTTCTCCCTTGGCTTCTTCCCAACACCTTCCAAAGTGGCCTGGAGCCCTCACACCCCAGAAGCCAGCCACAAGCAGCTCAAACATCAGCTTCTGGCTGTGGTCCTCTAGGAATCCACCCAGTGTCCTTATGAAATCTATGGTTCTGGGACAAAGAAGAAAAGCTGGAATTGATGGCCCAGGACAGGGTAGGAACAGAAGGTAAGGCGAAAACAAAAACTCTGATGAGAAATTTAAACACTAATTCTCACTTGTGAATCCCAAGGCCTGGGCCCCAGTGCAGCCGGAGAAGCAAATCAACACCCATATCGGTCCCTCCTTTCTTGGGAAATAAGAGTCGACTTCTCGGTTCAGTCACTAACACTTCTATTCTGCAGGACCACCAAGACAAGACCCTAAGGCCCAGGAGGGGCCTTGTCAGATGCCACACACCAACCAATCAATACAAGACCCTTATGTAGGGATTGTGTAGGCACACAGGCACATTGAAGCAGTAGTTAATAAATTACAGCTGCACAAAAGGCACTGTGTGACCTGGGTCAAGAGAAGGGGCTGGTTTCCTGCTCCGAGAACAAAAAAGGCAGCTGAACTGTATTCCAAAGGATGGTTAGGATCTGTATTGGGGGGAAGAGGCTACTACAAAAAAGGAAGTGCTGGGAAGACTGGGAGAAACAAAAATATCAGCTTGATCAGGAGGGCATCCAAAGGCAAGAGACACTTCCTTACATGAGATTTTACAGGAGATTGGGGTTCCTGATACTACCTCTTCCCCGGCCCCCTCCCTAGCCCCTCGAGGTGTTAAGGGGCGGCCCTGGCGCCAAGCTACTCACCCCTGGCATTTGCTCTGAAGGTCATAGATCTCTTCCACCTGCACCCCTTTGACACCTGCGATCAGGGAAGGAAAAAAGTCGGGGAGGGCCGTCCCTGGCCGTGGAGCGAGGGCGAAGGAATGGGCCCCCACAGACCGGATCCGGCGGGTAGGAGAGGCTCTTACCGAAATCTTCCACCAGGAGGGTGAAGAGGCCTGGCGGGGGCGACAAGAGGTGCGGGTGGTGGTCAGGCAGGCGCGTCCCGGGCCCACCCGGCCTCCCCAGCCCCCGGCCCGCCTGGTCCCCTCCTCACCAGGGTCGCTCTCCAGCTCCAGCCAGCCCTTATTCATCTTCCCGCGGGGCGGCCCCTCAGCGCCATGTCCAGGCCCTCCCAACCCACCGCCGCCCCCGCCGGGAGCCCCCGCCGCCCCCGGGGCCCCTAGCCCCACACACAGACAACGGGCCCCGTGGCGTCACCCGCCCGCGCCGGCAGCACTACGTCACCACGGCGCGACGGCCTCCGCCCCGCCTCTGGGCTCGTCTTCCACGAGTTCGACTCCAGAGGCCGGTGCGCTCGCGCGGGCGGGCGGGGCGACAGGAAGGGGCACGGCAAGAGCCGAGTTGGGCGCTTGTGGCAGGAGAGGAAAGGGCGGAGAGAGAAGGGGCGGTGCCAGATGAAAGGGCGGGGCGGGCGCGCGGCTGTTGGCGTGCGGCCGTTAGCGGTCCCCTTCTGTCAACGGTCAGCGTCGCCTAGGTCTCCGCGGCCCCAGTCTCCCTGCGTCGCAGTCCGCGTGACCCTGCCTCCGTTTGCGCGCTCTCCCCCTTCGTCGGCGCAGTCACCGCGCGGGGCGGCCGCCCGTGAGGTAGCTCCCACGGCTTGTGACAACGAATAAAACTCCGGGACAGCGGCGCCGTCGGCGACAGCTGGGCGGGCGGCCCCGGCCGGGAGCGGCGGCTCGTGCGCTACCGTGAGGAGCGAGCGGCGGAGGCGACCTCCGGCCCGGCCCCGCAGCAGCCGCCCGGCAGGCGCGACATGAGCCTGGTCTGGCATCCGCGGAATGCTCCTTGAGCCCCTTCTCCGGCTGTTACCTTTGGGGGACGGTTGTGGCCTCACCGACACGTATTCTCCAAATAAATCATTGTTTATTCTTGCGGCGGCGGGGCCGAACACGCTTATTTATTTTTAATTTTTCAACCAGCTTTTGCCCGGCACGTATCACAGTGAAGCAACTTGGTAGCCGTTTCAAGGGAGCATCCACTCGGCTAAGGAATCTCGGACTGAGCAGCTTGTGGAAGCCCGATTTCGCAACGTCCCTCCTCAGGTGCTTTGAAGATTGTTGCGTACACTGTAACTAACAGTGTGCACACAATCTCACACAAGGAGCGTCTTGGTCCAACGATGCAAAGAGCTGAAGTGTCAAGGTTTTATTTCTCTTGCTAGATGGTCGGGATTTCCCCAACAACTCGGAACCGCTCAGTAGTCAGCTCAAGTGCACGCCCTTCTCTCTCCTCTTCTAGCCTGTCCAAGTGCTTTTATTAAGAAGCCATCAAATGTCATTACTTCTGCAAGTGCAACTCATGGGTTAGAAGAGGAGATGGAGCCAACACAAAGGAAGGCAGGGCCGTATAGCCTTAGTTTTCCGAACAGCTAGTTGCCTTAGTAGTTGTATTTACCCAGAGTAGTTGACAGTCTCTCCAGCTGTGCTCTAAAGAGATGGATGCTGGAGTGTGTGACCCTGGAGTGCCCTGATTCGCTCAGCTCTTCTTCTAAGAAATGCTGTCCTCCTCTAACTAGACTCAGTCCTTCCTTCATAGGAGTGGATTTTATTTTTTTTGTCCCCCTTCACTTTCAGGGATTTCCTCCTTAACCAATGAAAACCGTATAAATTTGTGGTTTGCTGACATTGGTGGGGCGAGGAGTGGCAGGGTGTCTTCTCCACTTTTGGGCTTTTTACTCTTGGCGCAGATCTAGACCAAGGCTGAGAACAGGCCTAAACTCAATGGCCACCTGAGCCTGGTAGAAAGAACTGATAGGAGCCAAAGGGTGATTTGTCAGTGTTATGGCTTGTCTCTCGGTAGAGGGAGTTCTTGCTTTAGGCAGCCAAAATCCCACAGGCTCCTTTCCCTAAGAAAGAGCTACCTAAACTAGCTTTTACTGGGTGTAATTAAGGCACCCATACTTGGGGACAAAAGGAGCCGTTTTTCCTGCATGCTACCTCATGCATTTACTAGGCACAAAGAACCATTTAGCCAGTTCAAGCAATGGTTCCAAGTTCTTATACTGCTGTGTGATAGCAGGAACTCTGACCTTGGCTTCTCTGTGACCTTTCTGTGCCTCAGTCTCCTCATCTTGAAAATGGGGATAAAATGGTACCTACTACATGAGGATTTTGTGAGTTAACACATGTAAAATACCTAGAATAGTTCTTGATGCACTATAATAGTTATTAAATATAATTATTATAATTAATAATTATTTAATAATAATTATCAAATAATTGTTGATACTGGGCGGGTCCCCTTTATTCTGTCACGTGGGTTGGAGGTGAAGTGCATTGTTGCTTTGACCATGTGGACCTTGATAACCAAATGTACAATTAAGTTGCTGACTTGTTTATATTTATAGCTGGCAGAGCCTGTATTGTCCTCATAATAGTACAGAAGAATTCAAGATAGAAAGGCAGTAACGAATGAAGACTGTAAAAGAAAAGAAGAAGGAATGTCAAAGATTGAGGTAGATTAGGTGACAAAGGAGAGTTTGGGGAAATTGTCCAATGGCCTGTGGTATGCTGCACTTTTTGCCCCCTTTGCACGGTCTTGAGAGCTAGGGTTGGGTATGGTGAAAGCACACACCAGTGGTCCCCTAGAAGCTGCTCAGTAACCTGTCCTCCCAGGGCTGTCCTGAGTAGTAAGGTTCTGGCTCTGGAGCCCTATTGGCTAGATTCATATCCTAGCTCTAACACTTGCTAACTAGGTGACCTGGGACAGGTTACTTCATTTCTTTATGCCTCAGTTTCCTCATCTGGAAAATATGCATAATAATAGCACCCACTTTTTAGAGCATTCTGTAGAGTCATTGAACTAATACATGTAAAGAGCCAAGAATATTGCCTAGCAATAGGAAATTCTTAATCAATTTTAGTATTTTGTTGTGCTTTGTGAACGTGGTACCACCTGAGATCAAAGTAGGTGGCAGGAGAAACAGTAAAAGAGTAAAAGGGGGTTTGCTCTTATATTCATTCACTCAGCACAGGCACTACAGGCACTAGGAACAGAGAAATGGTTACAATCTCATGTAATTCAAGTAATTCAGTGGGTATTTTTTGTGCTTTCAAAAAATATGAAATAGAAAAAGAAACTGATGTCTTAGCCTTTAGATATTTTGGTCCTTTATCAGACCCATGGATGGCATTTTGAGAGAAATGTTGCAAGGGGTATCAACAGGATCCTCAAAGACCACCATCTCTTTTGTAGAAAATCTGCCAAGACAAGGAGGGTAATCCAGAGGAAGCCATCTTTAGGGCCTGGTAAGAAAGACCGGAGGTTCTGTTCAGCCGCTGTCTCCCAACCTCAGCAAAGGCCACCTGTGTAGGGCAGCAAACTTGTTCCTCTCCCTGTCAATCCTACTTCCTTCCCAAATTCTCTAAGATCCTGAAGAACTCAGGGTTCATAATTTTTAAATGTCACATCCAAAGTTCAAGAAATAAGTTAATTAAAGCCACTTGAGACAAAAGTATATGAAGTGAGTAGTTGCAGCCATCTCCTTCAAATATGGCCAAAATTATATAAAGACCTAACTGATACCAAATAACACTTCATCCCCAACCTCCCTCCTTGTCAAACTGACCCTCTTCCCAATACTCTACTCCTTCTTGCACTTAGAGAGATGGTTATGCTCCCAAAATGAATTCTTAACATTCTCTCTTCCAGTTTGCCGGCTATGCCTTCGAGAACCTGGGGATCCCGAAAAATTAGGGGAATTTCTTCAGAAAGGTGATCTCAGCGTGCATTATTTCTGTCTTGTGAGTATAAGGCCCCCTTTGCTTTGAATGTCCCAGGGCTTTTGCTATACAGTCTCTTCTCCGTTTTGCCTCCAGCCTCAGATCCATAGCCCTGTTTGTTTGTTTGTTTTTCTTAATAACTTTTCTCTTTTAAAATCTAATTTTTAAAAAGCACTATATATACCTAGTATAAAATCCTAACAGTATAAAGTATGTATGATAAAAAGTTTCTTCTCAAAACCGTATTCCCAACCCTTCTCCCTCTGCCCAGACTCAAATGCTATCAACAGTCCTTCCAGTTACTTTTTCTGGTATACTGGAATACTGGAAAAGAATACTTTTCCCAGTATTCTTTTTTTATTTGGTATAATTTGCATACTATAGAATGCACCCATTTTAAGTGTACAATTTGATGAGTTTTGATAAACTCATAAATCGTGGGGATATAATGTATATCCATATGTAAACACTGCCCCAATAAAAATAAATACTTCCATCACCCCAGAAAGTTCCCTCTTGCCCTCTTCCAGTCAAGCCCCTCAGAGATAATCACAGTTCTGATTTATAGATTACTCTTGCCTGCTTTTATACTTCATATAAATGGAATCATACAGTTTGTACTCTTTTGTATCTGGCTTCTTTCACTCAACACAGTGTTTTGGAGATTCATCTGTGTTGTAGCATGCGTTGGTAGCTTGTGCCTTTTTATTGCCTAGTAGTATTCTGTTGTATGAATATATTATAGTTTGCTTATTTATCCACCTGTTGATGGACATTTGAATTGTTTCCATTTGGGGGCTATTATGAATAAAGCTGCTATGAACATTCATGTACAAGCCTTTTTGGGAACATGTGTTTTCACTTCTCTTGGGCAAATGCCTAGGAGTAGAATTACTGGTTGTATGCTAACTGTATGTTTAACTTTATGTGAAGTTGCCAAATCACTTTCCGAAGTGGTTGTACCAGTTTACACTCCCGCTAGCAATTTATGTGAGTTCCAGTTGCACAATAATCTTGCCAAAACTTGATATTGTCAATCTTTTTTTTTTTTTTAGGTGCTGCTGTCTTTGTGTGTGTGTGTGTGTGTGTGTGTGTGAGGAAGATCAGCCCTGAGGTAACATCCATGCCAATCCTCCTCTTTTTGCTAAGGAAGACCGGCTATGAGCTAACATCTGTTGCCAATCCTCCTCCTTTTTTTCTCCCTGTTTTCTCCCCAAGGCCCCAGTAGATAGTTGTATCTCATAGTTGCACATCCTTCTAGTTGCTGTATGTGGGATGCCGCCTCAGCATGGCCAGACAAGTGGTGCGTCGGTGCACGCCGGGATCCGAACCCGGGCCACCAGTAGCAGAGCGCGCGCACTTAACCGCTAAGCCGCAGGGGCTGGCCCCATCAATCTTTTTAATTTTAGCTCTTCTACTAGGTGTGTATTGGTATCTCATTGTGGTTTTCGTTTGTATTTCTCTGATGAATTAAAATTTTGAGCTTCTTTTCAAGTGCTTATTGGCCATTCACACATTTTCTTTTGTGAAGTCTCTATACAAATATTTTGTCCATTTTATTTTGTTTTTTTCAATTTTTTTTATTTAATTTAATTTTTGTGTGTGTGAGGAAGATTAGCCCAGAGCTAGCATCTGTTGCTAATCCTCCTCTTTTTGCCAAGGAAGACTGGCCCTGGGCTAACATCTATGCCCATCTTCCTCCACTTTATGTGGGACGCCACCACAGCATGGCTTGACAAGCGGTGCGTCGGTGTGTACCCAGGATCTGAACCTGCAAACCCTGGGCTGCCAAAGCGGAGCACGCGCACTTAACCGATGTGCCACCGGGCTGGCCCCCTGTGCATTTTAAAAGTTGGGTTGTTTTGTCTTATTGAGTTGTAAGAGTTCTTTATATATTCTGGATACATATCGTTTTTCAGATATGTGTATTATGACTGTTTTCTCCCAGTCTGTGGCTTGTCTTTTTCATTTTTTTAATGATGTCCTTCGAAGAACAAAAGTTTGTTTATTTATTTATTTGTGAGGAAGATCAGCCCTGAGCTAACGTCCATGCTAATCCTCCTCTTTTTGCTGAGGAAGACCGGCTCTGAGCTAACATCTATTGCCAATCCTCCTCCTTTGTTTTTTTTTCCCCAAAGCCCCAGTAGATAGTTGTATGTCATAGTTGCACATCCTTCTAGTTGCTGTACGTGGGACGCCGCCTCAGCATGGCTGGAGAAGTGGTGCGTCGGTGCGCGCTCAGGGTCCAAACCTGGGCCACCAGTAGCGGAGCGCGCGCACTTAACCACTAAGCCACGGGACCGGCCCCAGAATAAAAGTTTTTAATTTTGATGAAGTCCAGTTTATGAATTTTTTCTTTTATGGTTAATGCTTGTTTGGGTGTCCCAGGAAATCTTTACCTACCCGTTGAGTTACCTCTGTGCCTTTGTCAAAATCAGTTGACCATATATCTGTGGATCTAGATGATCTATTTTATGTCATTGATCTGTGCATTGATCCTTACACAAATACTGCACTGTCTTGATTATTGTGGCTTTATAGTGTCTTGAAATTAACTATTGTAAGTTCTGCAGTCCTTTCCAAGATTGTTTTGGTTATCAGGTCCTTTCCTTTTCCATATAAATTTTATATTTAGCTTGTCAATTTTTCTTTAAAAAAAAAGCCGGTTGGGATTATGATTGGGATTGCATTGAATTTATAGATCAATTTGGGAAGAATTGACAAATAATATTGAGTCTTGCAAGCCGTGAATGTGATATATTTCCCCATTTATTTATTTATTTGGTTCTTTTAAAATTTTACCACAGCAATATATTTTTTTGTGTGTGAGGAAGATCAGCCCTGAGCTAACGTCTGCTAATCCTCCTCTTTTTGCTGAGGAAGACTGGCCTTGAGCTAACATCCATGCCCATCTTCCTCTACTTTATATGGGACGCCTCCACAGCATGGTTTGACAAGCGGTGTGTCGGTGTGCGCCCAGGATCCAAACCGGCGAACCCCTGGCTGCTGCAGCGGAGCGCGCGCACTTAACCACTTGCGCCACCGGGCCGGCCCCCTGCATCAGCAATATTTGTTTTTAGTGAAGACGTCTTGCACATTTTTTGTTAAATGTGTTCCTGAATATTTTGTGATTTTTTTGTGCTATTGTAAATGGTATTTTTAAATTTTATTTTCAAGTGTGTTGCTGGTATATAGAAATGCAATTTATTTTTGTACATTGATTTTGTATCCTGCAATCTTGTTAAATTCACTTATTAATAAAGTTCAGTAGTTGTTTTTATTTTTTTTGTAAGTGCCTTAGGATTTCATGTGTATACAATCATGTTGTGTGTGAATAAAGACGGTTCTACCTCTTCCTTTCCCATCTTTATGTCTTCTAATTCTTCTTGCCTTATTGTACTAGCTAGCTAGGTCCTTCAATCTAGTGTTGAATAGAAGTTATGTGAGTGAATATCCTTGTCTTGTTTCCAATATCAGAGGGCAGCATCCAATTTTCACCATTAAAATATGATGTTAGCTGTAGGTTTTTCATAAATGTTTTTCATCAGATTGAGAAGTTCTCCTTTAGTTCTAGTTTGCTGAGGGTATCATAAATGTATGTTGTTTTTGTCAGGTGCTTTTTCTGCATCTATTAAGATGATCATGATTTTTCTTCTTTATTTTGTTAATGTGGTTTGTTACATCAATTGAATTCTTAAATGTGAAACTAACCTTGCATTTCTGGTATAAACCCTGTTAATCATGATGTATTATCCTTTTTATATGGTGCTGGATTTAATTTGTTAATATTTTGTTTCATTTTTTCATCTATGCTCATGAGAGAGATCGGTCTGTGATTTTCCTCTCTTGTAAGTCCTGTCTGGTTTTGGTGTCAGGTCTTGTTTAATTTCAATGCATTTATAAGCATATACATTTTCAACATAAAAATAAACCTACTATACACAGTGTTTTGTATTTTTCTTTTTTTACCTCATATACTTATGGAGATCTTTCTATATAGGTCATATTGATCTAGTTTTTTTTTTTTAATACCTAATTGGTATTCCATGGTATAGGTGTGCCCAAAAGTATTAAAACAAACCCCTATTAAAGGACATTTACATTGTTTCTAATCTTTCACTGTTGATTTTTATGTTTATAGAAGTAATAACATGCTCATTGTAAAAAACATTAATAATACTTATAAGTATAAATATAACAGAAATTACTCATATAGTCCTAAAGCCCTGCAATAATTAGTATTAAAATAGATATGTTTTAAGCCTAATTGGGAACATATAGCTATAATCCAAGTGTCCTCAAGTCCTCTAACCTTGTAAGGTCGTCTTTTCTAAAATGTTAAAATAAAATAACCTGGGCCGGCTTGGTGGTGGAGTGGTTAAGTTCGCGCGCTCCGCTTCAGCACCCTGGGGTTCACAGATTCAGATCCTGGGCGCACACCAACGCACTGCTTGTCAGGCCATGCTGTGGCGGCATCCCACGTAAAGTAGAGGAAGATGGACACAGATGTTAGCCCAGGGCCAGTCTTCCTCAGCAAAAAAGAAGAGGATTGGCAACAGATGTTAGCTGAGGGCTAATTTTCCTCACACAAAAAAAATTAAAAATAAAATAACCTGAGCCCCCATTGCACGTTACATGTAATTACTGCAGGAAATCCAGCACCCTCCCCAATATTTTTGGAAGATTCTTGGGGTGGGGCTGGGGTGCTGACATTCTTCCAATATAGTACACATACATTGTTTATGGGTATATAGCAGTGTAGCTTCTTTTTCCTTGATTTCCCATTTTACACTCTGCTTTGCGTGCTTTTCAGAAACAAAAGGCCCTGGGCCGGCCCCGTGGCTTAGCGGTTAAGTGCGCGTGCTCCGCTCCTGGCAGCCAGGGTTCGGATCCCGGGCGCGCACCGATGCACCGCTTGTCCGACCACGCTGAGGCCACGTCCCACATACAGCAACTAGAAGGATGTGCAGCTATGACATACGACTATCTACAGGGCCTTTGGGGGAAAAAAAAGGAGGAGGATTGGCAATAGATGTTAGCTCAGAGCTGGTCTTCCTCAGCAAAAAGAGGAGGATTAGCATGGATGTTAGCTCAGGGCTGATCTTCCTCGCAAAAAAAAAGGAAAAAAAAGAAACCAAAGGCCTTTTAAAGTGTGTTTTTAAAGAAAAATTCAATTCTTTGCCTATAAGGCAGAATGACTATAGTCAGGAGATTTTAAAGCCCTGTTTCCCTTCTGTAGAGAATATACTCTGAAAAGAGTATTTATTCTGCACTGAGGGGCAGTACAGTGGTAGGGGTAAGAGTGTGGGTTCCATGGGCCTGGATGTGAATGCTGGCTCTGCTGCTTCCTTGCTGAGTGACCCCAGCCGTGTCACTTAGCGCACTACACCTCAGTAGCCTCCTCTGTAAGATGAGGATGACAATAGCATTTGTATCACAGGGTTGTGGTGGACATAAAATAAGTCCATATACAGGGAGTGTTTCCCCAAAGTGCTCAGCACCCAAAAGCAGTCCTCCGTAAATGAGAGGCAGTGTAGCACAAAGGTGGGTCAGAAGCCAGGGTCTGGAGTTCTGTGGCCTTGAGCAAGTCACATGATCTCTCCTATAAAATGGGGATGATGATGGTACCTACCTCTTAAGGTTGTTATAGGGATTAAATGAGTTAATATTTGAAAAGCTCTTAGAGTACCCAATATGTAGTTAATGCTATGTAAGCCTTTGTTAAGTAAATTACCCTATAAATGCATATATATTCTACCACACTCTATTTCTTAGCTCTCTCACCCTGTCATCCTCCTCACCCCGCTAGACTGTTTCACTGATCATCAATGTTGACAGCCTGGTTCTGCTGCCCCCCTAGATCCTATCTAGCAAGCTGCCTCAGAGGGGCCAGTCCAACAGAGGTTTCTATGGATTCCTGCCTGAAGACATCAAAAAGGAGGCAGCCCGGGCTTCTAGGAAGGTTAGAATCCCCTGAAATGGGGGCCTTGGGGTAGGCCTCTTCTCATAGCTCTCTCATCATCCCTGTTTCTGTTCTTTTCCCTAGTTGGTAGTTTAGAAGTCAAAGGACTCTTGGATTTCCCAACTGGTCCTTCTCTTAAGTTCTATGCTTCTCTGGAGTGTAGTTTCCTAAGTGAGGAGAGGGAGAAATATCCTGGGAAAACAAAAAAGAATTCAGTGCTTGAAGCTCAGCTTCAGGGTGCCCCAGAGCTTTCAGGTTCACTGAGGAAAGGGAATGGCTTTCCATTCCATAGACTGATGTGCCACAGAATGTCTGTCTGTCTTTCTTGGGGCCCTGAGCCTGGGATCTCATTTGCAGATCTGCTTTGTGTGCAAGAAAAAGGGAGCTGCCATCAACTGCCAGAAGGATCAGTGCGTCAGAAGCTTCCATCTTCCTTGTGGCCAAGAAAGGGGTTGCCTTTCACAGTTTTTTGGAGAGTACAAGTGAGTGATGAAGGGGAAAAGTCAGGCTGCTCTTTTGCAACTTGGTATTAATTAGCCATTAATGAAATCAGAGTCTGGTTCTCATGGGCCTGTTTTGATTCACCAGTGAATCTGTCCCTCCATTCAATAATGAGAAACAGTGTCTTGGAGATTTCACAGGGGTTACTTCTTGCTTCCCATCCCCTTCTTAAATTACAAACAGCTGGGGTTCTTAGACAGCTGCTCAGAACTAAGTGGGGCTTTCAGGAAGCAAGGCTTTGGAGACAGTGCCGGGAGCTTTTCTCAGTGGGAAAGCAGCTGTGAGAAGGCACATGGCTGTTCTTCACCTTGCTCCTCCTCCTCTCCATGAGTGTGGATGTTCACTGGGCATCGCCTAGGTGGTGGCTGCCCTTCCTAGGCCGGGTAGCTGGAAAACTGTATCAACGACAAACCAGAAACCGAGTCTGTTTACTCTGCCACAGATCATTTTGTGGAAAACATCGCCCAAAACAGGACATCCAACAGGAGAATGTAGAGGAGGAAAGCTGCGTCTTGTGTTGTGAAAACTTATCTCAAGCAAGTGTTGAAAACATCCAGAGCCCATGTTGTAGTCAGACTATCTACCACCGCAAGTGCATACAGGTGGGGCTTTCTCTGCCCTGGGGACCTTCCACAATTGCCCTAGTTCAGAGCATCCTGGGAATGCTCAGGCAATCTCTGGCTTCTGTGCTCCATGCTGGAGGCCTGTATGCAGGGCTAGTTCCAGGCAGTCAGAGGAAGTCAGCCCAGTCTCTGGTCACTCTTGACCTGTAGGACCTCCGTGACAAGATTTAGACTGAGCAAAATCCTCAGGGTGGCCAAAGCAAATGAACTCATCCTAGAAAGAGTCAAGTAGCCTCAAAATCAGCCTTGCTTCCTGGGATGGAAGGAAAGGGAAACACGTATCCACGTACTTGATCCCTCCTCAGTCAGCACTGCCAAGCCCCATGGTCAGAGATGACAGCTGAGGCACTCCTGGGAGCTCTCTTGAGCTTTTGGCCCCTGGTCTGACACCCGGATTTGCAGCCCTCACCCTAGCCCACCCAAACTTCTTTTCCTGTAACCCCCGGTCAAGCTCTCTTAGCAACATCCTCTTTGTGAGATGAGGGTGGAGGCGGAAAGAAGGTGATCAAAGATAGTGCTTTTACAAACACAAAGCTCTTCCGTGTTTCTCTTACAGAAATATGCCCACACATCAGCAAAGCATTTCTTCAAATGTCCACAGTGTAACAATCGAGAAGAGTTTCCTCAAGAAATGCTAAGAATGGGAATTCATATTCCAGACAGGTAGTGGAAACTCTAAAGCAGGAATTGAGCCAGGGAGTGGGTTGCCTAGATTTCTAGAGAGGAGGTGAGTGTGAGAATAGTTCAGAGAATGAAGAAGCAGCCAAGGCATTGACATACAGTGAAGAGAGAAGGAAGGGGTGGAGGGAGAACTTTTCAATTATCAAAGAAAGCAGGGTGGGGGAAGTGAGGGTGGGGGGATAGGCATGTTTCTGAAAAGGATGCTTTGGGGATCAGAATTCCCTGGGGGATTGGGTTCTTGAGTTCCAGCGTGGAACTAAGGAACCCCTACATTCTACTCTCTTGCTTCAACCCTCTTCCACTGCCAGGCCACTTGCCCAGCCTTGTTGAAAGTACTCAGGCAGCCTGTTGAACTCTCTTGCTGTGCTAGCTTCAGTCCTTCCTACTTCATCCCAGGTGGACAAAGGTTTCACCAATCAATTATGTGTCCCTTACTCACTGTTTCTTTTCCCACTGCAGAGATGCTGCCTGGGAACTCGAGCCAGGGGCTTTCTCAGATTTGTATCAGCGCTATCAGCATTGTGATGCCCCCATCTGTCTGTATGAACAAGGCAGAGACAGCTTTGAGGACGAAGGGTAGGAAAAGGCTCCTGGCTAGAAAGATCTCTCATCGGTGCCATCTTAGTGTTAGACCTTGGCACAGTTATTAGAAGCAAGAAACTCACTTTTCTCTGCAGACCTCAGGGTGAAGACAATTGCTAAGTCCCATTCTTGACCAGCCTGGGACTCACTCAAGTGCAAGTGAACAGGTCTCTCTGCAGGATCTGCTTCCCCTTGTGCCCAGTGGAGAGACACTCAGGGCCAATTGCTTTCCAAATCTACCTTTTGAGTGTCTGTGCCTGGCTGCGGGGTCCTGGGACAGCCACACATATGTCCTGGGTAAAATGTACAGTAAAAAAATGCCTGGGAAGCCCTCAGTAAAGGCCTGGCCAGTAGCAAACATCCCGAGAGTGGTAGTTAGTGTTCTGTTTGTCCCCACAACCCTTCCTTGGCTCTTCCTGTAGGAGGTGGTGCCTCATTCTGTGTGCTACGTGTGGATCCCACGGAACCCATAAAGACTGCTCCTCTCTTAGATCCAACAGTAAGAAATGGGAGTGTGAAGAGTGTACACCTTCTGCTGAAGCCACAGGTGGGACTGGAGGGAACTGGGGTGGGCAGGGGGAGACCTGTGGTGCATGAGAAAGGAGAAGGCCTTGCCACCAGATGGGGACTTTCAGTTGGTGCCTTTAGTTTGGAAAGGAAAGTGGCTAGGAAGGGGCTTAAGGACCAGCGACTGGGAGAGACAGAGGGTTGAGTTGTCCTCTCCCGCCTTTCTTTCACTGCAGACTACACACCTGAAAACTCAGGTGACAGCCCTTGCTGCAGCAGCACCTTGCAATCCGGGGGGCATTTCTGCAGAGACACCAGCCTGGAAGAGAATCCAGGCCCTTCTTGGACTGATTGGTCAGGACCTTCCTTATTAGAAAAACCAGAGTCCTCTGGTGGCAGGAGGGGCCACTCCTGGCGGTCCAAGGGTGTCAAAATCACTCATTACTGCAAAAAATCCAAGTAACAGCTTCTGAGTAGCCTTACCAAGCACATTTGGGTATGAAGCTGTGCTCTTCCATCGGGTTTGGGGAACGAAGCTCCACAGGGAGCTCACAGTCTCACTGTGGGACTGTGAGACAAAGAAAAAGGCCAGCAGTGAGACTACGAACCAAGGAAAGAGAAGTCTCAGGGGAGCATGAGGACAGAACAGAGTCCAGATGTCGACCACAGAACACGTTTGTGGCTATGAAAGCACCTCTGTTTTTTCTGCCTGATTCCCAGAGGGCCCTTTCTTCTCTTCCTCTTCCACTGAGATTCTTCCACCTTAATCTGCTTCTCATATGCCTCTTCCTACTTCCCTCACGTTTGTCATTATGCAAATAAAGGTTTTCTCTCCATTAGTGTCTCCTTATAAATTCACTCCGGAATTTATCTAGCATACTAAGGAATCTGGAGGGTAGAGTAAGAGCATAGGAAAACTCATCCTTCTAATCTATAAAATTCAGTGAATTAAATGTAGAACTTTCAACTTAGAACATCAACACGTTGCTTTGGAGGGAAGTAGTTTGCAGGAAAAGTGACTTTACTGGGACAGAGATTTCATCATTGTGCAAATAAACACACAGGTTCTCATCAGAGAGGTGAGCCAGCAAAGGAGTCCACACTGGACTGAGAATAGGTCACTGTTGCAAAGCTTAGGGCCCTGGACTCCAACAGGCCAGGGACTGCCATGCTCACATGGGGCAGAAGGGACTCCACTCACTCCAGGCAGTGTGGTCTTCAGCTTGAGTAAAGACATACCTCCACTCAAACCCTCGCTGCCTGGTGGCACGGGCATTTCTATCTCGGGTAAGGGAACCATATCAGGGCAGTCATGTTAGCAAGGCAGCTAACATGAAATTGAATAGGACCAATCTCACATTTGTTTGCTTTTAATGATTTTATTGGATTTGAATTAGTGGGGGACGTTCAGGACCATTGCCAGATACTGAGTTCTCAGGGTCTCCCTGAGTCATTGTCACTAATGGTGGAGGACAGGGTTCTCAGTTCAAATGTTGCTAACTCATGGAGACTTACATGTGAGGTGTGCACAGTGATCGCCTTCAGATTTCACTAGATTCACTTGGAATCACATGGGGGGAGGGATTTGTGTCTTTTCTTATTATCAAAGTATATAGGCAAAGTAACATACACTTTAAGAAGTCATAAGAAGTACTAAAAGGGTTATAATGAAAAATAGTCTCTTGACTCACCCTTCCCTACCTCGAGTCCTATTCCCTAAAGGCAACTACTTTCTACTTTTTTAGCCATTTCTTTATTACTTAGACATTATTGGCTTCCTGTTATTATTACATAAAGATCTAGCACCTTTAAAGCCTTCTCATTTTCATTCTCTCTGTTTTTTTAATTGCATCACAATTTTTGTTAAATTAACCTTCAGTGTTTACATTATTATGACTATGTAAATGCTGTTTACTACCGAGCCAGGCAGTACACTATGATTAGTTTTCCTCTCCTGTACATCGTTTTTTTCCTGAAATGAATACCTGCCTCTTTTTTATTTGCTCAGTTTGCTGTGTATCTATGGCTAAGTTGTCCCAAATGTTCCACATGATCAATTCCCTCAAAATACAATTTTCTTGGTAGGCCAAGCATCAAATCACTACCAGTTGCACTTCTTTCCTGGAAGACCTGCCTCGCAGAGCCTACTCCTTCTGAGCTGGCCGTTCACTGGGCCTACTGCACAGCTATCATCCCAGGGCTCCCTACGACTATGCTTTTTTCTTCATTTTCTCTCCCATGGGTTTGATGACTCAGTGCTGTGCTTCTTAACCTGGGCATCCAAGGACACTTTGTCAGAGCTCTGCAAGTGACAAGAGAGTTTTTAAATTGTGGATTTTCATTTCAAAGACAGATAGTATTTTACCTATCCTAAAGACTCAACTCTTACGGTGATAATTCACAACTGAAAGACACTTCCAGGATTAAGACTTTAGTTTCTTAATCTACACTTTCTATAAGTTGGGTCACCAGGCATATTCTCAGACACCTCGAGTAATATCTTTTCCTTTAAAAAGAGTCCATTTGTGGGGCCGGCCTGGTGGCATAGTGGTTAAGTTTGCACGCTTGGCTTCCATGGCCCTGGGTTTGTGGGTTTGGATCCCGGGTGCGGACCTATACATCGCTCATCAAGCCATGTTGTGGTGGCATCCTACATACAAAAAATAGAGGAAGATTGGCACAGATACTAGCTCAGGGTCGATCTTCCTCAAGCAAAAAGAGGAAGATTGGCAACAGATATTAGCTCAGGGCCACTCTTCCTCATCAAAAAAAAAAGTCCATTTGTATACTACACAAGTATGAGAAACACCATCTTAACTGAAAGTAATAGTCCACTAACAGTGCCCTCTGGACTCCAGCTGCAGTGGGTGGGAGATGGAGCTTATGGCAGGGGTGGGATTTAGGGGTGCTTTTTGTCACACAGACATGCAGCTGCCCAACCTCTGTGTGCAGGTGGCCTCATAGGTACCTAGCAGAACAGTTCATATGCACGTGCATGCACACACGCACACACACACACACACACACCTATTAACTATTTCTTAATCTTTATACCTTTACTCTCCATTGATGTTAATAGCCAACCCCATTCTTGTAAGCTGAGAAGTCCAACTTTGAAATGTTCTACTCTTCATCTGGGCCTAATTAGTCATTCTCCTCTAAATAACCAGGCTTTTTTCTTAAGTAAACTTTTAATTTAGTATAGTTTTAGATTTACAGAACAAGTGTGAAGATAGTACAGGGAGTCCCCATAGATCCCAAACCCAGTTTCCTCCATTTGTAACATCTCACATTAGTATGGTACATTTGTCACAATTAATGAGCCAATATTGATACATTAATGTTAACTAAAACCCATACTTTATTCAGATTTCCTTAGTTTTTACCTAATGTCTTTTTTCTATTCTAGGACCGCATCCAGGATACCACATTGCATTGAGTCGTCATGTCTCCTTAGGTTCCTCTTGGCTGTAACAGTTTGTCAGATTTTCCTTGTTTTTGATGACCTTGACAGTTTTGAGGAGTACTGGTCAGGTATTTTGTAGAGTGCGCCTCAACTGGGATTTTTCTGATGTTTTTCTCATGATTAGACTAGGGTTATGGGTTTGAGGGAGGAAGACCACATAGATAAAGTGCCATTTTCATTGTATCATATCGAAGTTACATTCTATCAACATGACATCACTATTGATGTTGATCTTCATCATCTGGCCAAGGTAGTGTTTGTCTGTTTTTCCACTGTAAAGTTACTCCTTTTCCCCCCTTTCCATACTGTACCTTTTAGAAGGAAGTTACTCTGTGTATCCCACAATTAATGAGTAGGGATTTATGCCCCCTCCCTCCTTGAGGACAGAGTATCTACATAAATTATTTGGAATTCTTTCTGTGGGAAATTTACCTATTCTCTCCCACTTATTTATTTTTTCAATGATTTGTTTATATCAATATGGACTCATGGATATGTATAGTATACTTTGGGTTATAATCCAATACTACTTTATTTATTTTGTTGCTAAAATTGTTCTATTTTTGGCCATTGGGAGCTGTTGTGTTCTTTTCACATACCCCCATTATTGTGTGTTTTGTTTCGTTTTTTGAGCACTTCTTTACTTTTTGGCATTATAAGATGCTCCAGGTTCATCTTGTATATTTTAAATATCTGTTTTCACAAATTATATGTCTATTAGAATTAATTACTGTTTTATAACTTAGGACCTAGAACAAATAGTTCACTTGGGGAGGGTAGAAATAGACGTTAAATAAAAATTCCCAAAGCACCTGCTCTTCTTTCTCTAATCTTTACCTTTGTAGGAGCCATAAACCAGGGCCAGAAACTTCAGAATCTCCTTCTGCTTCCTTTTATGCTTATCCACTTTCTTTCTTGTCAATTTAACTGTTTGTCAAATGTTTGCCTTCCACTCCATCCCATTGCCAGTGCTCAGCTCAAACCTCTGTGCCTCACAGGACTGCAGCAAAAGCCTTCTTTCTTCATGGTTACCTATGTCCTTTCCTTTGTTGACACATCCACCCTTTTCCCTCTGCTAATTACCATAAAACATCTACTAGCTCTTTACTTAGGGTGGCCCCTGCTGAGATTGGCATCCAAGGCCTTCCACAAATATGGCCCTACATAGTTACATCTCCCAGGACACCCCAGCCACGGGCACTCTTCCCTGGCTACCCTGGAATACTGGGCCCTGAGCATGGGGTCTGCAGTATAGAGAGCCCTAACCTCTATCCTCAGCCTGTTGAACCCCACCTAAGGGCCACTTCTTCATCCCTAGGCACTCTCCCTGGGCTCTGCTTATACCTCTGTTATAGCTCGTGTCATTTCTCCATCTGGTCCTACTGTTGTGGATCCGTCTCTCCTACTCAGTTGGAAGCCCCTTAAGGGCAGGGACTTGTCCCTCTTATTAACCTTTCTTTCCCTTGTGGTGTCTGGCTTGGGACTCGACATTCAGAGGCAGTTTGATGTCTACTAAATTGATGGATGTGCTCATACCCTGTATTCATAAGCTTATTGTTTTGCTGTCAAACACCAGAGGGCACTGTTAACATATTGAGCAAGAAGATTATAACCCTTCAGACCTGGAAGGTTGAGAATGGCTTATGAAAGCTTGCTTCAATTTTGGGATTGCACTAGATTTACTGATCTTCACTTGTTCTAAACGTGTCCGTTTGAGTTTATTCATGAAGTGTGCTCCTGGGTTTAGAGATTAGAATAAAAGTTATTAATGACACTTCCATCACAGGTCAAATCCTCCAACAGAACTGCCTTCATGGTCTCTCCAGAGCCAAAGTGGCCCTTCTAACCCCAGATGCCCTCCTCCTACTCCTGAAAACGGGACTGCCAGTCCCAAGGGGAATAGGTGATGTGGTTCTGTTCCTCTTCTGCCTCTCCCTCCTACGACAGACACACACACACACACACACACACACACACACACACACACTGACATCAGAGCCTCTGGTGGGTGGTTCAAAGGCTCTAACCTCCTATGGGCAGGGCTGGAGGTTGCTATGAGAAACAGCACCTCCATTGGCCCTGATGCCACGGACACTGCGTCAGCTCTCTGTGTGTTCCCAGGCTGGCTGGAGGGGAGTTGCAGCATCATGAGGGCCCCCAAGTGTGAGAAGGCTCCCTAGTGACTAAGCCAGGGAGCCCCATCCCAGAGGGGTCAGCTATTTCCAAGAGTTTCATGCCTTTTACTTTTTTTCCAAAAAGCAACTTGACAATTGGAGGCCATAAACCAAAGAGTTGATGTTTTTCAGAAAACAAAAACCTGTTCTTGCTTCCCCCTAGCAAACCCCCCCTAACCCTGGGGTCCCTGAGCCGTGTGACAGCGTGAGGCCCTGATGAAAGGAGTGAGGCCCAGAAGCTCCTCCCTTTTGTCTTTGGTGTAAACTTGTTTCTTGACCCTGCCCCATCTGCACCTCTGATAAACAGGAAAGCATCTGCGCCATCAGTGTCCATCCCTCTCAGAGCATCTGAGGTGTGTTTGGGTCATCAAAGCCATCCCCAGCCCCCAGGAGCATTCTAGAGGTGACTCCAGCCTCCCGAAAAACAATTCCCCATTGTGTTCCTCCCCTTGGAAATCACGGATTTGTAAACAGACCCTTACATTTAGACAGGTCCTGCCCTGGCTTTGTGCTGGTGTGTTGTTTTTTCTTCCCTGAACAATGTCCTTTCCAGTAGGGCCAGCCATTCACACCATTGTCTGAGACCCTTGGACTACAGGAAACAGCACCAGATTCTTATCAGCTGGGGGTGGGGGTGGAGCAGAGTGAACAGATGAGGTCATGTCCATAAAGCAAGCTGCTGGTCTGCCACATCGTTCTTCTATACCTTTATCTGTGAGAGCAAAGCCTCCCTTGCCTCCTAACAGGCCAATCTGGGCTTTGAGTGTCCCTAGTACAGTCCCCTCCATTTGACGGCAGACACCTGGACTCTGCTCTAGGACTCTGTTGATTCACTTTGGCATCCTTGCCAGTCCACAACTGCCCCTTTGCCCTGGTCTTCCCTCTCTGCCCAATGGGATGCCCATAGCAGTGAAATGCACCCCGTTGGGATGGATTAGGGTGCACTCCAGTCATCTTTCTCCCTAGGGGAAAGCTGAGTCCCCCCTCAGCAGAACGCTTGAGTGCAAGCTACTAGCTGACTGCTGGGGGCCTCGTGTGAGGATAAGGGCGGGCATCCCTTTTGAGGCCTCCCTGGAGACTGTGCAGCATTTCCCATCCTCAGTGGAGAATGATTTTTTAAAGGCTGCATTGAGGAACCAGGAGTTTCCTTGATGAAAATCCAGCAGGGAAAGTGAAAGGATTCATTAGGACGCAGCCTCTAAGGGAGAGGGCCCAGCAGTGGTACCCACAGCAAAGGCAGGCAGGGGCTGGGCAGTGGGAAGTGGGCACAGGGCCACAACTGCCATTGCCTCATCTCCTGTACACCAAGTGGGTGGGCAAGTCCGGAAGGGGGGCCAGGGTGGGGGCCCAACAATCCTTAAGCTCCTTATCAGTTATTGGATCCAAACCTAGCCCCACCCACTCATTCTCTCTCCACACTGGTGCCAAGTTTGTAGTCTCAGAAAACCCTGGGACTTTATCTTGGTATGTGTTGAACTTTCTCCTTTCGAGAGCCCCTGTAGACCAGGATTTGGGTGAGGCTGGGGTGGATCCTTTACTCAGATGGAAATTGGGCTGTTTCTGAGCAACTGCCTTTAGTTCTGAGAGGTGATGTGGCTGGCTGTCCAACCAACATCAGTTTGTTGGACTGGCAGAGGCGTGCAAGTGAATGCTCTGGGGCCTACCTGGCTCTAGCTCCATCTGGGGCCCTGCCAGCCCAAGGGGAGGACAGCCTGGCAGGGGGCAGTCCAGGCTCCTGATGCCTGCTACCTGCCCACTCCTCCAATTGGGAGATTCTAGAGTTGTCTGATGACCTGGGCTTAGCTGAGTGAAAGGGAAGCACAGTAGCCATTTAAGACAGTGAAAAGGGCTGTTTTGCTCCCTTATTCTGCCCCCTCCCTGCCCTCCACCCTTCCTTAGAAACTAGTCTGTTGGACTGCAGGACAGCCACGGGCTTGAGGTGAATCCTAGCCCTCCACAGAGGACCATGCCAGACACAGGAGGAGCAGGAAGTGGGCTGGTGAGGCAAGCTGAGTATGGGAGGACTGGAGCCAGAGGCAGGGCAGAGTCTAGGCCCAAGGGTCGGCAGGCTGGCAGCTTGGCAGCCCTGGCCCTGGAGTGGCAGGTCCTGCTCTGGTGCTGGCCATGGGAAGCCAAGATGTGGCTATTCCATCTGGGAGGTCAGGACCCCCAGAGTTTACAGGCTTAGAAGGCAGAGATTAATACATTAATCTCACGTCTTAAAGGAGAGAATTAATCTATGAGTATTTTCCCAAAGTATACTCTTCAAAACATTACAAACATGAGATGTTAACTGCTCCAGGGGAAAAACGGATAGAGGACCACATGTTTTGGAGAATCATGTAGCATATAGTAGGCATTCAAATTAAGGAGAGATCACTGCGGGCCTCTCAGGGATTTCACAGGGCAAGCAAGCAGGCAATGCATAGCTCCATGGGGGCTTAGGGGCAGAAATCCCCATATTTATTTGACCATTGTCATGAAGGATCTCATGGGATAACTGTTCCACAGGACAATTTTCCACCATTTTGGGAAATGCTTGACTAGACCCTTTCTCGAAGCCCCTTTTCAACTCTAAACGTGTTTGGGAAATCATGAAACAGAGGCCCAAAGACCAGGGGAAGTATGAGACTTAGAGGAAAAACCTGGGAGAGGAAGATAGAGTGAAATCCCTGAGACAGGAAATAGGGCTCAAGATGGGAGGTGGGAGGGGAAGTGGGGGGACTCTCTAAAAGGGGGCTGTGGAGGTCTCATTCACACACTCCTCCCCGTCCAGCATTCTGCACCAAGTGGGTGCTCTGGTGATGCTTCTCAGTCAGTGGTGATGATGGCTTGGGGCAGGGCAACGGAGTTTCAGGTTCTCTCAGGCCTGGGTGTTTGTGCAGTGGCCAGGGGGCGAAAGGAGGGGCCCCACTCCAGGGCCTGGGCTGCAAGATGGGACTGATGACTAATCTGTTAGGTTAAGCCCCCCTAGCCTATAGCATGGATTGAGGGGCCCACCCAAGCAAGAGGCTAGTCTCCCTGGTGAGGTGGGGTGATGTCACTCCCATCTTTAAAGCACCCCTGCCTTTTCCCATCTCCCTCCAGCACCAGTGGAGTCTGCTCTGTGGGCAGGGGCATGATATCACTGGGGGAGTGGGAGCCATGGTCAGAGATGCCTTCTGCAGCACACCCAATAGGCCAGACTCCCGGGGCCTCCCTTCCTCCCCAGAAGCTGCAGCCCCCGCAGCACAGTCTGGTCCCCAGGCAAGAGCACAGTGGCCTTAATATACGTTGGTATGCGGCTTGGGATGAAGACAGGCACCAGGCCAAGAGTTGCTGTTACAGACATCAAGTGTTATTGTGAGAAAGGGGCAGCGCTGCCTACATGCCCAGCTGCCCTTTGCCAGCAGTTTTGGGGTTTTTTTCCCAGCTCAAGAGCCTCTTGAAGTTCCAAGGAGGTCAGTCTCAGAAGCCCACAGGGCAGGATTTTCCTAATTTAATAAGCAATCTGAGCTTCGTAGACAAAGCCTTCTGATTCCTTCCCCTGCTGCCCATTTCCCTCCCTCCTAGAAAATACCACCTAGGGTGGCCTTCTGCCTCCTGGAATGGACGAGGAAGGCTCTTCATTTCCAGCTCATGCAGATGGCATCAGTCAAATAGCACAGAAATACACAGACACGATAATGATATAATTATGTGATGTAAATATTAACTTCATCCCTTTCCTTGTAGACACTGTGCTAGCCTCACCAGACTCGGGGATGGTCATGACAATAAAAATAACAATAGTAATTACGAGAAGTGTGCTCTGAAGACAGAGAAACCATAAGGCCCATCTCAACATATGAATACAAAAGTAGAATTCACACATAGAAGCATTTCCAGGAGTTAATAACACACAGTACTATATGGGTGTGGGTTGGGGGAGTTGGTAGAAGCTGTCCACAATTTTCCGTGTGTAGGTTTTCATTCTTCAGGATTTTGAGTTCCTTCTCCCTCCATTTTCCAGAATAACTTGCCCAGAGGACTCTGCCTAGAGCCAGTCACGCCTGGGCCCAGTCTAAAGGCCACTGAGGGCCTGGTCGTTTCTTCCTGGCTTCCCTGGGATAGAAAGGCAGAGCTGGCTGCAGCTCTGACACCATTCCTGGGGCTCTGCACTCTCTCCTCCCCCTCTTCCATGGCCTCTAGCTCTACCTCCCTTCTCTTCTCCAGCCCCCCACCCTATACTCCTGCTCTCCTCTGCTTTTACCTGCTGACATCCTAGCCACAGCAACCCCAGGCTGGAGGCTTCCCAAAGTGTTGTCAGGTTAATCTCAGTGCTTCTGCTTCACTTACTGTTCAGTCAAGGAGGGGACAGGGGGACCTATTTCAGATCCCAGTTCTCTGGAGATCGGGGGCTCTGATAAAGTCCAAGGCAGACGCAGTCTGGGGTTGAGTTCAACCCTGTCTTACTTTTTATCTGTTTTTTCCTCCTTTCTTCATCTTAGTTTTTTTAATGGAGGGAATCTTGAACCTGATGCTCTTGTCTCCCTCCTGTCGGTTTTGTGCGTCATTAATTGTTCATATGCAGGCTGGGAACAACTTTTCATTTAGTCCTCCTCCTCCTCCCCCTCTGTGCTCCCCAGCCCAAGAAACACATTACTCTGATGGCAAAAACACCTCCCTACATGCCCAGACAGAATGCATCCTGGCCACCTGAGCCTCAGCCCTAAGAGCCAGCAGGACTTAGCAGCTTTTTCTCCTGCATTCTTTCCCTTAAAAGAAAAAAGGCTTTATAAATGAACACTCCATGACCAACCCTTATTTGGCAAAAACCAGATTCTAGGGTGAGAAACATCTGGCCTTCCCAGTGGCTCCTGAGCTAATTGTTGCCATCTTCAGTCCTTGAGAACGCCTGCTCCTGAGTTTCATAGTCCATCCTAGGGTCTCCCACCCTCTCTCCATCTCAAAAGCCTCTCAATCCTCTGTGGCCCCCAGCAAAGCCTTGCCCCTGGTCCTGTCCACTGGCTGCAGCTTGCTCACAGAGCTGCCACATTCCCACCCTCCCAGGCTTTGGGTGTGCTTGCATTGCCCTGGGAAAGACAGCCCACTCCTGCCACCCACACACTTCCCCCACTCCCCTCTCCCCATCTCTAGTCCACAGAGATGGGGGATGACATTCTCCTAGATCCCTCCCCTCTCCCTGCTCATCAGCATGGATACCCTGACGGTGGGGAGGAGGAATCCCATCAGGAAATGTGGGCAGCCCAGGAAAGCTGGCCTGGCAGCTCAGGGACCTGGGGAAGGGTAGACAGGCTGTGAGACCTCCCCCTTGGTTTATGAAGTGGGGCCTGACACCCAGACCACCCCAGGTCCCAGGAAGTTCTAGCAGTCTATGTTTCTGTGATTCTGAGATGGAGAAGAGGTGGTAGGCAGTGGCAGGGAGCCACCAAGATATCAGGGCACAAAGTGGGGTGGGGGTCTTGCTGTTCCACCTTCTCAGCACCTCCACTCTCCCTCCCCAACTCAGTCAGGTAGGCCTTTTTAACAGGTGCTAGCTTAGAGGCCACTTCCACCCTCCTCTGGCTGTGTGAGGTCCCCTGCCCAGACACCTCCTCAGTCACACTCACACACCCACTCTAAGGGTCACTCAGAATGGCCATTGTTCTGCCAGCTGGGAAAGAACCACCCAGCCAGCCCTCTCGCCTTTGGGCACAACCAGAAATGTGCTCTGGGAACCATCTCTGAGAACAAATAGCATGCCCACCTGGTTTGCCAGTGACCAGAGGGTACTGGTTTCAGACCGGGGTTGAGAGCACAGAGAGGGGCAGGGAACAGGCCTCTGGCACAGGACCCCTCTATCAGGCCCCAGCCTTCCCTGTGGCAGCCTGGTGGGGATACGGGGGTGGGGCAGAGACTCCCATCTTGAAGAGGCAATCCAGCCTACTGGCCCCTTCTGCCCTAGCTGGGTGGGTGGGAGACACTGGGGACTGCTGCTGGGCCACCTGGTCCATCATGACTGCCCCCTTCTCTGCCCTCTTCTATGTGGCCTCCACCTCCCGGGGTGTCCGATTACGCTCGGCCTGCACCCGGCTCCTCACTTTCTTGCCCAGCTCCAGCCCTGCCCAGCTCTTGCCCTTGGCCTGTTTGCCCCGGCTCCGGGAGGAGCACCACACACGCTCACAGTACTCATCCACCCGGGGCAGGTTAGCAAAACCGATGAGCTGCAGGATGTCCTTGTACCAGGCCTTGGGTGGGGTGGAGGCCAGGCCTCCCCGGGCTGGGGGCTCCTCTGGCCGCGGCTCCCGAGGGAACAGGCTGTCAAGCTGCGTGGCCACGATCACCTCCAAAGCCAGGCGGACCACCGTCTGGGAGAAGCCGTGCTCCAGCGTAGTGCAGGTGTAGGTGCCTGCATCCAGGCGGCTGAGCCTGCGGAACAGCAGCCCCTGCTCCATCTGCAGGACTCGCTCGTCTGTCTTCACCTGCCAGGCACAAGGGAGGGTGTGATGGGGGTGTGGAGCAGGGCACACACCATCAACTTCTCTGCCCCCTGCTTTTCCAAATTTGCCATCTCAGGGCCCAGAGCTTGGGCACTTCCCCTTGCCTATTCTCCCCTTCCCAGGAGGGGACCAGCAGCTTGGCAGGCTGGGCCTCCTAAAGACTATGAGCTAATTGCGGGCAGCGCCTCACCTTCCCATAACCCAGCACAGGGCCTGCAAAGGGGGCTTTTCAAAGATTTGACTGACTGATCCTTCCTAGTTAGAGCTCTGGGACACCTATCTTGGCTTTAGGGGCCCCTGGCACACGTTCCCGGGGAGCAGAGGGAGTAAGAGGGTATTTATAGGCTTTTACTCAGGAGGGTCTGTACCCCCATCCCCAGGACGAGAACTTCTCTCCACTCTCCACACACACAGCCTTCCCTGTCTTAGTCTGCATTGTTGACTCCCCGCACGATGCAGGGCTCACAGCCCCAGCCTTGGGTGGGCTGAGTGCCCATCACAGTGTGGGAGGCACAAGTGTTGTTCTGATCCGGCCCCATCTCTGGCCTGGACGCCATCTGTACATTTGTACGTTGAGGCTGGACTGCTTGGGCAGTTAGTGTTGTGTGCTCCCCCTGCCCCTGGCGCCTGGGGGAGTCTTCTCAGTGCCCAGCCCAACAGCTGGCCCAAGGCTGGCCTCCTCCAGTTCCCAAGCTGGAAGGAGAGCTCCTCCTGTCATCAACCTACTCCCTCCTTCCCTACTTGTGGGAGCAGCTCAAAAATGTTCCTCACCCTGCACCCTCTCCACGCCCAGCCTCAGGGCCCAGACTGAAGCCATCTCTGGGGGTGATAGACCTTTCCGGATAGGGGAGGAGAGGGCCTGGGCAGACAGCTGGACTCCAGGGAGGAAGTACGGGGCCAGGCAGTATGTGTGGGGGGTGAGGGTAGGGTAGGGTGTGCTGGGGCCAGTGGTCAGAGGCCCAGGCCTGAGACAGAGGAGGACTAAGAACTCTGGGGAAGAGAGCCCTTCAAAAATGAGCCATATGTGTAAGCATGGGGGGCTTCCTGACCAGCCCAGACCCCCTTCCCTCTCTTCCATCTCTGCTACCCACCTCTCAGAGCTCAGCTTAGTGCCTTGGGAGTTATGGGCTCCCTGTCACTGGAGAAGTTCCAGCCACATCTGGCCTGGATGTGGATCTGGCCACATCATTCCCAGATGGCAGGAACAGGGGCACACCAGGGGCCTAATATACACTTTTCTGTGGTTGATCTTGGCAGGTTCCCCTCAGAGCCCCTCCCTAAAGCTCAGGACTTGGGGTTCGGGGAGGGGTCTGACCTCAGGACACATACAGGCTGGAGGCAGGGTCCTCACTCACCTGGTCGGGCCCCTCGTCCCCTGGCCTCTGCAAGAACCAGCGCACGGTGGCCTGGGGAGACTTGGGCAGGCACTCCAGGAAGGTGCTGTTGTGCTCCGTGCCGTAGACTGTGGTGGTCGCCACGAGTCCTGCAGCCTCCTCTGGAGGGAGACAGAGGTGGGCTCAGCTTAGGAACTATGGGGACCCAGCAGCCAACTGACTCCCACAGCCCAGGAGCCGCCACCAATGCGACACGGACCTAGGTGTCCATCAGTCCCCAAGTCAGTCACTCTGTCCAAAGACCTTATACCTATATACTGACAGGAACTGCACAGATAGGGAAACTGAGGACTGTTTGAAACAACAGGACCAGTCTGAGGCCCCACTTCACAGGGGTCGAGCCCAGGCCACAGGGGTGAGTAGGGACCTTGTCAGAGACCAGCTGGTGTCCCCATCCCAAATGCCACTCACCTTCCCGGCTCTGGCCCAGGCACTGCAGGGCAGGGTTGCCATGCCGGATGTGCTGCCGACGGAACCGGCGCTTGCTGGTGCCCGGCCGATAGTGGGTGCAGGAGGAGCCGTCCCAGGCGCAGTACGGGTCCCGGGCCAGGCAGCACTCCGCACAGGCACTGCCGTAAGTCTCACACTGGTGCAGCTGCAGCCGGGCCACGCCCAGCCTCGAGCCCACGTACAGCATTTGCTGGGAAGGGACACAACCAGAGCCAGTGGTGAGCCTGGGCTTCCCCAGAAGCAGCTAGGCTCTCAGCCCCCTTGGGTTCCTGAGACCCCTGCCATTTGCAAGCGGTCCTCCAGAACCTCTTGGGTGCATTCACAGAAACAATAAATATTTATCATCCACCTGCTATACACCAGATCCTGTGCTAGGACATGCAGGGATTGGGGCAGACCTGGGGGCTTTTCTCTAAGGGGCTTCTCCAGGCTCTCCCTGCTGCTGACCTCTACCCTCTACCCTAATGGCCTTTATCATGACTTGCCTCTGACCTTAGAGGGACACTCTGATTTAATCAATCCCAGTACAAAAGCCGGGATTTACCCAAAGATAAACTGGGGCAGATAAAGTTGAAGAGATGGTATTTGCCACTTGCAAAAGGACACAGTAGACCTCTAAGAAGTGGCTGCCTTGTTTGATTAAAATCTGGGTTTTGTTTTTAAGCACGTTTTACCTTCCCTGAGGAAGCGGCCTCTGTGGATCTCCCCTTATCTGAACACAGCCTCACTTACTTGGGGCCTCCCACTGCCCACTGGTTTCATGCATGGGCCTCTCAGCTCCCAGCTGGACTCTCAACCCTCATTGCAGGGCCTAATCAGGCAGCCACAGGGCCTGCTACAGTGGGGCTTCCCAGCAGACAATGGCAGTGCTCAAGGAGGTGCAGGCAGGGGTAGAAGGAGGCAGCCGCTCTTACCCTTTTGACAGAGATCTCCATCTCAGTGATGGGTGTGGGCACCTGGGGAAGGAGCAGGGTCTCAGCGAGGGTGGGCTGGGAGGAGATCTCCTCTGCATCCCTGCTTTCAGCTTCCTCCAGCCCCTGGCATGGGAGTCACCTATCTCTCAGCCTGGGTCTGCGCACACCCTGGCAACTAAGGCCAGATGGTCTTTCCCAGACATTGGGTTACAAGAAAGGCCCCCTCACCCTGGCTGGCCTCCAAGCAGGAGGCTTGGCTGAAAGCACAAAGCTCTGGTGTCCCTCCCACAGCCCTGTTTCCCAGCAATGAAGCAGCTGTCCCAAATCACCCATCTCATGTCAAGAGGCACAACAGTCCCTCTGACACAGATGACCTCCTGCCTGATTCTATAGAGGGGCTAACAGAACCCCTTGGGGACTTGGGGTCTCACCCAAGTGAGACCACCCACCCCTTCACTGTGACTTGAGCCTAGCAGGGCTTTGTCAAAGGGCGCTCACCTTGGCCATCCCTCCCCGGGCCTCTAACTTTCAGCTCACAGACTGCATCTCCAGGCCCCGCAGTTGTTCAGAAGCAGCAGCAAGGCCTCTGCACCAGTGAGGGCCATCACTTTCATCCCCACTGGCTGTGGGTTCAGTAAAGACAGGCCCATCTCTCTCCTGTGCTTTGCTCCTGCTTCCCCATAGGGATGCCTAGACCCAGGGACAGGAATTGAGGGGACCCCTCCCATCAGTCCCCTCACTCACCTTAAACACCTGAAGCTCCTCCAGAACCACCTCCTCAGGCTCAGCCGAGGCCCCAGCCTGGAGAGTGATAACCTTGAGTACAGAGCCTGAGTCTGGGGCAGGGGAGAAGGGGTCAGCAGGAGAGGGAGGAGCAGCCTGGGCCCCTGCACACCTCCCCAGCCTGGCCACCCCACTCAGCCCACCCACCAGTCCCTAGGAAGATGACATCGTAGGTCCCATCCTCTGCCTCCACTCGGTCTACCACAATCTGGCGCAGCTGCTGAGCCAGGTGGGTTTTGACAAGGACAGGGTGGCCCTGCCGAGGCCGCACAGGCCGGAACATGAGTGGGTGGGCTCGGGCAAACTGCAACACCTCGTCCGGGTAGTCCTTGGTGCTGCCAAATGGTCGTCCTGGCTGGGCAGTCATCTTGCTGGGGCACTGTGGGCAGCAGCAAAGGGAGTGCCTAAAGCACCCTGGGATGGCCAGTTCCCCACCCCAACCTGTTTCCATGCTTTACTGCCAGGGCACACCAACTCAGAGGGACCACTTTCCCTGTAGGGGGGCTCCTTAACATGGTCACAGCTCTGCTCCCCTCCTCACCCCGCCCAGCACCTCTGGAGCCCCAGCTCAGCTGCTGCCATAGGGCTGCATGCAGGCACAAGGCTTTCCCAAGTTGAAGTCCCTCCTAGCACCCACTCAGCCCTCTTCCCTGGCCTGGCCCTGGGCACATACTCACCATGCCAGGGCGAGGGAAGGGCACCTTGCCCCCATAGGGCCCCCACTGGTGCTGGGGACCATCTTGGTGGGCAAAGGGCCCCTTGAAGACCTCCCAGATGTCTGCCATGTGATACACGCAGACGGCGAAGCCCTGGAACACAGCACTGCCGCGGGCGGACAGGGACAATCAGGCCAGGTCGGCCATCATAGGCAAGAAGGGGACAGTCTGGCTCCATGGCCAGAGCAGAGGGTAACAGTGTCTGCTGTCAGCAGAAACCGAAAAACAAGGACATCCAGGCAAAGGCAAAGAGAGGGAGACAGAGAATACAGCCACAGAGTCCCCGTGTCAGGGACAGAGACAGGGACCCACGGTGAGGCCGGGACATGAGGCAGAGGCTCAACAGAGGAGGCTGAGGGTGCAGAGACCAGGCCAGGGGTGGGGGCTGAGGGGAGGCTGGTGTGCCCACCTGACCATGCTGAAGAGCGCGTACACCTCGAGGCTCTTCCCTGCCTTGGGCCACAGCAGGAACACATCCTCTGGGAGACAGAAGGCCACTGCCAATGACCCCCACCGACTGGCTCTGAGCCCTCCCCACTCCTGCACCCAGGCTTGCCCCTTACCCAGCTGGTCAAAGTGGGTCTCAGCACCACCAAGGCCGGGCACCGAGCAGACTAGCCTGGCCTTGAGAAAGGTGCTCCATTTGTTCACCAGCACCCGCTGGCCGCCAGCGTCATTCTGTGGGGGGAAGGGCAGAGTCAGCCTTGGACCCACGAGGACAGGCCCCTCCTCCTGCTCCTAAACCTTCACGCTTAGGGGGAAAGGCATGGACGTTGGCTTCACACCCTTGCCGCAGTTTCCCTACTACTGCAGGTGAGGACAGGTCAAGGAAGTGGGGGTGTGTGTGGCAAGGACTTGAACCTTACTGCCCCTTCACAGCTCTCACCACACAGACACGGCCCACGCGGCTGACAGTGACATGGCCTGGGCCACCATCTGGCGAGGGGACAGTCTCCGAGAAGAAGAAGTACACCTTGTCATCATCCCGGTCTGAGTTGTCAGCAATCCGGGCAGCCATCACAAACTGGGGATCTGTGAGGTGACATGGTGAAGCTGGTGGGGGGCCTCACAGGGGAGGACAGGGGGCTGCACCCATGGGGAGGGGGAGAGGTACAGGGACCCCACTGGAGGCTGGAGTCCCAGGGAGTAGAGTGGGGATGGGCCGCCCCTCCAGTCTCCACTCCAGCATCAACTCTCCTGCCTCCCTGCCAGTGCCAGGGGCAGACTCCAGCCAGCCTTGCCCTCAGCAGACCCCTGGGCTCACCATGCAGGAGATTCTGGTCAGAGTCAGAACGCAAGGCCGGCCGGGAACCTCCACTCCGGAAGATCATGGCCTCACGCCCCAGGAAGTCAGCGGTGAGGCCCGTGTACAGATCCCCACCTGGGATGGTGGTGGGAGGCAGAGTCAGGGGAAGAGGGCCCGGCTACCATCCCTTCCCAATGAGATCGGCCAGCTCCCACGCTCCCCGTGCTCACTTGGGCCTGGGCATCACTCACCTACAAAGGTGCTGGCGAAGGGACGGCTGGGCTCATGCGGGCACCGCCCCCGCCCACTTTCCACACTGCTGGGCTCCAGCTGGAGCACATGCTGGGGGAGAGGGAGGAAAGTGGTAACCTGGGAAAGCAGCACCAGCCCCCCGACCCAGGAAGGGGCCATCGCGTGCGGCTGGAGAATGGGGGTTGGGCAGAAGGTGCCCTCATTCAAGGCCTCACCAATGGGGTCAGCTCTCTGGCACAAAGGCGCCTTTCAGGCCCCTGACCCCTCTGCCCTGACGCAGGCTCAATGGGGAGTATTCAGGCAGCAGGGAGGAAATGTCACCGCTTCGGAGTCCTTTGTGGGGCCCACCTCAAGCTCACCTCTCCACGGTGCCCAACAGCGATGAGGGCACAGGTGGGTTGGAAGGCCCCAGTGCCACACACCAGCAGGTGAGTCCGGTTGTGGGGCTGCAGCACCCGCACAAAGTTCGCGCACTCCGTCTAGCGGGGAGAAGAGGGGTGGTGGAGATGAGGGATGCTCACCGTCTCCTTGGGCCCCGAGGCTCAGCCCTGCCTGGTTGATCAGCTCTGGGGATCTAAGGCGGGGGTGACACGCTTCACAGACCTTCAAAAGGCCTGAAGCTCTGCTCCAAATGCCCCCAGCACAGGCACCTGGGGGAGTGGCCACAGGCTATCCCGGGGGTCAGGGCCTGGGCGTTGGTCCGTGTTGGAGGTCAGTCACTCCCAACAGCACTCACCAAAGGATCTCTTCCCTTGTGAACACACTCCTCCCTCTGTCCTGGCTGCGGAGGCCACAGGACCTGAAACACAGCCCAGCTGACTCCTGACCTTACGGCCTCAGTTTCCCCATCCAGCTTCCCATCCCAAGATGCCCAGTTCTCAGACAGACCCTCTCTCCAGTCAGTCTAGCTCACCTCCCGGGGATCCGGCCATGCCTGGTCCAGCTGCAGAGAGTAGAGAGCGTCGCGGCCCCCCAGAAAGAGGCGGTCCCGGTACTCATCCAGGTACATGGCCTGAAGGTCCAGGGAGCCTCGGGGACCCAGAAAGATGGCAGAGCGGTTGGCAGACAGGAGGTCTGGGAAGGAGCAAGGGAGAGGGTTAGGGCCTGCTGTTCAGCCCACTTCCCCAGCCAAGGCGTGGAGGTGGGGGGTCCCAGATGTGCATTCACCCCCCACACACTCACATCTGGAAAATGTTTCCATGCACAGGGCTGCTGGAGAGCTTCTGGGAAATGGCTCCTGGGGGTGGGTGGGACAGAGGCTCTGAGCCTCCACCCAGTCCAGCCCACCCAGGGGCCTGCCTCCTAGCTCTCCATTCCTTAGTCCCTTGATCTTTCAGTTAACATCTTCTTCCCACTGGCCCACATGTGCCCTACCCAGTCCCCAGGGAAGATGGCCCCGCTGGCAGAAATATGGCAGCAAGCTGGGCAAAGTGCTGAGAGAGCCTGGAGGAGGGTGGGTGAGCATCGTGCAAGGCTGACTCGAGTGGACAGAGGGACAGGCAGGGGAGAGCGCTCCCAGCAGAGGAGCACATGGCAAAGGCCTGGGTGTCGGAGAGGCCAAGTGTGGCCAGGCAGAGCTCTAGGCTCTAGGCCAGGGCTGTGGCTAAAGAGGATTTTCTCCTCTATAGACACTGCCTACCCAGGCCTCAGGGATGGGGGGTGGCTGTCTGGGGATGCTGGTCCCAGGAGTTGAGGATCCTGATATAGGTCCTTGGGGTTCAGTTAGGGAGATGGAGGCAATGGGCAGGCAAGGGGGCAGTCAGCAGGATGTGGTGGGAAGGGGTGCTGGCCACCCTTGAGAAGGCTGAGCATCCTCTGCCTGTCCAAAAGGTCATCCCCAACCCAGCTCCCACTCTATCCCCAAACTGTTCCAGGCTTCTTCCAGGAGGCCCTCCACAGCTGACAGTACTTTGGAGGGAACTCACTCTACTTGGGCTTTTTCTTGTAGCATGACCACCCCCCAAAACCACAGCTCCCAGGACAGGAGCACATTCTCCCTGCAGACACCCACTTCAGACTCTTCAGAGTGGAGTTATGTCTCTCCCCTCAGACTCTCCAGAGCAGGCCTGGGTCTCCTCCCTTGGACTAGGGTTCCCAGGGGAAGGTGATCACCCCTCTGGTTTCCCCAAGAAGAATCTGTGGGTTCTGCCTATCTCAGGGACCCTTTCCCGTGGACCATCTCCACAGATTCAGAGAGGGCCTGTGCCAGCTGCAGCACAACATATCAAGTTAGATCTGCAGAGGAACCTCCTGGGCCAGGATGGACAAAGAGGGGAGGCTGGAATCCTTTCTGGGCTGCAAAGAGTCTCTGGGATGGAGAGGGAAGAGGAAAGGTCAGCATTGGGAAGTGGGTTGCAAGGGGCAGGTGGGGGGTGAGGCTGTGGGGACTGCAGGGGGGGATGAAAAGAACAGGATGCTGCTCTGCCCCTCCACTGTCTGCCCTGGGCAAGGAGCCCTGGCTGGGGGCAGACAGATCCTCCAGACACGCCCTCTCAGCCCCCTCCCCATCTCTCTTTGCCCATCTCTACTGAGGTCTCTCAGGGTCTCTATCTGTCTCTCTCCTTTTCTCAGCAGCTCCCTCAGCTTCCCCCTATGTGTCTCTCTCTCTCCCACCTCCACCCTGGCCATGTCTCCCAGGACCTGTCCCTCTCCCCCAGCCCTCCTCCCTGCTGGCTCTGGCTCCTGCCTCTGGCAGCCAACCAGGAGCACCATCCCTGGGAATGACCACGAAGTCCTTCCCACGGGCTGTGCAGGGAGTGACTGCATCTCTCCAGCTGGCAGAACAGACTGCCCGGAGCTGGCTGGGGCCCCACAGCTGGGGGTGTCACAGGGTCCAGGGCTCCCACGGACATGCACACAAGCAGGGCGCGCACTGCCCATACCTCGGTAGGAGAGCCGCAGGCGGGGCACGCTGGGGCCGGGGCTGGGGCTGCCCCCACAGAGCAGGAGGCCCCCCAGGAGGCAGCAGATGGCCCAGGCCGAGGGGGCCATGCTGGGGGGAACCGAGGGCACCACGCTGCCCGCGGAGCCCCCTCTGGTCCCGCTGTTGGTTGTAGTTTGCTCTGTTGCCGCCAGGCCTGCCACTTATAAGGCAGTGGCTCCACCCCATCCAGGAAGGCGGGGAGGAGGAAGGACGGGGGGAGGTCCCCGCCGCCATCCACCTGTAGCCTCTTCCACCACCCCGGCCAGCCCTGTGGATGCCTCTGTGTCAGACTGACCAGTTCCCCACTGGGGAGACTTTCCCTGCTGGGATGTGGGTGGTTTACACAGAAATGTTCACAAACCCAAGTCCCCAGGTTCCAGCAAAATATCAAGGGGGGAGATAGCCTGGAAGGGAGGTCAGAGATCAGAGGCCAGAGGTTGGTGGGCTGGGTGGGGTCTGGCTGGGCTCTCCTTTGCTCCCTGCCCCTCCAGTGCTCATGACAGAGACCCCCCACAAACTGACTCTGGGCCCAGGTCCCTAATACCAGGAGAGTCCAGCCCCCTGAAGTCTGGCTTCCCAGTTCCCCTGGCAGGGCCCTCGTTGTCTGGGGGGAGTCATTCTAGCCCAAGGGGTTCCGTATTTGGGGTGGAAGCTTGAGGTCTGGCCACACTTCACAGATCTGGGATTGGCAAGAGATGAATGCCCAGCCTCCTCCACCAGGCCTGTTCCTATCTGGGCCCCAGGCCCCACCCCAGCTCACTGGGGCAGGGAGCAGGATCCACCCCGTGCCAGGGAACCTCCCATTGCCCGCCTCCCTCAGCCATCCTGTCCTTCCGGAGGCCTAAGGCCCAGAGTGTCACTTAATGAGTGGCAGGTTCTTCCCAGAGTCCCCCCGTGCCCTGTAGGCCTTACACCCATGATCCCTCCAGAGGGAGGGTGGAGGGAGGTGCTCACACCCCCACTCCCTTGGCCCTGAGCTCTGATTCAGGGGGCAGGAGAACCAGAGAAGAGGGACAAGGAGGAGACAAGGCTGAGGGGATAAACTGGGGCAAATGAGGGGACCTCCCCATGCCCCCCATCCCGCAGCAGCCCCAGTCACTGCCCCCCAGCAGCTGCAACTCCACTCCACCCCAGACGCCTACACTTAGAATCGGAAGCCCTGGGCCCTAAAAATACTTCAACTTTGAGCCGAAACTTGAGCTCCCAGGATTTTAGAAACTTCTGCAAGTTAGGCCTCCCAGATGGATGAGGCCGAGCCCCCAGATGGCCATCAGAAAATTTTGGGGGCATCAGAGAGGGAAGGAGCTGGCCCAGGCCGCACAGCAGGCTAGGAACAAGCCTCACTCAGCCCTGCCCCTTCCCGGGACTCTCTTTTGCTTTGGGGGCTCCTGAGCGGTACTGGGACCCCTCCTCCCCTCCCCATCTCATCCCTGGGAGGGAAACAGGTCAGCCCCTTGAGTCAGTGTGAGAAGGACCCAGTCCCCCTGACACATACACGCCTCCTCCCAAGGGGAGGAGGGGCCCTGACCTGGGTTGGGCAAGAGGCATAACTAGCTCTATAACCTGGTGAGAGGTACTTATGCAGGGGCTGCCAAAATGGTGACTATATCTTGGGCCCTTGGAGGGGTAGAGCTCCTCTGCCTCTGTCTCCTGGGGAGACATTTTGGCCTGTAGCCTGGGCTGGAGGCCAATGTCTGGCTGGAGATTGAGCTGGACAGCCCCTCAACCACCATCTGGCCACCAGTTGTGGGCAGGAGGCCCAACAACTCCTCAGCCTGCCAGCTCACTGTGGGGGTCTCAGCTCAACTAGGCCCCCAGCTGGGGCTGCAGGGGAGGCCTGGTCTACTGCAGCAGGATGTGGGGGCAGCCCACTCCACACTGCAGAAAAAAGCTTAGGACAGGGGCTGAGAGCCCCAACTCTACTGTTAACTTGTGTGGCATCAGGCAGGTCCTCTCCCTCTCTGGACCTCAGTTTCCCAGTCTGGAAGGTGGATGAGGATCTTCTGTAAAGTCCCCTGCTTGCTGGCTGCAGATGGAAAACAGACGCAAAGAGTGCCCCCGCGCCCCCCCACCCCATAAATTCAGATCAATGGGCCCAGTCACAGGCATCTTGTGTCATCTAGTGGACAAAGTGGGAACTACAGGCAGTCTGGAAGCTACCGCTGTATCACACCCTGTAGGAGCAACTGGGCCACCCAGGAGAAACTACCACCTCTTGGGACAGCAGGCAGTAACCAAGCAATCATAATGTGAAGAGGCAGGGGCAGTGGGAGATGCTCCAGTGATTGCTTCTGATGGAGGAAATCAAGGGAGGCTTCATGGAGGAAGCACTATCCAGGCAAAGAATGACACAGCGCAAAAGAAATGGAGAGGACTGAAGGCAGCAAAACAGAACGAAGTGATGCATGTAGAGAAGTGCAATGCCACATGCCAGTGGGAGCTGTGAGCCCTTGGCCATATACATGGGTGATGTGCGTGTTCATGCATCAGGTGCCACCAGGTGGGTATGTGGAGGGTCAGCCTCTCCCAGCTAGAATTCTGGGTGGGCATGCCTGGAAGGAATGGATCCCTAGTCCATCCCCGACCAACCTCATTCTGGAACAGAGATATGGCATAATCCCACGGAGCTCCCTCCCTGTGGACCACTTCTTTAAGGCACCAGCCACCCCCTGTGTACCCTCTTTGTAGCTGGTCCAGCCATCCTCCTGTTTTGTTCACAGAGGTCTTAACTCTTAGGGTGTCTCTCTTCTCCTCCCCCAATCCCATTAGCATCCCACATCCCTTGGGTGCCCCCTGGCCTCTCAGGTCCTTGTCATCCTCTCTGACAATCACTTTCTCCTCCCCCCACCTCAGCCACCCATCATCCAAGTCACCACGAAGAAGGACGTGACCACCACCTACATTCAGTATCCCCACTGCCACAATTCTTCCCTCACTGCCTTGAGCCCCCAGAGACCCCTAGCCGCTCACCTTCTGCCACTCTGTCCCTGTGTCTTGTGTCACCTCTTTTCCAGCTTCGCTGGGTTGTTCCCGTCAGCATACAGGCCATTTTCTGACCCTCCTCCTTAAATGAGTATACCTGGACTCCACATCTCCCCAAAGCTCCAGCCTATTTCTGTTCCCTGAGAGTTTGCAAAAGATTACAAGTATTGTCCACACTCGCCGTCTCCCCTTTGCCTCGCCTCATTCCTCCGGCGCTCTCCAGTCGGGCTCCCATCCCACCGCTCCAAGGAAGCCCTCGTGTCCAGGTGGCCAAGGCCTCGGGGGCCTCCAAGCTCCCTAAGCCCAGGGCCATCAGCTGTCTTGAATGCCTCTTTCCTTTCCTCCTGGCTCCCAGGGCCTCTTGCTCACCCAGGGTCTCTCCCACCCCACTGGCCGCGTCTCCTCCCCTGGACTGCCCACGTGGGGTGCCCGGTGCCCAGTCCTGGGCCACCTCTCTCTCCACACCTTCTCCAGGGGGGCCTCATCCAGGACTGGGGCTGGGGAAGCACTTCTTACTCTGACGACACTCGAATTTATAGTTCTCCCTCTGCCCTCTCGCTTAGTCCAGCCTCGCTTTGACATCCCCACCATCCTGTCCCAGAGGCGTCTCAACTTTGACACGGACAAACAACTCTCCATGTCTCCTGTGACTGTCCCTCCAGAAACGCACAACCTGAAGCTAGTCCTGAGGAAATACCAGATAAACCCAAATTGCATGAGATTCTACAAAATAACCAGCCTGTACTCTTCAAAAGTGTCAGGTCATTAAAGACGAAGAAAGACTGAGAAACCACCACAGAGATTGGAGGAGAGTAAGGGGACAGGACGACAAGACGCAACATGTGATCCTGGCTGGATCCTGGTCCAGGAAGAGGACTTCAGTAGAGTGACTGACAGACCTGAGTGAGGTCCGCAGATGAGTTAGCTGCGGTGTGTCAGTGTTAATTTCCTGGGTTTGAGCGTGGTCCCGTGGCTATTTAAGGCGTTAACATTTGGGGAAGCTGGGTGAAGTGTAAATGGGAGTTCTTTGTACTATTTTTGCAAGTCTGAAATTTCAAAATGAAAAGTTAAAAATTGCGAAAAAGAAAATCTAAAGGAACAAAGGAACCTCACTTCCTGATACCCCACCAAGAACCTGCTCCTCTCCCCGGCTTCTATACCTCAGGGAATGGCAGTTCATCCCTGAAATGCAAGGTCACCCTTGACTCCCTACTTCTCACACCTCACATTCAATCCTTCAGTGAGTTGTCGACTCTAGTTCCAAAATATGCCCTGAACCTGTGCACCTCCCTCCACCCTTCTTGCCCCGCTGTGCTGCTGTGCCTCTGTGCCGAGAGCCACCAGGCCTTCTCGCCCTATGGCTGCCGGGGCTGGGCACCTGGCCCAACACAGCCTTTCTGCTTCTGAGATGCTCCAGTCTTTCCTCATGCCCTCCCATGACTGGTTCCCTGTGGTTCTTCAGGTCTCAGTTCAGTGCTACTTCCTTCAGGAGGCCCTCCCAGACCACTCTATCTCATGGCCACCGCACCTCTACAACCCTCATTCCAGCACTGAGCTGGTTTCCTCACTGCACGCGTCTCTCTCTTTGTCTTTCTGAGTTGACTGTAAATTCCACAAAATTAGGGACTGGGCCTCCCTCTGAAGGATCCCAGCATCCAGGCTGTGCCAGGCACATGGTAGGTGTGTGACTAAACCATGGAACTGGTAGACTGGCTTGTGGTGCGGCCCGCTGTGGCCCTGCCTCCTCTCCTGAGATGTTGTAATTCCTGGGTGTACATGTAGGTCCTCAAATTCTCCAGCTCCCAAGGGCAGGCCTGCTCCTCTCCTACCAGGTCTCACCAGGGACCAGGCAGCTCCTGCTGGCTCTGGCCTCCACTGGAGGCATCTCCAGAATTCTAAGACCATTTCCAGAATGCTGGGCTTGTCTGGGGAACACCAAGGCTGGGGCACAGGTGGGGAGGCTGTGGAGTGGCTGGGTGGAGCAAGGACAGCTGTTGTGACATTCTAGGCACTGTGGCAGCTGTACCTCCTGCAAGCCGCCCTGCTGACACCTCCACTTCCTTACGGCACACCCTCCCCAAGGCCCGTGTCACTGTCCTGGCTGCAGCTCTGGCCTGGGCATCCCCTCTAAGCTGAGAGCCACCAGGCCTCATGCCTCCATTCTTTGTCAGGGAGGGGAAGTGGGTTCTGGAGCCTCCGAGGCTCCCGGCAACTGGAAACTATGCCGGTCTGGACCTGGAGACAGAGCCCTCGGCTGGGAGCCCAGCGGCTCGGCTCTCCTCCAGACTCCCTGGACGACCTTGACAACCCTGCTCCTCTCTGGGCCCCAGGGTCCTCACCTGTCAAACAGGTGAGGGGACGTAGAGTAGACGATATGCCCCTCGGTCCCTGGGAGTCAATGTTGTCAGCAGGAAATCCAAGTGAGTGGGCAGAGGGACTAGAGCTGCAGGCCCACTGAGCCCCCCAGTGCCCTGCCTCTCCCCAGCCAGAGCTGAGAAGGAGCTGGGGCTGCCATGCCAAGTGGTACCCAGGGCCTAGCCAGGCACTGCAGTGCAGGACCCCTTGGCTGCCACCTGGCCAACCAAAGCCATGGCCCCGGGGAGCCTGTTAAATGCAGATTCCTGGGCCACTACAGACTCCAGATGCTGAATTGCTGGAGATGGGGCCTGGGCATCAGCAGTTATAGAAAGGAGCCAGGGGGTATGGAGTGTGTAGTCCCGATCTAATCTGAGCCCTCCTGCCGAAGGTGGTGGGCAGGGGTGGCTGGAGCACGGGCTCCGGGATGGGGAAGGAAACAGTTATCAGGGCAGAAGTGGTCCCTGGCGCAGAGGCCACAGCCCCTGGGAATGAGAGCCAGACGCCAGGCCTCCAGGGAGCAGGGCTTTATTTGCATTCCCTAGGACAGGGCTGGGGGAGACAGTCATAGAGGGCCCACCGTCAAGGACACGCCCAGGCTCACACCCTGGGGACCCCGACCCCCTGCCCCCACTCCAGGGCCCCGCTGAAGTTGGAAGGTGGCACTGGTGGCTCTGGGCAAAGGTCGACGTCTACTCCACCCCCTTCATGAACTCCAGGAACTCTGTGGAGAGAGGGGCAGGTGTAGGTCAGATGTGGAGGCTGGGTAGGGCGTGGGCAGTACGAGATCCAGTACCGCTCACTCACCATCATAGTCGATGCGGCCATCATTGTTCTTGTCACCGTCCTTCATGAGCTCCTCAATGTCATCCTCCGTGATGATCTCACCCGTAGCCTGAAGCATTATCTTTAGCTCCTCCAGGTCAATGTAGCCATCAGCATTTCTGCAGGGGGCGGGGTAGGGGGAGGAGTGAGGGGGGCCTCAGAACCCATGGTGGGGGCAGGGGAGGGGAAGAGGCAGCCCGATCCACAACCCCTGGAGGCAGAACAGGGCCACTGGGAGATGGGGCATCCCACTCCTCCATTGTACAGAATAGGAGACTGAGGCCTCGAGGTCACAAGACTGTTCCTCTTTCCCCAGCTCTGCTAGGGTCATGGTCAGAGGTGAAGGATCACACACTCACTTGTCAAACATGCGAAAGAGGTCAGACAGCTCTTCCTCAGACTTCCCTTTGCTGTCATCCTTCATGCACCGAACCATCATGACCAGGAACTCATCAAAGTCCACTGTGCCGCTGCCTGGAGGTAGACAGTACAGCCATCAGACAGGGACGGTCAGGCTGGCACTGCCCTTGACACTAGACCCTGGTGTTCTCAATGCACCCTCACACCAACTCTGTGAGGTGAGTGTGGTCATTATGCCCATTTTATAGATGAGATGACTGAGGCTCAGAGAGACTAAACAGCTCCTTCAACGGCACAGAGGGATAAGTGGCAGAGGCAGGATTCAGGTCCCCAGCGAGCTGGGGGTGCTATGGGTCTGGGCAGGGGTGGGTAGAGGGGCTCACCATCCTCATCCACCTCGTCAATCATCTCCTGCAGCTCCTCAGGGGTGGGGTTCTGGCCCAGCATCCTCATCACCTTGCCCAGCTCCTTGGTGCTGATGCAGCCGTCCTCGGCACCCAGCACGAAGATGTCAAAGGCTGCCTTGAACTCTGTGTCCGATGGGGGAGGAGGCAGAGTGGACAGGGCTCAGCAGCCAGGACCCCAGAAAGCCAGATCCCTGGGACCACCTGCCAACTTGCCCACTTCCCTCTAAGACCTCTGAGGTCATGGAAGAGGGACCCCAGTCTCTGACCTCCAGCCTCGGGTGCTCATGCTCCCCAGCCTGGCGCTGCTGCTCCCCAACATGTGTGTCGGGGTACTTACCATTTTTCTGCTCTTCTGTCAGCTGCTCTACCTAGAGAGGAAAAGAAGCCTCAGGACTCAGACTCAGGCCTTAGCTGCTGTGAAGGAAACCAACCCATTCCACAGGTGGGAAGACTGAAGCCAGGAAGAGGCAGGCTATTTCCAGGCCACAGAGCAGGGGCCTCAGTCTTCCCTCCTAGCCCCCAAAGTGCTGAGGTGACCCCAGCTGGCCTCACTGAGGCTGGGCTCAGGGCCTGGGTGACAGGTGGGCACCCTCTCCAGGGCCAAGGTGACAATGCCCTTTCAGCCCCCCTGCTGAAACCCAAGCAGGGTGGCCTGAGGGACAGCTGTCCCTCAGGTTGGGACAATGAAACCAATGTGGGGGTGGTCAAAACCACTCACTGTAACCTGACCAGGGTAGCCACTGAGCTATTTTTAACGGGGGACAAAGTTAAACCTGGTGATTGTTCTGGGGACTCTGGCATGCAGGGGGTGGGACAGTGTTATCTGGCCCCCTGGCCTGCTGCTGCCTCAGGAGCCAAAATTAGTCCATCCCCAGCCCCGCCAGGCCTTGTATGGGCACAGGGTGGAGGGCGGCCCCCCAGCTCCATGGACAGGCAGGGGCGCCCCCAGAGCCAGCTGTAGCCCTTCCCTGCCCAGGAGTGGGGCTGGACTTACGGGGCTGAGGGAAGGCTTCCCTTGTGGACAGCTGTTTATGCCGGATGTCCTTGTCTCTGGGGTGGGGGGAGGTCAGGACCCCCTCTGGGATGAAATAGCATCTGAAGCCCCTCAGTGACCCCAGGAGGCTATAGGGACTTGGGGTGACCACTCTCTAGCCCTCACCCCCTGCTAAGCCACTGAGCGCCAGCCTGCCAGGCCGGATGGGCGCTGAGGCCCCCAGTCTCTGTTCCTTCTTCCCAGCTCTTCCTCATGCCCAGTCTTACCCTGACTGCCTCAGACTTCAAAGCCCCCTCCCCAGCTCAGGACTCCAGCTCCGCAGCCCCTCCTCACAACCCCAGTCCCACCCTCCACAGCATCCTCAGCCAGCCAAGGGGCTGGAGGTGGGAGGGGGATTGCGAGTGTATGAGAAGCAGAATGTGAGGGGCAGCTGTGGAAGGTCGTGACAGAGAGACAGCGACAGAGACTGAGAGAGACAGCGCAGGAGGAACAAAGAGATGGAAAGAGGTTGAGAAAGGCAAAGATCCAGAGACCAGAGACACAAATGAAGAGAGATGCGGCCAAGAGACAGACCACAGACACTTGGAGACAGGGGAGATGCTAAAAGCTGCAACCTCCTCCTCCACCCACCCTAACGGCTCCTCTCCAACCCTGAACCCCTCACTCCTTCCACACCGGCAACACTAGACCCACTGCCTCCTGGAGGGCCTGGTCCCCACCACCTCCCTGGGGTAACCTTAACCTGAGCTGAGTGAGCCCCTAGTGGGCCCACTCACCCCAGCCCTTCCCAGGCCCGTCCCTTACCGCAGCCTTGTAGATGTCATCCATGCTGGCGGCTCACAGGGAAGGCTGCTGGGGTTGCCAGCCAGCCCGGGCTTAAATAGCCCTGCCCCACTGCATTCCCAGCCCAGCCCACCCCTGCGTATAGTATCCTCCACCCCCTCCTCCGGTCCTGGTGATCTCAGGCTGGCCTGAGTCCCTGTGTCCTCTGCCCAAGGCAGGGAGCAGATGAAGGGCTGCAAGGACCAGGTCTCTTTCCCTCTGTCCCCCAGGGCCCCCAGGGGACTCTCTGGAAAGGTTTCTTGAATGAAAACATGAGCCCAGGACAGGACAAGAGCTGCAAAGTAGCAGGTCCCTACACACAGCAGCTCAACCTCCCATCTGACCAGGAAGGTGAGCAATATTACTCCCACTTTCCAGATAAGGAAACTGAGGCTCCTGGAGGGGTGGTGACTTGCCCAAGGTCTGGCTGGCTTGGCAGTCCCTGCCTCAAGTTAAACCCCTCTGGAGTTGGGGGCAGCAGTATGCAAGGAGAGACTGAGAGCATAGGGCCCTGCCAAGAGAAGCCTTGAATGCCAAGCTGAGCACAGTGCTGTGGAACTGGTGGAGAAGGAAGTCACTGAGCCACCGTCAGACAGAGTGGTCTGGAGCCCTTCAGCCAGAGGAGCCATGGCCCACATCTTTCATCTCCCCAGCAAAAGCAGTACTAGCTCCGGGCTTGGGTCAGTGGCACGCAGTCAGTCATCCAACAAACACACTTACAGATGCCCCATCTGTGCCAGACTGTCCCTCTCCAGTTACCTCCCCCCTCTTCTAGGTCTGGATCTTCCCCAGGGTTTGGGCTCCCTCTCTGTGCCTGTGCTTCCTCCATTCCAGCCAGCACTGTAGTTTCTGGGACCAGAAACCCTCCTCTTGTGCCCAATGGCCAGCACATATCCCTTCCTTCCACCTACACCCCCCCTTCATACAGAGCCCCCTTTTGATAACCACACCAGCTCCCTGCCTTGCTTGAGGGCACTGCATGGATTAACCCACTCTAGTCTCCAGCAGCCCACGTGACAGAGATCCCCGAGTCTTGGAGAGGTTAAGAACTGGCCCAGAGTTACTCTCCCTGCTCGGGCTCTAAGCACAGCTCACATCTTCTCCTTCGACCGTCTCGCGCCCTACAGATAATGAACCCAAGAGCCAGGTGAGGCACGATTACTGCCTCCCTTTTCCGGAAGGCGAAACCGAGGCCAGGCGGAGCAGTGACTTGCTTCGGGTAGCCCGGGAGCTGCGAGGCCTTCGCCCTTCCTACCGGGGTCGGAGTGGCAATGCCCAGAGCTGCCCCCTCCCCAGGCCTCAGTATCTCCCGGGGGCCAGGAGCCCGGCGGGGGGCGCCCGCAGGTACGGATTACGCAAGCGAGAAGGCCCGCGCGGCCTGCGCACGCGCGTCGGCGGCAGCCGTCAACTACGCGCGAGGGGCGGGGCGAGGGCGCTGGCCGGCGGCGGGGCGGACTTGGCGGCGCGGCGCGCGGCGGGGGCGGGGGGCGGGGGATGCCCGGGGGCGGCAAGACGCTGACCCCGCCCCCTGCTGCTGCCAGTCTGCGCCGGGCGGCGGCGGAGCCCGGAACATGGCGGAGGGGCGCAGCTTCGGGCCCGAGCAGGGGGCCGAGCCGGCCAAGGAGGCGCGCGTCGTGGGCTCTGAGCTGGTGGACACGTATACGGTGTGCCGGGGGCGCGGGCGCCGGAACCGGAGCTGGCGGCTGGAACCCGGAGTCCGGGTCGAGGAGTTAGGGAGGGGGTCTGGGCCCCGCGACAGGGAGGATGTGGTAGAGGGGCTGCGATTTCGAGGAGGGGGCCTGGGATAGGGGAATCTGGGGAAGGGTCTGGGCCCCGCAGGTCCGGGAAGAGGGTCCTGGGGTGGGGCCCAGGGAGGGGGCTTGGAGAAGGGGTAGGCGTTCAGAAAAGGAGGCTAGGGTTGGTGGGGAGGATCTGGGGAGAAAGGGGATCTGGAGAGGAGGGATGTCTAGATGAGGCGGAGCCCCCTCTAGATCCTCTAGGCCTGGAGGGGCGCCAGCCTGGGAGGACGTGACGGGGGTCTGGGAGGAGGGGGATTGGGGAAGGGGGTCTGTGATGGATGGAATCGGTGGAAAGGGTCAGAGCCCTGCAGGCCTTGAAGAAGGAGAAGGGGCGGGGCCTTGATCTGGGGGCCTGGGGTCGCAGTTGAAATTTGCTCTAGAAGTGAGAGGGATCTGGGGTCCCGAGGTCCTGGGGGTCAAGCAGAGACAAGAATGAGGGAGAGATGGAGCCCAGACACGGGGGAATTGAGGGGGTGGCTCAGGGCTGAAAGTGCAAGACCCAGGAAGCTTATGGGCTTTGGGTTGTGGGGGCCAGTTGGGGCAGCAAGCCCCCCCCACACACACTTGAAGGCTTTGGGGGAGATGGAAGACAGAAAACGGGGAGGGGGGGAGTTCGAGACTGTGATGGAGGTGGAGGCCCTTCTGGGTCTGGGTGGGGTTGAACGCCAGGCCTCTGGGCCTGGTAGGCTGCCTGGCAAGGACTGACTCTGGGGTGGGGGCGTATTGAGCACCTCCCAACCGTCTGTCCTTTGTTCCCGGGAGGCTGGGAGTGAGTGGGGGTCTTTGGCCCTGCCTTCATCCCACCCCCTCGGCCCTCATCCTAACCCTCCTCCTGAGGGTCATTTCTCTGGTTTGCTCCTTTCCTGGGCTGGGGGATGGGGAGAGAACCTGCCAGGCTGGGAAGAGAGGCTGGGGGCGGATCCTGGAGCAACCAGCCGGCCCTGGAGAAATGGCTGCTCCTCCATGGAGGCTTCAGCTGCCTTATTTTCTCCTCCCCTTTCCCTGCATGCTGCAGAGAGGGGCAGGATACTAGGACCAGGGGGCCTCCTCTAGGTGAGGGTTGAGGTCTCTGAGCTGGTAGCTGGTTGGCCACCCATGGGCTGCAATCAGCTGGAGGGTCAGCTCTAAAAAGCTCTCCTCATTCCTCAGGTCTGAGCCCCTTCTCTGAATGGGTGTGGGGGAGGTGGCAATCAGGCCCACCCCACCATTTCATCTCCCGGTGTGCTGAGTTGAGTATTACTAACACACCTATCTTTTCTTGAACACTTGCTACGTATCAGGCCCCGTACAAAGTATTTTGCATGCGTTACCCTATTTGATTCTGAAACCTACCAGATTTTAAGATGGAAGAACTGAGGCTTGGAGAGACCTTAGGCTCCCAGTCACTTACGTGAGTGACTCATACATAAGCCACAGCCAGGAAATGGCAGAACCAGGTTTTGAACCCAGGTCTTCCTTGACTCCAAGGCCTATTCCCTTAACTGGTGAGCCATACTGCCTTCCCTTAGGGCTTGCTGGTCCATCACTGCCCTTCCGCTGCCCTCCCATCAGCTTTTTAGTCCCTTGACTCCTGGCTCCGCAGCAGAAATGACAGCCATGAACCAGCTGAAAGGTTTGGAAAAGGACTTGCTTCCAGAATATTGTCAGGGCACCTGGGGAAAGAATACAGCAGAGAAGCTGGTCCTGCCAGACACGGCCCTGTTCTGCCTCCCTTGGAAGGGGTGGCCTTGCCTACAGCTCAGGTTGGATTGGGCTTTGAATTGCCTGGAGGCAAAAAAACTAGAGATGGCTTGATCCATAGTCACCTTTCCCGATAGTCACCTTTCCTATCCGGTCCTCACAGTGGAATAAAGGCACAGACTTACCCAATGTGCCTGCCAGATCCAGTGCTAGGGCCATGGAGGGGGCTGAGTGGGGGCCTGCTGCTTGGCAAGTGTCAGGTGCACAGGCTGGGGCGCAAGGGCAGCCTAACTTAGTTCTGCAGGTATTGCTGGGGCCGGGGCGGGACTCTCCTTGTTGCTCGCTGGGCAGGGGCTGTGGGTTTTCCCTTTTAGGTTTACATCATCCAGGTCACGGATGGCAGCCACGAGTGGACAGTCAAGCACCGCTACAGCGATTTCCATGACCTGCATGAAAAGGTAACCCTCGAGATCTGGAGACCCTTGTCTCAGAGCTTGGGAGCTTTCAGGTTAAGTTCCCACTGTGCCACGCATTAGTTTTAGAGCAATGCCTATAGTGTTCTTGAATAAACCAGTTTATTAACGTAATTGGCAAAAGAACTGGTGGATCCTGGGAGTTCAACCCTAGCATGAGACGATGTGCGAGGAGCGTATTTGAACTTCAGTTTTAAGATTTCGGGTCCTAGCTTGGATGTGAGATGCTAGGAGTTTCCCAGAGAGGGAACAGGTTTGGTCTTGTTCCACCTGACTATTCCAGAGCCTGTGCTGTAGTATCTGATTGTGATTCCATTTCTTTCTTAGCTTGTGGAGAGAGCTGCCTTTCTCTGGGTCATTTGCAGCATGAGGTTTTAGAGACAGGCCACCGCCCTGACTGGTTTTCATTCTGGTTTGAAAAGGATGGTGATTTTAGGGGCCTGGAGGTATTACTTTTCTGAATGCCTCCAAAGTCTCCAGATGGAATTGTGTTGGTATTTCTGATACTAATTGCACTTGATGAGGCCAAATCCTGGATGCACTAGTTTGATCCCTAATCCTGGTGCCACTGCCAGGAGGGGCTGTGGAAGTTGGGACAAGCGCCTACCCTCAGGCTGCTTGCCTCTGTCTTTGGGCAGTCACAGCACCTCTTGGTCTTTGATTGACAAGTTTATGTTTTCTTACAGCTTGTGGCAGAGAGGAAGATTGATAAAAATCTACTTCCGCCCAAAAAGATAATTGGGAAAAACTCAAGAAGCTTGGTGGAGAAGCGGGAGAAGGATCTGGAGGTCTACCTCCAGACGCTCCTGGCTGCCTTCCCGGGCGTGGCCCCGAGGGTGCTGGCCCACTTCTTGCATTTTCACTTCTACGTAAGTTCCTCTTGGGTTTTCTCCTTCTCCTGCAAGGCCGCAACTGCCAAAACTCAAGGCAGCAAGCCAGTGCAGACCTCAGCTTTGAGGAGAGGTGGGTTGGAGTTTGACCCTGAGGTTAGAAAATGGACAGACATCACCCTGATGGGGATGGGGTGTGGACAGAAGCATGTTCGTTGATAAATCTGCCTTAGTTAGACTAACGGTGGCCACAGAGAGAGAGGTTTTCCTCCGCCACAAGGCATTTTGTTTAGCAAAAACAGCCTGTGGGTATTTAAGCTAAGTTTCCATCCAAATGAATGAGGATAAAGTAGAAACAGCTGACACCTGGTGTAGACTAGTGTTGAGTTGTTGGTTCACAGTTCAAGACTAATTAAGGGATCAGTCTGTGTTGGCAGAATATTGCCGTCTTGAAGCATCGTCAGGGTCCTAGTGCTGAGGCTGAGGGTAGATCCCTTCCTCTGATGGGAGTGGATATCATGGAGCAGGTGTGCACTCCCTTCTGGATGGAGGAACAGCTTTCATGGGCTGCTGGTGACGGGATGAGGTGTCATACTTGAAGGAGGGAAGTTCAGCAGTGTGAAACCAAAACGGTAAAAACAGCTAACAGTTCTACTTTGGAGAATTTATTCTAAGGAAAAAAATCAGGCAACTGCAGAAAGGATTTAGGTACAAAGGTGGTCATTCCAGGATTGTAACCAGGTACCGAAGACAATCAAAAGTCCAACAGGAAGCAATTTTTTTAAAAAAATTAAAGGGTACAACTGTATAATTGGATATTAGGCTGCTGTAAAAATGATAGTGTGGCTGTGGATTTGTTAACATAGGAAAATAAGTATATTGCTATATGAAAAGAGCAGGCAGTAAAACAGTATGTAGAGTATGGTCCCGTTTTTATTTTAAAAAGAAAAGATTTATATGCATATACTTATCTAGGAAACTTCTAGAAGGTTATACACCAAAATACCTGGAGTAGTTATTTCTAGATGATAGATATTTGGCTAATTTACATTTAATTGTTTTCCCTTTATGTGATGAAGATAGGAAAGAATCCACTCCCTTTTCAGGCTCACGTTTTAGGAAGAGACCTGTGGGTTCTGGTCGTAAAGGCCCAAACATGTTTAAAACACAACTTTCTTGAAGTGTTTTCGGAGTAAGACAGCTGAACCTTTCTTGGAGCACTGGATAGAGCCTGGAAGTTTGGTGATAAGTGCTAGCATTGGGCCCCTAAGCTTGGAGGGGCCGTGTGGGAGAAAGGGTGGCATTTACAGATGGGAGATGTGTATACACTTTGAATTTTAGTTAGTGCATACCAGCAATCTATGTGGTTAGCAGCAGTTTCCTGTTGTAGACTTTTTTTTACATTTTCTTTCCTTATGTGAGAAAAAATTTCCATTCCTTATGGGAGTGTTTCAGATAAACTTTCCTGGTTAGTATTTTAAGAAACACAGCACTTTAAGAAACCTTTGATTAGCTATTTAAGGATAAAAGTTAATAAGCAGCCCTTTGAAAGTCTAACTCGTCACTTAAGACCTGAGCCTTTGAGGAGGTCATCTTGCTGGCTGCCTCAGGGTTGCCCACTTCTGAGCATGGAAAGGCCTGGACTGCTCTTTGGAGATGGGTTTGCCTGAGATGGGCCTGGGGCCGGCCCACATCTGTAGTTCTGGTTTGAAGCATGCTCTACTGCTTGGAGCAGTATGGACATTTTTGAAATTGGTCTTATCAAACGGGCCCCTGTGTTATATAAATCCAAGGATTTAAAAGTAATTGACCTATCATTAAATTAAGTCAGGGTTTCTCATTCATGGCACTGTTGACATTTTGGGCTGAGTAATTGTTGTGGGGGCTGTCCTGTGCATTGTTTAGCACCATCTCTGGCCTCTACCCATTAGATGCCAGTAGCACCTCCTCCACCCAGTTATGACAACCAAAAATGTCTCCAGACATTGTCGTATATCCCACTGAGGGGCAAAATTACGCCTGATTGAGAAACACTAGATTAGATCTCCAAATGCATTTGAACAAACAAGGTCTAAAAGATTTGTCAGCCTTTTCTACAGGCTGGGAGCTCTTAGGGAATGTTTCTTGTAACCTTTGTGCCATCAGTGTCCTCTCTGAAATTGTTCCCAACAAGCTCCACCTCTTGTGGGGCTGATGTTGGACAGGGTGGACCCAGGGAACCCTATTTAGCTGCGGTGTGGATTTTTTTTTTAATTGAAATATAATTCACGTATAAAATTCACTCTTTTAAAATGTACAATTCCCTGGTTTTTACTATATTCACAAAGTTGTGTATCTGTCACCACTATCTAATTCATCACCCCAAAAAAAGAACCCTGTAGGGCCGGCCCTGTGGCTTGGTGGTTAAGTGCACGTGCTCTGATGCTGGTGGCCCGGGGTTCGGATCCCGGGCGCACACGGAGGCACCACTTCTCCGTCTATCCTGAGGCCGAGTCCCACATACAGCAACTAGAAGGATGTGCAGCTATGACATACAACTATCTACGGGGACTTTGGGGGGAAAAAAATAAATAAATAAAATCTTTAAAAAAAAAAAAAAAAGAACCCTGTCCCCATTAGCAGTCACTTCCCATCCTCCCCCACCCCTAGCAATCACTAATCTACTTTCTGTCTCTATGGACTTACCTATTCTGGATATTTCATGTAAAGGGAATCATACAATGTATGGCCTTTGTGACTGGCTTCTTTCACGTAGCATACTGTTTTCAAGGTCCGTTCATAAGCATAAATCAGTACTTTGATACTTTTATGACTAATATTCTGTTGTTTGAATATATCACATTTTGTTTATCCATTCATCAGTTGATAAACATTTGGGTTGTTTCCACTTTTTGGCTATTATGAATAATGCTGCTATGAACATTCATATAGGGTTTTTTTGTAGGGACATATGTTTTCAGTTCTGTTGGGTATATACTAGGAGTGGAAATGCTAGGTCATATGGTAACTCTGTTTAACTTTTTGAAGAACTATGAAATTATTTTCCACAGCAGCTGCACCATTTTATGTTCCCACTGACAATGTCTATTTCTCACCTCCCCACATCCTTGCCAGCACTTGTTACTGTCCATTTTTTTCATAGCTATCCTAGTGGATGTGAATTAGTATCCCATTGTGGTTTGATTTGCATTTCCTGAATGCCTAATGTTGAGCCTCTTTTCATATGCTTATTGGCTATTTACATATCTACTTTGGAGAAATGTATTCATATCCTTTGCACTTTTAAAAATTAGGTTACTTGTCTTGTTGTTGTAGGAGTTCTTTTATATATTTTGGATATTAGACTCTTATCACAAATGTGATATGCAAATATTTTCTCCCATTGTGTAAACCATCTTTTCATTTTCTTGATAGTGTCCTTTGAAGCACAAAAGTTTTAGATTTTGATGAAACTCCATTTATTTTTTTTTCCTTTGTTCCTTTATGTTTTTGGACTCATATCTAAGAAACTATTAACCTAATCCAAGGTCACAAAGATTTACAACTATGTTTTCTTCTAGGATTTCATAGTTTTAGCTCTTATGTTTAGGTCTTTGATTCACTTTAAGTTAATTTTTGTATATGGTGTAAAGTAGGGGTCCAACTTCATCCTTTTGCGGTGTGGATTTTAATGACAGTGAAAGAAAGCACCGCTTTTCTCCCCAGCCAGCTGTGAGACAGGGAATCTGGGGGCTGGTGCAGCCCTGGGTTGCAGTGAGAGGGTACTGGCCTATTGTTGTGCTGTCTCTCTCCAGATAGCTGTGCCCTGAGACTCCTGGACCCTCAGTGACAGTCATCCCAGAACCCTGAGAGCAGAGATTTTCAAATTCAGTGCAGTGGAATCCCATGGAGAATTCCAGCACACCATTTTGGGGCAGGACATCTAGCTCTGGACTTGGGAGGCAAGCAGAGCCGAGGTTAGCTCCCAACCCTGCTGCTTCCTGACAGGTTATACCAAGTCAGTCATTTAACCTCTCTGTGTCCCACTTCCTCTTTTGTGAGCTGGAGGGTGATGACCCCAGGCCCTTGAGGATTGCAGGAGACTGCAGTGAAGGTAAAGGGCCTAAAAGAGCGATGGGCTTGTGGCGGGGGCTCGCCAGGTGCCAGCCAATTACCACGGTCCTAGTGAGGAAAGGCACTTAGTTCTCTTCAGATGTGGCATTTAGATCATTTTCTTACTTTAAAGCTAGTTGGCTAGAACAAAGACGCTTTTTAAAATTTGAAATCATGAGCTATAATGGAACTGTTACCATTTTAGCATTGGCCTCAGCATCCATTTTATTTCTGTCATTTGTTTTAGTTGCAGAGTGCTGAGGCTGTAAATGATAACAGATTCTTCGCCACTTGCTTACAGTCTTGGAGCCCTCTTCAGTTAAAGTTTAGGCTTGAACCCCTCAATGGGGAATTTTTAAAGTCAAATCGCTCGTAATATACCTGACTCCTGCTAGAATGCCTCATCACAGACATGAATAAAAGTTAAATAGGGACCCCCAACCCTCAGTGTGTGTGTAAATGGCATGGTGACATGTAATTGGGTTCCTTGTTAATGCCCCACTGACAAGCACTCTGTGTTCAAACATGTGCCAAGCAAAAGTGTCGGGCTGCCAGGGGTTATGCACCAAGGGCAGGGGGATCGGTGGCGGGCACACTTGCTCACGAGCTCCGTGTGCGTGGATGTGCTCGGTCAGGATGTCAGTCGCAGAGCTGCAGCCTAACACATCCACGCTGCCTGAGGCTGCACACCAACGCGTGATTCTGGCAGGTGGCTGACTGGTCTGTAACACATTTGGGGGTCAGTGTTACAGTTTTTAAACATAGCTAGTAATTTTTTTATTGAAATTTTTATTGAGGTATAAAGAATGTCTTTTTTAAAAAATACACATTGGGGCCCGGCCCCGTGGCTTAGCGATTAAGTGCGCGCGCTCCGCTACTGGCGGCCCGGGTTCAGATCCCAGGCACGCACCGACGCACCGCTTCTCCGGCCATGCTGAGGCCGCATCCCACATACAGCAACTAGAAGGATGTGCAACTATGACGTACAACTATCTACTGGGGCTTTGGGGAAAAAAGGGAGGAGGATTGGCAATAGATGTTAGCTCAGGGCTGATCGTCCTCACACACACAAAAAAAGAAACGATAGAAAAAAATAAACAAATGGGACTACATCAAACTAAAAAAAAAAAAGATACATATTAATTCTGACATTTGTGGCACCCCGAAGCACTTCAAGTCCCTTCAGCAGAGATTGGGTGGGGAGTGTGGGGGAGTCACCTGTCCCCACAGATACCTCCTGGCCATATCAGCAGCAGCTTCCTCTGAGGGCCACCAAGGCCCCTGTCTCCTGGCAGGGGAAGGCCTGACTCTGCATACAATGCCGCAGTTTAACTAGAACACTCTCTGAGGATGCAGACAAAATGCTTCTCTGAGACCAGTGCTCTAGGTTTGAGGGCTGAGGCATTTCTTTGTTCCTTTCTGATTAAAGTGTCTCCCAAGGTGAAGATCAGCCGGGGAAACGAAGTAGATAGTGTTGCAGCAGAGTGCCCTTCCTGTGCCCCAAAGAGCAGGGAGAGAAATTGTTACATAGTTTGCGTTTTAGATTGCTCAAAAGTGAAAAGCGCTCTCTGCTTAGCATGAGCCCTTGGCCCCCACTATCTCTCAGCTTTCTGTGTTTTCCGGAAATTCCAGTCCTCTCCCCTTAGCGGGGCTGTTGACGCCAGCTGCCCGAAGAAATGTAACTTTGGGGGTGGGGGTTGTTAGGTACTGATGGTGGGCAGGGAGCCCTTTTCCCATGTGAGGCGGGAGAGAACACGGGGCTGGGAAAGAACACGGGGCCGAGAGGCCTGGAAGCTACTCTTAGGGAATTGAGGTGGGCGCATATCCGCAGCCCCTGGGAGCTGCTCAGGAATCTGTAGCTTTCGGCTCCTCAGGTGTTTCTGGCTGCAGGGAGGATAGAGAAGTAGTGATTTGGAGACAGGGCTTGGTTCTCAAAAGTGTTGATAGAGAAGTGAGCCTCTGGATCATTCTAAGCTCTTCCTAATCTTCAGTTTGTCACAGCAGCCAAGGAAAATGTAATTGAGTTTATGCTGTTGCAGGAGACTGAAGTTGAACTTCAGTGAACTGACAGCCTCTCCTCTCACTGGCTAGAGCCTTTCCTCAGAGCCTGCGCTGCCCCTCTCGTGGCCCTTTTCCTTTGGACCCTGCATCTTGCCAGACTGAGTCCGTTGATGCTGGGGCTGTATTTGCTCATTTTTCTCCCTTTGGCTTTTTGTCCATTTGTTGGGGGGAGGCGAGTTTTTCTCATATTATGTATAAACTGGATTTCAAGCAGATTAAAGAAATCAACACATTTTTTAAAAAAAGATAGCATAAAGTGCTAAAAGAAAAAATTAGGAGAATATGTTTACAATCTTGGGGTGGGATAAGAGGCCCCAGAAGTCACAAAGGAAAAGAATCACAGATTAAACAAGGAAGACATGAAAAACCTCTCTCTGTCAGGAAAACCACCATGCACAAAGGTACGGGCATGCACGGATGGGGAGAAGGTGTTTGCAGCCTACAAAGAGCCTTTAAAATATCCATTATGTATAAAAGAGAAAAAAGAGGCACAGAACCAAAGAGAAAAACATGGAAAGGACACCCTGTCTCCAGCAGCCTGGAGCCTTTGGAGCCCCATACACGTGTGAATGGCACATCCTGGTGGCAGAGATGCTCCTGTGAGTTATGAAGGTGATTGTGCAGCTCCATCTGGACCTGCTTACAAAAAATCCTGTGGGCTGCCATCTGTCAATTAGTTAAAATTCTTACCTGCAGGATGTGGGGCTGAGGCCCTGCCAAGCCCACGATTATACCACTCAAGTGCTGAGGCAATTGGTTGTGTACACAGAGAGGCTGGCTTCAAGGCTGAGTGCTTGAGAGTGTGGCTCTGCTAGTGTGTAGCTGTGTAAAATTGGAGAGTTATAGCAGCTCTCACCTCAGTTAGCTCTTCTGTGGTACACGGTTCAAAATAACGTCTTCCTCATGTACGGCGTTGGGAGGCTTGAGTGAGCCAGTACACAGCAAGAGCTCGGGCCATGCCCAGTGTGAATTAAGACCCCAGCACATTAGCTGTTAATACGACTGAAGGCTTGTCCTCATCATGCCTCCTTCATCACATCATTCTAAAAGAAAATCCTTTCCTGCCTCTTTCTCATGACCCTGGGGGTGAGTGTTACTGTTGCAAGGCTTGCAGGGATGAGCAAGTGGAAGAGAACAAGTATACAGTCTCTCCTAAGATGCCTTTGGAACATGAAACAAAGTAGAAATGGTCATTCTTAGGGAGGGTTGGCTCTGGGAGGTCCTTTATCCCACCAGGGTGATGGAAACCTCTTTTCCAGAAGAAACAGGACTTCCTCTTTTCCACGCCCTCTCCTGGGATCTCCCAGAGCCAGTTGTGGGAACTCCTGGCTTCCTAGCCAGCCCTTGATGTGACCAAATTCTACCAGCCTCCGAGCCGAGTGCATTCAGCCAGTGCCTGTGTGGGCTTGGAGTTGCAGCATTAGTTTGTTTTCCGTTCTTTTGAAGAGACATTTCAGGAGCTGGCCCTATGGCGTAGCTGTTAAGTGCACGAGCTCCGCTGCTGGCGGCCCGGGTTCGGATCCTGGGCATGCACCAATGCACCGCTTGTTAGGCCATGCTGTGGCGGCATGCCATATAAAGTAGAGGAAGATGGGAACAGATGTTAGCCCAGGACCAGTCTTCCTCAGTAAAAAGAGGAGGATTGGCATGGATGTTAGCTCAGGGCTGATCTTCCTCACACACACACAAAAAAAAAGACATCTCAAATGTCCATACAACTGGGAATATTTAGTTTCCCTTTCTAAGCGCCCTGATTCATAGTAGGTTTATTCTTGCCTTTATCTTGGTTAACTTTCTGGAGAGCTGGCATTGCAGCAGCAGAGGGGGTCGAAAGCAGGGAATGCTCAAGTCCTGGTGACTGGGGGCAGGTGAACTTCCTGACTGGGTTTTCTTTTCTCTGCAGGAGATAAATGGCATCACGGCAGCACTGGCTGAGGAGCTCTTTGAAAGAGGTACATGGCCAAGGGCCCCGAAACACTAGGTGCAACTTGCCCAACCCTGTCGGGTGACCAGGGTTCCAGACTGGCACAGAGCTCCATCTGTTGTGCTGTGCCGAGTGAGTCCCAGCCAGGCCCCACCTCCCTGGGGCTACCCAAAGCCCTGAACCCTGAACCAAGCCTGCCCACCTCCCTGCCCTGCAGGATCTGTTCCAGAGCCCTACGGTGGAGTTCTGGAAGCTGGGTGGCATGCTGCCCTCTTGCATCTGGTTTGTCCTTACCTAAAAAAGTTGAGGTAGCAAACAGAAGCCAACCTTGGGTCATGGCCCTGCCAGAGAACATGTAGCTAACATGAGTGCTGCTTGTGGTCTGGCCTTGTGTTTGGCATCTTACTGCTTTCCCCCTAGGAGGTGCAGATGAGGACACTGAGGATGAGAGGCCCAGCAACCTGCTTGAGGGTACATACCCGGAAGGAGCAGAGTGAGGACCAAATGCCAGTCTTTCTGGCTCAGAACCCCCACCTGCTCTCAGGCCCTGCACTGTGCTGGCATCTTAGGCCTGCACCTAACCTCAAGATGCCTGCATCTTGGAGGTTGCAAGCATGGGTCTGTTGTCCACAGGGCTGCCTCATATCAGCTTTATCCTGGCTCAGTGCCTCGGATTTTGACTGAGCCTAGCCTGGCTCCCTGGCCACCCATTCACATGACCCTTCCCTCCTCTGTAATCACGTGTCCAGGGTCTGCCCTGTGCCCAGTATGAGCTCAGGAAGGCAGCTACTCTTATATGCTCAGGGCCGTGGCTTCATCTTGATGAGGCACAGTGCACATGAGTGCTTACCAAATGCTTGTTACCTGTTGGCTGAGTGGGCAGATGCTCTGCCTGCCTGCCTGGGCCGGGGCCAGGTGCTCACCCTGAGGGGCATGGCTGTTGCAGGAGAACAGCTCCTGGGGGCCGGCCAGGTCTTCGTCATCGGGCCCCTGCAGCTGTATGCAGTCACCGAGCAGCTGCAGCAGGGAAAGCCCACGTGTGCCAGCGGGGACGCCAAGACTGACCTTGGGCACATCCTGGACTTCACCTGTCGCCTTAAGTACCTTAAGGTAAAGCTGAGGCTGCTAGGTCGTGGAGAGCCACTCGGTTGTGGCCATGCAGCTGGATAGCTCACTGGCTGGCGGTGTGTGTGAAGGAGACTGTATGGGCCATGGGGGAAGGAAGGCCACCTTTGGTGTTCTTGGCACTGCCCTTCTGGCTGTGAGCACCAGGGGGCAGTCATGACCCAATGTCTCCTTGCTTAAACCTCAGCTTGAGCCTGCTTACTTGACCGTGGCAGTGGTGAGTGGGGTCGTGCCCACTCTGCCTCACATCACCAAGCAAAGCTTCGAGTCAGTGCTGCAGCACTGCCCCCTGAACGTGGATGGTGGTGGTTGCAGCAGCATCCCTAATTCAAGCCATGTATATGGCCACAGGTGTCTGGCACAGAAGGACATTTTGGCACCAGCAACATTCAGGAGCAGCTCCTGCCTTTCGATCTGTCAATATTCAAGTCTCTTCATCAAGTGGAGGTAAGGCCCAGGGCCCCTGGAGTGCAGGCACGGCTGAGCCCTGCACAGGCATCGTCTTGCCTCTGACTGTCTGTGACTAGGGAATGTTTTTGATGTTGGGTGTCTGGATTTACTTGTAAGGCACTGTTGCTTTCGTATTGGGCAGCGTGTGGTAGATTCCATCTTGGTAAGTCAGGCCCTTCTGAAGGCAGAGAAAGAGGGGCCTCTGCTGCTCTTGGCTGGTCTGCGTGTCTCTGCCCCTGGCATGGGCAGCATTTGGACAGAGTGGAGCACCAGCGCCGAGCTCTTCTGGGTGTTCTCATTGTTCGAGTGAACGTGCTGAGGGTCAGGCAGATCAGCAGAGGGCTTTGAGGGCTCTCTGGCCCCTGGTGTGCCCACACCTAATAAGAAATATTTCACATTATTCACTGTTGAACTGGGTTTGTGATGCCAATTTTGTTACCATTTTTAAAATGAAAGGGGACTCAGTAAGGAATAATGAAAAATGTTTTAAAGCATCTATTTCTTGAGCGTGGCTTTTGTGTTCAGCCCTGTGCCCCATGTCTGATGTATACTCCTCAGTGGAATCTTCCCAACAGCCCTGTGTAGTGGGCACTTTTATTCCCATTTTACAGCTGAGTTAACTGAGGCTTAGGGAGGTAAGGAAGTTTGGACAGGACCACATAGTTAATGAGGGGAAAGCTGGGATCTGAATTGAGCTGAGTCTGACTCCAGAGCTTCTACTACCCATTGGACTATTCTGCCTGCAACATTCTGGGCTTGTCTCAGAGACCTTGAGGCCACTTCCCTAGATGGGAACCTGTGGTGTGTGCCTCAACCAGTGCAGGTCGAGGAAGGACTGGAAGTTAGAGGGGTGCCTGACCCAGCCCTGGCTCAGCAGGCTGAGGCTCCACTGGTCAGGTCTGTGGCCGTGTAGCACTCACAGGTGGCTCGTGGGAGTGTGCTTTAGCCTGTACCCCTCCCTCCTCACTGCAGGAGAGCGAGGCCAGTGAAGTGGAGCTGGGAGAGCCAGAGGGCCCACCACGCTCTCCATCTCTGGTTTCCATGGCCCACACTTTCTATCTACCTGCCAAGCCCCAAGCAGCTCTTACAGAGAAAATGGGAGTTCACAGTTCGTTGTGAGCCTTACTAGATACTTCAGAGAATGTTTAGTTAGTGCTAAAAATTGAGAAAAAGAGAGACTTAGGGTTTGAGTAGCCTCTTGCCTCTAAGGATTCAGGTTTGCTAATGGTTGTGCTCCTTTTGTGTGTGGGTGACAAACACCCACTTCCTGGGACTTCTGACAGAGCAACAGTGCTGTTTCTGAGATGTGGCTCTTCCTTGTTCCAGATAAGTCACTGTGATGCCAAGAACATCCGGGGACTGGTTGTGTCGAAGCCCACCTTAGCCACAATGAGTGTCCGCTTCTCAGCAACCTCGATGAAGGTGAGCTCTACCTGTTTCCAGCCTGGGGACTGTCTCCTGTGCAGTAGTTCCCCCCCGAGGGTAGATGTGAACACGGGTGCTGTATCTCAGAAACCAGAGGCCAGACCTTCTCTGGGCCTGGGCAGCCACACACTCAGAGGAATCTCCCAGTGCTTAACAGCCCCTGGGATGCTTTGGTACATGTCTTCATCAAAGATCAACACTTTAAACAAGATATTTTAAGGAACTGGGTCCCTTCCCTGCCTCCAAAAAAAAAGTCACTGGTTTTTGATGAACAAATTGTTAAGCAGTGGCAAGTAGCAGGACGTTTATCAGATAGGTATAAGTGTTTCTCTAAGTTAAAAAAGCCTTTGCTTGGCACTTGTTTTTATATTCTCTGTGGACTTGAAGGAGACAGATGAGGTTGTAGGTATGCTAGTCCCTTTTGTTCGTATGTGAGCAATAGAAATACTCGAATTGAGAATGCAAGAGGTTTCCTTTCTATTTACCTTTTTATGGAGTGTGTCTTAGTAATGTTAAAACCCTTTGCCAGGCATAGAAAAAGCATAGCGGCTACTTTTATGACTTACAGTGTCTGATCAAGATTTGAGTTTGGTGAAATTTGAGGTTTACTGGCTGAAAGAAGGAGGCTTGTGTTGAGAGCAGGGGTGTTGGGCAACCTTGTCCCTCTGCAAGGCACCCCCTGCCACCTGGCTCAAGGGGCCTGAAGTGATCCACTGAGAGAGGAGAGGTCTTGTGGCATCAAAAGTCAAAGCGAGGAGGCTGGCCTCCCTCCCCTTTGGTGGTGTCCCTGTGCTGCTGCCCTTGTCTCAGCATTGTTGGATTTCAGCCCTTTGAAGTAACCTTAAAAGGGCCTGCTGTCCGCAGTGGGGACCACAGTGCCAGCTTGGAAAGCACAGTTGCCTGGAAACGCTGTGAATTCTGACCTTCAGCCTCTGAAATTTAAGCCAGAAAAGGCATTGCCATATAGCAAAAGGCCCTTGTGGGCTTGAAAATCATTTGCTCCAGAAACAGGGCCAGAACATATTCCAAGTGGCTGTTATGTTGCTAAGCCTTTCAGTTGTTTCACAATCGTTCAAAAACATATGAACCAAAGCCCCAGTTTAATGCAAGTTCACTTCCACATGCTAAATATGCTCAGGCCCTTCCTGACATTTTGCAATGGTTATGCTCCCAGTGAGCGTTGCGTGAGGGCCTGAGTATGGTGCTCAACAGATGTTCTTGCACAGGAAGTCCTTGTTCCCGAAGCCTCGGAATTTGATGAGTGGGAGCCAGAAGGCACAGCCCTGGAAGGCCCTTTGACTGCCGTCATCCCCACATGGCAAGCGCTGACCACTCTAGACCTGAGCCACAACAGCATCTCTGAGATCGATGAGTCTGTGGTACGCTCTCAGCTGCGGCCGCCAGGGGCTTCTCTGGCCTGACCAAACCTTGAGGTTGGGTATTTAACTTGGCTTTTTCTGGAAGGACCACAGAAATCCTGTATCCAATGCTCTGTGCATTGCCTGCAATTTTTAAATTAATTTCAAAATGGGATTATTTAAAATAGGTGAGGTAGTACTTAGACCCAAATGAAGCATGTTGATTGCATGTACATTTGATGTAATAGAAATACAAATACAGTGGGTGATGAAATCTACTCCCAAGGAGGGGAGCAGAAGAATCACTCCACAGATTCCAGATGTGCCATGTAAGAGTGACATCCAGATGGCATTTGGGCGATGGGAATGTGATTCCTATATTTGTGCTTCTCCGTGGGTGTGGGCAGGGTTGAAGAAGGACGATGGACTTCCTTCCCTGTCTGGGACCTTGCCATTTGTCATTTTCATAAGCCAAGCGCTCTGTAAAGATAGTGGGACGTGCTCAGCACTGGAGGCCCTGTGTGTTCCTGTGGACGTGCTGCTGGGGGGGCACCAGGAAGTGTCTCTGCATGTGGCTCTGTAGGGACAGCCAACCCGGGAGTCCGTGGTTAGGAGGAAGAGTCCCAGGGTGTCCGTCCACCATGTGCAGAGGCCACGTGGGCTCCAGCCTCCTAGAGTAATGTCAGGTGTTGTCTTTTCTTTCACAAGAAACTGATTCCAAAGATTGAGTTCCTTGATCTGAGTCACAATGGAGTGCTGGTCGTGGACAACCTACAGGTAATTAATGTCTTTGGAGACCGTTGCTGCCTGCGGGCTTCTCACAAGGTCCCTGAAAGTTCAGGAGGCTGACGCAGCCTTGAGAGTTTGGCCATACCCTGGGGTTTTCTCTCATAGGCACATGAAAGGTGTCTAGGTGCACCAGGGTTTGCGGGGGCAGAGGCTGCAGCCGTCCTTCTAGGGTCCCAACGATGTACTGAGTGATTGTTGCCCTAGTTCCAAAGAATTAGAAAAGATGCATAAGTACAAATGGAGCATGATGAAGATGATGCAGCTCCATCATGAAGACGGACAGCTCGCACTGTCAAAGCTGACACCTGCGCTGTGGGCCACACTGCCTCTGCAGGGGTGCCACTGGGCCGGGGCGTTTGCAGGGGAAAAGAGGAGCTTCCCTCCCACATAGCAGTCTGAGGGAATGGAGCCGACCTATGGAACTGGTCACTGTTGGTTGGAAGGCCCATCACACCGTTAGTGTCAGTCCCCTTTCTTTGGATCCTTGACCTGAACCACTTTACCCTGTTCTTGATGCTGCTGCAGCACCTCTACAACCTGGTGCACCTGGACTTGTCCTACAACAAGCTCGTCTCCTTGAATGGAGTTCACACCAAACTGGGGAACATCAAGACCCTGAATCTGGCGGGCAACCTCCTGGAGAGTCTGAGTGGCCTGCACAAGCTCTACTCCCTGGTCAACCTGGATCTCAGTGACAACAGAATCGAACAGGTGAGCCATGTCCCAGAAGGATCTCGGGGTTCTGGGATGGCTGTGCCTTGGTGTTTATCACTTTAAAGAAGAGTGGGAAGCTTCCTTTCGTTTAAAAGAGGCCATCAGACATATTGTCATGTTGCTGAAGTGTTAAAAAAGGGTGAGGGGAGTGGAACTCATGCCTTTGCAGATGGAGGAGGTCAGGAGCATAGGCAGCCTCCCATGTCTGGAGCACGTGGCTCTGCTGAACAACCCTCTGAGCATCATCCCCGACTACCGGACGAAGGTGCTGGCTCAGTTCGGAGAGAGGGCCTCTGAGGTAAGCTGCTGGGGTTTGCGGGGGTCTCCTCCGTCAGAGAGACAGTCCGGACAGAGTCCACGTCTTCACAGGCAGAGCCTGCCTGCTTCAGAAGGACGTCCCCGCCCTCAAGGTCCTTTCAGTTCTGGGAAGTCTGCTGCTTCCCCAGGAAAAGTCGCCTTTCCCGCTCCTCTCCTGTTGGGGGCCGCTGGCCGCCATGGTTCCCTCAGGAGGGCTCCCATGAACCAACAGGCACAGACTGAGTGTGGAAAGACTGTCTTCAACTTTTTAAAAAGTAGCATTGTTTATTGTAGGCAAAGGTCAGAAATAAGATATTTAAAACTATCATGTTTCCTAAACAACTTCTGGCGGTAAAGTCTGACTGCAAACCTAAAGTGTTTGCCCACCTTTGCCAGTCTAGCCCAGCCCAGAGTGTGTCTGGCCACCTGCTGCCATGCCAACCAACCAGATACTTAGCCAGGTTCACCTGTGTCCTCAGCCTTGAGTGGGCCCCTCCTCCATTCTCCCCAAAACCCAGGCCAGAAGATACCTGGGGGTCTATTTGCATCCTTCCCTCACCCTACCTCATCCCCCCACCAGTCTCTTTTTGGCCCCAAGTTTCCCTTTCTCCACGCTGTCACCAAGACAATGTTGATGAGATCTTATCGTCCCCCCCGCCGTCTCCCCACTCATTGCCGTCTCCAGACCTGGGCTCCCACGCCACATGGGGCTGTGTCAGCTCCTCTCCAGGCCCTTGGGACCTTCCCTCATTTGACTGCACTGCCACCCTGCACTTCCTGCCAGCCCACAGCTCCCTCCTGTGTTTGCAGATGAGGGGCCCTGCCCTCCTGCCTGCTTCCCGTGCCTTTGCCCTCCCAGTTCCCCAACATAGAGGCCCTCCCCTGGCTCTTTGCTGATCTGAGTTCTGCCATAACTGGGGGCTTAGTTCAAGTGACCACCTTCCCCCACTCTCAGCCACCCAGGAGGCCTTCCCAGTGGACCCTGCACCTCTGCCTCCCCTTCTTGAAGAGGGACTCCCAGAGACGGACTAGGCAGTGTGGGGCTTGCCTGGGCTGCTCCAAGGGGCTCTCAGGTCACTTCCGTGGGTGGTGAGGAGCTCACCTCCCAGCAGGCTGAGCCTCAAAGTGCCTGGTGCACACCTCAGCAGGGCTCTTGCTGCTGTGCTTCTGCCATGCTTGCCAGCGCCTACACTGATAGCAATTTCTGGACTCTATAGGTCTGTCTGGACAACACAGCAACCACAGAGAAGGAGCTGGACACTGTGGAAGTGCTAAAAGCAATTCAGAAAGCCAAGGAGGTCAAGTCCAAACTGAACAACCCAGAGAAGAAGGTGGGTCTTTGTGAGGGAGGCGGGAGGAGCCGTGAGGAGCCAGCCTCACTGGAAGGAAGGAGCTGGCTCGCAGTGGAACTAGGCCGTGGGGGGACTCAGGGCCAGCGACTCCTGGCCACATCCCTCCAGGGCTGCATGACCTTGGGCAGGTCATGCCCCGTGTGTTCTCATCTGTAAAATGGGGGTGGTGATAGTACCTGCCGCGTGGTGTTGCTGAGGACTAGGTGACACTGCCTTCACTATCACCAATGTGTGTGAGAACCAATGAGCCTCTTCCTCCTCAACCCTGGTGATGTTCTGTTCTTCCTGATCTTTCTCTTCTCTCCCGGGCTGATTCAAGCACTCTTCCTCAGGTTGGTGAGGATTCCCGGCTCTCAGCTGCCCCCTGCATCAGACCCAATGGCTCCCCTCCCACTGTGGCTCCCACCTCTGCCTCCCTGCCCCAGCCCGTCCTCTCCAACCAAGGTAATCATGTATGTATCTTTTCTGCTAAGCAGAGCCACACAGGCCCTGCCTGGGCCCCCTGGCTGGAGTAGGGGAGAGATGTCGGCACCTACTCCTTACAGGGTGCAGACACAGGGAGGATGCGGTGCTATCTGCAGGCTAGCTGCTCTTGGGGGTGGTATATGGTTGGGGGTGCCTGGCCTGATTTCAGCTCTGCTTAATGAGGACCCCCAATTGCTCTGATGCCTACACCCAGTTCTTCTAGGATACCATGGGTGTGTAATGGGGCCCTGGGGCTGCCCTTGAACAGGCTCAGGGCTGCTGCTCATAAGGACTCTGCTCCCCCTCAGGGAGTGTGGGTGGATTGGCTCCTTGTTCACGGGAAGCCAGGACTTGTTAATTTGCTGAGTTGGGTGCCCTGATCCCTGCGTGGGGAGCTTTCTTTTATCATCGCCTCATCTCTGTGGCTCTCATGGTGTGACCCAGCCCCAAACACTGTGTTTGTGGGGCCAAGATGGGCTGTCTGTGGACCCATGGAAGACCAATCCCTTTCACCCGCCCACTGTCTTAGCATTTTCAAAGGGCTTTCACCTCTGAACCCAGGCATCCTCGGAGATGAGTGAGTGAAGCAGGTCCCATGAGAGTGTCTGCTGGCCCGGCCCCCACGGAAGAGGGGAGGGTGTGCCGTCCCGAGTGGAGTCAAGGCTTGGGACACACAGGAAAGAACGCCACCCGCCCGCCTGGGCTCCTGGAGACGCAGAACTTGGTGTGAGGTCTTGGGAAAACAGTTTGACCCTGTGTTTAAGAGCCAGAAAAATGTTCCTACCCCTTGACCTGGTAACCCCACTGCTGGGGACTTTATCTTAACGGGATAAGATAACGGGAAGGGGGAAGTGAAATGCTCACTGCAGCATTATTTACGCTAGCAAAACATGGGATGTGACAAACATCGGAGGATGACAGGGGGCTAAGCTGTGGTGCTGAATACACTGCAGCCATCACTTCAGAGAGAGGGAGACTGGGTAGGAAGAAGGGGAAAGTGCTTAGGTTTAAGTCCAAAAGCCCACCACAAGGCAGTGCACCCAGGTTACAGCCGTGAGATATGAGAGAGATCATGGGAATGGATGGTGACGTTAGGTGCCAGATTGATTGTCGATTTGCTTTTGTAACACTCTTAACTGAGAAATTTGGGGTTTATTTTTTTACATAAAAGGGGAGAGGAATTTGTATCACTGAAGATGCTTCCCTGACCCCGTCTCCTGGTGTGGGGCCAACGCCCTCTTCGGGCCCCACAGCCCCATGCCGCCCCGTCGCAGCACTGTCAAGCCTGCGGAGGAACCGCGTGACTAGGCTCCTGGGGGACAGAGAGATGCCGCTGGTCCTCGAGGCCAGTCCCGAGCGGGTTCTCAGTCAGCATGTGTTGAATCACTGAGTGAGTGAACCAGCAAAGAGCAAGCTGGTAAAGAGCAGGCTGCGGGCGGGATGAGGGAGCATCTGCCCCCAAGGCTGCAGCTGCAGGCAGCCCCCCCTTTGGTGGTGAAGCCTCTGCACCAGCCAGGCCCAGGCCTCAGCCCTGGTCCTCAGCCCCACTCGTGGGGACGTGCCACATAGTGGCTCGCCGTAGTCTGTTCCCCCTTTTCCCAGCTACCGGACATTTAGACATCGTCTCCAGATTTGCACCTCTTATAAATAAAACTGTAGTGGATGTCTTTGTGTGCACATCTCTTTCCTTTTTGTGAGCAACAACAAAGGTCGGGCCCCTGTCTAAGCATTCTCCTGATGCCCCCTGTCCTGTCCTCTTAGTGGCCGTTTCTGACCACTTGTTTGTATGGACCATGGTCCAGGAAGGAAGCAGAGAGACTGTCCCTATCCATATTTCCTCGGCTCCAAACAGGGCTGGGGGGTGGGGAGTGGTAAGAAAATGTTGCTTTTTTCTCATTGTTGTGGGGAATCCACAGATGTTTGTGTTCAGCCACGTGCTACTGGATCTTACCTGGATGAGCAAGGATTTCTCCTTAGTGGGAGCAGCTTTGCTCCCGGCCTGATTCCATAGAAGTGAACATGTGAATAAACTGAATGCTCAGGGGCCTGCCTGAAGGGGGCACTGTCCAGCTAACGCCAGGCCACTGTCATCTCAGGAGCTGTTAGCCAGCTTATCAGAGCCATGGAGGATTGTGACTGATAGGGGCTGACGTGCAAAATGCCATGGTTGATTCTTCAGCGGAAGTTCAGGGGGCTGAGAGGAGGCCATAGAGAAATGGTTAGGAGCAAGCACCTGGGGGTCGGTCAGCTGAGTTTGCACCCCACCTTCCCTGGCTATGTTCCCTCAAGTAACTTGTAGCCTCTCTGAGGCTCTATTTTCTCTACTGTAAAGTGGATATATTCTACTTCATCGATTCTAAGATGCAGACATTTCCAGCTTGTGAATTCTCTGAAATTGAGATGCATCTTTCAGTCTGTGGTGTCTCATAGTTGCTGTCAGCCAGCTGGTATTCGTGACGGAGTTGTGTGAAAACCTTCCATGGACACCTGCTAAGATCAAGATGGCACCACATCCATGCATCTTAGATTTGATGAACTGTGGTAAATAACGAGAGGTGTGCGTGAGCTAACACTGGGGAAGTGCTTAGCACTGCTCCTGGCTCATCAGAAACGGTCAGTAAGGGCTTCCTTTTTCCGAGTCCTCATTGGGGGGGTTTCGAGATGACCAGGACAGTACCCCTGAGAAACTTGGAGCCTCTTGGGGAGCTGAGTTGTACGGCCAGGGGGGAACAGAGCAGAATGATTTGGGGGCATTTATAGAAGGGAGAGGTATGTCTAGAGCAGAGAGAGTTTTGCAGTGGAGGTGGTGTGAGGTGAATCTCAAAGGATGAGTAGGATCTGAGCATGTGAGGGAGGAGAGAACAGTGCGCTTCTTGCATGGCTGTGTGCCTGCTGCCCTTGCTGCCTGTGCATAGCCCCTGCTGGGGGCGGGTGCCTGGGCTTGAGCCATCTGCCTGCCTAGCCCATGGGCAGAGGACTTGGGCTGCGTGAGTTGTCCTGTCGCCAGGTAGCAGCTGAGCTGGACAAGGGTCTGTGACCTCTGGAGGAGCTCTGGGGGCTCTGAGTTATTTCATTGGGCCATGGTGACTGGTGGTAAAGCCAGGCTATGGAGGCAAGCCCTGGGCTCCTCCAGACCTGCAAAACGGGCTTGATGACCAGTGTTCACCCAACTAGCCGCCTTAGGAAAATGTTAGAAAAGGCCCTGCCCTCCACCAGTCTAGAAAACATCTGGAGTGAAGTAACAGGCCCAGGCATGCTGTATTCATAAAACAGCCCGAGCAGGATTTAAAAACACTGTGTGTCTCTGGGCTGCATGAGTCAGAGTGCACTGTCCATGGGAGGTGGCCCGGGAGGGTCAGTGGGTTACGTCCTGTGGGAAGCAGGCCACGAGTGCCAGGCACGGGTTGTCCTCGCCAGCCCTGGAGGAAAATGGAGCCTGTAGGAAGGCCCAGCCTTCTGTGTGAGGGGTCCTGTGCCGTCCTCTGTCTGCAAAGCTCCACAGAGATGTCAGGTTGGCGGGATGGGGCCACATTCAGTCATTTCCCTGGGAAGAGGCTCTAGGAGTGAACACATATAAGGCTCTTGATGGACATATTGCCAAACTGCTCTTCCGACGGGTGGGCCAGCTTGCACCCCAGTGCCCACATCTGCCCAGTTAGGCCGAGTCCGGGCTGTGCAGTCAGTCTGACCTTTGCAAAAGTGCGAGACAAAACTGGTGCCTTGTTCTAGCTGGCCCATCTATGATTACTTGTGAGAGTGAGCATTGTTTCGTATGTTATATCCATTGGCTCTTCTTTTGTGGAATGTCTGTCCGTTCTTCGCAGTCTCCTAATTGGGTTTCCAACTTTCTCCCCCATTTTTGTCATTTGTAAGAGCCTTTTATGGATTAAAGATACAAATTTTTGTCCAATATTGCAAGTACTTTTTTCTCATTTCATTTGATTTTGATTTATGTTACATTTCTTTTTTTACTTATAGAAGTTTAGTTTTTATGTAGTCAAATCTCAGTTTCTTCCTTTGGATTTAGGCTTAGAAAGTCTCTCCCTACCCTGAGATTAGATAAGTAGTCATTTGTTCTTTCTTCAAGTTATTTTAAGATTTCAGTTTTAACATTTTCTTCTGTAATTCATGTGCTGGGTTTAGGGGTCTGACTAGGCCCCAGCCATGCCAGTAGCCCAAGGCCCCAGCCCATTTGTTGAAAGGCTGCTCTCCCTGCCCCACCCGCCCATCCCTGGTCTCTCCAGGAATCATGTTCGTGCAGGAGGAAGCCCTGGCCAGCAGCCTCTCGTCCACCGACAGTCTGACTCCCGAGGACCGGCCCATTGTCCGGGGATGCTCTGATTCCTTGGAATCCATCCCTGCGGGACAGGTAACGCCCCACCCCCACCCCCCACCCACTACTTCTGGGGGTTGGTTACCTCTGCAGGTCACTCTTCCACCTGGAAGTAGGTGGTGGCCTGGCTGGAGGTGTGGCAGATGCTGCCAGTGCTTGGTGCACCCTGCTTTGTGGTTAGGGTCTGTGTTCAGCCTCCTCTCTCTCTCTCTCTCTGTTGATGGGAACAGCCGTTTCTCTCTCATTTTCTCACTGGGCCCTGGGGGGCAAAGCCAGATGACCCTTAGCCCATGTAAGCAGACTGCCCTGGGGAAGGCAGTTCAGAAGGCCCTAGAGGGGCTTGTTTGGGTTCCAAACCCAACAGGAAGTGTTTCTCCCCTGCTGCCTGGTACCCCTGGGCCATTCTGCCCATTCCCACTTGTTACCCTAGTAGTCTTGGACGTACTGTGACTCCAGCTCCTCCTCTATGACAGCTGAGGGTTCTGGAGCTTTTTCCTGTGTCCTGGGAAGAGAGAGGTGGAAGGCAAGTGTGGTGTGAGTGGCTCATTTGCCGTGTGTGTGTGAAGGGTGCTTGGTACTGGGTCTCCCTCCAGCCCCATCTCTGTTCAACAACACCAGGTGGTGGCTTTGTGACTCTGAGGCAGTTTGCAGTGTCCTTGCTCTGTCCCAGCACTCCACGGCGCTCTCTCCCTTCACCCTTCACCCTCCCAAGGGTCACACAGTAGGACGCTCCGAGCCCTAGGTTTTTCCTGCTGCCCAAAGACCGTTGGGAGGGCCTTACCAGGCACTTGAAGCAGCAGCCTCTGCTCACTGCATCATCTGCTGGCCAGTTTCCAAATTGGTAGACTGTCCACGTGGACCCTCCAGGGTGGCACAAGGAGCACTTGGATGCCAGACCCAGAGGCACAAACTGAGCTGCAGAGCAGCAAGAGGCTCTGGCCCAGGGGTTGGGAGCATGGGCTGGGGTCAGACAGACATAGGTGGGAATCTCAGCCCTGCTGTGCACTGGCAGGATAACTGGTGAGTCTCTCTCCCTCTGGGCCTCAGAATCCACCCGAGTGGAGCCTCCCACAGGGCGGTGAGGGAGGGTGGGGTGCCTGGCTCGGTCCAGCGCCCAGTAAATGCCAGGGAATGGTTGCAACAGATGGGGGCTGACCGCATTTCCTTCTCTGTCAGGCACCTTCCGATGATTTAGGGGACGTGCCAGGAGCTGTTGGCGGTGCAAGGTAAGGAAGAGGCTGAGAAGGCATTCTGGGCCTTCCACATACCCTCAGCTGTGCGCTAGTGGTAACCAGTTGGATTTTGTTAACAGTCTGTTCACAGAGTCCTTCAGAACTGTTTCTTCCTTTAAATAAATAAACAGATGGGATGGCTTCTGGTCTGTTTCCAAATTCTAATGCCTAAACTTTGCCTGACACATGTTCTCCTACACTAGGGGTCAGCAGATCAAGGCCAGTTTGGTCCACAGCCTGTTTTGTACAGCCTGTGAGCTAAGAATGATTGTTTCACTCTTAAAGGGGTGTTAAAATAGAAGATGATGTGGATGGGGTGGTCCCCAAAGCCTGCAGTGTTTACTCTCTGACCCTTTACAGAAGAGGTTTCCCAACCCTGTTCTACATAGCGTTTTCACGAGGGCAGTAGTGGCCAAGAGGAGCTTGAATTTAAATGTGAAGGTCCTAAGACCCACCTGGCCCACTCCCTGAAGGCCTCTGGGAGCCCCTGAAGGGAACTGTTGTCAACAGGTGAGCTCATGCCCCTGAGCACTCATTGCCTTTGGGGCTCACAGCCAGCATCTGAATAACAGAGGTCTTTGTGGTGCTTTTGTTGGGGGGCCCATGTGGTATGGGCAGGACTGCACTGGAGGCCTGTGGTCTGAGCCCTGGGAGTGTGGCCTCAGTAAACTGGGGGTCCCAGCCTTCCGGCACCACGGCCTCCCCCTGGTGCTTGTCCTGGGAGCGGGCTCAGCTGTTTAGGAGGCGCGAGAGACCCATGAGTGCAGCAACAGGCTCCAGATGTGGGAGGTGTGGGTGTCACAGCCCAGCGTGTCACTGACTTGGCCTTTCCCCACACAGCCCAGAGCAGGCAGAGCCTGAGGTCCAGGTGGTGCCTGGGTCTGGCCAGATCATCTTCCTGCCCTTCACCTGCATTGGCTACACGGCCACCAACCAGGACTTCATCCAGCGCCTAAGCACGCTCATTCGGCAGGCCATCGAGCGGCAGCTGCCCGCCTGGATCGAGGCTGCCAACCAGCGGGAGGAGGGCCAGGGCGAGGATGACGAGGAGGAGGAGGAGGAGGAGGAGGATGTTGCTGAGAACCGCTACTTTGAAATGGGGCCCCCGGACGTGGAGGATGAAGAGGAGGGTGGCCGAGGGGAGGAAGAGGAGGAGGAAGAGGAAGAGGAGGGCGAAGAGGAGCGCCTGGCCCTGGAGTGGGCCTTGGGCGCAGACGAGGACTTCCTGCTGGAGCACATCCGCATCCTCAAGGTGCTCTGGTGCTTCCTGATCCACGTACAGGGCAGCATCCGCCAGTTTGCCGCCTGCCTCGTGCTCACCGACTTTGGCATCGCTGTCTTTGAGATCCCGCACCAGGAGTCACGGGGCAGCAGCCAGCACATCCTCTCATCTCTGCGCTTCGTCTTCTGCTTCCCGCACGGCGACCTCACCGAGTTCGGCTTCCTCATGCCGGAGCTGTGTCTGGTGCTCAAGGTGCGGCACAGTGAGAACACGCTCTTCATCATCTCAGATGCCGCCAACCTGCACGAGTTTCACGCTGACTTGCGCTCGTGCTTCGCCCCGCAGCACATGGCCATGCTGTGCAGCCCTGTGCTCTACGGCAGCCACACTAGCCTGCAGGAGTTCCTTCGCCAGCTGCTCACCTTCTACAAGGTGGCGGGCAGCTGCCAGGAGCGCAGCCAGGGCTGCTTCCCTGTCTACTTGGTCTACAGCGACAAACGCATGGTGCAGACGGCCGCCGGGGACTACTCGGGCAACATCGAGTGGGCTAGCTGCACGCTCTGCTCAGCCGTGCGGCGCTCCTGCTGCGCGCCCTCTGAGGCTGTCAAATCTGCCGCCATCCCCTACTGGCTGCTGCTCACGCCCCAGCACCTCAACGTCATCAAGGCCGACTTCAATCCCATGCCCAACCGCGGTACCCACAACTGTCGCAACCGCAACAGCTTCAAGCTCAGCCGTGTGCCGCTCTCCACTGTGCTGCTGGACCCCACGCGCAGCTGCACCCAGCCTCGGGGTGCCTTTGCTGATGGCCATGTACTTGAGCTGCTTGTGGGCTACCGCTTTGTCACTGCCATCTTCGTGCTGCCCCATGAGAAGTTCCACTTTCTGCGCATCTACAACCAGCTGCGGGCCTCGCTGCAGGATCTGAAGACAGTGGTCATTGCCAAGACCCCTTCCACCAGGGGCAGGTCCCAGAGCCCCCTTGTGGATGGCCAGCCTGCTGAAGGCAGGGCCAGGTAAGACTGAGCACAGGTTCATGGGGGCTGATGTGTGCCCAGGGAGTTCATGGCACTATGTCTGAGCCCACTCACCCCAAACCAGATCTCTAGCATCTGCGCATGTGAGTGGGCCCAGAGTGGGAGACTTTCACTCTGAGGCCCAGGAGAGCTGTCTTTTCACAAAGGCCCGGGCTGGCCCAGTCTCCTGCCACTTAAGGTCCTGCATGGCTGGGTCCCTGGGCTCCTGCCACCAGTGCAGGACAGGCTGAGGGGCTGCCCCGACCCTTGCCTGGCCCTCTCTGCTCTGCTCCACTCCACTGGGCCCAAGCGTGGCCTCTAGGCATCATCCACTGCCCCTTCACCCCAAGGGCTCACAGTCCTGTGGTGGCTCTGTGGGCTGGGGGACTGCTTCAAGCACCACCCACCTCTGACACCCAGCTCCAAGCCTTACCCTGTTGGTGAGCCCCACACGCCTTCTCATGGAAGAACTGGGTTGCTGAGGGGCCCTTTCTTTGCATGTAATTTTATGAGTCTCTTCCAAAGGAAGCTGTTGGCTGGGAGCAGCAAGGTCTGAGTGTGTGAGCTGAGTGGTCACCTTGTGCAAAGCTCCTTTCCTTCTGGAGGGAGACTGAGGTACAGAGAGAAGAGGTGGCAGCCCTGTCCCCTTCTTCCTTGCTCTCCTCTCTTTCTCACTCTGCTCCTGCCTCCTGGGCTCCCTCCCCGGGTTTCCCTCAGGGCCACCTGGGGCTGGGGATAGAGGAGGCCTGTGGCAGGCACGATCACACCCACACTCACCCCAAGAGGGACCTTGTGCCCTTGTGGGTGCCCTGTCCCTGCCCCTAGCTTTCCGTGTGCTGGGGCTTCCCACACGTGCACCGGGAAGCCCTTCATTTGTCGGCCCTCCCGTCCCCTAAGACACGGTCTAACTCACTTTCTCTTGCATCGTGGTGGATAGTGGAGACCCTGTCCTTAGCCCAGCACCTCATGGGGCCTGCCTTCTCCTCCAGCCCAGCTCCCAAAGGGCTTCCAGCCTCTTCCTGGATGAGTCGAGCGCCTCTCTCATGTCTGGCTCAAGTCCCATGCCTTCCATAGAGACCCCCGATGCCTCCAGATGCTGGGGAACAGCTTGTGCCCAAGGTGGCCCTTCATGGCCGTCTTCCCATCTCCCTGTCCCTGTGCTGAGGCTTCAAGTGATGACACCTCGTCTCCATTTCCTTGTCGCCCCCAAGCCTGGCTGGAACCTGCCCACAGAGGGGACTGCGTGCGGAAGGCGGGTGCCCTGCTTCACCCTAGCAGACACCTCTCTGCCCCAGGACAGACAGCAGGAGGACAGCCCAGAGGCTTCTTGGGGGCGTTTGGCCCAGTGCAAGATCAGGGCTCCAGGGATCTCTCTCAACAGCTGGACTGTCCAGTAGACAGGATGACGTCCAAAAGACTCCCCTCAGCATGGGCGTGGGCACGTAGGCTGGTTGCAGGGGCCCCTCTAACCTCCGTGAGCTTTAAGGGTTCTAAGCATTGTTTGATCTTGTGTTTGGAACAGACCAGTGAAAACCAGTGTGGCCGTGTACAGTGGTGGCCAGGTGGGGTGAGAGCCTGGGCCACCTGAGAAGGACCCAGAGGCAAACCGAGGGGCCGTTTGAGTTTTGGGTTCTCACCTCTGCGTGCACTCAAGTCCCAGCCCTGGGCACCTGGGGTTGTGCTCTGGGCTCTGGAGTGGCATTTCTGGTGCTTCTACCCCCTTCTCAAAATAAGTTTGCAGTCCATGGGCCATGTGTATCTGGCTGTCCCAGCTCTCGGGTGGCAGACGGCCTGTCTTGCCCCCATCTGCCTATCTCCCTCCCGAGAGAAAGGGCCTGGGCACTTTCCCTCTACTGTTTTGTCTTCCCATAGGGAACCTGGTGATGAAATCCCAGGTGACCCCAGAGGTGGCATGTGGTGCACATGTTCCCCCTGTACTCTGAGGTTGCACATGTGTTATGAATCTCCCTTTGGGGGTCCACATATTAATATGGTGTTTCTGGGGGGATTGGGAGATGCAGCAATGACCACCGTCCCCAAGAGGCCCCAGCAGAGGCTCCAGCTCCAGCCCCAGTGGAGACACCGGCCCTGGCCCTGGCCCCAGTGGAGGTCCCAGCTCCAGTCCTGGCAGAGGCCCCAGGCCCAGCAAATAACCCAGCAGAGACCCCAGCTCCGGCCTTAGTGGAAGCCCCGGCCCCAGCAGAGGCCCCGGTGCAAGCTGAGGCGTCTGCCCAGTACCCAAGCGAGCACCTGATCCAGTCCACCTCGGAGGAGAATCAGATTCCTTCGCACTTGCCCGCCTGCCCATCGCTCCAGCACATTGCCAGCCTCCGGGGGAGCACCATCGTTGAGTTCTTCCACAGCAGCATTGCCGAGGTAGTGGCCGGGCGCTGGTCTCGCTGGCTGGCGCTGGTCTCACTGGCTGGCGCTCACATGGAGAAGGGCGGCACAGTCGGTCCTGGGGGCTGAGGCAGGGCTTGCCTTGGGTCAGCCTCAGGTTCTCAGACTTCTCTGTGCTGGCTTTTTCCCCCAGTTTCTGCTGTTCACAGCTTTGAGGACCTGGGTAGGGAGGTCTTGGGCTGCCCTCCCCTGGCCAGTTGTCCTCTCTGTCACCACCTCCCCCTGTGGCCACTCCTAGCCTCGGGCCCCAGGCAGACCCCACTGCACATCCATCTCCCACCCCTCAATTCCTCTCTGCCTCTGAGTTTATAAATACATTGACAAGATGCAGCGAAGGCCCTGCGTCTCCCTATTGGAGGCTGTGGTCCTGTCACCAGGGCAGTGGGGCTGACGGGGTGCACAGTCTAGAAGAAAAGATGCATGCCCTGCCCAGCCCTACTCTGCTACAGGCCCAAACCCAGTCATTCTGTGTCCAGGTTGAAAACGAGGAGCTGAGGCACCTTATGTGGTCCTCAGTGGTGTTCTACCAGACCCCGGGGCTAGAGGTGACTGCCTGTGTGCTGCTCTCCACCAAGGCTGTGTACTTCGTGCTACACGACGGTCTCCGCCGCTACTTCTCAGAGCCACTGCAGGGTAGGCACCGAGGCCTGCTGGTGCCCGGGAGCTCGGAGCACGTGCCTGAGGAGAGAGGCTGGGCCCCATGTCTAGAGCCAACTCTGTGGTCTCAGGCAGCAGCAACTCAGCTGCACTGGGCCGAGAATCCCTTGTCTGAGGAAGGGAGGATAATGGCGCTTTCTTCCTGGAGCTGTCTTGAGGGATCTAAGGTCAGACGTGAAGGGAACTGGCTGTGACGAGGGGGGTTGGGCAGCTTCTGCCCCTTAGGGCAGTGGGAGCCTTAGCTAATGGCCTGTTGTAGGGCTCCCAGTGACCACTGAGCCAGGTGAGGCTCAGATCATGGAATGCATTGCCCTTGAGGCCTTGTGTGCCTAGAGGCAGTGGTAGCTCCTTGCCAGGCCTCAGCAGGCCAGGCTGGCCAAAGGGACCCGTTCCTACTGGATGCAGCTGTGCACTTGGGACACTCACAGTCGCCTGGCACAGCCATCACCGTGCTCAGTCTCTTTCTCTCCATCACAGATTTCTGGCATCAGAAAAACACCGACTACAACAACAGTCCTTTCCACATCTCGCAATGTTTTGTTTTAAAACTCAGCGACCTGCAGGCAGTCAACGTTGGGCTTTTCGACCAGTATTTCCGGCTGACGGGTGAGTGACCACTGTGCTTTGACCTATTTTGGGTGAAGAGCAGTGTCACCAGTGGGCTTCCACCTTCCACGTTTGGGTGCGTTATCAAAAGCAGAGTTATCTCTGCTCGCGAGAAGGTTCACCGGGGCGAGAGGAAGCAGCTTCAGGAACTGCTGAGAGTGCAGAACTCACCCGGGGGCTCGGGGCGGGGGCGGGGGCCGAGGCAGCTAAGTGCTGGGCGGGCAGGCAGAGCTGGGCCCTGGGCTCACGGGCAGGATGTTTCTGACTCATACTTCCTGCAGAGAGAGAGCTAAGCTCTTTCCCTAATGCCTCTGTGTCCACTTCCAGAAAAATGTCACAGCCCTTCCGGCCTGAGAAATGGCCATCTCCCAAGGCCCCTGATGCTTTCCCAGGTGGGCCTGGTCCTGTGGTGTTCAGGTTCGGCTGACCTGCTGGAGACTAGAGATGGCTCCAGGGGCAGGGACAGGGCTAGGGGAGCGGCAACTTGCAACCATGACCAACTCCTTCTCCCACAGGCTCCTCCCCACTGCAGGTGGTGACCTGCTTGACGCGGGACAGCTACCTGACACACTGCTTCCTCCAGTACCTCATGGCTGTGCTCTCCTCACTGGAACGCACGCCCTCGCCTGAGCCTGTTGACAAGGACTTCTACTCCGAGTTTGGAAACAAGACCACAGGTACCCCGACCCAACTCAGGCCGCAGACAGGCCACCTGGGCTGACGTCATGGGCTCCTCACGAACCTCTTAGGGCTCCAGCAGGCCCCAGAGCACCTCTCTGTGTCCCAGAACCCTCTCTGCCTCTGTCTCTCTTACTTTATCTCTTTTCTTGCTTAGCCTGTGGGGGATTTCCGTGGGCTTTTCCATGGTAGAGTCTCCATCCCAGCCAAACTCTCAGCCATCTGGCAGATGCATCTCAAGTGTCAGCTCTGCCCTGGGCTGCTGGCCTCTGGGTATCTGCTCAGGCCCTGGGGCTTGGGGCGCTGTCTCCCAACCTCGGACAGACAGCTGCTCATGTTGCTGTTTCTGGGTGGCTCCCAGCTCCGCCAAAGGCCAGTTGCAGGCTCCAGCCCTGGTGGGCATCTCTCTCTGCAGGGAAGATGGAGAACTACGAGCTGATCCACTCGAGCCGCGTCAAGTTCACCTACCCAAGCGAAGAGGAGATCGGGGACCTGACATATATCTTGGCCCAGAAGATGGCTGACCCAGAGAAGGCACCGACCCTCAGCATCCTGCTGTATGTGCAGGTCTTCCAGGTGGGCACACCACCACCTGGGCGCTGCAGGGGCATGCTGCGCCCCAAAACTCTCCTGCTCACCAGCGCCGAGATCTTCCTCCTGGATGAGGACTTCGTCCACTACCCACTGCCTGAGTTCGCCAAAGAGCCACCACAGAGGGACCGGTACCGGCTGGACGACGGCCGCCGTGTCCGGGACCTGGACCGCGTGCTCATGGGCTACCAGACCTACCCACAGGCCCTTACCCTTGTCTTTGATGACGTGCAGGGCCAGGACCTCATGGGCAACGTCACCCTGGACCACTTTGGGGAGGTGCCAGGTGGCCCGGCCAGAGCCGGCCAGGGCCGTGAGGTCCAGTGGCAAGTGTTTGTCCCCAGCGCCGAGAGCCGCGAGAAGCTCATCTCACTGTTGGCCCGCCAGTGGGAGGCCCTGTGTGGCCGAGAGCTGCCTGTCGAGCTCACTGGCTAGCCCAGGCCGCAGCCAGCCCTCGCCCTCCGTGTCTGGCCTGGCATCCTTAGCAGGCATTCTTTGTTCTTTTTAAAGTGATTTCTCTTCCCTTTTGGTACCTTCGTCTGAATGTCCTCCCAGAGAACGTGAACATGCATGTTCAGCTGATTCTTTCCAATTCTGGGAGTGACAGCACCAGCCCCTCCAGGGCCTCTGTGTGCCATCAGCCTCTCGTGGGTGTATTGCCTGCCCTGGTGCGGCATCACCCAGCGCACCAGTGTTGTGTCTTGTGTTGTGGGACCGTTGTTAACATGTGGCACCGTGGGCCTGATTTACTCTGTTGCGCGTCCTTTCCTGAAATGTTGAGTCCAGTCTTGTGGCTGTAGCTGTCATTGTGGGCATTTGCTGCTAATCGTGAAGCTGGCAGCAAAATGTACATTGGAAGCTCCCTCCCTGTGTGGTTTTCCAAAGTGGAGGTGTCTCCTGGTCCAGACAAGTGGGAGAGCCCCATGGGGGCAGGAGTCCCCTAGGCCTTGGGGCTGAGGGGTGGGGGCAGGGGACCTAGAGCTGCCAGCACCAAGTGTGATTCCTGTTGCCTATTTTCTCTATTCCAATAAAGCAAAGTTTGACACAGTCTTGGTCTTCTATTTCAAGGGTCACTGGGGTCTCAGTAGAGCATTGGCCCAGCGCGTGGTTGGCCTGAGGGAGAGGGTGCCCTAGAGACGCAGGGAGGTGCGATGTTAGGGGAAAGGGAGGAGGGAGGAGGCAGGAGAACATGAAAGGCAAAAGGAGCGGCTCTCCCAGGGCCAGATGCTGCTCGGTGGCACTGGAGTCTGGGGTGGGGAGGTGCGAGGGGAACTTTGGATAGGGCCATGCTCGGCTATGGCTAAACCACAAGCATCAGTACCTGAGTGTGAAACTCCTCAAGGCACCCCGGCTCACTGCCCTTCTGCCTCCTGCTGGTCTGGACTGTCACACCTGGATCCAGCCCTACCTGAAGGTGCAGCCTGTGGTGAGGGTAGGCTCAGAGTCTGGGATTGTTTATTGTGTGGGCTCTGGGGTCTCACGAGATGGCCCCCAGGGGGAGGGCCTGTGGGAGAGTGGCCCCATTCCCATCTGTCTGGGTTCATGTCCTCAGAGACATGGGGGTTGCCTCAGGGAGCCCTGCCGAGGTAGGACCTGGGATTTCTTTGGGACCCAGCCCCCGTGCCCCACCCTTCCTCAACCCATTCATACCCCCAGCACAGGGCCCTTGAGCCCCCCTCGCCTCCCACTCTCGTCCTGGCCCAGTCAGGAGCCTCAGCCCAAGACCGCGAGGCCATTTGGCGAGATTTGCGGGGAGGTGAGTGGAGAGTGGCCAACCCCGCTCCCAGGCTTCTCAGTTTTCCGTTGGTGGCAGCAGAGCAGGGATCCTGGCCTGGAGGACCCATCGCCCTCAGGAAGTCTGGGGAGGCTGGGGGAGCCACCAAGGGGAGGGTCTCCCTACTTACCCCCAGCCAGATCTCAAAGACCAGCCCTATGGCCCCTCCAACTGGTGGGGGGTGGGGGCAGGTGACAAGACGTCCCCCAACCAGGCCTTTATCAAAGGCCTTTATGAATGTCCACCTACCTCTCTCCGTCTCAGTTATGTCATCTGTCAACAGGATAATGACGACCAGAGGCAGGGTCCACCACGCCCAGGCCTGGCACACAGAGGTCTCACCACCTGGGCTGCTGTTCCAGACCCCACAGCCCAACGTGTAACAGCTGACCCCAGCCTGGATCCGCGAGGACAGGACCTATTGAGGGGAGGCTCTGCAGGCAGCAGACCTGGGATTGGGTCTTAACACTAAATAGCTGAGCAACCTTAGATGACCTGCCTAGCCCATCTGAGCCTCAGTTTCCCCACCAGTAATAAAATAATGAAAGTAACTGCCTTCACTCGTTCATTCATTCATTCATTTGTTTGTTCATTCCACAAATCTGTATTGAGCATCTACTATATGAACTAGCACCGTCCCTGCTCTCCCATAGCTGACATTCTAGTGGGAGACAGAAAATGAACTAAATAAACCAGTATCAGCTGGTGGCCAGTGCTACAACGAGATGAAAGTTGGTGACCTTTAACCTGAGGCAACCCTGCGGTAAGTCTGAGAGGATCTGGGGTAACCGCAGCACCAAGGGAGCTTGCTTGGCATGGTTAAGGAGTAGAAAGGCCCACATGGCTGGAGCAGCGAGGAGGGGAGCAGGCGACGAGGTCAGAGAGGCTGGGGCCCGGTGCGGAGAGGGGTTTGGAGTGCAGTGGGCTGCTGAGTGGAGGACGGATCCAGGAGGGAGGGGTACTGGCTGCAGGGAGAGCACTGAGGAGGCCCCTCTGGTAAAGGAGGGAGGAGCAGGGACACGGTGGGGGTCAGGCGGTGGAGGTGGGCAGGCAGGTGAGAAGAGGAGCGGTCAGACGCGCCGTCCACTTAGCACAGAGCCTGGCGGGGAGTGGGAGTCCTGACGTACCCTCCGCAGTAGGAAAGGTGAGGCGGACAGACCTGATTCGGGGGCTGCCCTATCCCTAACCACCAGAGCTCTCCAGTGCCTCTGAATGGAACGTGCTGGGCTTGCAGACCCTTGGGTGGGGAGTTGTTTGTATTTGCATTTGAATTACCTCTGATAGACCCCAGGCTTGTGGCTAATGGGGGGCTTGGAGGCTGTGATGCCGGGACGAGGGTCCCGGGTCAGGAAGCCCCAAGCAGCGCTCAGGCCATCCATGCAGGGGTCAGTGGCCAGCACCTTCCCTTCCGCCTGCAGGCTGCTGATACGCAGGAGGAAATCCTGGCGGGTTCCTGTGGGGGTGAGCTGGCGGGGCCTCCGGACTGCTTTTAAAGCGACTGCCTGCCCCATCCCGCCTACCCGCCCTGTGCCTGCCTCCTAGAGCTCATTCCCCACGCCGGCTGTCCTGACTCTGTCCCGGACAGCGTGCGCACCAGCCGCCGTCGGCCATGGCAGGGCCCCGCGGCCTCCTCCTGCTCTGCCTCCTGGCCTTCTGCCTAGCAGGCTCCAGCTTTGTCAGGGGGCAGAAGGTGAGTGTGAGCCACTTGCAGAGGGGCATGGTATCCAGGCCCTGCCGGCCAGTGGTGGGAGCAGGGAGGGAGCGCACACAGATTGCATGGGCCTGCCTGGGGGCACACGGGGCAGCTGGTACTTGTCTGACCTCCTCGGAGCAGGACCAGAGGGCCAGGCTGTTGTGCCCACCTCCGCAGGCTGAGGTCTGTGTCTGGTTGCTTGGGGTAGCAGGGGTGTGTCGGCCTGCCCTCCTCTAACTGTGCCCAGCTGGCCGGCCGTGTAGTGTGGACAGCTGTCCCAGTGCTCCCCAGTCTGAGGGTGACAGGTACTGAGCTGGGCCCATCCTCCTGCCCTTCCTGCCCAGACTGAGGACGGGTCTGTATGTGGCCCTGACGTGAGGATCAGAGACGTGATCACCCGCAACCCTCGTGGGGATCACAAACTGAGACTCACATGGAACATATGTGTGGTACGGGTGTGTGTGCACGTGTGTGTACCTGTGTCCGGCCCCAAGAGTGCCCAGAGGCAAAATGATGTCTACTCACCTCCAGTCCCTCTGGGTCCAACAATAACACCGTCAAGCCTGAGAGCTGTGATTCTCAAGCACGCGCGCCTGGGCACACCGGCGTTATCCCCTCAAGTCCTCACAGCCCCTGAGGCATTGATCAGGGCTATGGGTCCTTTGTCCTCCACCTGAGGAAGCCAAGGCCCAAGGATGATGGAGACAGGTCAGGACAACTCTGAATTCCCCATCCAGCCACGCAGGATGAGCAGACAGTGTCCCGGTGTGTGGCTGTCAGGTCCATGTGTGCTGGTCGCCCCAAGGCTGCCTGCCTGTAGGTCCACCCAGGTCCACCTCTCACAACATTGTCCCTACTGGAGTTTCTAGAAGAGCCTCCCACCCTGAGTATGAAGACAGAGTCACCTGGCTGAGGCCTGCCTCTGGGTGAGGGACCCCCTGTGAGGCTATGTTCATCTGATTCTTGAGGCAGCTGCTGCTGCCCTTCTCACTAACGGGCAGACTGGGCTACAGAGAGAAAAAGGGCTCGCCTCGGATCCCTCTGCCAGAGGGAACCGTGACAGGGACCCAGGCCCTTGCCACCACTGGGCTCTCTCTCGTCTCCTTACGGTCCCTCAGAGAAGGGGCAGGGAGAGGGGCCTCACCAGCTTTGGGGCCAGGTCAGGATTGGGGACGGGCAGATCTGAGGCTGAAAAGGTGACAGTGATGCTGGAAGAGCCAAGGGTCCCAGACTGTGCCGAGCCCTGCCGGTGGGTTCCTGCCCCCTCTGTGCCTCAGTTTCCCCGTGTGTACAATGAAGGGAATTTCAAAGACCTTGCCACCTCTTCTTGTTCTGGGAACAGGTGTCAGTGAGGGGCCTCTGGATGGAAAGTTTTCCTTGACAGAGACCTATGGCTCTGACCACCTGTAAGCCTGCATTCTGGGGCTGGCTCAGCCAGCCTGGGCCAGGGAAGAGGGTCCCAGGGTTTCTTGTGGGCGGGGACGCAGCAATGCCAGCCGCCTCTCACACACCCTCAGTCACTCAGCCCTCCCGGCACCCCGTGTAGCATGAGACCCATTGTAAATACTAGGAAACTGAGGCTCCGAGGGGAGGGGATGAACTCTGGCTCACACAGCCAGCGAGGGGCAGGAGCAGGACTCAGGCACACCCCAGGCAGTAGGGTAGGGGAAGCTTCCTGGAGGAGAGGGTCTTAGCGTCTGTCCACTCAACAGCCTTTTACCAAGCACCTCCTCTGTGCTAGGTGTGTGCTGATGCTGGTAGAGCCTGTGGTCTCCAGCTGGGATTTGAAGGCAGAGGGGCATTGATGTAGGGCAGGGGCAGGGGAAGCAGTCTGGGGGGCCCTTCTTCTCTGAGGGAGTTTGGGCTCTGGGTCCCGGGCCCCAGCTTGTGGGAATTTTTTCCACCCTCTCACAACAGGCTTAACACTTCATGTCTCCTCAACTTCCCCAGAGCGTCTATGTGGGAAGCAAACATTGCAAAATCGGTTCTGGATTGGGGTAGGGAGCGGGGCAGCATCCGCCTGGCTCAGGCGAGGCTTGAGGTGCCCCCAGGAAGAAGGCAATCTAATTCAGCGCTCGGCCGGGGTCCAGCCTCACTCCGCCCAGCAGGACCAGCAGTGAGACTGTGGGCTGGGGCTGCTAATGCTCCTTCCAGGCAGCCAGGCAGAGGGAGCCTAAGTGCCCACCTCCGGCGTGGTCCCCAGAGAAAAGTGTGAGTTGGCACCTGGCTTATCCATCGACCACCATTTCACACACATTTACACACTCAATATCCTGCGCATGAATGTCCACCACAGGACCCCAGGCTCCAGCTTCCTCCTGTGCCCATAACTTACTCGCCACTTCATCAAACCCTGCTCTGCCCAAGAGCGAGGACAGCGCTCCCTCACTCCCCTGAGCCCTTATTTAGGGCTGACCAACATTTGGCTGAGAGCTAGTCCCCAGGCCAGTGGTGGCTGGGCTGACAGCTGTGCTCAGCTGGCCAGGTGGCCCTCAGGGGAGCCCGCTGCCTGCCAAGCCTTTGCCCTGAGCCAGCAGCTGCCCGGCCCTGGAGTTACCCAACTTCCTAGTTGCTGCCTGGCTCAGCAAAGACCAAGCCTCGGGGTGGGGAATGAGACCACAACCCCCAACCCCACAGCTTGGTCTGAGGCTGCTCGCAGCAACTTCCCTCTTTGCAGACCGCAGAGGCATGAGCGGAAAAGGCCAAATCACAGCGACGGAGAGGCCGCCGGTGTCACCAGAAGAAAGTGTCGGGGCCCAGTTTCTCCTTTTCTCGTGCTTTGAGAGGCCACACATCTGTAATGTGGTTGAGGAAGAGCTCGCTCCCTGTGGATCATAGCGTGTTCAGCATTTTTTAGATGAGAACATCTTAGCTTCTCCTGGCTGTGCCCCAAGTCCCAGAAACCTCTCCTCCATCAAAACGCACCTTCCTATGGCCCCTTCTCCTGCATACAACCACAAGTTTAGCTTCCGTCCTTCCAGGGTATAGTGCTATAGGTTATTGGGCCTTAGTTGCTGTAAAGGTAGCCCCAGTGATGGTGGACTTGCCGGACTATGGCAGGCCAGTGAACGGGACTACAGGGCTTGGGCGTCCTTGGCACCCTCAGGTGACGGCCTCTTCTCCTGCTCCCGCCTCTGTTACCCATGCAGCAGCCCAAGGGCCCGTTTAAAACACAAACTGAGTCATGGGGCTGCCCCTGACTCTCCCTCACCTCTCTGGCCTGGCCGCCAGCCCCTTTCCAGCCTCTCCTCAGTTGCTCTCTGCCTGTCACACATGGTCGTTTGCTCCTTCCCATTCCCTGGCTTTTGCCTCTCCTGGCCCCTCTGCCAGAAGCACTGGCCCTGGCCAACTCTCATGCATCCTTCCAGTTCCAACTCAATTGTCACCTCCCCTGGAAAGCCACCTGGGCCTCCAGCCTGGGTCCTCTCAGCTCCCTCGCCATATGCATTGCCCATCTGATGATATCACAGTGTTGGGGCCATGGGCCAGGCCTGGGATCAGGGTTCAGGGAATGTGACTGCTTGGCCCAAATGCATGCAGACCCCTTGCATAGGTGGGCTCTCGCAGGCCAGCCTCTAGGGTCTGGGGCTGGCTCCCGGGTCTCTGACCCTGGGGCAGCAGAGAGAGCCTTGGGCTTGCTGAAAGGGTCATTCAACAGCAGGGTGGGCATATGCTCAGAGCAGAGCAATGGCTGGAGGGCCAGCCCCATGGTGAGTGGCTGAAAGCACACGTCCTGCCTATGCCCGGGAATTGAAGATGGAGTCACCACGTTCTCCTCCCAAATAGTGTCAGCCACATCATTTAGAGTTTTTTTTTATTTTTTTTAATTTTTATTTATTTATTTATTTTCCCCCCAAAGCCCCAGTAGGTAGCTGTACTTCATAGCTGCACACCCTTCTAGCTGCTGTATGCGGGACACGGCCTCAGCATGGCTGGAGAAGCGGTGTGTCTGTGCGCGCCCGGGATCTGACCCCGGGACGCCAGCAGCGGAGCGCGCGCACTCAACCACTAAGCCACAGGGCCGCCCCCTAGAGTTTATTTTTAAATGAAAAGTGAGAATGAGCACTAGGTTGAGAGTCCAAGTTCTAGTCCCTGATTCACACCCAGTCACTGGGTAGCTTTGCACAAGGGCCACCTGCCGGGGGTTCAGTTTTCTCATCTAAATGGGCTGAGGTGGAACAAAATGGCTAGATTCTCTCTGTGTCAGAAGGTATAGACTCTCAGGCTTCTGGGCATGCCTTTGGGGCCCTGGGCAGAGGTGCGTGGCTATGGACAGACTAGGGACAGGCTATGACAGAGGTCACTGTGGCAATGACAACCTGTGACAAACAGGTTTCCCCCAGTCTCTCAGGGCCTTCCTTGTCCTCTCTATCCCCACTGAACAGGTGGAAAACCAAGGCCTAGAGAGGGGTGCTAGGCCTTGCCACGATCAGGACAGAGTCAGGACTGGGTTCAGGGTCCAGGGTCCAGGCCTCTCACTCCAAACCCTACCCGTGGCCCAGGTTCGGTCCAGACGCTGTGACGTGAAGACCAAGTTTGTCACACACATGCCCTGCACCATGTGCCCCATCGCCAAGAAGCAGACGTGTCCCCCAGGCTGGCTTCGGGAGTTCCCAGGGAAGATATCACAGGACTGCCGGTGTGGACCCCCGCCTCCATCCTTGCCTGCTTCCAGGAGCATCTTGTGGGGTGGCAGGGGACCAGGGAGAGTCTGGCAGGCCTTGGGAGTGAGGGCAGGGACTCACTTATCCATGTGTCTGTGGGCCTCTCCCGTGGGGCAGATGTCAGCAGGGAGGAAGGAGTAAGAGGGCTGGGGCAGGTGGTGTTTATTGAGCACAACTGTATGCGAGCCCTGTGCTCATCTCTGGGCAGGCAGAAAGAGGGGAGGGGGAATGACCCGAGTGTGGGGAGGTGGGGGTAGGGCCGCAGGGTGGAGCCCCTCCTATCGCGTGCCCACCCACCTGCCTACCCTTTGTCCCCAGCTACGAGGTACAGCTGGGGGACTCTCTGGTGTCCATGAGCGGCTGCAGACTGGAGTGCTGGAAGGATGTGGTGCAGAAGGCCTGCTGCCCTGGCTACTGGGGGTCCGAGTGCTATGGTATGGGGGAGAAGGGAGGTCCCAGCCTTGCTTGTTACACCCCAGCCCCAACCTTCCCATCTGCAGCATCTGCCTGCATGCCCCGTCGTTCATTTAATGAATACTGAGAGCCAACACAGCTTGGCCGTCTGGCTCTGGCTGCCCCGGAGGAGGGGTCGAGTCTGGGGCTGCCAGAGCTGCTGGGGTCAGGGGTGAATTGAGAGTTCTTGGGGCAGAGCTGAGTTCTGGGGGTCCACAGAGTGCCCTGGGGAGGCTAAGACTCCATGCAACGGCCATGGGACCTGCCTGGATGGCATAGACAGAAACGGGACCTGCGTGTGCCAGGTATGGGCTGGGCAGGGCTGGGGTGGCTGGCAGAGGAGGGGCCACACTGACTTGGTGAATCCCTCCCCCAGGAAAACTTCAGTGGCTCAGCCTGCCAGGAGTGCCAGGACCCCAACCGGTTCGGGCCTGACTGCCAGTCAGGTAAGCACTGGCTGGGCAGGAGGGCAGAGCCAGTGTCCACCTGGGGCCTGTGGGGACCCATACACCAGCCCCCACCAGCCTCCCTCCCAGCCCCTCAGCCTCACACTTCCCCTCTAGGGATACGAGCTTTGCATCATCATACCTCCAGCCTTTGCACATGCTGTTCTTGGAGGCCTCCTCCAGGAAGCCCTCCCTAAACCCCAGGCTGGTGCCTCCCCTCAGCTCTCACCACACCTGAGCTCTGTACTCTTGAGGTTTTACCTGCTGGAATTGAGTTCTAGAAATGCAGAGGGCAGGGACTCGATGTCCCTGTGTGTCCCTGGCTGAGGCTGGGGTCCCGTCTGTCCCTGTGTGTCCGTCTCAGTGTGCAGCTGTGTGCATGGTGTGTGCAGCCACGGGCCACTCGGGGATGGAAGCTGCCTGTGCTTTGCGGGATACACTGGACCCCACTGTGACCAAGGTAAACAGTGCTGCTGGGGCCGCGGGTACTCAGTGACCAGAGCAGGAGAGGCCAATGGGGTGAGGGATGGGGCCTGAGCATCAGCGGGACCTCTGCCCACAGCCTAATTTCTTTCTAAGTAGGAGAGGCACACAGCTGGTCGGGAGGAAGTGGTGTCATCCGAGACCTCCAAAGCCAAGAGGCCCAGAGGCCCAGAGAGGGCGGGGCCCAGGCCAGAGTCACACAGCAAATTAGACAGAGCATCTTTGCTCTTGTGTTCCTCTCCAACCTGAGGCTTCAAGACGCTGCAATACTCTCCCTTCTTCACTCAGAGCTTCCTGTCTGCCAGGCCCTGCGCTGTCCCCAGAACTCCCAGTGCTCGGCAGAGGCCCCCACCTGCCGCTGCCTGCCCGGGTACACACAGCAGGGCAGTGAATGCCAAGGTAAACCTGTGGCCTGGAGGCGGGGGCCCCAGCTCAGGATGAGCAGGCTCTGGGAGGACATCCTTTAAACCCGCAAGTGCAATCTGGCTGTTTACAGGGAGGGAGAACTGTCCCTGAGGGAGGGGAAGAGGGCCTGTCCCCAAGGTCGAGATCAACCTGTTCACCCCATCTTTGGGCCGTCCCAGTGGAAGCTATGGGGAGACGCAGTTCCTGGGTGCCCACCTCACTTGGGCTCTCTCTCTGCCCTGGCAGCCCCTGACCCCTGCCAGCCATCGCCCTGTTCCCCATTGGCCCAGTGCTCAGTGAGCCCCAGGGGGCAGGCAGAGTGTCGCTGCCCTGAGAACTACCATGGCGATGGGACAATGTGTCTGCCTCAGGACCCATGCACCACCAACCACGGCGGCTGCCCCAGCAACACCACCTTGTGTCTGTACCAGAGGCCAGGCAAGGTGAGCCAGGGCCCTGGGCTGGGCCTGCCCCATGTTTCCCCCACCCACACCGGCTGTGGGACCCCAGGCAAATCACGGGCCTCCTGGGAGCTTCAGATGCCCCGTTGGTGAAAGAGGAAGAGGATGACAGCCCTCTTCTCAGAGGGTGGCTGTGGGGGCCAAGCAGAGCTCTGCGGGTGCGGCAGATGCCAGCAGTTCTCACAGTCGTGATGTCACTGTCCTGTCCCTGCCCGGGGGCCCAGGCCTCCTGCTCCTGTAAGCCAGGCATGGTCAGCATCAATCACAATGCCTCTGCGGGCTGCTTTGCCTACTGCTTCCCCAACGCCTGTGACCGGTCAGCTACCTGCCAGGTGACCCCTGATGGGAAGACCAGGTGGGCACTAGGGGCAGAGCAGAGAGGATGGGCTGGGGAGGGGCAAGTGTGCACACGTGTACCCTCAGCTCAAGGGTCCTGTGGGGACGGGGGGTGAGGGCCAAGAGGTGGGGACTGGCTACACCCCCTGCCCTTACCAGTTCCACCCACACCCCCTAGCTGTGTGTGCAAGGAGGGTGAGGTTGGGGACGGGCGTGCCTGCTACGGACACCTGCTCCACGAGGTGCAGAAGGCCGGCCAGACGAGCATGATGTTCCTGCGGCTGAGAGTCGCCCTCACTATGCTGGGTGTGTGGCCCCCACCTGCCTGTGACCCGCTCCTTGCACCCAGTACTGCTGGCGGGGAGGGAGGGGCAGACTCTGCAGAGCTGCTTGTTTCTCTGCCCAAGAGCTGTGGGAGCAGAGAGTGGGCTGTGGTGGGGTGCTTGATGGAGGCGGGAGCTAGCCCCCCCAGATCCTGATGCCCCCCCATCTACCCTAGACCTAGACCCAATACCCCCACCCCGACTCTCCAAAACCTAGGACTGATGCCTGAGAGTCTCCCCAGATCCATTCTGATGCCCCCTCTTCCGGCCCCCCAGACCAGGGCTGCCGGGAGATCCTCACCACTTCAGGCCCATTCACCGTGCTGGTGCCATCTATCTCCTCCATCTTGTCCAGGAACATAAACGTGAGCCTTTCCCCATCAAGGAGCTGGCTGCTGGCCTCTGCCTCCTCCCTCGACCCTGCTGCAGGCTTCAGGGCCCTGAGAGAGCCCCTCGTCCACACTCTGGGGAACTGAGGCCTGGGAGGCATCTTGTCCCCTCCATTGCTCAGGCAGGGGTGGCATGAAGAGGGCCAGTCGCCTTGCACCCACTCAGCACCCTGATCCTCTTGTGCCCACAGGCATCCCTTGCCCAGCAGCTCTGTAAACAGCACATCATCGCTGGGCAGCACATCCTGGAGGAGTTAGGGACCCAGTATACACACAGGTGGTGGACACTGGCCGGGCAAGAGATCACTGTCACCTTCAACCGCTTCGTGGTATGTGGGGGACCTCAGCCTGGGAACCAGAGGAGTCTCAAGTTGGGGACACAGCCCAGGCAAAGGTGTGGAGGTGGGACGGAGCCTCAGGGCAGGGGGCTGGCATATGGAGTCTGAGCCAGAGGCCTGGTATCTTAGAGGAAATACACCTACAAGTACAAAGACCAGCCCCAGCAGACATTCACCATCCACAAGGCCAACTACCCGGCAGCCAATGGCGTCTTCCACGTGGTCACTGCTCTGCGGTGGCAGCCCCCAACAGAGCTCCCTGAGGACCCCAAGGTGAGCCAGTGCCCTCCCCTCACCTCACCCTGTGCCACTGGGTGACCTCTGACTCACACAGAGTTCCGAGAGGGAGCAGGGGCAGTTCTGGGCAGAGCTGGAGCACAGCTCCTTCCCCTCTGGGGCTGAGCAGCCTCACCGTCTTCTCTGGGGCCCTCATGCTCATCCCTTCCTACAGAGAACCATTAGCCAGATCCTTGCCTCCACTGAGGCGTTCAGCCGGTTTGAAACCATCCTGGAGGTGAGTTTGGGGGAAAGGTCCTAGCCCATCTGATCTTTTGGGCCAGGACCCCTCATTACCCAGAATCTGCCCCGCAGTGATCTGAGGTTCTGGAGTAGCATGGGCCTATGCCCATGCCCCATCCTAGAACCTGCCCATCACCACCCTGGGGTTCTGTGGTAGCATGGACCCCCTGATGATGTCTCCCACTTACTCCCAGTGGGAGTTCCCTGTGGGCCAATGGTGGCAGGGCCCAGGCAGGACTCAGAGGTGGGGGTTGGCCACGGAGCCTCCCTGAGTCTCCCTCCCACCGCCATAGAACTGCGGACTACCATCCATCCTGGACGGGCCTGGGCCCTTCACAGTCTTTGCCCCAAGCAACGAGGCTGTGGACAGTTTGCGTGATGGCCGCCTGATCTACCTCTTCACGGCAGTAAGCTCAGTGGGGAGAAGGTGTTGGGGATATGGGGGCACCAGGGCTTCCACCCTCCCCTACCCTGCTGGGCCTCCAGCAGCCAAGCCCTCTCTCCCTTGTCAGGGTCTCTCGAAACTGCAGGAGCTAGTGAGATACCACATCTACAGCCACGGCCAGGTGAGAGCTCCTCCTCCGGGAGGGCAGCCAGCTCGCACCCACTTATGGGCTGGTGGGGGGTTTGTCTTTGGGTTCCCATCATCCCAGTGGCCCTCCTCCTCTCCCCTCCCATCTGGACTATGATAGCACAGAGGAGAGCCCAGGGACCAAGGCAGTAGCTGTGAGTCCCCTGGGCAGGACTGGGCATGGCTCCAAGGTATAGCCAGTGCCCAGCCTAAGGCCACCTTCTCCTCCACCCCAGCTGACTGTTGAGAAGCTCATCTCCAAGGGTCGGGTCCTCACCACGGCAAACCAGGTCCTGGCTGTGAATATCTCCGAGGAGGTAGGTTCTGTGAACATCTGGAATGAATGGACTGATGGAGGGGTTGGTGATGATCGGCCAATTGTTTGGCCTCTTTCAGACTTGCCTTCATGCTCTGACCCCGGTGGCGGGCAGGCCCCGTGAGGGTCATATTGGAGGCAGGCACAGATCAAATCCCTCTCCTGGGGCCCAATGGGCTGGGAGGGCTCCAAAGAGGAAGAAGGTGAGCACATGGGCGGGGGTACTCCATGTGGCGGAAACCACATGGGTCAGGGCACAGGGGCTGGAGCAGTTTTGCCAGAGCAGGAGGCATTGCCAAGGAGAGGGGCGAAGAGAGGGCCCAGTAGGCTGGGCCTTCAACGTTGCAAAGCTGGAGGCAGCACTGGGGCTGGGCTGAGGCCTGCTGGGCTGGGTGGGTTGCACACCGGGCTCTGCCACAGGGGCGCATCCTGCTGGGACCTGAGGGGGTCCCGCTACGGAGAGTCGATGTGCTGGCCGCCAATGGCGTGATCCACTTGCTGGAGGGCATCCTGCTGCCCCCGACCATCCTGCCCATCCTGCCCAAGCACTGCAGCGAGGAGCAGCACAAGATCGTGGCGGTGAGCACACGGTGCACAGTGAGCCTTCCACGAGACCCCAGCGCTGCTTGTATAGGGGTCTTCTCCCGAGGGAAGTTCTCCACAAGTGAGTGGGTGGGCTGATGGTGGCTCTGGGGCCCTGGCGCAGACCCACAGATCCACCTGGACTTCCCCAACCCAGCCCTCAGCAGACCTACCAATTGTCCCTTTGAGATCACTCTTGCGTCTTCCGGCCCTCTGTCCCCAGTCTCCCTGGGAGGCCTGTGATTCCCTCACACTCTCAGACTGAGCCCCCTACACTGGGCCTTTGCCCGAACGCCATCCCCTGGCCCTCCTGTGGTTGACTCTTTCTCTTACCTCGGGTCTCGGCTCAATCCCACTTTCTTAGGGTTTGATGAATAAATAAACCATGACTAACCCCTCTGAGCCCCTCCTCCTGTCCTGCCCAGGGCTCCTGTGTGGACTGCCAAGTCCTGAACACCAGCACCTGCCCCCCCAACAGCGTGACGCTGGTGAGCATCCCTTGGCCGAGCCCTCAGGGCAGACTCCTGACTGTCCAGTGAGATTTCTGGGTCAGGGTGAGGAGAAGGGGCTGGGAGGCCAGGCTGGACCTGGAGGCTCAGCACTCCTCGACCCACTGAGGGTGGGAGTGCTGGACCCAGGGGGCTAACGTCCCTTGACCAGGGCTGCCTGGCAAGAAGGGCCAACCCAGGCCCCACGCCTGCTGACCAGCCTTGCACGGCCCACCTAGGACATTTTCCCTAAGGAGTGTGTCTACACCTATGACTCTAGTGGGCTCAACGTCCTGAGGAAGGGCTGTGCCCGCTACTGCAACCAGACCATCCTGGTGAGCCTGGGTGTGGGTGCTCACTCCCTAGTGACCTGGGGCATTTGCTTCTCCTCTGGGGTGCCCAGGCTGGGGCTGAGTGAGCTGCCCTCCTCAGAGAGCTGTGCTGCATCCTAGTGGTGGACAAGGTGTCATAGAGGGGCCTCACCCACCCCCTTGCTCTAGAGATGGGACCAGGGAGCAGAGGCAGCCTGGGCAGTGGGGATGGCATGGCTCCCTACTGGAGCCTCAGCACATTCTCTCTTATAGAAACCTGGCTGCTGCAAAGGGTTTTTTGGGCCTGACTGTGCACAGTGTCCCGGGGGCTTCTCCAATCCCTGCTATGGCAAAGGCAACGTGAGTCTTCTCCTGCCATGGGGTGAGGTGTTGGGGAGACAGGGGCTGCTTCGCGAGTTGCCAGTGATTGGCTGTGTGTCTGAGCCCAGCCTGCCTATCTCTGGCCTCGAGTTCCTCACATCTAAGCAGTGGAAGCTGGACCAAATTATTTTTACTATTTTAATTAGAAATAATTAATTAGATAGATTTTTGCATCTATTTTCATGAAGGCTATTTGTCAGTATAATAGTTTTGTGTGTTCTGTTTTTGACACTTTGTAATATCAAGGTTACTTGAGCACACGGCTATGGAAGAACACAGGACTTATGTGTTTCTAGGTTGAGCAGAAGTCACCTGTGAAGCCTCTGGGGCCAGGTGCCTTTTAGGGGCTAGTTCTTTGACAGCTTCGGTGATTTGGAAGGTGTCTTCCAAGGGGAGTGCTTCCAGGGAGCAGGAGCTCAGAGTCCGCCCATGGAGGGCAGGGATGTTGGGGGAGAGGGTGTGGATAGTCCCCTCCCCATGACTGATCCTGCCTCCTGCCCACCCCCAGTGCAGCGATGGGGTCCGGGGCAATGGGGCCTGCCTCTGCTTCCCAGACTACAAGGGCATCGCCTGCCACATCTGCTCCAACCCAAACAAGCATGGAGACCAGTGCCAGGAAGGTGGGTGGTCCTAGCCCAGGCTGCCTGCCAGGGAGAAAAAGGGTCTGCTTGGAAAGGGGTCTGGGGACTCCCAAGAAGGGGAACAGAGCCCCAGGAGGAAGGATGAAGGCCAGAGGGAGTTGAAGAGAATTTGGGAACAGAAATAGGTGTCTCTTTCACCCATGCCATGAAGAGAACTGTCGTTTAATCTAAAGCATTCTGGATTTAGGTTGGACACACAGAAGAACTTCCTGATGGTGGTGTTGGGGGCAGGGCAGCTAGAATGGGGTGCCTGAAAGCAGGGGACGCCCCCTCACATTTCCTCTGCCTGCCCATTGAGTCTGGGATGACCTCTGACTTTGTGACCCCGAAGTCAAGTCTACACCGGTGGCCCCATTCCCAGCACCCTCCACTGCACCCTGGCCCCCAGCCAGCCCTGCCCTCCCTCAGTGTCCAGCTCTCGTCTCCTCCCTGCAGACTGCGGCTGTGTCCACGGTCTATGTGACAACCGTCCAGGCAGTGGGGGCGTGTGCCAGCGTGACACGTGTGCCCCAGGCTTCAGCGGCCGCTTCTGCAACGAGTCCACAGGGAGCTGTGGGGCCTCAGAACGGGCCCAGCACTGCCACCTGCATGCCCGCTGTGTCAGCCAGGGGGGCGTTGCCAGGTGGGGACTCAAGCTGCCCCTCTGCCCAGTCCGTGACCTAGCTGTTGGCTTGCTCAGCCTCTAGCCTCTTCCAGAGGCTGAGTGGAGGCCTCTGGTTCACCTGCCCCCAGGTGTCTCTGTCTCGATGGCTTTGAGGGCGATGGCTTCTCCTGCACACCCAGCAACCCCTGCTCCCACCCGGACCGTGGCAGCTGCTCAGAGAATGTCAGTCTGGCCCCTTCCCTTAAGTCCTGGCCCAGGGGCGGGAAGTGGGACTCTCTTGCCCTCTTCCCACCCCCCTGCAGCCTTGAGTCATTTATCGGTGGCTCTCACAGGCGGAGTGTGTCCCCGGGGCCCTGGGCACCCACCACTGCACATGCCACAAAGGCTGGAGCGGAGATGGTCGCGTCTGCGTGGCCATCGATGAGTGTGAGCTGGATGCACGAGGAGGCTGCCACGCTGACGCCCTCTGCAGCTATGTGGGACCCGGGCAGGTGAGGTGCAGCAGGCCTAGAGACAGCAGAGTAGTGGGGGGTGGGTCTCTGTTCTCGGGGCCTCTCTTTCTACCCCATCTGACTCCGGGAACGCAAGCTCAGGGTCTTAAACATCAGACACACATGAGAATCCAGTTCTGAAATGTTGAGTCATACAATCTGGAAGCAGCAGACATGTGCTGGAAGCAATGTGAAGGCCATGATAGTTTTAAAGGAAGGTGCATTCCAGTGCCAGTGTAAGGCAACACTTTTTCCAAATCAGAAGGCTGTGACTCCTGTCTCTCAGCCATGAGGACTCTTGTAACTGAAGCTGTAAGTTCTCTGCTCTAACTGGCCACCGGGGCCATCGTCTTCTGACAGTGAGTTCATTCACTCATTCGTTGCTTTCCTGTGTGTTACTAGGCACTTGTTACTTGCTAGTCCCTGTTCTAGACTTAGGAATTCCATGCTGAGCAAAGCAGGAAGAGACCTCTGCCCAAGGGGAGTGATGTCCCCAAATCTTTATTTATTTATTTATTTTATTTTTACTTTTTTTGTGAGGAAGATTAGCCCTGAGCTAACATCTAATGCCAATCCTCCTCTTTTTGCTGAGGAAGATTGGCCCTGGGCTAACATCTGTGCCCATCTTCCTCTACTTTATATGGGACTCCGCCACAGCATGGCTTGACAGGCGGTGCATCGGTGCACGCCCGGGATCGGAACCTGCGAACCCCGGGCCGCCGAAGCAGAGCGCGCGCACTTAACCGCTAGGCCACTGGGCTGGCCCCTCCCCAAATCTTTAGACTCATGGAAATCCAGCTCTGAAACTTTGCAGTCTCAGAATCTAGTCACAGGATTCAGGACCTGGAGGCTTCCATATGAAGCATTTCAGGCCTGGTGAACCTGAGGGCTGGCTGGCACTTAAGAATCTCTAATATGCCAATGGGGGGCCAGCCTGGTGGCGCAAGCGGTTAAGTGCGGGCACTCCGCTGCGGCGGCCCGGGGTTAGCCGGTTCGGATCCCAACGCACTGCTTGGCAAGCCATGCTGTGGCGGTGTCCCATATAAAGTGGGGGAAGATGGGCACGGATGTTAGCCCAAGGCCAGTCTTCCTCAGCAAAAAAAAAAAAAAAAAAATAGGAGGAGGATTGGCAGATGTTAGCACAGGGCTGATCTCCTCACACACACACACACACACACACACAAATATGCCAATTGGGAGGCCAGGCCTGGCTGGTTCAGGACCCTATCCTCCCACCCCATGATAGCCTGGACCACCAGCCTGTGGGGCAGTGAGAACTCAAATGGGCATGAGAGCCAGAGCTCTTATCAGGAGCTGTAAGGTTCAGAACTAAGGACGGGAAGAAGCAGGTTGAGATGCCCCCAGCTTGCAAACAAGGGCAACTGAGATCTGAGGAGTCACCTCTTACTCACCTGCAGTGTGGACAAGCCCAAGGACATTGGCATTTAGGGGGAGGTATCAGAGCAGCTAAGCAGGGTGGCAGGGTTGGAGGTGGGATCTGAGCCGCTATCCCTGGGGCTGACTTGGCAAATACCTGCCCACACACCGCTAACCTCAATGGCCCTGGCAGGGCCCAGGCCCGAGAGCAGAGGGGCATTGAGTCTTCATGGACACTTCCCTGCCAATGCCATCACTTCCTCAGACTCATCCCAAGAGCCAGTCTCCCCGCAGGGCCTCAGTCTCCCCATCTGGAACATGGGTCTCCAAGGGTGGGGCTGGGAGAAGTTCCTCTGGGGTCTGAGCAGACCTCCCCAGGGGATAGTGCCCATCGAGAGCTGAGTGGAGGAGGAAAGGATTGGGTGCTCCTGCTAAGATGGGCCCTCTGCTCGCCAACCTCCCCAGAGCCGGTGCACCTGCAAGCTGGGATTCGCAGGGGATGGCTACGTGTGCAGCCCCATCGACCCCTGCCGGGCGGGCAACGGTGGCTGCCATGACCTGGTGAGGGGGAGAGGGCTCCAAGCCCTGGGGAGGCTCTCTGGGGTGGGCCTCGGCTGCAGCTCTCGTACTTTCTCTGGGTGTCTCTGTCTCTGGTCAGGACTGGAATCTTTCTAAATCCCAAATCCTAACATGTCACCCGCTTGCCCACAGGATAGAGCTTTCAGTCTTCCTTATTAAGGTCCCAGCCCCTGCCTAGCCTCCTCTCTCCACCCTTGCCCTCGCTGTCCCCATTCCATGCTCCTGCAGTCACTCTGAGCTCTTCGCTGTCCCCTGACCTCGCTCTGCTCTAACACCACCACACCTCTCCCTGGGTATTCCCGGAAGGCCTCCCTGCACCACACTTTTGGCCTGGCTAGCTCCTCCTGCTCTCAGCTCAGGCCTCTCTTGAGGGTCCAGAACCTTCTGGATGTCCCACAGCCCTGGGCTTCCCGGACCCATCTGTCATGATGGGGTGGGGTAACTCATGTCAAATTCTCAGTGATCTTGGAGAGCAGAGCCAAGCACACCAAAGGAGCAACATGAATGCAGACTGGATGGATGGAGAGATAGATGGTGGGGACAGGTGGCTGGATAGGCAGACAGCAGGAGGATGGGTGACAAGGGTGAACAGAGAGATGGAGGATGGGTGCTGTCCTGCTGGCCATACGGGTGCTGAATGGAAGGCTATGTCTTTCTGCCCCACCCCCTCCCCAGGCCACCTGCCGGGCAGTGGGGGGAGGTCAACGGGTCTGCACATGCCCTTCTGGTTATGAGGGTGATGGCCTCAGCTGCTATGGAGACATCTTCCAGGTGAGTGGTTCCCTATGCCTGGGGAGGAATCCTCTCATGCACCCAAAGTGGGAGGGCAGTGCTCGGGGTCCTGCGGGGAGGGGGACTCGGGTTTGTCCTTAGGCCTGTGACCTCAGCCCCTTCCCTCCTCTTAGGAACTGGAGGCAAATGCCCACTTCTCTGTCTTCTACCAGTGGATCAAGGTAGGATAGGGCAGAATGCTGGGGTTTGGGCTCACATTCAGGAGGCCTCCCTGGATGCAGGGGCGCCATATAACATCTCCAAGAGCTGGAGGCGGGGAGCAGGTGATCTCAAGATGGTGGCTGCCTTCATCCCTCCTCCCATCCCCCTGCACACTGTGTGCACAGAGTGCCGGCATCACTCTTCCTGCTGCCAGCCGAGTCACAGCCCTGGTGCCCTCTGAGTCTGCCATCCGTAGGCTAAGCCCTGAGGACCAGGCCTTCTGGCTGCAGCCGAGGATGCTGCCCCAACTGGTCAGGTGGGCAGCCAGGGCTGGGCCCCGGGAGGGGGCTTCTGTGGGAGACCTAGCCCCTCCCCAGAGGTTCTCAGCTTGGCATGTGTCCATCCCTTGGGGTGGAGCCCAGTCCTAGCGGGTCTCTGTAGGTTACACTAACCTGGTTCATGGTCCGCCAAACTGTGCCCCCTCAGGGCCCATTTTCTCCAGGGCGCCCTCTCTGAGGAGGAGCTGGCCCGGCTGGGCGGGCAGGACGTGGCCACCCTGAGCCCCACCACACGCTGGGAGATTCACAACATCAGTGGGGTATGTGGTGAACTCCGGGCAGAAGAGGGGACCATGCAGGGCACGGAAGGGAACTCGAGTGGCTGTAGGCTTCCCAGACCAGGGACCCCAAGGGATGAGATCAGGGTCCTCTCACCCTGCCCAGGACTAGACTCAGAGGGTGTGCTCAAGACACTTTTGCTGCTGGGCAGTGACCACCCTGCCAGAGGTTGTCTGTTCCTTTGTCTGCATGTGCATACCTGTCCCTCTCATGCCTGGGCTCTGGTGAGGGTCTGTGTGCCCATCTGGTGGGTCCTGAGTCTGAGGGTATCTGGGCCAGGCTGGGGGCCACCAGTGGGAGCCTGTGTGCCCAGCAGCTTCTCTGTTGGTGCTGCACTCACTTTTAAGTGTCTACCTGTGTCCACCTGTGGCTGAGCTCTGCCTGCTGTCTTACAGAGGGTCTGGGTGCAGAACGCCAGCGTGGACGTGGCTGACCTCCTCGCTACCAACGGTGTCCTACATGTCCTCAGCCAGGTATGGCTGGAGGGGGTGTGCGCAGGGAACCTCCTATGCAGGCCGAGGGGCAATGACATGCTGACATGCTGCCCACATGCTGCATGCCAGGTCCTACTGCCTCCGAGGAGGGCCGTGCTAGTTGGGCAGGGGTTGCTGCAGCAGCTGGACTCAGTGCCTGCCTTCCGCCTCTTCCGGGAGCTGCTGCAGGTAAGGGCAAGATGAGAGAGGGGAGTGGCTGGTCAGGGGCGCCCTCCCCGAGGTGCAGAGGGGGCTGGCTGGCTCCCAGGGTCAGGACTCAGGGCGATGATGCCCTTCTCTGACCCTGGCCCTCTGCTCCTAGCACCACAGGCTGGTACCCCAGATTGAGGCTGCCACTGCCTACACCATCTTTGTGCCCACAAACCACTCTCTGGAGGTCCAGGGCAACATAAGCAGCCTGGTGAGGTCACCCGGACGGGGGCAACCGAGGGGGAGGGTGAAGGCCTGGGAGGTTTCTCATCCCACAGCAAAGGGACACAGGAGGTAGAACACACTGTCTGGGGCACTTGGTGGTCCTGGAGCCCCCTGAGCTTCTCCTTCCCCCCAGGACGCAGACACAGTACGACACCACGTGGTCCTGGGGGAGGCGCTTTCCATGGAAGCCCTGCAGAGGGGGGGACACCGCAACTCCCTCCTGGGCCCTGCCCACTGGCTCGTCTTCTACAACCACAGCGGCCAGGTTTGGGGGAATAGGAGACCCTACCCTGGGGAACCCTGCTCTTGAAGACCTCTTCTCTTTGGATTTCCCCCACCTGGGAGCCTCCAACCTCTGCTCCAGGGATTGCCCATCCTGGGAGACCCCCCACTCGTGGAGATACCCCCGGCCCTGGCCTGTAGCCCCCGAGGTGAGGGTGGTGGTGGGGTGGGATGGGTTCAGCCTCCTATCCCACTCCCCAGCCTGAGGTGAACCATGTGCCACTGGAAGGCCCTTTGCTGGAGGCCCCTGGCCGCTCACTGTTCGGCTTGTCAGGGGTCCTGACAGTGGGCTCAAGCCGCTGCCTGCATAGCCACGCTGAGGCCCTGCGGGTGAGAGGCTGGGACAGAGGAGGGTGTCTGGGGAGTTCAGAGCTGGAATATGCTGGCTGGCGGGGAAGGGCACTTGGTCAGGGCTGGAGCTGTCAGCCTGTCCTAGACGAAGGAAAGTGAGTTTGGGGGCCCCACTGCAGGGCCCCCTGACGCTCTGCCCTCCCAACCCCCAGGAGAAATGTACAAACTGCACCCGGAAATTCCGCTGCACTCAGGGCTTCAAGCTGGAGGTGCGCCTGGGCTTAGCACAACTGCGGTCCTGCTTCGCCTGCTCTCACTGCTCCCACGTGTCTAAGCCCCCGGGCCCTGCTCTGCTCACCCAGGCATGGGGAACTGGAACAGCGTGGGCTGCTCCACTTCCCTGGTAGAGGCCAGGAGGCCTGGGCCCAGGTCTGCCCAGAGAAGGCATCACTTGGACTTGTGGCCAAGGCCTGTGACCCTGTGCAGGGCCTGGATCCTGCCTGCCCTCTCCTTGTCACATCTGTCTGTCTTGGCCCTCCCTGACACTTCTGTTATCCTGCTCGTCCCTATCACCCACTGATACCTGTAGTCTGGTTGCCTACCCCCCGAATCACTGCCCTGCAGCTACCCCAGCCACTAGCTGAGCCCTCCTGCCTGTCCTTGTTTCCAGGACACTCCCAAGAAGAGCTGTGTCTACCGATCTGGCTACTCCTTCTCCCGGGGCTGTTCTTACACGTGTGCCAAGAAGATCCAGGTTTGCCCTGAAGTACCCCCCACCCACGTCTTTGACCAGAGAGAAGGAGGTAGGAGTGGGGCTAAGGGGAGGAGCCTGGATTAGATTTCAAGGGCAGAAGCAGGGCTGGGACTAGAGTGAGCCCAGTGAAGCAAGGGCCCCAGAGGAAGGGGAAGGGAGAGAGGTCCAGGTCAGAGGGGCCAGTGTTTGTCCCTGTGGCCACGATCCTGTGAGTAGGGATGGGAAGAGGGAGAAAGGGGCTCAGCCTGGAGCTGACAGCATCAACCAAGCCCCCAGGGGCAGCAATGGGCCCAGCTCGGCCCCTCACTGTGGGATCTGGCACAGCCCCTCCCTGCTTGAGTCTGTTTCCCCACCCTTGCCATGGGGAGGGTTGTAGGAGGTGGGCTCCATTTCCCTGGGTCCAACTTGCTTTGTTCTCTGGCTTTGGGGCCCCAAGATGCTCTCCCCCTGCCCTGACCCTTCCCTTCTTCCTGACATCTGTCCTGGCCTGTGCTGGACCTCCTTTGCACCCCCTCCCTGCAGGTGCCTGACTGCTGCCCCGGCTTCTTCGGCACACTGTGTGAGCCATGCCCAGGGGGTCTGGGTGGTGTGTGCTCAGGCCATGGGCAGTGCCAGGACAGGCTCCTGGGCAGTGGAGAGTGCCGCTGCCAAGAGGGCTTCCATGGAACAGCCTGTGAGATGTGTGAGCTGGGCCGCTACGGGCCCAACTGCACTGGAGGTGAGCACGAGGGAGCAAGTGGGAATGGTGGGCATCCTGGCAGAGGACACCCCAGCAGGAGCAGGATGAAAGCACTGGGTAACTCCTGTCCTCCCCTGTCCCACACCCAGTGTGTGACTGTGCCCACGGGCTGTGCCAGGAAGGGCTGCGCGGGGACGGAAGCTGTGTCTGTAATGTGGGCTGGCAGGGTCTTCGCTGTGACCAGAGTGAGTGGCCCCAAGGGGAAGAGGCAGGTGACCCCTGGGGAGGTGGTTCTGGGGTCTGAATGACCAGGACCATCCTCCTGCCCTCCAGAAATCACTGGCCCTCAGTGCCCAAAGAAGTGCGACCCCAATGCCAAGTAAGTGAGCTCAGCCTGGGGCAGGTGGGCAAGTGGGTGGGGAGACTGGGAGCTGGGCAGGGGCTGGACAGGCATAGGCTGAGCTGTTGCCATCCCTCCCAGCTGCGTACAGGACTCGGCTGCAGCCCCTGCCTGTGTCTGTGCTGCGGGGTACTCGGGCAACGGCATCTACTGTTCAGGTCCAGCCACACTGAAGCCCCGGGCCCCCTTGAAATTTTGGGGTGGCTTTCCCTGAAGAGCCCTCTCCACTCCCTTTAGGTCCAGTTTCTATCCCTGTCCCATCTGGGGTCTCACCCCTCCCTCTGACCTTTTCCTTTCTCATATGCCCTGCTCCTCTGTCCCTGTGCCTGTTCCTCACAACTCTCTGGGATCATTTACCCCTAGAGGTGGACCCCTGTGCCCATGACCATGGGGGCTGCTCTCCCCATGCCAACTGCACCAAGGTGGCACCTGGGCAGCGGACATGCACCTGCCAGGATGGCTACACTGGCGACGGGGAGCTGTGCCAAGGTGAGGCTGGGATCCCCAGCCTGGGTGTATGTGGGGTTAGGGGTCTGACTTCAGTGATCTGAGTTAGACTAGGCAGGGGTGTGGGAACTGAGGTGATGAGAGAGTAGGGGATGAGCACCTGAATGGACAGATGAATGGAGGAGCTGCCTAGGGCCAGCCCTCATCCTAGTGTCTCTTCCCTCAGAAATTAACAGCTGTCTCATCCACCATGGAGGCTGCCACCTGCACGCTGAATGTATCCCCACAGGCCCCCAGCAGGTCAGCACAACAGTGTTGACACTGGGGCTGTGCCATTCCCCCATAGGGTGGGGCCTCCTCAGACCAAGTCTGGGGAGGGGGTACTACTCCTTCTGTTCTGGGCACTGGCCTACTCTTGGGTCCCAGCAGCCCCACTGATCAGGATTTGGGACAGGTCTCCTGCAGCTGCCGCGAGGGTTACAGTGGGGACGGCATCCGGACCTGTAAGCTCCTGGACCCCTGCTCCCAGGTCAGGCCCCCAACCCCACCCCATTTCAGAGGAGGAGGGGACTGAGGCAGGAACCAGCCCTCCTCACTCCCAGCAGGGTCCTAAGGGCCTCTGAAGGGTGACCCACCCTCCCCACGATCTCAAGTCTGACAGACCAGTAGGAAACAGGGCTTTGGGGGTTGGAGAGGGAACTTCATGGTGCCCTCCCCAGTGCTAGTTGAGGCAGAGGAGTCCTGGGATCCACTGATGCCTCTCTCTCCGTTCCCTGCCTCAGAATAATGGAGGCTGCAGCCCCTACGCCATGTGCAAAAGCACGGGGGATGGCCAGAGGACCTGCACCTGTGATGCAGCCCACACCGTGGGTGATGGCTTCACCTGCCGTGCCCGAGTCGGCCTGGTAATGATGCCCAAGTTAGACCCCTGACCCAACCTTGGCTATGCCCCCATGGGCCTGACCCATGATATTGGTTAAGACCCCGTATTTGAGCCTGATCCTGACCCTGACCATGACCCTGAGCCTGACTTCTGAGTCTACCTGGGCCTGACTCAGCTGTGATCCATAAAACTAATCCTGACCCCAGCTCAGATCTCTCTGGCTTTCCTTTCCTCATCTCTGCCTTGGCCAGATCTGGCGCTACAAGTGCTGGGACAGGCAGCAGGCCCTCAGTGGGGGCCACCCAAAATCTGAGCAGATCCTTGCCCCCTCCCCCCCCAGGAGCTCCTTCGGGACAGGCATGCCTCATTCTTCAGCCTCCACCTCCTGGTGAGTGACCAGCTGGCCTCCGCTTCCTCGGTCCAGCCTGGGCTTCCCTCGCTGCAGATCCCTCTGGTCTCCGGGCCTCGGTATTCTCATTTGGTCAGAGGGTTGGCTGGTCTGGTCTCTCTGAGTCCAAGTCATTCCCGGAAGGTCTGTGGAAGCCCCAAGTTGGTCCCAGGTTGCCCCTCTTCCACTCAAGCTGTTCCCCCATCCCTCCAGGAATACAAGGAGCTCAAGGGTGACGGGCCTTTCACAATCTTCGTGCCGCATGCAGATCTAATGACCAACCTGTCGCAGGTAACGCAGGCCCCCCCCCACCCCCGTAAGGCTGGGGAGGAACGGGAACTCCGGGGGGTGGGTACTGCATGGACAGAGGCGGCAGTCAGGGCACCCCCTCTACCCTCACGACTCCCACTCCAGGATGAGCTGGCCCGGATTCGCGCCCATCGCCAGCTCGTGTTCCGCTACCACGTGGTCGGCTGCCGGCAGCTGCGGAGCCAGGAGCTGCTAGAGGAGGGCTATGTCACCACGCTCTCGGGGCACCCGCTGCGCTTCAGCGAGAAGGAGGTGAGCTCAGGCCCCGCCCCCGGGTCGGCCCGACCACGCCCCGGCTCTCCGCCGACCCAGGACTCAGCTGCTTTCAAACCCCGCCACTGCACGCCTATGCTTGTCCCCCCCGTTTAAGACCCTCTCACCTCCTCTGGGCCAGGGCGGGCTCTCATTGATGAGAGGGATATGAGTCGGCCCGGACTTCCCTCTCCCATGGGCATATCCCCGGGCTCAGGACTTCTGAGCCTGGCCCTGTGCCGATGCCCGCTCCCACCAGCTGTGTCCCGCGCCGCTGCTGTTTCTCTGGGAGGGAGGGGAGACCCCGCCCACCTTCCGCCCCAAGACTTGCCCAACCCAGGCTCCGCCCCCGCCTCTGGCCCCACCTGCAGCTCCCGAGCACCCCACCAATTGACTTCATTCAGCCCCCGGGCCCCCCCCATGCACCCGTGCCCCGCCCCTAGGGCAGCATATACCTCAACGACTACGCGCGCGTGCTGAGCAGCGACCAGCAGGCGGTGAACGGCGTCCTGCACTTCATTGACCGTGTCCTGCTGCCGCCTGATGCGTTGCACTGGGAGCCTGACGCTGCCCCAATCCCACGGGTATGACCTGGGCACCGGCCTGGGGGCTGGAAGGCCGGCGGCTGGGGGCCTGGGATCCTCCCTCCCCGCCTGACCTCCCTGCTCACAAGCTCCTTTCCCTAGAGAAACGTCACCGCCGCCGCTGAGAGCTTCGGTTACAAGATCTTCAGCAGCCTTGTGACGGTACTGCTCCTGTGTGTGGGCCTGTCAGTGTGCATATGTGCACGTGTTACCTTGTGTATGCTGGTGACTGTCACTGTGTGTATGCTCACCTGTCTGTGCACACCCACTTGTGTATGAACCTATCCCTTGTGGGAGTGAGCTTGTCTGTGTGCATAGGCCATATCTGTGTGCATGAGCCTCCCAGTGTGAGCATGTGTCTGCTGAAGCGTTCCCACATACCTGACAGCAGGTACCTAAATGCATGTTTATCCCTGCATTTATGTCCATGTCTATCTGCCTGGGATGAAGTGTGGCTGGTGGGAAGGCCGCCTGGGTCCCTGGAGCCCCTTCCTGGTCTCTACATTCCAGCCCCCTGCCTCTGCCCACCAGTCTCTGACTGGGCTGTGACTGCCATACCTCTGCTCCATCCTGGCAGGTGGCTGGCCTCCTGCCCCTGCTTCGAGATGCGTCCCATAGGCCCCTCACAATGCTGTGGCCCACAGACTCCGCCCTGCGAGCTCTTCCACCTGATCGCCAGGCCTGGCTGTACCATGAGGACCACCGTAACAAGCTGGCAGCCATTCTTCGGGGCCATGTGATCCGAAACATTGAGGTGGGTGCACCCCAAGACCTTGGTCCCCACAGCCTGCCTGCCCAGCTCCAACCGTACCTCCATCTGCTCAGGCCTTGGCATCTGACCTGCCCAACCTGGGCCCACTCCGCACCATGCATGGGACCCCCATCTCCTTCTCCTGCAGCCGTGCCCGGCCGGTGAGTCTGGAGAGGCTTAAATGAAGGAAGCAGGAGGCAGGGGCCCTGGCATAGGGGGGCTGCAGTGCACCTGTGACCCCCATGTCCCCCACATCCTCTGCCTGCAGGGTGAGCTCACGGTGGGTGAGGATGATGCCCACATCGTGCAGCGGCACCTGCCCTTTGAGGGTGGCCTGGCCTATGGCATAGACCAGCTGTTGGAGCCACCTGGCCTTGGTGCCCGCTGTGACCGCTTTGAGACTCGGCCACTATATCTGGTGAGGGAGGCCGTAGCCCAGAGGTGGATGGGCAGGGGCCCAAGCCCACCTGTCCTGTCCATCTACCTGAACTTGCTGTGTTGGCCTCCATTTGTTCCAGAAGATTTGCAGCATCTGTGGGCTGGAACCGCCCTGTCCTGAGGGCTCACAGGAGCAGGTAAGGGGCTGGGAGCTGGGTGGGGTTTTGGGCAGGGTCTAGGCACCACCAAGTCAAGCTGTCTGCAGCTTCACCTCTCTTGGCCCAGGGCAGCCCTGAGGCCTGCTGGCGCTACTACTCAAAGTTCTGGACGTCCCCTCCCCTGCACTCCTTGGCACTACGCAGCATTTGGGCCCGGCCCAGCCTCTGGGGCCAGCCCCAAGGCCTGGGCAGGGGCTGCCATCGCAACTGTGTCACCACCACCTGGAAGCCCAGCTGCTGCCCTGGTCACTATGGCAGTGAGTGCCGAGGTGAGCGTCCTGAGGTTGCAGATGCTGCTGCCTGGCTCCTCTGGCCACCAAGATAGCCAAGGGCCATTGTTCCTGAGAAAGGGTGTTGGGGTGGTCAGAGGCTGAGGCAGGTCTGCAGGGGAGTGGATCTTACAAGGAGAGAATGCTCTAAGAAGTGGGGTGGGTATGTAGATGGTGCTGGGGTTCCTGGGTGTTCTCCAGGGCATGGTGGCCTGGAGGGTTCTCAGTGCAGGGACTTAGGTGGACTGCTGCTTCTGGAAGAGCCTTGACTGCCGCTGGGAGGATGGATGGTGTGGCTAGGCTGGGGATGCATGTGTGTGTGCGGTCCTGATATGAGCCCCTGGCCCCACCTCACCTCTCCCACTCCATCCTCTAGCTTGTCCCGGCGGCGCCAGCAGCCCCTGTAGTGACCATGGCATGTGCGTGGACGGCATGAGTGGCAGTGGGCAGTGTAGGTGCCGTTCGGGATTTGCAGGGACAGCATGTGAACTCTGCGCCCCGGGTGCCTTTGGGCCCCACTGCCAAGGTGGGCTGTCCTGCCCCACCCTGCCCTGTCCTGCCCCCTGATTCCCTTGGCCCGTGTGCCAACTCCATCCTCCTGCCTGTCCCTCTCTTCAGCCTGCCGCTGCACCTCCCATGGCCGCTGTGATGAGGGCCTCGGGGGCTCTGGCTCCTGCTTCTGTGATGAGGGCTGGACTGGGCCACACTGCGAGGTGCAGCTGGGTGAGCGGCCCTTGTGCTTGTGCCCACCTGCACACTCATGTACACTTGCACACACCAAGTGGAGGCAGTGAGGGTAGGTGGGAGGGAGCCCGGGGGCATCTAGGAGGGCAGCTACTAACCTGGATATGTGTGGTGGGCCCTGGGGGACAGAGCTGCAGCCCGTGTGTGCCCCACCCTGCGCACCCCAGGCTGTGTGCCGTGCGGGCAACAGCTGCGAGTGCAGCCTGGGCTATGAAGGGGACGGCCGCACGTGCACAGGTGAGCAGGTAGGCAGGGATGTGAGCTGGGAGGCCCCACTCCCCTCTTGTCACCTGGTCCAACCACTTTCTCCCTGCTCCCAGTGGCAGACCTGTGCCAGGATGGGCGTGGTGGCTGCAGCGAGCATGCCAGCTGCAGCCAGGTGGGCACAGTGGTCACCTGCACTTGCCTGCCCGACTATGAGGGCGATGGCTGGAGCTGCCGGGCCCGCGACCCCTGTGCAGATGGCCACCGCGGGGGCTGCAGTGAACATGCTGACTGCCTGAACACTGGCCCGGTGAGCAGGCAGGGAGCCAAGAAGCCGGGTGGAGAGGCCCCCCAGAGCCGCTCCCCAAGTCCCTGAAGGGCACCCCCCTCTGCTCTCTCGCCCCAGAACACACGGCGCTGCGTGTGCCACACTGGCTATGTGGGTGATGGACTGCAGTGTCTGGAGGAGCTTGAGCCGCCTGTGGACCGCTGCCTGGGCCAACCACCACCCTGTCACGTGGATGCTGTGTGCACTGACCTGCACTTCCAGGGTGTGCTTCCCTGCCCCCCCCAGTGCCCCAGCTTTACCTCAATGACAGCTGGCTGACCTGTACCCCTCCCTTCTGCAGAGAAACGGGCTGGTGTGTTCCACCTCCAGGCCACCAGTGGCCCTTATGGTCTGAACTTCTCAGAGGCTGAGGCGGCATGTGAGGCCCAGGGAGCTGTCCTTGCTTCTCTCCTTCAGCTCTCTGCTGCCCAGCAGGTGTGTAGAACTCGGGAGCCAAGCCTGTGGGGTCCCTTGAGTTGGGCCTTGGGTCTTAGCATCCCTCCTGCCCCTACAGCTAGGCTTCCACCTGTGCCTTGTGGGCTGGCTGGCCAACGGCTCGGCTGCCCACCCCGTCGTTTTCCCTGCGGCAGACTGTGGTGATGGTCAGGTGGGCGTGGTCAGCCTGGGTGCCCGGAAGGACCTGTCGGAGTGCTGGGATGCTTACTGCTATCGAGTGCAAGGTGCAACCACCCCACCAAACCCCACTCCCTGGCTCTGCCCTATTTCCACCGATCCACCAACCCACTGACCCACCTTTCCCACAGACGTGTCCTGCCACTGCCGTGATGGCTTTGTGGGTGATGGGACCAGCGTGTGCAACGGGAAGCTGCTTGACATACTGGCCACCACTGCCAACTTCTCCACCTTCTATGGGGTGTGCAGGGGTGCAACCTCAGGACTGGGGTGTGGGGTAGCTGGGATCCCTGGGAAGGGAGCCCGTCCACAGACCTGTCTCCTCACCCTCCCAGATGCTGCTGGGCTATGCTAATGCCACCCCGCGGGGTCTCGACTTCCTGGACTTCTTGGACGATGAGCTCACCTATAAGACACTCTTTGTCCCTGTCAATGAAGGCTTTATGGACAACATGGTAACTAGCACGGGGGCATGGGCAGAGCAGGGCCAACTCTGCTCCCTCTGGCTGGCCCAGGCCAACAGGCCTTGCTTTGCCTACAGACACTGAGTGGCCCAGACCTGGAGCTGCATGCCTCCAACACCACCTTCCTGAGCACCAATGCCAGCCAGGGTACCTTGCTCCCCACCCACTCAGGCCTCTGCCTCATCATCAGTGACGTGGGCCCGGACAACAGTTCTTGGGCCCCTGTGGTGAGTTTGGCTGCTGCCCTTCCCCTGCTGGCCCTAGCCCTCCCTCACCTATTGAGCCTGACTCTGGTCTTCCTACAGGCCCCAGGGGCAGTTGTGGTGAGCCGTGTCATCGTGTGGGACATCATGGCCTTTAATGGCATCATCCACACTCTTGCCAGCCCCCTCCTGGCACCCCCACAGCCTGTGAGTTGGCAGCGGGGGTGTGATGGTTAGGCAGAGCTGCGAAGGGCGAGGGGACAGCTCTTGCCAGGTCCTTGATGCTCTCCCTGTTTGCAGCGGGCATTGGCGGCACCTGAGGCCCCACCTGTGGCAGTAGGTGCAGGGGCTGTGGTAGCTGCTGGAGCACTGCTGGGCCTGGTGGTAGGAGCCCTTTACCTCCGTGCCCGAGGCAAGGCCACAGGCTTTGGCTTCTCTGCCTTCCAGGTAGGGTTGGGTTGGGGGTTGGTGGGGGTCTGGGTCCATTGATCTTGCTGGTGGCCTCTTACCACTTACCTCTCTTCTCAGGCGGAAGGTGATGCTGATGATGACTTCTCCCCGTGGCAGGAAGGGACCAGCCCAACCCTGGTCTCTGTCCCCAACCCGGTCTTTGGCAGCCATGATACCTTTTGTGAGCCCTTCGATGTGAGTGTAGGGGGCTGGGGGCCTGGGGAAGTGGGTCCAGGACCTGGTCTTTGCCCAGCCACAAATGGTCCTCTCCCCAGGACTCGCTCCTGGAGGAGGACTTCCCCGACACGCAGAGGATCCTTGCGGTAAAGTGACGTGGCTGGGGCTGAAGCAGAGGCACAAGCAGGAGGGAGACCACTTTTATTGCTTATCTGGACAGATGCCCCGAGTGGGCGGGGCAAGAGGGGCTGGGGCCTATTCGGACAATAAAGGTGCCCTCAGCGGATGTGGGCCATGTCGCCGAGGAAGGGTGTCTTCATGCAGCCGGTGCAGAGCTGGTCCATCCAGAGAGGCGCCTCGTGCTGCAAGGGTGTGCGCCGTGGGTAGAAGGTGAAGTCCACACGGTAGTTGAGCAGGCAGCTAAGGGAGGCCATGTAGAGGTCGGAGAAGCGCACGAGGCGCCGTGAGAAGTAGGTGGGGTTGTGGAAGGTGCGGAAGATGCTCCCAAACTGAGCGTTGAACAGGGCTTTGGTGATGCACCTGGGGAGGGAGACAAGGAGCACTCGAGGGGGGACACAGGAGGGGGCTGGGCCAGGACTCCTGCCCTGGCCCCATGCTGCTCACCTCAGCTCCTGCCGCTCCTTCATCCAGGCAGCCAGCACCTGCCGCGACTCAGCATCCTGGTAGGTCTGGAGGAGACAAGGTGTGCACTGGGTGTGTGTGCCCAGGTGACAGCCCCGGCCCCTCCCCCAGGAGGTTCCCGACACCCCCGCACCTGCATGCGCTCCAGCAACCCCGTGAGAGCCTGCTGCCACGTCAGCGAGTGCATGTACTGCTCCGTGTTGATGATGCGGATCTCACGCTCCAGCTCGGGGATGATGGCACCTGTGCGCCAGCCATGCCGCAGCATGAGATCCTAGTGGGCGGGGTGGAGGACAGCGTTTAGTGACAGCTAGGAGGGCGCCCTCCCCTCTGTGGCCCAGGCCTTCCCCCCTCACCGCCAGGTCACTGTAGAGGTGGTCTCCGAAGTACAGCACACGGGGGCCGCGCCATTCCGTCAGGCGCAGGAAGTCAAACAGGTTTCCCTGGGGAGAAGTGGGGGGATACTGCTGAGCCCAGTGTGCCGAGGGAGCTCCCATTGGGCTGCCAGAACTACTACTTGTTCTCCACCAGTCCTCCCAAATCCCCAAAGGCTGCAAGGCCTCTCTAGCCAGATGCTGGGCTGCCCCTTCCCGTGGCCTTGCTGTCTCCTCTGGGCTCTGGCCCTTGCCACCTCCCCCTCAGACTCAGTAAGGGGGTCTGCCTGCCGCAGGAAGGTCTCCTGTAGGCCTGGCATGGTGCCCTGTGCCTTGAGGGCCTCTGCTCCCTGTAGCCCTCAGTCCGCTCTTTGTGGGAAACAAATTGCAGCAGCAACCACAGCCCTGAGGTCCTTCCCAGCCTCTCAGCCTGAGCCCAGAGGGACCCAGCAGACCACTGGCAGACCTCACTGTGAGGCTGTCTGCCCCTCCTGCTCCAAAGCCGGAGAAAAGATGAAAATACTCAGCCAGGCTCAAATACAACAGAGGAAGCTCACAGGGGAGCAGAAACTGGGGGCAGGATGTGCCTCCAGAGCAGGAAGTGCAGCAGCCACCGGGGCAGAAGCCCACACCGCAAAAATGAGCATTTACACTCGGCAAAAAGGAGTTACTAGAACAGTCTGTGCATGTAAGAGGCCCAGGAAGATGAAAGCCCTGGGGGAAACGGGTGGTTGTGAAAGGCTTAATTGTTGAAATAAGCTCAAGTGGGGAGGCTGAGGAGCAGGGGACCCCGCTAAAGAGGGAAGTACGAGTGGGCAGAGGCTGAGGATGTGCCCTGAACCAAGAGGAAGAATCTTGAGGTGCAGGTGCCGAGTTAGGCAGGATGGAGCCTGAGGTTCCAGCAACAGGAGACAGAGGAGGAGGGAGAAAGAGCAAAGAAAGACGAGAACCAGGCAGGATCCAACACACACACATACAAAATGGAATTTCAGAACATCAGGCATAAAGTCAAGTCTAAAAGCTGCGAAGGAAGAAAAAGTCATGTTCCCCACCCCCTCAGGCTCAGCCAAGATGCCAAGACAAAGGAGACTGTCACCCTCAGAGCCAAGGGGAAGAACCTGGGCCCGAGGGGGCCACAGAGAGTTGGGGGCCTGCAGGCTGGGAGGAGCGCCTGCAGGCCAGGCCTCAGCATTGGGTACCCTGAGGCTACTCCCTGTGGCTGCACCCCTGGTCTAACTGCTGGCTTCCTCCCTGCCACAGCCTCTAGAACCCCCACCCTCAAAAGCACAGCTCAGCCAGGATTTCCGCATTCCATCCAGGGCCAAATACCTTAATCACCTCCTGCTCCTAGCCACCCAACCCCCATAGCCCAGTACCAGGCCCCTTCTCATCTTTGTAGCCAGCCAGGAAAAGGGGTCTCCCCAGAGGCCTGTGAGCCCCCCACCAGCCCAGCTTAGGGGCCCCAGGCAGGCTTGACTGGCTGCAGCAGAGTGGTCAGCCCAAGTAATAAAAGGGCCATTTACCGGGCACTTAGCAAATACCTGGCCAGTCTAAGGGCTTTACATCACAACTCAAATAGAGTATTGTACCTCTTTTACAGGTGAGGCAAGCAAGGTACAGAGAGGCCAAGTGACTTGGCCAAGCTCCCTCTGCTATTGGGTAGTGGAGTTGGAATTCAAACGCAGGCAGCCTGACCCAGAGCCCAAGCCCTCAACAATGCCCAGGCATGTGCCCTGAGAGCCATTTCTTGGTAGCCCCTGGATGCAGGGCCATGGTGTGAGGGGACAGACCCACAGCAGATGTGTAGTGGCTGGTCAGGGCACAGAATGCCATGCCACTGCCCCCTCTACAGCCTGGGGCTCTGGTTAGGCCCTGTGGACCCCGTCAGGTGCTACTCCCACCTAGATGGCAGATGGCCCTCACCTGCCGATAGATCTTGCCCTTTTCCAGGCTGGTGATACGGTCCCACTGGAGAGAGCCTTTTTCATCGAGTTTTCTGAAAGGCCTAGGGTGGGGGTAAAGGGCTTGATTTCCAGTCTGGCAGGACCAGGCACCCCCCTACAAAGGACCACCTGCTCACATGGGCCACAAGCCAGCAAGGGGATGTCCCTACCCCAAGCACACAGGGCAGTGAGCGTGTCCCCTGCCTCATTACCCGCCAGGCCCATACTTGCGCCGGTCGGTGAAGAAGCTGGGCTTGTCTGCCTGGACGATGACCACGTCAAAGAGTTGACGCCAGTCGGGACCCACCATGTGCCGCATCCCCTTGTCCCTGGGCAGAGGTGGGGCAGAGGTGGGACAGGCCACCAGGTGGTCTGAGGGAGGCTCCTGGCCTGCCCACCCCCTGCCCGGCACCACCCTGCTCCCTCCTCCCACAGCGGGACGGGGCTCACACAAAGCTGAAAGGACTGTTGGTGATGAGGAACAGCTGTTTCCCATGGGCCACCAGGCGGCTCAGGACGGCGAAGGTCTCATCCCCCCTCAGGATGTACTTCTCTAACAGGGGGAGATGGGTCTGTGAGGGCCAGCGCTGCCTCCTGTCCAGGCAGGCTGAGGCAGCTCCTGTCCACCCTTACCCATGTCCCGCTCGATCCACTGGTACATGAGGCCCTTCACGTGCACATCTCGAATGGCGTCCTGGGGACAGTGGAGGGATGGTGAGGGTGCAGTGGGGCCCAGGAGGGCCTGCCCTGCTGTAGCTGGACTTCACCTTCCCTGCCCCTGAGAGGCAGGACCAACATCCTCACCGTCACATCCTTGTAGAGGTGTGCCTGGTCAAACTCCAGGCCGTGGCCCAGGAAGTAGTCCACCACGCAGGACAGCAGTGCCATCTCTGGCAGCGAGAAGATGTCCATGAACTGCTTGATGGAGGGACCCTGGGAAGGAAGCCACTGCCTCAGCAACCCCTCCAGCCCCACCACCCCAGCCCTGGAGACTAGGGGCTCCGAATCTGCCTTGGGCCACTGGTGGAGGGGCACAGCCTGTCGGTCAGGGCTGGCTCACTGGGGTGTGGACACCACCTCCCAGGAAGCCAGCAGCCACAACGAGATCACTGAACTGGCTGCCCTGGGAGTGACAGGTGGAGTAAGTACCTTGCCATAGAAGCCACTCATCTGGTACAGTGGGATGTGCTGGGTACCCCCATATAGGTCAATCACCTCCTCGTCTGGCACAGGCTGGAGGCCCCTGGGTGGCACACAGACTTCATCAGTCCAGAGTGGTCCTGAGCCCAGGCTGCAGCACAGGGCGGGGAATAGGGGGGAGGCAGGACAGTGTGGATCTGGAACAGCAGGCAGGGGAGGGGGCAGGGCAGAGTCAGCACTGACCTGTAGGCCGTCCCCAGTTGCACATAATGGAAAGCGTCAATCTTCATCAGAAGGCTCTGGGGGCACCAGGGGAGCAGGATGGGTGGGGAGGAAGGAGTCTGCCACTGGCCCTGAGCCAGCCTCTTCCAGCCCCAATGCTGAAGCCCCAGTTGGATGGTACCAAGGGGATCAGGTGCACGCAAAGAAGCTACAGCTTTGAGGCCAAGGGGTTAGACAGATGAGGAGACCCCCCTATAGGGGATGAGGGGCTAAGGAAGTAGCCCCGATATACAACCAGTCAGGAGGGGCCAGGCAAAGTCAGTGGTCTAGGCACTCACCTTCTGAATGTCGTAGTGGAGGCCACGGATGGCAAAGCTAGGGTTGTAGTCATACTTCCGAATCCCCTCTGGGTACTGTCGGCGGAGAGTGGGCCAAGCCTGAGCCAGTGGCACTGCCAGACCTGCTGGCTGGGCAGCTGCCTCAGGGGATCAATTCAGCCATCCGCCCAGGGGAGACCCATGACTCAGCCTAGGGTTAGGCGAAGCTGGGCCCTGCTGGCCTCCAGGGCCTGGGCCCCCTGCCTGGCTAGCCTCACCTTGTAGTGTTCAATCAGGATGTCACGGGCGGCAGTGAAGATCTCTGGGTGCAGCGCGTCTGCATACTGGGCCAGCGTGTAGTCGTAGTCAAAGCCGTAGACCTCGACATCACGGAGGCTGATCTCGTTGTTGGCGTAGATGGCTGCTGGGTTCAGGAGACTGCAGACCTCAGGGGGCAGGAGGTCTAGGGGGAAGGAGTTGCAAGTATGATGAGAATGATGATGTCCTCATGGCAAACAGCAAATGGTTACTGAGCACTTTCCAGGCGCCCAGCCCTGGGAGCCTCATGAAGAACCCCAGGATGGGTACTCTTAGTTCAGTGCTGCAGCTCACCCAACGTGCACCACCTTCTGCAACTGAGGCTCACAGAGAAGTCACTTGCCGAGGGTTAAATGGTTGGGGTAAGGCAGAACTGGCAATGAGCCAAGCCCATGGCTGGAGCTTCTACTTGTGGGTCCCGGCTTACACCATCACCAGCAGCCCACCAGGTACACTGAGCCCAGGCCTCCTCCAGGCTCTCACAGGCTCCACTGGACACATGGCTATGCTCCGACCCTTTCTACCTTGCCTGAAGCTAGGGGTTGGGACTTAGGAACATTATCGGGATAGCGGAATACTGGGTAGCCCCTCCGCTGCTCAGGCCCCCAGCTCTGAGTAGCTGCCACAGCCTGCGGAGTGAAAGCCCTCTAATGGGATTTCAGCTGCCTGCCAGCCCGTGTAACGACATTTGCTGCCTCTAGCCAGGGAACATTGCTAATTAAGACGGGGGGGGGGGGGACGACAGGCGGGACGTGTGACGTCAGGTTCTGGGCCATTACCTAGACTGTTCCCCAGAAGGAGCCACCACAAGCCCCTGGCTGCTCCCGAGGGGCTGAGTGGGACACTGTGCAGAGTGGGCTCTGGGGTCCCAGGGAGGCACATGAGGCTGAGGGGTCCCAGGCTCACCTGCCTTGGTTTCCCCATCTATAGAGTGGGGAAGGTGGATGGAGAAAGGACATGGGCTTTGAGGTCAGAGACCAGACCAAGTCCTCCCTCTCATGGCTGTGACCTCAGGAAAGTCACCTCACCTTTTGGGCCTCAGTTTCCTTGTCTCTAAAGGGGGAACAAAAATTGTACCAACCTACAGAATTACTAAGAGGGTCACATAGAATGTGCTCTGTACAGCATTCTCGCTCTGTACCCACGGCAAATGTTGGAATAATGGGCGATGCACCTCTGGAGCCCATCAATTCCCCGTCCCGGATTTCCCTGCATCACTCAAGGAGCAGGAGTCGCAGGGAGAGAGAGGGGAGCAGACAGGACTAGATGCACAGGGTACTGCCCTGCAGGGGCTCCAGGTGGCCCTATTCCTGAGACCTCTAGGCTGTGGCTCAGGCCCAAACAGTCCAAGCCTTCACAGAATCCATCTCAGCCACAACCAGTCATGATCTCGAAGCCCTTGGCCATGCAGCATGCCTCGTAGCTGCCTGTGCTCAGAGGCAGACGCTCGCTGATGAGCTCCCAAGCTCCAAGCATTCGCCTTGGAGGCCCCCTTGGAACAAGGCTCCTCCCCTACTCCCTTTCCTTTGGAGCCAAGTGCAGGGTGTAGTGTGGGGGAACAGGAGTGGCTGGTTCCTCTGTCAGCCCCAGGCCAACCTAGGCCTGGCAGAGAGCAGCTGCTTCGCAGACTCGTGGGTGCAGACAGAACACTCCTCACTGGGATACACGTGAGACACAGCCAACTTCAGCCCTCCAGGGAGCTGCTTCTGAGATGCCCCTCATCTGGTGTCACTAGGACCCTGGGCCTTGCCTTTCCCATCATCCTGAGTTCCTGGATACCAATTGTGATTCTTGGTACAATGACCAGTAGCCCCCCAGGAGGGGAAGGATTTGCTTGGCAGGGCAGCCTCTTGCTGGCAGAGTTCTGGCCTAGTCCAGGCTTTTGCCTCTGCCCTTGAGGATGTTCCCAGGGATGGACAATTCTCCCAGGAACAACGCAGGATGGGGAAGCAGCCCACAGGGCTTGGCCTCCTGATCTGATATCTGGACCGAGAAAACCATAGCTCTGAGGGCCACAAGGTCTCACTCCCTTCCACAGAGCTGTGGTGGTGCACAGGGCCAGGTGAAGTAGATGTGCCCCAACCTGCACTGGCCTCCCAAGTTCACTGGTCTCACTGTCCAGCCCCTACCCTTCTTTCTCCTCCTCGGCCCCCAGCTCCCACGCCTGCCTGAGGCTCCAGGTTCCAGGGCCAACTCTTCCCATGACAGCCATGAGACTCATTGTGAGTGCCATCCTCCCAGCCACAGCTAGGAGCACTTGCTGGGTGCCTTAGAGGCTCGTGTTGTTCAATCCTCACTCCAATCCTGTGAGGTGGTCACACTTATTCCTGCATCATCTAGAGGAAGAAACTGGGGCTCAGGGAGGTGAAGTCACTTGCTCCAAACCATCCAGCAGTAGGCAATGTGGTTGAGATCTGAATTCAGGCCACCCACCTGCCTTAATCACTCAGCCCCTTGGTGTAGCCTTCCAATGTCACCATGCTGAAGCTGGGGGTGGGGGTGAGAGTGGGCGGCTGGCCTGGAGCAAAGTTTTGCCCACAGGCATTAGCCCAACACATACCTCAGTGCCCAGAATCTCCCCCAGAAAACCCTGACAGAAGGGGAGAGTTAGGACTCAGGGGTGCAAGGCTGGTTTATCCTGGTGCTCACCATGGCATCTTGAAAATGACCTTGCCCCTTTCACATCAAGAGGAGCTTGGGAGTCTCTGTGAAGATCTGAAGATCCAGGTGAGCTTTGAGTGACAAAGCCCAACAGACCTCCCTATTTCCCTCCCCCCACACCTACAGGCAGGCTTCTCAGGCTGCTCTACAGAGGGTCTTCTCTAGGCCCAGAGCAAAAATGTCTCCTTAAATAGCATCCCAGGCTTGTCCCCTCCACTGAGGGTGGGGGGTTGGGGTCCTGACAGAGGCCCAAGGGCTTCAAAACCACCACTCCTCAGGGGTCTTAACTATTCTGCCTTTAGCTTCTCAAGAGATGGGTCCCATCCACCCAGCCCTCGCAGGTCTCCACACAGCTAGAGTGGAAGCTCCCATTCAATCAGTTGGAATCTTCCAGACAGGGCCACTTTGTCTTATCAGACAATGAAAGCTGGTGTCACCCCAGGGGGCTCCTCCAGAAGCTCCCCTGCCCCTTCTTGGCGTGGTTCTTTCTGAGTCATCACCACCACCCTGTGACAGAGGTCCCAGGATAGTGTTTTATGTCATAAGACACTGAGGGTCCCAGAGGGTGAGGCTTGCTGAGCGCCACCCACCTGGTCAGCGATAGGGCCAAGACCTAAACGGCATCTGTCTGCTCCAGAGGCAGGGCCCCGTGAGACCCGTGAACAAACATCAAGTTCGCTCAGCTCTCCGGCCTCACCAGGGCACCCCAGCTTGCCCTCTCTGAGAGGAGGCCTCAGGCCTCCTCAGCCCATTTTACAAGAGAGAGGAGCATAGAGGAGGTTAAGTGCTCTGGCCAAGGATGCAGCAACCCTTCTGGATTCCAGGGGACTGGGGCGTCTTGGTCTCGTTTCTCCAACCAACACCTTCCTCTCCTGGGCTCAGAGCACTCCGGACCTCCAGGGCGCAATCTAGAGGTGTCGGAAAAGTCTAGTGGGTGTCCACTTAGGTCGGGCAGTCCCTAGGAGCCTGTTCCGGCCAGCGCCGCCGGCTGGCTTTACCCTCGGTACTCCCGCCCCAACTGAGGGCCCCTAAGAGAACAAGGGGTTGGGGGCGTTCCCGCCGCGGCGGAAAAACTAGCAAAGGCGGCGGGGGCCCCACATTCCGGCGGCCGCTCCAGGAACCCCGAGCTCCTGCAGACGGAGCGGGGAACAAACCTCCCGCCCGCCCAGCAGAGGCCTCCGGGACGACCCGCTGGAGCCTTTCTCGAAGAGCCGCCGGGCCTTCGGGCTCCAGAGCCTCGGCGAGCTGCACGGGGGCGCTTCCCCCGAAGAGCGGCGCCCGGGACGGCTCGGGGGCGGTGCCCTGGCGCTCTGTCCGTCTGTCCGTCGGCGGCCGCGCGTCTGCCGTCGCGCGGGATACATCCCCTGGCGCCCACTCCGGCTCACCCACCGTGCACCAGCTTCCGCATGTCCTGGTAACGAGCCCATAGGTGCGCGCCAAGCTCGGCGCCGCCGGTGGGCGCCGGGGCGGGCGCGAAGCGCGGAGCACCCGGGCACTGGACGCCGGGACCCGGGGGGCCGCAGCCGGGGCAGGAGGGCGAGGACGAGGCGGCTCGCGGTCCGCCGTGGCCTCCGCAAGGCAGCCAGCGCCGAGCGACCGCCCGCAGCCCCGCACCCGCCATGCCCGCCGCGCGCCGCCCGCGCAGCCCTCGGGCCGTCGGCCGCTCTGCTGCCCTCCTCCTGCCCGCCCGCCACGGTGGCCGCGTGCTCCTCCCCGTGGCCGGCCAATGGGCGCGGCCCGCGGAGCTCGGCTGGCCAATGGGAGCGCCCCTCGGCCCTGGGGGCGGGAGGTCCCAGGACGGGGCGGGGCAGGCTCCCTGGCCCCCTCCCCCCAGTCTCCTGCTCCGCTGGGAAGGAGTGTGCGCCCCTCTCTGGTTGCGTTGGCGGCGATGCCGGGTCCGTCTGTCCCCCATCTGGGAGGTCGGAGGGCCTAAGAACGGCCGTCCCCGAGAGGCTCCGGACGGCCGGGGCGCGGAGAGGAGGGGGCGGGAGCGCAGCAGGTCCACCCCGGCCCCGTAGTCCTCTGTCTCCCCCTGCGTTCCCGGGCCCTCCCGTCCCTTCCCCCATCTCTTGTCCTCCTGACCGCAGATCCTCGGCCCCTCCCCCAAGTCCCCCTGCGGGGGTCCTCTTCCTCGCCTCCGGCCCCTGACTGGCGTTGCCCCCAGACCAGAGGCTGGTCCGTTTCACTAATTTAGCGAATAAAGAGCCTTTTCCGCGCGCTCGCCGGCGCCAGCCCCACGCGGGTTGAGACTCCAGGAGCCGCAGCACAGCCGACGTCCGCTGAAGCAGCCCCTTCTCTCTCCCTGTACCTCACACAGATGACCCGTTTTAACTCGGAGCAGGACGACTGGGCGCTGCAGGGCCGTGGGCCGGGGGTCACTGCGCCTGCCTGGTTCCGACCTCAGCAAATGGCCGCCCCGCCCCGCCCCACTCCTCTCTTCTCTCAGGCCCCTTCTTGAGATGCCGCGGTCTCTTCTAGCACTGTCTCCAGGCTGTCCAACGAAATTCCTCTTTCCTGCTTGGAACCGCTCTCCACCCTCCTTTCTTCTACTCAGATCCGTTTTCTGAGTACACATATGTATCAGGCGGTGCACTGGGCCCTGTGGAGGCCGACCCTGCACCTGTGGGCCCTGTCAGTGGGGGAGCTGGCCAGCTGGACACTGGTTCCGTGGGGTGCTCCCCACGGTGGCCTCGCCAGGTTTAAATCCACTGCACCTTGGTTAAGGACCTACATTGTGCCAGACCCTGGGCCAGGTGCTGGTGCAAGATGGAGGGTGGGCCCGTGGGTGGGTGGCTGTGCCCCCCCTCTCCCCCCAAGGCCCCAGTGAGCTAGGTGGGCACTGCAGACCTGGCCACACGTAAGCCTCGTCTGGGCGGGATATGGGCGCTCTGAGACGTCCAGCTCCCAGAGCTACAAACGGAAAAGGGAGTGAGCGCCAAGCGGGTGTGTGTGCGCGGTTGGGTGGGGTTGGCTCCAGAAGAAGGCAGGTTGGTTATCTGAGCAGCTGCTGGGGGCCTGGCCGCTCAGCGGCAGACCCTACGACCCCTTCCAGGGGCCCTGCTTGCTCTCTCTTCTCCAGCCTGTTTTTGTACGTTATGTGTCCACATCACCAAACTCTCTTATTGGTTCTAAGTTTTCATTTGATTTTTGTAGATTGTCTAATAGTTGTTTCCCCTCTCAAAGATACTCCCCAGTTTTTTTATCCTTAGGTAATGAGGTGACAGTCCCTTACAGACATCTTCAGCAAGCACAGCGATGCAGCCCGAGTAAAGTCGCTGGAGTCAGAGCTCTTCTACCTGGCTTAATTTCTTAACTTCTCAGTTCCCCATCTATAAAAGGAGATGATGAAAATAGAGGCGAGGTTCACTAGGTTCCCGAATACATATAAAAGAGCTAGGGCTCAATAAATCATTATCATCATAATATGATAGCTAATGTTAGTTGATCAGGTACTATGCCCCAGGCATTGTGTTAAGTGCTTTATATTATCTCTCTAAATCCTCACAGCATCAGAGAAAGGTCCCCATTTTGTGGATTAGGGGGTTGAGGCACAAACCACCTAAGGGAAGTATGTGTGCAGCAGGGATGTTGTTTGACAAAGCCCATGCTCTTTAACTATTCTGCAGTTCTGTGATTATTGTGAATAAGGAGATGATGCATAAAAAGCATCTACAAGTCCCTGTATGATGCTAAGTGTCCCATACAAGATAGTTTTCATTAATTTTAGAGTTGTCAAAAGATGCTTACTTAGACTTTTGTTGTGATAAAGTTCAGGTTTCTTTTTTTGTGTGTGTGAGGAAGATCAGCCCTGTGCTAACATCTGCCAATGCTCCTCTTTTTTTTTTTTTATGCTGAGGAAGACTGGCCCTGTGCTAACATCCATGCCCATCTTCCTCCACTTTATATGAGAGGCCGCCACAGCATGGCTTGCCAAGTGGTGCCTCAGTGCCCGCCCCAGTCCGAACCAGGGAACCCTGGGCCGCTGTAGCAGAGCGCGTGCACTTAACCACTTGTGCCACTGGGACGCCCCCTAAAGTTCAGCTTTCAGCGATGCATATCAAATTCTGTTATTTTTAGAAGTCTAGTTACCAATCACGACCCTGAAATAAAAGCAAGGCGTTGCGTAATTGCATTTTAGACTATGGTGTAGTACACGTTTAGTCCATGAGAAAGGGTCGTCACTTCTATGACGACTTGAAGAAAAAACATGGCGGTGGCAGAGCAGGGGGTGCGGCTGCCGACTCTGTACACTAGCCTGCAGCAGGGAGGCGGCGGGGCAGGAACGGGCTAAAACCACGTGGGAGCCCTCGTCCCCTTGGGCAGCCCCGCCTCCAGAGCCGAGGCGCCTGCGCCAGCTCCATCAGGCTGGGCCAGCCTCACAGAGCACGCGCACTTCGCTGCATTCTGATTGGCGGACCCTGGAGCTCAAGCGCTAGACTCCTGAAGGTCTGTGCACGTTTGGCGGGGGCGCAGGCCGCAGGCCTTAGCAAGGACGAGCAGCACGGCTCAGCTTCACACCGGCGCTCCAGTCCAGGGCCTGGGGCAGCTCCCGACGCTTCTGGTTCTGCCGTACCCCTCTCCACGACCTCGGTCGGGCATGTTTTCCAGGGCCCAGGTGAGACGGGTTCTGCAGTGGGTGCCCGGAAAGCAGCGACTTGGCGTCTACAGGTTCCTGCCCTTCTTTTTTGTCCTGGGCGGAACAGTGGAGTGGATCATGATTAAAGTGCGCGTGGGCCAGGAGACCTTCTGTAAGTGAGGGTGCAGCAGCCTCTGTTTCATTTCAGGAAGGCAGGAGGCGGCAAGGGACCCGTTTTCCTGGAGGATATTCTTAGGTTGCAGACCGTTCATTCCACTCAGAGCGATGAATTGCTTTTACCCTGGTCAGAAGGGCAAGTGCAGGTCCATTCGTTGGGCCGTCGAGGCCAGCCCGGGCTCTCCTGTAAGCGGGGCGACAAAGGCACATTGGCGAACAACCTTGAGACCTTCCCTGCACTTTGAGGAGAGGGCACATGGCTCCACTCGGACGCCCTCCACTCAAGCCTGCCCTTCGCCCATGCCGGTGATATTGTTTGGGCCTGAGGAACAGCCTTGCTCACAGCACCGTGTAAGTGGGTGGGATCCTGAGCATTCATGGAAACCCCTGGTAACTGACCAGTTCTCTCTGTACTCTTCAGTCCAAACCCTGGAGGGAGCTGGTCTGCCCGGTTTAGCTGATTACCACTGTCTTTACAGGGCAGTGTCATTGGCACCAGGGCCCAGCATTGTGAAAAAAATGCCTAGCATTGCTTTGTTGAGCACTAGCTCTGGAAAGGCTGGTTCCTCTTCTGGGAAGACTTCCCCAACCCCTGGCCCTTTCTGCTTTGTCCCTCTCCAGAAACACTGTATCACTTGTGAATTGCCAACCTTCATTAAAAATATTGTTACGTTAGTGCTTTCTAAAGATACTTAGTTCTTCTGTTCATCCATTCATCAATATTTAATGAGCACTGATGAGAGGATATAATGAAAAAGGCAGAGGGTCCCCCACCCCAGAAGAGCTCTAATGAGAGAGACAGACGTAAAGACGGTTACTATTGTGATCAGTGTTGTGAGGGGAATGTTGGGGGAGCATGGGAGTTTGAGGTGAGGCACCACAATTGTACTAGATGGTGCAGGGAAAGCTTCCTGGAGGAGTTACCATGTCAGGTAGGACCTGAAGATGGAGTGTCAGCCAGATGAGGGGAACATTTGTGGAGCTGAAAGTGTCTTGTGCCAGGGGTAAGAGCAGACATGGGGGCCTTGGTGTGAAAGTATGCTGTGTTTGAGTGACTGAAGCAGGTGAGCAGATTGAGGGATGAAGTGGTTAGAGAGCTGCCTGCAGGGCCACAAAAGGGCTGGAGAACAAAGTGTGCCCCAAAGGATTGAAGGGTTTTAAATGGCAGCAAATTACTACATGTGGAGAATGGCTTCTTGTGGAGAGGAGATTGTCAAGAACACTTAGGCTATGTGGTTGTCCAGGTTTGAGATGGTGGCCTGGTCTAGGGTGGGGACAGAAGGGAGGCCAAGAAGTGGGTAGAGTTGAGAGACACCCCAGAGATAGCACTGGCATGGCTTGGTGATTGAGTAGATTCAGATGAGGAGTGGAGGCTTCTGGCAGGACAGCTGGGGCAGGGGGAACACAGGCAGGACAATCCTGGGCTCCATTTTGGACATGCTGAGGTGGAGATGGTTATACAGATCTGAAGCTCAGGAGGCAGATCTGGGCCGCAGATCTGGGTTTGTGGGTCATTCACAAGCAGATTGTGATGAAAGTCAGAGTCAAACCCCAACATCTTAAGGGTGACTGAGAGGGGTCAAAAAGGCCAGGAGAGTTTGTTATCACAGAAGACGAGGTTCAGGAAGTTTGACTATGTGAATAGGAGGTAAGCCCCCTCTCCCACACCAGGAGAGACTTGAAGATTTGCAAATGCGAATCAGGAAAGAGCGGGTAGAGAGGCTGGAGACACCTTGGCCCCTGAGAAGGTGGGAGAGGATGGGATTAGAGCAGGGCTGTAGGAGTGGCCCTTGGAAGTTAGCTAGAAGAGTTCTTTACTGATGACTTTTTTCTGAAGAAAGAGTTCATGGCCATTTGGGGGTTGGTGAAGAAGGGTCAGGGTCATGGCTGAGGAAACAGGATTGTCAGGCATCACAGTGGACCCAGTTAGACGCATCAGCTGGCCCCACAGTGCAAAGCAAGCAGAGTGAGGCAAGAAAAAGGAAGGAAGTTGGGTTAATCTGTAGTGGGGGTGTTGAAGGTGTGTCAAGAAGTTGATGTTGACAAAAAGGGAATTTCAGCTGGTTTGGGCAGGGGCCAAGGGCCTGAGGAAGAAGTTGGTAGAGGTCCAAGGACAGAAGGGCTAGAAAGGTAGTAGAGGTTGTGGTCAGAGCAGAATGAATTTATTGCTTCAGAGGAACACTGCAAGTAGATGGCAGAAGTTGACTGGAGAAGTCAGGGAGGTGAAGGTGACTGGTGCTTTATCCCTGTAGGGAATGGTGTTGCCTGGGAAGATGGAGCCTGAACTAGATGCCAGCATTTTCAGTGATTGAAGGCGAGTGATGGAGAGCAGGTGCCGGTGCAGAGATGGTGGCAAATGGATAAGCCCCAAAGGAACAGGGTGGAGAAACAGTAGTCTGGAAAAGCAGCAGCTGAGAACAAGGAAGCTGACCTTACCTCCCCACCCTGAGTTCCTGGGTGTGGGAGGGGGAGCAGCAGAGAGCTACAGGGCAAGAAGTGCCTTTGAGGGGCCAGGTTTCAGTTAAGAAGGATGATTTCAGAGAGAACAGAAATTGTGGGGGAAAAGGAAGTGAGGAAAGTCCTAACATATTGCTAAGAGGTATGCTAGGACATGATCCTATCTTTGTAGACACCGACTCTTACCCTGCTATTGAAGTCCAGAACTCCATTAATATAGTCCTCACTTTACTTGTTTTGTTTTAAATTAAGTTTATTTTGGCATTGAGTTAAACATTACTGTTGAGATTTCAGAAACAGGTGACAGACATAGACTACTGGTTCAACTACTCTGATGAGTATTTTTAATTCCTCAGTTTCTTAAAAATCTAAGTAAAATTTTTGTTTGATACAGATGATGTCTACCGTAGAAAAGCCTCAGAAAGACAATATCAGAGAAGGCTGGAAGATGCATCAGAGACTGAACTTCAGCAATCAATAAAGTGAATATGAAATTTTACTACTGGTTTCAATTCCTTTAAAAATGTACTTTTCAGATCTCTTGTTCTTCTCACAGAACTGCCTTTACAAAGAATTTTTATAGTTTTCCTGTCTGCTTGAATACTTCCCAAGTCACTGTTGAACAGCACTTGTGGGAAAACTATTTCCTCCTAACACACACCTACCCATTGAGTCTAGTCCATGAAATATTTCTTAAACAATTCAAAGATCAATCAGGATGCTTTTCAGTGCAGTCTACACTGTGAAGTTCTTTGTTTTAGGCAACAAAAGATAACCGTATCAACTTTTTGGGCAGAATTCAGATTTAATCATGGACATAAAAGATCTCTATTGTAAGATCATTTAAACCAGGATATTTATGCAGATTACATTTCTGCCAGCCACCAATTTGTAAACATTTTGCTAGGTTGGTGGGAATTCCTGACTGACCACACATTACTCACGTTAAGTGCTCTTGTGAACAGAAATAACCCCTTCCCTTGCCTGGCTCCACTAACATACAAGGGCTGGACCTTCATGAGGACTAAGGGTGGTGGGGGCGACAGGCCTCACACCTGTCTACGATGAAGATAAAGCTTTCATCTAGCTGCTAAAGATAAAGACACTGCTCCTTGCCTAAGAAAGTGAAACTTCACAGTGTAAAGCAACCAGAGACCTCAGCTAAATCAGAGGCTCAGTGTAGTGGGAGAGATTCTGCAATCTGACCAAGAATAAGTTTGGGTCAGCTGGTAGAAAAGGTAAAGGTATCTTTCTATGCTTGGATAACCACGTCCTACATCTTTCCAAACAAGAAAATATCTACATATTAAACACTAAGTTTCAAAATGATTTCTAACTATGGCTCATGAACAGAGAAGCAGATGCTTAAAGCCACAGGGTATCCTCAAGTTAATGATCTCTGCCACAAATATGTCTGAATTTTTCTAGGGCTTTTTTCTAATATGTTAGTCCATTTATGTTAGAACCAATTCAGCATAAAGAGCCACTGACTTGTCAGATCTCATTAAAGCACTACCTACAGCAAGCTCAGGTCACTGCTCAGAGATGGCTTGTGTGTGAAGAGCAGTGAAGACCAACAGCACCAGGGAAAGTTGCGTCCCCTAAAGAGTTCCTGGTGAACCTAACCTCGTAGGCATTTTAGTGATGAGACTGCTGCATAAGAAATTAAAACTGTGGTATGATTCTCTCAATTATGTGGCGTATTCCATATGTTACCCCCATCCCCAGTTTTAGAGTATTTGATATATATGGAGAATTTAGTAATGTTTGATACATATAGAGAATATGTAACATACACAACTTTTACAAGGAATAGTTGTAAATGCTAATAAAACCATCAGCTAACTTCTGTGTCTGCTGTGGGTTCCCTCCCTGGCCCACCCCCACCTCCACCGCAGAGAGAATCACTAGCCTCAAATTTGTGTTAACCCTCCCTAGAGTTTTCTTCTCCTTTTTCAAAATATATAGAGAAACTGCTGACTTATTGAAGGACAACAAACCTTTGAAGATGACAGGACAATGTCTGACTTAAAGACAAATGAGTAGCACGGCAATTTTTGTATTAAATTGACACTTTAGAGCACATTAGTTTGGATGCTATAGAGTAAGAACTAATCTTTGTTAACCAAGGTGCAAGCTTTTCAACTTTGCTTTGAAAAAATTTTAACCCTCCTGCTAAAGAATATGACTCTACCCTACTCATCAAACACTGGAACTATTTAAAGGAACTTAATAATTTAAAGTGAAAAGAACCGTAATATTCCTATAGGCTGATTACAGAACTGCAGTGCCCCCTAGTGTGAACTAAAAGGCAAAACATAATTTCAAAAACCACAGTACTGGGGCCGGCCCGGTGGCGCAAGCGGTTGGGTGCGCGCACTCCGCTGCAGTGGCCCGGGGTTTGCCGGTTCAGATCCTGGGCGCACACCGATGCACCGCTTGGCAAGCCATGCTGTGGTGGCATCCCATATGAAGTGGAGGAAGATGGGCATGGATGTTAGCCCACGGCCGGTCTTCCTCAGCAAAAAGAGGATTGGCAGGTGTTAGCTCAGGGCCGATCTTCCTCACCAAAAAAAAACACAGTACTTATTCTAGAATGACCAAAATCTAATTAGCATTTATTGCTAGAAGTCTCCCTCCACTGTAGCGTTGGGGAAAGAACGTGGACTTTGGAGCTTCACTAATTTATCTGAACTGATAGGGAAAGTACCTACGTTAGGTGCACAGTACATACTCAGTAAGCAAGGGCTGTCTTTGTTCATCTAGCAGTCCTATTTTGAAAGTCTTACCTAAATCTCTGATGTTATAACTTAATCACTTAACTTTCTCTATTTTTGTAAGTCTGAATTTTTCACACTGTTACCTGTCTTTAAAAAAATATATACTCGGACGATGGTGTTTTCCAAAGCAATTTCTCTCCTAGTAAAGCAGTATCAGTTTTTAGTCTTCACACATGTGTACTAAATTTGGAATTTCTTGCCACACTTACGTGCAATCCACAAAATGTGAATACCACATCTATTTTGGGGATAGAAATAGTTCTGTTAATGTGTTCAGTTCTCAACTTTCACTCAGCTGACCTAGCACACTTCCAAACTAAAAAGGAACAGAGTAATACTTAGCAGTATTTGTTTGCTCATAGTGTTTTCAGCTGGAATGTTTAACTATATATCAACAATTATTCAAAATATGCTCATGAGCATAGATGGCAGTACAGCCCTAAACTCTTAGAAGAACAGAACCACAGGGATTTGCAAAGTGATATTAGAGGAAAACAGTTGGTTGATTTTACCAACACTTTCTATTAAAAGTGTGGTTATGCTTTAAGAGCTTATAAGCATGTTAAAGACATATCTGGGCCACTTGTCTCTTCTGGCCACAGAGAGCTGACTATCTGAAATGGGTTGCACTCCTTTATGACACAGGACATGCTTTTCTTACCTTCCGCCATCAGTAACTCTCCAATTTTAACTTCAACCTGCATTTCTGCCCATGCTGAAGACATGTTAGGAATTCCTTGACTGCCAGCCTGAGAGGCTTGACGTGGGGCACGTCAGGCTGCAGTCTGACTACATTCAGCCTCTTTGTTAATACAGCCTGAGCCCTAAACCAGGGTCTGGACACTGACTTTTGCCTCTACCTGAGGAGCTCTCTTCCCTTAAATTGGCAGCCGTATCCCTCTGAGCATAAAATCAGGGCTTGCAGGAATTAAATCGGCTTGAAACTAACATCTGACACAAGCTTTAACAGAACAACCAAACCTGGTTAATCCAAATCACTTTGCAAACTCCATTTTTATTTGGATTAAAAAGCTTTAGATGAACAAACATATGATACATACATGTTATAAGACTAGTTACCACTAAAACCTCCTTTGATACAGAAATTAGAATAAACCAAGTTTTAATCAGGTCTGAAAATGTTCAAGCTCAAAAGTCAACAACGCCAATTTGGAGATTTTACACAAAGAAGCATCCCCTCTCAATTCTTCCTCATAGGAAGAGAAGGGTGGGTTCAAAAACAAAGCAATTCAAGACCTTTTAAATCAGTTGGCTGACATACTATTTTAAACCTATAGGTTTTTCCCCCCACATAAACAAAATTCTTTTCCACATGAACTTACATTTTGAAAACATTCAGGCCATTATACTTTCTAAGCCATATCACTACAGTTCTTAAAACTCATGAAAAAAAGATGTATAGTTCACTTGTACTTTCTTAAGTCAGGACTTTTTGTTTGTTTTGGTTTTTCTTTTTTGGAAGATGGCTGACCTCAAATCTTATATCCTAAATATTGATTGATATTCTCCAAGTTAATATACAGAAAGACATGATTCTAAAATAAATACATAGTTTTTTTTTTTTTAAACTTAATTTAAATTTAAACTTAATTAGGGCCTGCCTAGTGGTCCCCTGGCCCAGCTCTGCACTGCCTTAGAAAGCCCCTTGCTGGATCTGTGGTTCCTACAGCACCTCTAGACACTGCGAAGGAGCCCAGAGGAGGAGTGCTCTGGCTTCTAATGCCCCACATAGCCCACAGTGAAGAGTTTTTAGAGGCTTCCCAAAGTAGTCTCATGCAGACTTTAAAAAGGGAAATAAAATGGGTGCATGAAATAAATAAATAACTTAACCAAAATTAAACTTCAGGTTCTTTGGTGTAATTCAAGGATGTCTAGAAATAAAATAATCTGATTGTATTATACAGTTCATGATGATTCAATGGCCCAAATAACCAGGAATTGAAGTTTTCTTTATCTGATTTAGTTTAACAATAAGGTATTGATATAGTACTGTAATACATTTTTTAAATTCAGAATTATTTAAAATACTTGATGCAAACTGAGATCCAGTGGTTGACTACAGGCAATTCAGTTACAAGGGCCTCCCGTATTTAAAGTATCTGATACAAGAGACTTTTTTCCATTCTATACTCTTTTGTCCCCATGATTTAGTAAGGATGGTAATTAAATATCCAGGTATTGATTCATACCAGATTAAAAGAAAAAAAGTATCCTCGGAGAGTCACTCTCTCAACTTTCACATAGCAGTGGATGCTCCACCACAATAACCACCTTATTACAATAAAGCAGGTTTCAAAAATGCCAAGTGAAACACTGTTCCGTGTTTGATGCTTTCTACCTATCTGAGCATCATACACTGCCCTCAAAATGTTTATTCTAGAGTCATATGGAGAGACAGGGTCATCAAACCAAGTGTTTGGGATGTGTAATGGTCTTTTTAGTGAGCAATTTCTTAAATTATGATTCCTTTCTCCTGAAATTCAAAAGCACAAGCTAAATTTAAAAAAATATTTCAGAAAGTCTTAAATTTCTGGTTAAGAATTACAACTTTAACTTAGAAGAAAAAAAATGCCACATCTGAAAAGGAAATAAAAAATACTAAAACATATTTGCATATGTAGGCAATGTACCCTTTTACAGTTATGCTTCTGACACAGTTCACATAGAGTTATGCACTCCCTTCCCATGTTAGGTTTGGTGTTATGTTTAAAAATAAATTACCTCCATGCACACCTCAATGCTTTCTTCAAGATGAACTTCAATGCTTTCCAATGTTAAGAGATTTAAAATTTTAAATCATCTAACATATATAGGCATAAATTGTGAATTCATTATAAATAGATCAAAAGTACCCTTAAACTTACCTGCCAAGACTAAATATAATTCAGGGTTGTGCACATGTTCTGCAAAAATAACTGACACCATAGATATCTAACTCAGCACAGAAAAAGTGATCTCTCCCTCCAGTTGTCCGGGAGATTCACTAGCTGCAGAAGGATGCACAGCACTGACTTCAGATTTCTGGAGCGAGCTTCTGAGTTAATAGAGCAAATGTGCCACGTCTGCCAAACATCTATAACCTAAACAACCTTTCACTTTACCTGTAAGAAACAGTTTTGCGAAAGTGGCTTAAGACATTCAAGCACATAAAACAGACACAAGCACACGCCCCTCTCTGAGATGTAAACTAGTACCAACTTCACATTTCATTGTCAACTTAAACTCATCTGTAAACTCGTGTGTGTATTTTTTTTTTCATTTTGTTTGTTCTTTTATAAAAACAAAAAACAAAAAACAAAAAACCCAAAAACAAAAAACAAAAACCCCAAGCCAAGACAAAACCTTTGATGGTTTCAGTTCCATGGCAACAAGTAAAAAGATAAAACTCCAAGTGTACATATACAACCAATTATGAAACTGGTTTTAAACGAAGGAAACATATGCAAAAAAATCTTTGTGTATTTGATAAAGTCAACTTAATATAACAAAAACAAATTGAAATAGCTTATTAAAAGTGTCCTCATATAAAAATGGCCTTGTGATGTACAGTAAAATGCAATAAAAATTATCATCTTTTGTTCCTCCCCCCACCCCCAGTAACTAAAATGGCTACTGTTCCACAAAACTCTTTATGCTTCTATAAAAGAAACGTAACTGATGTGATTAAAGGTTTTCTAGATTGTATGCTTGGCGAATGTTTAGAGTGTCTCGGAGCATCAAATCCCGAAGGCGCCAGAGGGCATCTGCCATGGTGGTGTGGGCCCCTTTACTTTTCAGCCAGTGAGAGGGTAGGCGGCTCTCCTGTTCTTTCGACAAATGGACATCACGTCTTCGAGCTGAAAATTCAAGTGCAGACAGAGAAATATAAAAAGGAATTTTAAGGTAAATTTTCCCTCAGTCCTAAGGTCTGATAGATTTATTAAAACATAAAACACTTATTATTTATTAAATATTATGAATTTTAACTCTGCAGAATATTTCCAAGCAAATTTCTTATATCATTTTATTAGGCATCTCGGTTTTTACAAAACTACTTCAGCCAAGGATGTCTCGTTGTTTTATGCTTTGTATTTTAGAAATTATCTAATATATAATAATAACTTCACAAAAGAGCTGCACAATATAAAGTAATTCTCTACTAGAATGGGAACACAAGAGTTGCACAAACACTTAAAAGATCTGATCATTAATATTTTGTTGTAGGCACTCCTGATATTTAATAATTACTTCAATGTTAACAAAAATTCCTAAAAAGGTAAATGTGAAGAAAGGGAGGGGCCGGCTTGGTGGCGTAGTGGTTCTGCTTTGGCGGCCCGGGGTTCATGGGTTTGGATCCCGGGTGCAGACCTACACATCGCTCGTCAATCCATGATATGACGGCGTCCCACATACAAAAAATAGAGGAAGGTTGGCACAGATGTTAGCTCAGGGCCAATCTTCCTCATGAAAAAAAAAAGTGAAGAAAGGGAAAACATACCTACTACTCTTAAAAGAAATCAAATTATCAAATTTGGTTTAGAAATAAAGCATGAGTATAAACTTCCAAATTTCTTTCCAGAAACTAGGCAAGTTATTTTAGTATGAACTGAAAATACATTAAGTCTGCTGAACTAAATGAATAACTTGATAAGTTAACACAAACATGTTTTCCAATATTTTTTTCTTTTTAAAAAATTGAGGTGAAATAATTTTTAATTTACCCAAATGCATCTGTGCTAATGCCCAAAAGCCTGAAAAATAATTGAAAAATTTCAGAATATACTTAAAAAAGATGGCAGTGATGTTTATGACAAAACCAAGCTTTGAAAATCAGCAAAAAAACATTTTCAATGTGTGATATGAGTAAGCAAAGAAGCTCCAAACCCTTCTATTAAATATACGATTTATTTTACTTGTATAAGAAAAATGGATATTTATCCTATGATATAATACGCCAATAGCAGCTAGTGGAATCTGAGGAAGTGTGGATTTCTCAAAGGCTTATTGAGAAGGACTCTCCTTACCTGCCAGGGTCTGGTCCCACTTGCTAATGCTGTTGGACTCAGCACTGAGTCCTTCAATGTATTTCAGGTAGGCCTCTGAGTGGAGAAGCCGTTGGGTCTTCGGTGGGGGAGCCACGAACATGGGCGTTGTTGGCTGCTGTATGATGGGAGGGCCTGCTGGATGTGGGCCAGGATATGGAGGTGGTGCCTGCTGCCCTGGAGGCCCCAAAACTCCTACCTGAAAGAGCACAGACTCCATGATGAGCGAAAAAAAAACTCAGCACATGCTGAGAAAGAGTAACTTGAACTGTCAAGTCCTAGAAAATCCAACTGAAAGGCTCACCTGCTGTCCATATGGACTTCCACCTGGTGCTGGAGTCCCTACCATAGGGGCCACTCCTTGGTTCATCACACCTATAATTCAGAATGCAACGGCACAATTAGAGGCTCTGAGATGAGATGACTGAAAAACTATTGTCTGTTAAGAAATGACGCCATATAATGCAAACCTATGGATCTCTGCCCTTCAGTCTTTGCACACAGGAACCCTAAGCACCCAAAACAGGATGTAGCATTCAAACAGAAAATTCCTATTTTTTTGCTTTCTAGGTACTTTAAGTACAATGCTAGTACAACTTTCAGTTGTATATTAATTATTCATGACTTAGAAATGATTTGAACCTTGCATAAAATTCTAGTATTTCTCTAGGTAAGCTATCATCAGAATACATCTCTATTTTCAAGGTATTTTTCTTCTGATAACACATTCTCCTACAACTGAAGCCTGTGTTTAATTTCAGCAGTAATGGCATTGCAATCAGGCTCAGCAGTGTGCTAGGACACTAGGGACACAAAGGAAGAGGTTGTGCAAGTGCACAGTTAAATGAGCTTTGTGGAAGCATATAGCTGCTGCCCCCTCACAGGCCACCAGCACCTCTGGGTCTAACTGGAGTCACTAATGAGAGAAGATACTTCTGTCTGATAGAGCAGCACTTTGAAAAGGGATTATCTGGAAGCAGAGCAGTTTTGTTGCTTCAAATGCAAAACGACAAAGGGAAAGAGCAAGACTTCAAGGTGCTATTATGTTTGTACCATATATCTGGTAATAATTTTGTAAACTTCCCTTGGTGATTCCTCACAAGCAATTTCTGTCTCATAGGTACTAGCTGATAATAATGAGACGTCCTAAATTTAGTGTCTGGGGCTATTTTAACCTCAGGACCATTCATTTACCATTTTCATAAAACACAGAAATAGGCAAGGGTTTCAGTTCATTAGAAATAAACAAACCACAACCAAAACCCTGGTGAGCTGTCGTTTAAACCTTAAACAAGTCCTGCTGGCTGCACAGAAGGATCAAGAGGAGCTAACTTCATATTCTATAGTTTCTGTGGATTCAAAATGTTGATATTTTGACCAGACAGGACCAGCCCATTATTCTAAGGTTCAGAATTGCTAAATGCCACTTCCAGGAAGTATCAGACATTTGTAAGAGAGAAAATAATAAGTAAAAATAAGATTTCTGGGGCCGGCCCCATGGCTTAGCGGTTAAGTGGACGCGCTCTGCTACTGGCAGCCTGGGTTCGGATCCCGGGCGTGCACTGACACACCGCTTCTCCGGCCACGCTGAGGCCGCGTCCCACATACAGCAACTAGAAGGATGTGCAGCTATGACATACAACTATCTACTGGGGCTTTGGGGTGGGGGGAAAGGAGGAGGATTGTCAATATATGTTGGCTCAGAGCCAGTCTTCCTCAGCAAAAAGAGGAGGATTAGCATGGATGTTAGCTCAGGGCTGATCTTCCTCACAAAAAAAAAAAAAAGATTTCTGTTTACAAAGCAGATTTTTATACTCTAAGTACCTAGAAAGGTACCTGGATCACCATAGTAGGATCCTAATGATTATTTGTGGTGGGTAAGCTGCTGTTCAAGCAACATATTATTAACCTCTGCCCCCACAAGGACACTTACCCACCTCAGATTCCACAATGCAGTGGGCCTCCCTGAGCAGCCTGTATTAATCTTTGCAGGGTAGCACAAACAAATCAGCAACCCTCCTGCTTCCTCTGGTCACAAACGCCATGCCAGGGGGCAGCCAGTGAGAATGCAGACTGAGTCACCAGAGGAGCTCACTGAATTCTCCTCTCCTCAAAGCCTGATCAGACATGTGCATGTGTAGCCACTGAGGGGTTCTTCCCTGTCTTCCTAACTATAATCAGGTGTGTTGTGCTTCCTTCAAATGCAATTTAGAATCTGAAGAAGGGGGAAAGGGAGACAGCTATGTCCCAACATTCACCAAAAGATATCTGCTACCTAGAAGGTACTGGCCTTAGATGTGGCTCCCACTGAGTACCATATACACGTAGAAGTCAACTCCGACCTGGTCTGACTGACTCAGTCAGATACCCTATGACAAGGTGAGAGGGCACAGAATTAAAGCCAATTCTACCTGCCACACAGGTACACCCATTTTATGACTGACTCTTGCTGCAACAGCAACTCACACACAGGCCACCATTTCCATAATGAAGCACCCACTCCCACAAACATTTCTTTCTCTGGATACTTCTGGATCAAACACTTCTGTGGAGTTATGGCTATTCTCTAAGCAATACTCACAAAGAGTGCGGATGGAGGCTCTAGGCCAAGCCACCAAATTGGCTCACCTGCACACTGCTGGGTACACCCTCTGAAGCACTGTTTGGAACTCTGTATAACCCTATGATTGGTAGGTCTAATACTGGTGTAAGCAAATTTAACATTTCTACATTTTATCATCTAGGTCGGGCCTTTAGCTGATATTTTGGATAATGGACCAAATGCTATTCCAAGTCATCTTAAGGTCACATTCCCTCCAACTACATTATAGCTAAGGGTCAGTTCTTTTGCATATGATGGCAATTAAATGGGAACTTGTGATTTCCTTTCATAATAATCTTTCAATTTGCTAATTAACTATAAAGTAAAACTGTAGTTATTTCTGGACTCCATTTATAAGTTTCTATATGAAATAAGTCCTGAGCTTCCGTTGACAGACAAACCAGCGTCTACAGTTAGTAGGGTGGGCTATGCTGTTCTTTTAAATGTTATGTCATGCTTCCTAGGGGACTCAGATACAGAAAACTAGTTCGGTGCAAATTCATTCCCTCCCTCCTTTTTGTTCCTAGAAGGACCGACCGAAGGATTTCTGGAGTTCTACATTAGCGACTCTGCAATCCCCTTAGAAGGGCTGCTTGAGAAGCAGGAGATGGAACAATTTGGGAAACTTAGCTCACTGATAAAGAGGGCATCTAAGGCTGTGTTTGGCTTTTTGAGCACGTGTCAAATTGTTTGAGTGATTTTAGAGTATGCCTCCTGCCCCATGGTCTGTTGAGTCTGGTCTCTGCCATGTGTGCTGTGCTGCTGCTAGGCAGCCAGGTGCCCAAGGGCACAGGTGCTGAGCCACTTGCTCAACACACAGAGAAGGCCCTGCTGCTGTGTGCTGACATCCCTGACATCTCTGGTATTCTCAGGGAGGGAGGAAGGCCTGCCCACAATGGGCAGCAGGTACCTCCTGGAACAACTGGCTGAGGGAGGAAAAAAGAGAATATGAAGATGAGATTAATGAGTGAATGAGGATGACGTTCTTACCCGGTGGTGGGATGCCCGGGAGGCCGGGCACACCTGGCGGAAGATGATGGGGTGGAGGCCCCCCAGGGTGAAGTGGCTGCATGCTGCCCATGCTAACAAGGCCATCAACTGGGCCCTGCAAAGGCGGAAGGCCTGGCGGATAGCCACCCATCATGCCTTGAAGGACACAACAAATTTCAGACATGCATCATTAACATGCAACATGAGCTAAGTAATAACAAACCCCCCACATGCACTACCAATGAATCAAGCGCCCTTAGTACTGCATGATATAACAGTAATTAGTGCAATTATTTTGTTGCAATAATGAACAAAATAAAAAGTTACAAATATGAAATCCAACATTTCTAGATGAATTAGTACTTAGTATATTATTATTTGTAGTTATTTTCCCTGGGATAAATATGCTGCATGTTTTCAGTTAAATAACATTTAAGAGGAGTTCCAGTAAAAGCCTTCCCAAGGTCATGATTATTGCAAGCTATTCACACAGAGCGACCAGTTCTGTCGACTGGGATTCTAATTAAACAGTATAAACCCCATCATTCCACTCTGCCCACACTCATATGCCTATCACGGGTACACATGAGGGGAAACTGGAATGGAGGGAAATGAGGCACATAGCCCTCATCACAAAGCATGGTTCTCCAGCTTGGGGGAGGCGGGCAAAAATTTTTCAAGACTTCTACATTCACTCCTCTTCCCTTCTAGTCCCACCACTCCTGGTAAGAATGGATCATGCTTGGGCTTGAGCTGGTGAACAGCTAAAAGCCATCACAATGAATGATGTTTCCTCTTTAGATCTCAAAACATGATAAAATAAAGATAAACCTTAACCCTCCCAAGCCAACCTAAGCCCAGGTCATTCATTAGCCTGCACGCAGACCTTAGGAGAAACAGCTGGAGAATCAGACTCTGCTGACATGAGAAAATGCCAATTGTTATATTGTCTCCAAGCTCACAAATGTCCTCATATAAACCTTCAGTTAACAGGGAGCATCTAATGAGGTACAGAATTTCTGTGAACAGAGGCTTTTATTCCTTTATTTTCAAAGTGCATCTTCACAACACAAAATATTTTCTGCTGGCTACGGAAGAGTTTCAAGAAACAAGTATTTTTGCCAAAAGGAGTGAAAGGAAGAAGGTAATTTCAAAATGTCAAAGACTCACCTATCAAAAGACCTTTAAAGCCACAAAACATTTTTTTTAAGCAAGAAAAACAACTTGACTTTTCTGGGATTTGAAATGATCACAATGAATAAAATACAAGGCTCCCCCCAAAATGCAATCACCTTTGGTCACAGCTTCTTGCACAAAAAGCAGGGTTGAGGGACTGGTGCCAAACCTCATTTTTATAAAATACTCTTTGCAGAAGGACTCTGGTAAACAGTGGAAAACTCCAGATTCTGAGAATTTTACTCTTTGACTTTCCCTGAAGAATTATTTGAAAGGTATTTATTTATAAAAGTTTAGTTTTTTCAAGCTATAAAATTACTGAAAATTCTGAGATTGATTCAGCCTGCTTCATCAGTCATATCTAAGCTGACTGAAAAACTTATAATTACACAAACCAATAAAACAAATTTTAAATACCTCTATACATGAAAAAGGATTATGAGTTTCATTTTTTAAAAAAGAGAGTTCAGAGAGTAAAAACTACTTTTGAACAGACACCATCATCTTAAACATGAGGAGATCCAATGCTACCAAACTGCCTTTTAACCACACCACCAGATACAGCTTTTAGGGATAAGCAGGTGGCAATTTAAGAATGTTAAGAGGCTTTGCTTTCAATTACAAAAGCCCATCTGAACGCAGCCTTCACGGGCTGTGGTTGAAGAAATTAAGAACTGAAAGACATGACACTTGTCTTCATTAAACTGTACTTTGGCATTTATTATCCCAGTCACATGTGTTCAAATGAGCTTCAATGCTTGTAAGCAAAGCTGGTCTCAGACAGCAACAAGGCTAAGACTTAGGCCCTATGCAACCTGCAAACCCATGAAAAATCACTCTCTTAGCTGCAAAGTTCCCACTGTGGACCAAAAACTGGTTACTGTAGACAATGCTTGCCCTTCACTCCCATGGCCCAGAAGTCTGGCGAGCACACGCTTAATGATGCAGCAGGGGCTTTCTAGAAGGGGGCCCCACCCTCCTCACCCATCAGAGCTCTATGATTCTATTCCCCAACAGGGAGCTAAAATGCTGCAGCTGCTGTTTTTTTTTTTTAATATTTTTAGCTGTTTGAATTCATTTTGTTAATATGTCCCTGGGCTTTTTAGTCAAGGGCACAGTGCTACAATATCACACGTCAAATAGAACAAAATAGGATGTCAACGAGGGAATTCTAACTTTCAAAGTCCCCATGTTCAAGGCCTGATTTCTAAAAACCTCTGGAACCCCATTAACCAAAATGGGCCATGGAATAGAGCAGGCGATTATGAGATTTGTTAGATCAACATCAGTTACACTGAAAGTACTGAAAAGCCATGATTCAGATGTACTTTGGCGAGTGCAACTGCTGAGTTCAGCGACAGTGCATTTGAGAACTTGCCATCACAAAAGGTAGGAGCGACAATGGAAAAGTTATCCTATGCTACTCTTCCTTAAAAAGCAAATACAAAAAAAGCAAAAACAAAAACAGCATCCCAATGAGCCTGCCTTGAACAACACTGTCTTGGACTTCCTGTAAAAAGAGGCCAGACTGCTCGCTTAAGAAGAAACACAGGTGGCTTGCATGGACCTCATTAGGCTTAGAGAGATCACGAAGGAGGGACCTGAGAAATGGTCTGCAGGATTCTTACTGGAGACATGTCAGACAAGGATATTCAATTCAAGAATAGCCAAATTTGCTATGGCTACCAGAACCAGAGACAACACACACAAGCAAACCACATTCATCATTTTCTTTTCCTTTTTTAAAAATATGTGACTGGGATACTAACAGAAAATGCAGTTTAATGTAATCAAATAGAAAAGCATTACAGAGTGGGCACAATGAATTGAATAAGGACTTTGTATTCCACTTAGCAGTCATGCACATTGGTGACCAAGAAAGGATTTACAATTCACTGTCAAAAATCCTTTTAAATGGTCAGTCTTTTAAGGACGGCTGCAGTAGAACAAGGCAAACTGAATACTGGAATGAGACGGGAAAATCAACATCAGCTAAGGACTAGTTTTGTGTTTTCTCTTGGGAGTCCATCTGGAACAGAATTCAGGGTCTATTTATATTTTCTGCTATAACGCTCTATCAAGAGCAGTCTGGGGTAGAGAATATCGCCAGACCATGCCTACAGCCAGGGAAGAGCTGCTCCCTACCAATTCCCAGGGCTAGGCCTAGGGTCCATTTCTGGGGCAGAGGGGAGGCATTGCCCATATGGCAAAGGCGATATAAGGACGACATGGATGACTTCAAACTTTGAATCTGTCATGAGAAAAGCCTAGAGACTGTGGCCTACTCCTCATTGGAGAAAAAAAAAAATGAAGGAATTTCTTAAAAGTGGAAAAAAATGGTCTTAGCTCCTGTTTTTACCTGCAACAGGTGTCAACTGCTGATTGAGCATCCCCATTGGTGTTGGTGGTGGCACCACCCCCATGAGAGCCCCCACAGGGGTGCCTGCTCGGGGAGAAGCACTCGGCTGCTGTTGCTGTGCTGCTCGCTCTCTCTCCTGCTGCTCAGCAACTTTAGCTGCCCGCTCTGTAAAGGCATTTCAGATTTTCAATTCTGTTTTTAACCCAGGAATTAAAAATACCATCCATTGCATTCAACAGGACTAGTAAAAACACAGGCAACAGTTCTGTCTCAATGGAAGGAACAGTAGATGACTAGTCTCAACACAGGAGGAGTCGGGCCGATTTCACTTGGTAACCTAGAGTCCAGCTTTCCTATCCCATCTTGAGAACTGGTCTGCAAAGATTTCAAGAATGTTAAGACTGCAACACACATTCAGAAAGCACAGGTTTTATTTAAACACGTCACCAGCGTAACCAACATGGTTAATCTCACAAGGCACCCTGAAGATGAGAAGCACTACCATTATTCTAGTATTAATAGCATTATAAATTATTTATAATTTCAACATGAAGCAATTCCATGGCCCATTATAATTTTTGGCACAATTGTTACTTACTATATTTTCCTGATTCCTTGCACCCAATTTTACTAAGATTTGAGGACTCGTGTCATTAGTGTCATGGGGTTTAGCAGCTGAAGAAAATTAACTCTGTAAGGGAAAAGTAGCTTACTGCGTCCACAAGGTTTTAGGGAAAATAAATGCTAATTTCTACATTCTAATGAAGCAAAGAAGTCATGTTTAATAAACCCCAAGGGAAAAAATGCATGATACTCCAGGCTACAGTCATCAAAAGCAGGGAATTATATACACACATATGAAGCAAAGGACAATATACTGACAGAACCAGGTTTCCTGAAGCTGAGAAGTTCAATACTGACCATAAATCAATCTAAATCAGCGAAATTTTCAGAATTCACTCTTATTTCATCCAAAATGCAAGAGGAGCATTTGCTTGTGCCAGTTCTGGGCGGTGGAGCACACCTTGCTGCACCCCTTACTCCTTTGAGCTACTCTGTCTGCATCTCCATAGCTAGTTGCCCCAACGATCACATTCTCAGTCTTTTTGGGAGCTAGCAGGCTGGACCCTTACTAGAGAACTCTAGAAATGTGTATTTCCACAGCTCTCACAATACAGGGTTTATTTTGCTTCACCATTCATAAATAGGAAATCCTCCCCACTCTTCACATGGGCAAACGGGCTGGGAGACAGGTAGTGACTTGTCCAAAGACACAGAGAGAACCAGCAACCTGTGGCCCTGATTCCTTGTATCACACTCACTGCCACACATTAACCTTCCAGCATGGAATTCAAAAGGCTGCTGCTGGCTGATCTAAGGAGGGGTAAATAGTTCAAGGTCACATGGCTTTCAAGAGAATCAAGAAGCAACAGCTGTAGTCCTCCTTTAGTTAAGAATGTGAAAGTCAAGCAAGTCAAAGCTTCTTCAGCTGCGACAGAGTTGCCTGCATAGATTTGTTGTCACTCACTAACACTGTCCCAGTTTACAGATCCTCTGTACAATGAGCGTGAGGGACAAAGGCCATTTGAACAACCTGTTTTCTTGAGCTAGCAGTAAAAAAAATTGATGACCTAAACCCCTACATTAAATTCTAGTATTTTCATTACACAAATGACACAATAAAATGGGAGAGCAAAAAAATGAAGTTGAAAAAAGAAAAATTCAAACCTAAGGATCAAATATTGGACTGTCTACCTGTTGGCTTCTTCTGGGAGGAGCCCAATTGGGCTGTCTTGGAAAAGAGAATTATTAAATGAAGACAGCTAAACTCCAAACTTTGGGTTTTGCATTCAACGGGTACAAACACCAAAAGTTCAGATTTTGTGTCTCAGGCAGACGTTGCTGAGTCACATAACTCACTCTCACTTCATTCTCACTGAATTTCAGACTCCCCTTTGCATTTAGGAGAACTTTCCAGAAGCCATCATTTCTCCCTCTCTTCAGGCCTGCCCTAGCATTTTTACTTTTAAGTTATCTCCAGACACATTTCTCTGTCTTGTTCACATTCTAAATAACCAGCCATACAGTACTGGCTTCATTTGCCCTGGAGCCGGCTTTATACCCACGTGAGCTTCATTTCCAATACTATTCCAACTGACTGATATATTTGGTCTTAACTTTCACTAAGGTCAGAAATATCAAAGCTCCCCGAAGTTTTACCTTCTTATGGAACTGACTAGGGTTTCTCAAAGAATGTTCTGCAAAATTTTAGTTTATTAGCACGTTATTACATGAATACTTGGTCAAATTTCAGAAAATGCCAGGTGAAAAAAACAGGTTCTTTACTGTACATCTTAAGGACTTCAATATGAGAATAAGCGCTGTAACTTTCCAAGAAAGTGTTTGGAGTGCTTCTCAAACTGGTTTTGCCACAAATGTTTTTTTGGCTGAGCATCTTGTAGGATTAGGGTTCTGCAGAAGATCCTTGGGGAAGCCTGTCATAATTTTATAATAATTAATCAATTGTAATAAATAAAAGGAGTAAAATCTTTTCTTTTTTTAAAAAGAGTTTCTTTGGGAACTCCATAAACTTTAATAAAGGAGGCAGCATTAACAACTTCTTTATGTTTGCTGAAAAATAATGGATTTGGACCTGGCCAAGAGAGTAATGGCTGACCACAGTGTCAACTATTGAGAGATGGCTCTAAACTGGCAAAGTGAACGATTACATACAATTCCAAATGGAAAAAATACAGCTCTAAGGGGAACAGTCCTGCCTAATCTAATGTTTACTACTCATTTCTTTATTAAAGCCATGCCTGATATTAAAAACCAAAAATCTCTCTCAAGTACTTGTCCCTAATGCTAAGAACCACCAAATCCTTGAATGATAAATGATTTGGGGCTCATGGCCCCAAATGATTTAATTATAGAGTAAAAGGAAAATGAAGGCAGTTGAGCTTTATCAGAGAGACCCCAGGTGCCTTAAAAGTAGCTATGAATGCAGACACAGCACAGGCCAGGGCTGGCCTAGGAAACCAAGCACTTCAGCCAAGCCTCAGCCCGGAATTTAAACATATGGCTTATCAAGAGCCATAACAGAAGATCACTAATTTTGAAAGCCCCCTTTCTGATGAATTTTAACCAAAATTATATTTAACATCCTTGTACAATCATTCCCCAGCTAAACACACATGTGCTTACAGGACTCAATGAAAGAAGAAAATCATGCAATTTTTAATAGCAAAATATTTGTTTGAGAAATTTTGGGGAAAAAAACTACACCAGGATCAGAGGCCAAGTCAGGGGTAGCGCTTGCTCAGTCAGGTCAAAGATGGCATTTAAACTGCTGGATGGGAGCCATCTGAGACAGTCCTCAACACAACGTCCATGTGCAAGTGGTAAGAACAAGAGAGTAAAACCTGTCTATGCACGTGCACTCCTAAAAACACCCCCTTGCTTAGAAAGCAGAGACAGTTGTGCCTAGTCTCTATTTACCTTCATATTCTGCTTTCTTGGCTGTTTCAAGGTTTCTCCATTCTGTCCCCACCAGTCGGCTAAGCTCCCCAAAAGAGTAGTCTGGATGCTGGGCCTTAATCACAGCTCTCATCTCACTGCTGAACAGGATGTAGCCACTCATGTTGATTTTCCGTTTGGAGCCTTCCTTCTTTGCACTGCCTTTGGCAGACTTTGGGGTAGACTGTAAGACAGAAAGCTCTTATAGTGGATCAGAACATTGCATTTGGTTAACTGCTCAAAGTTTCTGGAAACCAGGAACATGTGATTCAACAGTTACTGTTTTATAGACATGTTCAGTTTTACAGCTGGCCATTTTCTTGGTCAAAATGCAGCTCTTCCTTGCCTCTTACCATATAAGAAATAAATGAAAGTTTCATTGAATTCCATGACTGCAATCTATAATGGTGACCTCACAATTAAGTCTTGAGAAAATTCTGAATGAGAAAAAAACACCGACAGGAATCACCTCAATCAAAAGATGAGGTCCTAAAGAAGGACAGACTGAAAAGATATGAGCAATAAAAGCTAGAATAACAGGATGATGCCATTCCTCACTGCTTTTCTTCCATATGAGACAAGAAGAGCTTTTTAACTACACCTGCCATTAAAAACAGATATCTATGGGGGCCGGCTCGGTGGCACAAGCAGTTAAGTGCATGTGTTCCGCTTCTGCAGCCCAGGGTTCGCAGGTTTGGGTCCCAGGTGTGCACTGACGCACCGCTTGTCAAGCCATGCTGTGGCGGCGTCCCATACAAAACAGAGGAAGATGGGCACGGGTGTTAGCTCAGGGCCAATCTTCCTCAAGAAAAAAAGGGGAGGACTGGCACTGGATGTTAGCTCAGGGCTAGTCCTCCTCACAAAACAAAAACAAAAACAAAAACAGCTATCTATGAAATTTGAAAGAAGATATTAAATTTTAACTTATTAATGGCATCAAGAAAGAAAAAAACATCTTCCTACAGAATTCTAGGCTGAAGCTCACACACATAGGGCTGGATGCCTCCTTACTCTGGTTTGAGTCTGCTGCAAACCAATGCTGGGAATAAGACAAGTAACAGGAACTTGTCACCTTCACCTGTGGGGGTGTGTAGGGCATGAGATCCAGCTCACTGGCCAGGGGAGTCTGAAGTTGAGGTAGAGAAGGAGGCTCAATGACCTCACTATCCTCTTCTCCCATCTCTTCGATATCATCATCTCCACCTTCCAACTCAGCAAATTTAGCTTCTAGCAACTGGATCTTCTTTTCCAACAAAGGTGATGGCTCCTTCTGAGGAACAATTGGTTTTCTAAAAGAAGTGACATAAAAAAAATTAAAATAAAATCCCCTAACTCTACTCCAAGACTGGTCAGAAAGCAACGTTCTGCCTTAATATCTAGAAATGACTTCCTGCCATGTGCAATGTACACTCTAAGTCAGCAAGGGAAAGAACTTAAATGTGTATTTATAAAGTCATACCTACTTACAGATGCTTGTTTTTAAAGGATTCTGCTGAATAAAGACAAAAGCACTGGGTCCAAAGTTGGGATCTAGTTGCCTATATATAGGCAGAATTTCCCTAATCTGTGCATCTGTGCAATCTCTTGACAGACAGGCTATGAACCAGAACCAAGGATTTCTGCCTCCACGTTACAATTACTGGAGTCTATGCCAATGGCACCATTAGAGTAGTTACCATATCTCAGCAGATTATGATGATTTTCCTTTAATCTTTAACTGAATTAATTAATATTTTCTATTTGAAATGTATTCTGCTCTAGTTTAAGACCTAATAAAAAAACAAACAAAAAAACACCCTGGACTACACTATTTTGATATTAGTGTTACTATTAAGAGCTTAAGTGCTCTTTCTTCCTTAGCTTTTCAAGCTTTACCTGAAGTAATAAATTTCATCATCTACCACTTTAGCAGACAGTGAAAACCTCTTCAGTCCCTTGAATTTTTTCATCTGCTTATCACTCTCATTGTAGCGGCTCTCACAAAGCAGAATGTCATTTTCTGGTATTTCAGTTGGCCTGCAGGAGAGGAAGTCCTTGAATGACAACACAGCACACTTTCCTGAAAGAGCAAATTGGAGAGAAATTAAATTAAGAAGTAAATTGTGGTCATAGCTAACAATTATTTTAAATTTTTTTGAATTAATATATTCAAATGATTCTAAAGTCAGAAGATTTAAAGGGTATACACACACATGAAGATACACATGTAGATCAACGGAATAGAACTGAAAGTCTAGAAATAAACCCATACAATTGGGTTTTTGTGGGCAAGTGGTTTTCAACAAGGGTGCCAAGATAATTCAGTGGGAAAATACTAGTCTCTTCGATGGATAGTGCTGGAACAACTGGATTTCCACATGCAAAAAAATGGAGTTAGAACCCTACCTCATACCATTTACGAAAATTAACTCAAAACGGATCAAAGATCTAAACCTAAGAGCTACAACTATAAATGGTTTATAGTTTATACACGGTTTCACAGATGTGACATCAAAATCACAAGCAACCAAAGAAAGATAAACTGGACTTCATCAAAATTAAAAACTTTCCTGCTTCAAAGGATACTATCAAGAAAGTGAAAAGACAACCCATAGAATAGGAGAAAATATTTGCAAATCATATCTCTGGTAAGAGATTGGTATCCAGAATATACAAACAACTCCTACAACTCAACAATTACAAGACAAATAACTCAATTAAAAAATAGGCAAAGGATCTGAATAGACATTTCTCCAAAGAAGATACACAACCGGCCAATAAACACATGAAAAGATGTTCAACATCATTAATCATTAGGAAAATGCAAATCAAAACCGCAATGAAATACTACTTCATACCCATTAGAATAGCTATTACATTAAAAAAACCAAAATGGAAAATAAGTATTGGCAAGGATATGGAGAAATTGGAACCCTGGTACACTGCTGGTAAGAATGTAAAATGGTACAGCTGCTGTGGAAACAGTTTGGCAGTTTCTCAAAAAGTTAAACAGAGTTCCTATATGATCCAGCAATTCTAATGCTAGGAAAATATCCAAAAGAACTGAAAGCAGGGACTCAAAAAGACACTTGTACACCAATGTTCACTGCAGCATTCTTCACAATAGCCAAAGGGCAGAAACCACTGAAATGTCCACCAACAGAGGAATGAATAAACAAAATGTTATATATGCATACAATGGAATATTATTCACTCTGAAAAAGAAATAAAATTCTGATACATGCTACACCATGGATGAACCTTGAGAACATTATACGAAGTAAAATAAGCCAGACACAAAAGGACAAACCTTGCATGATTCCACTTATATGAGGTACCTAGAATAGGCAAAATTCAGAGGCAGAAAAGTAGAACAGATATTACCAGAGGCTGTGAGGGGGGAAACAGGTAGTTATTGCTTAATGGGTACAGAATTTCCATTCCGGAGGATGAAAAGTTCTAAAAATGGATAGTGGTGATAGTTGCACAATATTGTCAATGGACTGAATTCAAAATGGTTAAAATGTTGCATTTTATGTTTACCACAATAAAAAAAACTTACAAATGATAGCATAATACTTATATTGTTTTACACCTAAATTTTGCTGCAAAATAACATATCTTGAGGATCACTGCTGAGATTAATATACTCTATTTACTGAACCTAGTTCCCTATTGATGGCTATCTAGGATTTTTCCAAATTTTTGCTCTCCCACTGAAGCAAAACAACACTGATATAAATAATTTAAGACATATATTTATTTGCACATGGGTAAATACGTCTGAGGTATAAATCGCCAGAAGTACAAAAGCTGGGTCAAAGGGTATGTACATTTTAATTTTTATAGGTATTATCAAATTACCTTCTATAGAGGTTGTGCTAATTTACAAACACCACAAAGTGGGTGAATGTCACTTCCTTATGTTCTTGTCAACTAGTAACAAACTTCTGAATCTTGGACAATTTGATAGGTAATTGAAAAAAAAGGAGCATCTGGGTAATTTTAATTTGTATTTCTCTAATGGCTGAGGTTGGGCATATTTTCATTTAAGAGCCACTGGTAACTTCTTTCGACTCTCGTTTATCCTTTGCCTATTGTTCTGTTGGATGTTGATCTTTTCCAATCGTTTTACAGGAGCTCTTCATATATAAGGGAAATTTGATCTTTGTCTATGATATACACTGTAAATATCTTCCCAAAGTTGTCATTTGTCTTTGCTTCTGTCAGTTTTGGTTATGCAAACATTTTCAACTTTTACACAGTTGAATTTACCAATCTTTTCTTGTACGGGTTCTGGGTTTTATGTCAAAGGTTATCAAAATTTCTTTCCCATGATTTCGTTTGGTGTCTTTGCTCCTTCATTTTATGTTCACCTGCAATTCATCTGGGAACTTATTCTGAAGTTGATATGAGGAATGGATATAACTTTATTTTTCCAAATGACTATCCAGTTTCCAAAAACCACTTAGAGAAAAATCCATCTTTTCCTACTTACCTGGGATGCCACCTTTATCAAAAATTAAATTATATTTGGGTCTACTGTAAAACTTTCTATTTTCTCCAAATAATTTGTTTACTTTTATATCATATAAATAATTTTAATTATTATAGTGTTATAATGTTTTAATATATGGCCAGGATAGATCCCCCTTTGTTATGAATTTTCTTTTTTTAACATGATTTATTTTTCTTTTTTTTGTGAGGAAGACTAGCCCTGAGCTAACATCCGATGCCAATCCTCCTCTTTTTGCTGAGGAGGACTGGCCCTAGGCTAACATCCGTGCCCATCTTCCTCTACTTTATATGGGACGCTGCCACAGCATGGCTTGACAAGCAGTGTGTTGGTGCATGCCTGGGATCCGAACCTGCAAACCCTGGGCAGCCGAAGCAGAGTGCGCACACTTAACCGCTGTGCCACTGGGCTGGCCCCATAAGATGATTTTTAAAATTAGTTTATTTAGTCCCAACTTTTTCACAAAATTCCCATTGGTTTATCTATCGGGATCACATTAAAGACTAATTTAGGGAGAATGGACATCTCTGTGATGTTGAGACTTCTTTTTTAAGGACATGGTATGCTTTTCAACTTGTTCAAAAATTCTTTTTTAAATGCATTAAAACAAGCATTTAAAAACTATTTTTTTTCCTTTGTTTTTTTTTGTGAGGAAGACCAGCCCTGAGCTAACATTCAACGCCAATCCTCCTCTTTTTTGCTGAGGAAGACTGGCCCTGGGCTAACATCCGTGCCCACCTTCCTCTACGTTATATGGGATGCTGCCACAGCATGGCTTAACAAGTGGTGTGTTGGTGTGCGCCCGGGATCCGAACCAGCGGACCCCAGGCAGCCACAGCAGAGCGTGCACACCTAACCACTTGTGCCCCCGGGCCGGCCCCTAAAAACTTTCTTTATATAGACGTGGCATATATCTTGTTAAATTTATCCCAAACTATTTTATCTTTTTATTATTACTGAATCTTTCAAGGCAATTGATTTTTTATTAATTTTATACTCAACCATCCTACTTCTCTTATTATGTGCCAGGGTTTCTTAGGTGATTCTCCTTGAATTTTCATCTCCTTAATTTTCTTATTTTAGATTTCTGTTTCTTACTTCTAACTGCACTGACTAGTAGCTCCAGAAAAGGAAATAACTATTTTGCTCTCGACTTTAACAGGAGTGTTCTTAGCTAATAACTTATTAAACATTTACACATAAAACATGTAAAAACAGGTCAGAAACACTTTAGAAGCTTAAAATAGCTAATTATTATCACTGCCTTGGACTTACATAGCACTTTACTTACATAATCCAAAGGCTTTTCAATTCAGAGAAGGGATAGTTACTATTTTCCATTTTTGATAGAAGGAAAGATAGACATTTGGAAAGGGCAAAAATTCTGCTCACAGCTAAAGAGTAAAAATGACTAGTGGCCCTGGAATGGATGTGGTATCTCTGTGCCCTGACTTGGGGTTCCTACCAGGCCCTCAAGAGATACGGAAAAGAAACGTTCAGGAAGCTTCATTTAATAAAGCATAAAAAATTTATAAAAGCCTGCTAGATTTTTTGTGTGTGTGTGTGAGGAAGATCAGCCCCGAGCTAACATCCATGCCAATCCTCCTCTTTTCGCTGAGGAAGACCGGCTCTGAGCTAACATCTATTGCCAATCCTCCTCGTTTTTTTTTTCCCCCCAAAGCAACAGTAGATAGCTGTATGTCATAGTTGCACATCCTTCTAGTTGCTGTATGTGGGACGCGGCCTCAGCATGGCCGGAGAAGCGGTGCGTCGGTGTGCACCCGGGATCCGAACCTGGGCCGCCAGCAGCGGAGCGCATGCACTTAACCGCTAAGCCACAGGGCCGGCCCATAAAACCTGCTAGATTTTGACTGGAAATGCAATGAATCTATACAATTTGGGGAGAATCGACATCTTTATAGTACTGAGTCTTTCAGCTATACACATGATAGATCATTTATTTGGGTCTTCTTTAATTTCTCTTGATAATTTTCTTACAGTTTTTTTTTTTTTGGTGTGTGTGTGTAGGAGTCTTATACATCTTTTTAAAGATTTATTAGTAGGTATTTAACATAAATGGCATACTTTTAAAATGTAATTTTTCTTCTTTTTTTTCACCCTGAGCTAACATCTGTTGCCAATCTTCTTCTATTTTGTACTTGAGCCGCAGCCAAAGCATGGCCATTGACAAGTGGTATAGGTCTGCGCTTGGGAACTGAACCTGGGATGCCAAAGTGAAGCATGCCAAACTTAACCACTAGGCCACTGGGGCTGGCCCTAAAATTTAATTTTCTAGTTGCTCACTGATGATAAACAAACATAAATGGTCTTGTTATTTTCGTTTATTAATTCTAATAGTTTATCTGAATATCTCTTGGATTTTCTAGGTACCTAATAATGTCTTTACAAAAATGGATCCTTTTATTTTTCCTTTCTAATCTTTAAAAACCTTTTATTTTTCGTGCCTTACTAAGAACAGTTTTTCAATTAATGGAGCATTAAAAAAAAAATCTATGAAGAAAACAGAACCTGTAAATAAATTAGGAACTGGCATGTTTCAGGAGCCCAGGTTCTTGGAAATTTTATCATCCAAGTGCCTAAGGGTAGAGGCACTCTCTGCCAGGTGCGGCTGTGTTCATTCCCAAAAGCAACTTCTCTGTGGCCATTTGATTACTACTTAAGTTACTGAAGACAACTCTTAGAATTCAACAAAGAACATATGTACAATAGCTAGAAAAACAGAATAGTCTCTGAAGTGAAATAGGCCCACCAGGTCTATATCACAGATGATGAAAAATTACACCTTACCTAATTATCTTTAAAACTTTTGTTTCAGAGAGATAAAAATGAGATTTACATTCAACAGTGTGTATAGTTAACAAGATAAAATTATAAATCCTCTAAAGTTTAAAATTAAACCCTTTAAATTATTACTCTCTAAAGAAACAAATTAGTTTTTTAAAAAAATCTGCTTCGGGGCTGGCCAGGTGGCATAGTGGTTAAGTGCGCACGCTCTGCTTCAGTGGCCCAGGGTTTGGATCCTGGGCGCGCACCGATGCACCCCTTATCAAGTTATGCTGTGGTGGAGTCCCATATAAAGTAGAGGAAGATGGGCATGGATGTTAGCCAAGGGCCAATCTTCCTCAGCAAAAAGAGGAGGATTGGCATTGGATGTTAGCTTAGGGCTGATCTTCCTCACACACACACACACAAACAAACAAACAAACAAACAAATCTGCCACCTTGTAATATAAAATGTAAGAAAAAGTCAATATACAATGTAACAAAATCTCTTTTTCTTAGGGGTGGGAGTGGGGGTAGGTACTGAAATCCACAGGCGGGGCTGAAATCCTATTTTGTGACCACTGGATGCATTTTCTTTTGGGGTTATCTCAAGATGAAGTAACCATACATCTCACTGTATGCCTGTTGTCCCGCCTGATATTACTGGCACCTCCTTTCACTCTAAAAAATGTCCCAGTTGGCTGTAAACCAACCAATAATCCAAACACCAGTTCAGGAGTAGAAGCAAGAAGACCTAAGTTTTAGTTCTGGCCCATTTCCTGGAGAGTACCGTCACCTTTCTGAGACTATCAGCATCTTTCATGCACGGTCATGGCAAGAAATAAATGAGATCTTGGATATAAAAACTAGTTTATAAGATGCAACAGAATGCAACAAATTCTTTTTTTTTTTTTTTTTGTGAGGAGATCAGCCCTATGCTAACATCTGCCAATCCTCCTCCTTTTTTTTTGCTGAGGAAGACTGGCCCTGGGCTAACATCCGTGCCCATCTTCCTCCACTTTATATGGGATGCCGCCACAGCATGGCTTGCCAAGCAGTGCGTCGGTATGCGCCCGGGATCCGAACCGGCGAACGCCGGGCCGCCGCAGCGGAGTGCATGCACTTAACCGCTTGTGCCACAGGGCTGGCCCCAGAACGCAACAAATTCTGATAGGCACCTTTAAAAAAGAATTACTCCAAACGATGTCAGTGAAAATGATGGAGTAGGGAGATCCAAGGATCATTCCTTCACAGAAACACTGAAAAAAGCTAGCAAAAACTGTCAGAATTAACATTATGAGAACTCTGGAAAAGAGCCAAAGGTTTACAGCAACCAAGTAAATGCTTAATCAAGAAAACAAGTGACTAACATTTGGCAGGAGAGCTTTGAGGCATTCTAATTTACCCTTGCCCCATTCCCCTCCTTTCTGGCTCAGTGGCAGTCTTGAGATGGCAGCTCACATTTTTGGTGTGAGTTTCTGGTGCTGGAAGGAGCAGAGCAGTCTTTGTTCTCAAAGAATTGTGGTTGTCTGTTTTGACCTGTAGGGTGGCTTCCTGAAGGACTAATGCAAAGGGCTTGTCTTTATTTTGCCTAACTTGAAATTCTCTCAGGGCAGGGAAAAGGCTATAGTACTTTTGTTGAAAACATTTAAAGGTAAATGAATCAGCTGCTGCCAGCTGGGGTAAAGGATATCAGCTGAGGCAAACAGCAGACATGCTGAAAAGTATGGGAAAAAAAGCTGGGGGGTGAGATGCTTTTGGGAATAAGTTTTGAAAAGCATCTACATATTCCTAAGCCATGCACATGCCATGGGCAGGGTGCATGCTCAGAAAAGACTTGGGAAGGCCCTAAGCTCTCACCTTTGGCTGACTGTCAAGCCCTGTACAAGCAGGAAGTGAAGGCAAAGGGAGAGTTGTAAACTTCTGGGCTGAATGTTGAAGGTGTACTCTAACATAGACATGGCATCTGGTTTCAAATACTGGGAATTCTTCGTTTTTTTGGATCCAACCATTTAAGAAAACCTCTGGTAAATCATTAGCTGATCACTAATCTAGCAGAACAGAGACTTCAGTGATCACACATGACAAAAAACACAGTCTTTAAAAAACAGTCTAGAAAAGTCACTAGTTGTTTATTGCAACTGCAGCCCATGATAAGCAGTAACAACAAGGCCTGAGGAGGGAGGAGAATCTGATTTCCAGAGTTATTACACTATAATATTAAAAATGTCCAGTTTTCAACAAAAAACTATGAGGCATGTAAAGAAACAGGAAAGTATGGCCCATTCACAGGATAAAAAGAAGTGAACAGAACTGTCCCTGAGGAAGTCCAGATATTGGACTTACCAAAGACTTTAAATCAATTGTCTTAAATAGGCTCAAAGAGCTAAAGGAAACCATGGAGAAAGAACTAAAGGAAACTAGAATGATGTGTCATCAAATAGAGAATATCAATAAAGAGACAGAAACTGTAAACACTAAATAGAAATTCTGGAACTGAAAAATACAATAACTGAAATGAAAAATTCATGACGGGTTCAATGGAAGATTTGAACAGGCAGAAGAATCAGTAAACTTGAAGACAAGTCAATTGAAATTATCAGTCTGAGGAACAGAAAGAAAAAAAGAATAAAGAAAATGAACAGAGTCTAAGAGACTTGTGACAAACCATTAAGCATTTCAACATAGGCATAATGTGAGTCCTGGAAAGAGAAGAGAAAGAGAAACGGGCAGAAAGAATATTTGAAAAAAATAGTGGCCAAAAACTTCCCAAATTTGATTAAAGACATGAAAGAAAAAACTGTCAGTGGAGAATTCTATACCCAGCAAAAGTATCCTTCAAAAATGAAGGAGGAATCAAGATACTTCCAGATAAACAAAAGATGAGGAAGTCTGTTGTTAGCAGACCTGCTCTACAAGAAATACTAAAGGGAGTCCTTCAGGCTGAAATGAAGACATTAGACAATAACTTGAAACCATTCAGATAAACAAAAAAACACCAGTAAAGGTAACTACATAGGTAAACATAAAAGCCAATATTATATTTTTGGTTTGTAACTCTTCTTTTTTCCTCCTATATGATTATAAAGACAAATGCATACAACAATAATTATAAATCTATATTAACGGGCACACAAAGTATAAAATGTAATTTCTGACAATAACAAAGGTGGAGGGATGGTACTGTAGAGGAGCAATTTTTGTATACTATTGAAGCTAAGTTAGTATTAATTCAAACTATATTGTCATAAATTGAAGATGTAATCCCCAGGGCAACCACTAAGAAAATAAGTAAAAATAAAAGATATGCTTGCTGTGAATAAAGGAGACTTCAGTCTCACCTTTGTTATGCTCCCTTTGAGTCTCCTGGCTGGGTTTACCCTTACTAGGAGTAAGGCTAGGGCACTGCTTTAGTCTGGATCACAAGTTAAAACGAAGGCATTCGCTGCTGCACAACTCAAGAAGGATTTAATAATTTCACTAGCCTTTGTTCCCTCTCCCCAGGGAGAGAAGAGGAAAATATGTTGAATTATCGGCCATTCAGACATTTTTACCATATCCAATTGTGAAAAAATTCAAAACACCAAAAACAGTCTAGGTAAATATTAAAGTGATCAAACAAAATCTAAGTGTAAAATACTTTTTAATTTGCAAATTTCCTTTTGGTCGTAAGCATGGTGGCTTCTTCTTCTTTATAACCATATGTAATCAATATAAAGCCTATGACTAGTAAACTTTTGGAAAACCATTCCAAAAGATGTAATGAGTAGCTGGTGTAAGTAAGCTGTAGTGTTAACTCAAGGCCAGAAGAAATACAATAGCTGAAAATGATGATAGCATATGATGCACATAACTAGATCTGAGAAGCAGAATGCCACTGTGAATACTCAGTAGGATTGACTAAATAGAAACCAAAACATCAGTCCTTCACATTTCTGGAACAGGGATAATAACATTACTAGGGTTAAGAGTTCAATAGAGACTGTAGGAGTCTCTTAATTGTTCTCCTTGCTTCCTACCTTATTCTTTTTAAAATTAGTTTTTTTTTTTTAATTCTATTTATTTATTTTCCCCCAAAGCCCCAGTAAATAGTTGTATGTCATAGCTGCACATCCTTCTAGTTACTGTACGTGGGACACGGCCTCAGCATGGCCAGAGAAGCGGTGCGTTGGTGCACGCCCAGGATCCAAACCCGGGCCACCAGCAGCGGAGCGCACGCACTTAACCACTAAGCCACGGGGCCGGCCCCAATCTACCTTATTCTTAAAACATATTTTCTTTCTTTTTTTTTTTTTAATAATTTTTATTTATTTATTTTTTCCCCCAAAGCCCCAGTAGATAGTTGTATGTCATAGCTGCACATCCTTCTAGTTGCTGTATGTGGGACGCGGCCTCAGCGTGGCCGGAGAAGCGGTGTGTCGGTGTGCCCCGGGATCTGAACCTGGGCCGCTAGCAGCAGAGCGCGCGCACTTAACTGCTAAGCCACGGGGCCGGCCCTTAAAACATATTTTCCAAACTGCAGCCACAGTGATTCCTCTAATGTGTATGTTGGCTCACATCGCCTCTCTGCTCAGACTCCTCGCAGGACTTTCTATCTGCTCCAAACTCAATCTCTGCACTATCTATAAGACCGACCATGACTGGGTGCCCAGCCACCTCAGAGGGCTCATTCCCTAACACACACCCCTGCCCTGCTCCAGGAACCCAGCTTTCTTATTGCGTCTCAAACATGCCCAAGATACTCTCTGCCTTAAGGTCTCTGTATTTGGTGTTTACTGTGTCTAAATCTCAGATATCTGAATGATTTTCTTCTTCACTTCCTTCAGGGCTCTACTCACATGTCACCTATCAGAGAGGCTTTTGCTGACCACATTACCTAAAACAGGACCTCCCCTCAACATTACTCTCTATCCTCTTCCTCTGCTTTCTTCTCATTCATAGCCTAATTATAGGCTGATCATATACCTGATGTTCTATATATTTAATTTCAATTTATTTACTAACTCGCCAGCCTCTGCTTCGTGTCTCTAAGAGAACAGAGACTTTGGTTTCTATATTGCTATATACCTAGCACCTAGAACAGTGCCTAGCACAGAAGAAGTATTCAATCAATTGTTGTGGAATAAATGTGATTAAATGAAAAGGCATCAATACCTACCCAGAATACATGTCATGGGGCAGGTTTCCTCCAGATTACTCAGAAACACTTCTTTTTTGTAGAACATTTTTGTGGGCTCATGTTCCGTCTCTTCTGGGTGAATGAAGATGGGGCCATAAAAATATGCGGCTCCATCTCGGACCCATACCTTTTCAATTCTTAGGGGGAAAAAACAGAGAAATTCCATTAAAATAGAATTCTGATGGGTTCATTCTTGAAGGATTAATCTAACAAAAATTCCATTAACCAAAAACTTAATTATATGTATTATTTAGAGGAGTTTCATTGGCTGTTTTGATAATAAGACAATTTCCTTGGATTTTTTTCCCCCTTAAGCACATGAGAAGATACTTGGAAAAAGAGAAATGAACATTTGGCTATTCATCTGAGGGAAAAATATATTTTAACATAATACCAAGGCATATAACTTAATAATTTTAGCTGTCTCTCAGGTTTTCTTCCTGAGATGCTCATGATGAAAACAGAACTAAGCATCTGTCATTGGACTTGTGAGCTGAATAAACACACAAACCATCAATATTCGGGGTCAGATCACATGAGTGGCAGATATTCCTTTTAGGCAATGGTTTGACCTTTTTGCAGGTCAAGATCTAATACCCCTTCACCCCTTGAGAATCTGATGAAAGCCAGACACCATCGCCCTAGAAAAAAATAAAAATTAACATCTGACTGCTGTGTGCCAGATACTGTACCATTCCTCACAACCACTCCATAAAGGTGGTCTTGTTATTATCCCCATAGTCTCATGGTTCCTGACATGCAGCAGCATCCTCATCTCAGTTAATGGTAACTCCACCCTTCTAGTTCCTCAGGTCAATATGCAGGGGTTACCCTTGACTCCTCTCTCTCTCTTGACCCCACATCCCATTTACCAGGAATCCTATTAACTTTACCTTTCAAAATAGGATCTGACTCCTTTGCAAAATAGGATCCAACTACTGGCCTGAGCCACCATCACTCTTGTCTGGATTACTGCAACAGCCTCCAGCAGATCTTCTTGTTTCTACCTTTGACCCTCTACAGTCTATTCTCAACAACCAGTAGCCAGAGCAATCCTGCTAAGACCTAAGTCAGATGTCATGTATGTGGTATTCCATTTAATTCAGTAAAAGCTCAAGTCCCTACAATGGTCTCTGAGGCCCACATGATTTGCACTATATCCTCTGGCCCTCATCTCCTACCTAACTCATGCATTGCTTACTCCCCCTTTAACAAACTGCTGATATGAAGAGGCCAGCCATACTTCTCTCTCAGGCCTTTATACTGGCTGTTCTCTCTCCCTGAAAACCTTTCTCCTTGGATATTCACATTACTCACTCGCTCAGTTTCTTCAAGTGTTGGCTCAACTGTCAGCTCTTAGTGAAGCCTATACACACCACCCTAAAGCTCTGCACCTCTCCATTTTGACCATGGCACTCCCGATTCCCTATACCCTGGCTCTATTTTTTCCACAGCACATATCACGATCTAATGTACTATACACTTTACTTATTCATGATGTTTATTGTTTGTTCTTCCCACGAGAACAAAGATACATGGGACTAAGGATATTTGTTTTATTCACTAATGTATCCTCAGAGCCTGGCAAATAGTAGGTGTGTAATAAATGACCCCTGAATGATGAACAAATACAATGAGAAAACTGAAGCTCAGAGAGGTAAATCATTTGCCTAAGGACATGAAACTAGCAGGGCTGGGACTTACCAAGATCTCTTGGAATCAACTACTGTTCTTAACCACTATCTTCTACTGCCCAGCCTTGTACCTGACTCCTTCACTGCTGTTTTATGCCATCCAACCATACTTTCATTCATTTACTTTTTCATCAAATAGCTGAGCCTTTACTATGTTTCATGCACTATGCCCGGAGCAGGGGATACAAAGGAGCAAAAAGAGAGGGTCCCTTCTCTCAGGGCATTTGCAGTCTGGTATGGAAACCTTACAATAATATAACACGATATGTGCTCTGAGGAGAATGACATATATGGTGCTCTGAGAGTGTGTAACAGGGAGACCTAACCTAGTCTAGAGGGGACAGAAAAGGCTTCCTTAAGGAAGTGCCATTTCAAATTTAAGCTAAAGGAGTTCACCATATGAAGTGGGCAGGGAGATTTCTGGGTTGAGAGTTCAGTAAATGGTAACAGAAGGAAAAAAAAGAGTTCAAGGGAGGAATTTAAAGAAGTGTGGCTAGAGGCGAAAGCAGAACTATGGTGTGAGAGGAAGCTGGAGAAGTTGCCAGAGGAGGGACTTTTCTCTTCATTCTAAAGACTGATGAATTTCTACTGGCTCCAAATCTCTCAGACCCAACCTCATCCTCCCCACTTCAGTAACACTCACCTGCCCACGCGAGGGCGCACCAGGCCATGGGACTTGATGAAGACACAGTCGCCAACCTTCAGCCACATGTCATTATAACGGAGCTGCTCGAAGTAGTGGCAACCTGGTTCACCGTTCGACATTTCCACAGGGACATCTTCTTTCTCCTGTGGTAAAGAAAACTGGTTGAAGATAGGCAGCTGACAATCAAGGAGTAGACAGAGACGGTAAGAAAGGAAAGCAGACTTTCCTTCCTATTAACTTAAAAGAAAAAATAACGATAAATAGAAGCTTTGATGAAGACAGGAGACCAAAAGATTAGGTTACTGAAGTCAAACTAGTCTTATCAAACACTGTACCTATTTTAAATTTCTAGTTAATTTTCATAAAATAATTTTACTCCAAGATGCTTTTATGCCCTTCTCCCTCGTTCCCCATTCCCATAGCCTTTAGCAAAAAAACACTGAAGAAGACTTATCAGCATTTAGAAGCAGCCTCATTCATGCACTGTTATACAGTATAAGAAGCAAATTCTACACAGCCTTCCTCTTCACCACAGTTACTGAGCTCTCAATTTCTTAACATTAACAATTGACAGATTTAAAATGTTTGTCATTTTGATTTATTCCAACATGGAAAGCAATAGTATAGCCTCTGTAACATCAACACACATAGTCTGTGAATAAACCTGAATAAATTACAGGGTCTGTCACCTACTAGCTGCTGTGACATTGGGCAAAATACTTGACCTCTTATGCCTTAGTTTCCTCATCTGTAAAATGAAGATACTGTGCCCATCAGATGGGGTGGTAGGAAGCTTAAATGATACAATCCATGTTAAGAGCATAGAACAATGCCTGACTCATGAAAAGCACTTAACAAACATTCATTTGTAAAACAACAAACGTTGTTTTACAGTCTTGGCAAAAAAAAGAAGGAAAAAAAGATAATTTTGACTGATAGAAATAAATATCATTTACTGGGAAGGTAGCAGGTAACAGGCATAGTGTTAGTTGTTTTAAATATATTAACTCCAAAACATATAAAAGCTGAGGAAACTCTAGAACCCCCAAATTTTCTTTTTTTAATAAATTTTTATTTATTTATTTATTTATTTTTTCCCCCAAAGCACCAGCAGATAGTTGTATGTCATAGTTGCACAGCCTTCTAGTTGCTGTATGTAGGACATGGCCTCAGCATGGCCAGAAATGCGTAGAACCCCCAAATTTTCTACCTGCATCTCCCTGTCTGAGAATATCTGAAACCTCAAACTTAAAAAAAAAAAAAAAAAAATCCTGGGCCGGCCTGGTGGCATAGTTAAGAGTTAAGTTTGCATGCTCTGCTTTGGTGGCCCGGGGATCACAGGTTCAGATCCTGGGCAGGGACCTATGCACCGCTTATCAAGCCATGCTGTAGCAGGCATCCCACATATAAAGTAGAGGAAGATGAGCACGGATGTTAGCCCAGGGCCAATCTCCCTCAGGAAAAAAAGAGGAGGATGGGCAACAGATGTTAGCTCAGGGTTAATCTTCCTCACCAAAAAAAAAAAAAAAAATTTCCTTTAGAATGTCCAAATCATTTAATGTTTTGATCTTTATGACTTCAAATGTGATAATGAAATGGTCATCTTGGAAAATCCTTAAGAATGAGAGAAGAACCACATACATGCCGGGTGATGGGCACTTGGAAGGAATAGAAGCCATAAAGTAAGTAACCCCTGAGATTAAGAATACCTTTTTCTTTTAGAAATCTTTTAGGTTCTGTTCTAAAGTTATTCTTTTAAAAAGTTCCTAGAATAACTTGTCTTAGCCATGCAATATTAAAATAAAGATATGAGACAAAAAAAAGTAACTCAGAGAGAGGACCGTAGGGACTTATAAATTCTAATAATAATAATAACAAATCTAAGTTAATTTCCACACTGGCTTCCATTGATATTTCTTCTTCTTTTAAAATTAATGTGTCTATGATTCCCAGACATATCAGTAAAATGTAAAAAATATGTTCTTTCCCTTTCTTTTCTACCACTTTTAGGACACTAAAATGGATATTTTTTTTTTCTAAGACACTAAGAATTCAATTTTTTCTAGTTTTTACATGGCAACCCACATACAAAATAGAGGAAGACTGGCAACAGATGTCAGCTCAGGGCGACTCTTCCTCAGCAAAAAAAAACAAACCCAAAAAACAAGTCTGTGATCCAACTCCAAACATAACCATTAGTTTAGTAAATAGTTTTCTGTGTTGTTTTCACATTCATATATATAACATACATTTTTATTTTTTTGAATAACAATGGAACCACATCCCATTCATAACCTGTTAATTAACATCTTTTTTCCATATAACTTGGAAAATTTTCAATGTTACTACATATAGATGTCCTTTATTCCTTTTATTGGCTGCAGAGTCTGCATTATATGGATGTATGACAACTTAATTCCTATTCATGGGCATTTGGGTTCAGCCTAGGGTTTTTGCTTTTACAAACACTGACATCAGCCTTTGTAGAGAATCCTTCAGTGTACCTATTTGAGTACTATGTCGGAGCACACTCCCTGCCATCAAACTGCAGGGTCAAAGGGAATGCCACCGATGGGAGATGAGTGTGTGTGCACTCACACCAAGTGGTAGTGCACTCACACCAACCTGCCTGTATTAACAGACTTGAGAACTCTTGCTACTCTGTCAGGCATTTAAAAAACTATTAGATTAACACATTTTCTTATGTTTTTTGGCTGCCTTCCTTCTATAAATGATCTATTTGGTCCTTTGTCCAATTTTCTAGCGTTAGTTTTTTCCCAGACTTCAAAGAGCTCTTCGTGCAATAGTCCATAGAGTGTTTTATTAAACTAATTGATATTTTCAACTGTAAATTGATAAAATGATCATCTTTTTTCTTTCATGGCTACTGGGTTTTATATCATGCACAGAAAGGACCCATTTCAAGCTTAGAAATGAATAAAAGATAAGTAAGTAACAATAAATATACTTGTTAGCAACTAGTACTCTGTTTCTTTTTTTTAATATTTATATCTTATTTTGGAATATGAAGTGGGTTTTCTTTCTTCTTTTCTTTTTCAAATAGCTACCAGTGTTTTCGATATCATTTGATCCATCCTCTCCTGTTGATTTAAAATACTACCTTTATATTCTGGATTTAATTGTGAAAAGCCTATTCCTTCCACTGACTAGTCCTTAATGTAGTTTTATAAAATGTAATAATATCTGGCAGAGCAAAGCACTCTTAATTACTTTTTTCCTCCTTTTTCTGGTGACAGTCACATATTTATTCTTTCATACAAAAGCTAGAATAGGGCCGGCCCCGTGGCTTAGTGGTTAAGTGCGCGCGCTCCGCTGCTGGCGGCCCGGGTTCGGATCCCGCTAGCACACCGACCCATCGCTTCTCCGGCCATGCTGAGGCCGTGTCCCACATACAGCAACTAGAAGGACATGCAGCTATGACATACAACTGTCTACTGGGGCTTTGGGGAAAAAAATTAAATAAATAAAATTTAAAAAATAAAAAATAAATAAATAAAAAAAATAAAAATAAAAAACTTAAAAAAAAAAAAAAGCTAGAATAATTTTGTCAAGTTCCCAAAATAATTTATTCAAGTCTTTTATGTCCTTCAGTAGATTGTTTCTCTTTCTACAGGTTCCATATATTCCTTTTATTTCTTAATGTATTTTGTTGTTAATGTAAATTGGATATTTTCTTCCACACAATTTTTCTAACAGTTGCTAAAGTGTATTCAACATTTTCATTTTCCTTTCAAAAGTCTAATGAATTATTGTTGTGTTTATATAAGAAAGCTACTGACTTGTATATGGATTTGCAAATTTCTACTTGTTGAATTCTTTGTTTTCAAAAATTTCTGTTAATGTCTCCCTCATTATCTGCAAAAAAATAATCTTGCCCCTTTATTGTTAATATTTTTACTACTTTTCTTTGTCTACCTATATTGGCTACTTTCAGAAAAAATTACCTAATGGTAATGGTATAGCGAGCACTTCTGTCATGTGTATAATTTCAAAGGGAATTTCTCTTACAGGCTTTAGGCTTGAGATACAAATATAATTTTAAAAAAAATCACTTTGAGGAAATATCCATGTAAAGACTTAAGACAGGTACCATACTTTATCAAATAATTCCCCTTTGATCTATTAATATAATAAAGTGTATTAATGAATTTTCCTAATTTTGAATAATCCTTGCATTCCTAGAATGAACTCCTATTTGGTCACGTTCTTAAATAACTAATTTGATTTCACTTATAAAAATACTTTTTTCCCCAAGTATTTTTTGCATCAAAATTCATAAGTGAGACTAACTGTAGTTGTTTTTATTTTGTCAGGCTTTGGAATCAAGATTATTCCAGCTTTGTAAAACTGGGAAGTTTTCTTTGTTCTCCATGCTCTGAGATGATGTCAACAGCATTATAATTACAGGTCCCTAAAGGGTTAAAAGAATTCACCTATGGAATTACCTGACCTGAGTACTCTTTGTGGTTAGATCTTTGACATTTTAAAAAATTTCTTCAGGGCCAGCCCTGGTGGGTTTGGTGCTCTCTCCTCTGGCAGTCTCGGTTTAGACCTACACCACTTGTCTGTCAGTAGCCATGCTGTGGTGGTGGCTCACATACAAAAAGAGGAAGATTGGCAGCAGATGGTAACTCAGGACAAATCTTCCTCAGCAGAAAAAAAAAATCTTCATGTTGTTGTCCACTTACGTGTTACATCTCTTCTTGATTCCACTTTGGTAATTTGTATTATCCTAGAAAATTTTTCACTTTATTCAGGTTTTCAAATTTATTAACAGAAATGTACAAGTCTTTAAATGTCTTCATTTTGTATGTCTGAGCTTAATTCTCTTCTTTTTTCTTTATTAGGATAATCAGTAGTTTATCTCATTGGACTTTGGTCAAAGGATTAATATTTGGATTTACTTTTAAATTGTACTTTTCAATTCTACTGTTCTGTTTTCTAAGTATTAATTTCCGTTTTTCCTTTATAGTTTCCTTCTTTCTGTTTGGCTAAGGTTTTATACTGTTGCTCTTTTTCTAATTCTGAATTTAAATACTTTATTCATTTACTTTCTGGAATACATATTTGAAATGTAAAATTCTTTTCTGCTGGCTATTATCTACATACCTTTTCCAAGTTAAAGCTGTCTTCAGTTCGACTGTCCTCTGAGTTGTCTGTGTTCTTCTCATCATCCCCTTTATCTGCATTTGCAAATACAGAGGCCACTCGGACCACAGGCAAGGGCACGTCCCGAGGAACAAATCTAACTGAGCTGATGGGCATGGTCCACAATTTAATTTTCTTAAAAGATTTGGTTTTGGCAGAATATCGTGATTCACAGACAAAAACATCCTCATCTCGAAAGTTTTCTGGGCATAATTTAAAGTATTCCTGAGGGATATAAGAATAAAATTAATTAGCTAGGTGAATTTTATGAAAACTAATCAACCAAAAAAAACAAAAATAGACACCAACCAAGGAAACAAACAAAAGATAAACTGCTAAGACTTTCTGACAGTTAACAACAAATGGCAAATGGCTAGAGATCTAGGAGTATTTCCTTGCTATAGAACAGCCTTATTAAATACATGCCATTTAGCTTACCAATTTGAAAATACATTATTATTTCATATAGCTATAATGTTCTTTAAAGCTTTGGGCAGGGCTCACATGTATCAGATAGACAAAAAGTACACTTTATTATCTAAAAACCACACTGACAATTTATAATAATCTTTCAGAAAATGTCATCCTTAAAAACTAGTGTGGCAATATAAAAAATGTAAGCCAAATGCATACAGTTATATAATGTAGGCAGCAAATGGTCTTTCACCATCACGTTCAGGTTAATTTCTCTCCAAATCTTTACATATGGCCACATAGACAAAAGTTAAAAAAAAAAAAAAATCAAACAGTTTAAAACAGAGTACCTAATTTTATAAACATGAATTTTCTATGTTTGCAAATTTTATTCCCATGGAATGATTTACGCTTTTGAGACTAATGAGTTTCTTACCTTGACAAACATGACCACACATTTTCCTAGAATTTTATTAACGGGAACTTTATTATAATAGTCACTCTTAAAAACTTCCTTTTCTAGAAATTTTCGTGTAGCCAGATGGAATGTTTCATTTGGCCGATAAAACCAACAGCCATACAACCATTTTTCACCTCAAAAAAAAAGAGAGAGAGAAAATTACCATTAACAGAAATCACAGTGCGCAAAATGAGCAAAGACTTTACCCATTCTGCTATGGCCTTAACCTAGCATTCTGCTTTTTAGGTCATGGTTCCTTAATATAACTATCTTAAAAGAAATAATACTTTAAAATAATTAAGTGTAATGAGGCCTAAAAAATGCTCCTTTCCCCTTCATATTAAAAGATGTATAATATTAGAATGAGGAAGGTGATGAGACCTGCTCTATTCTGCTAGGGTCAAGACACACCTAAAGGTGTATGCTTTAATAAGGATACAGAGATACTAAACGACATATTTAGCACTCAGGTGAAGGAATACAAACGTATGTCACATGATGAACAGTTGAAACAACTGGATTGCCTGGATCACATTTCTGCCTGCTTCTGGCTTCATTAACTCCTATTCATTCTCTATGTCTCAAGTTAAAGGCAATTGTTCTAGGAAGCCTTTTTGAAATCAAATTCTAAGCCAAGGCACATGTCTCTCTATAATAATTTCTTTTTTATTTGTGATTTTTACCAGAGGGGTTTTGCCAGGGGCAAAACATGAGCCTTTTGTTCTTCTGAATCTCTACCATCCTACAGAGTTTGGCTCAAGGTGTGTTTTGTTTTTTTTTTTATAATTTTATTTATTTATTTTTTTCCCCCAAAGCCCCAGTAGATAGTTGTATGTCATAGCTGCACATACTTCTAGTTGCTGTATGTGGGACACGGCCTCAGCATGGCCGGAGAAGCGGTGCGTCGGTGCGCGCCCGGGATCTGAACCCGGGCCGCCAACAGCAGAGGGCGCGCACTTAACCGCTAAGCCACGGGGCCGGCCCTCAAGGTGTGTTTTTAATAAATATCAGTGAATGAATGATATTTTAATAAATATCAGTCTTAACCAGACTTCAAGAAGTTGCATTTCTTCTGACTCAACTGCCACTGCTAGCTCCTATGTTTTTCATAGAGTGGATGCTTAATTATATTTACTGATACAATGTAGAAAAACTATTGTTGGAAGGCATTAAAAAATCCGAGTTACAGGGCTGGCCCCGTGGCTTAGCGGTTAAGTGCGTGCGCTCCGCTGCTGGCGGCCCGGGGTTCGGATCCCGGGCGCGCACCGACGCACCGCTTCTCCGGCCATGCTGAGGCCGCGTCCCACATACAGCAACTAGAAGAATGTGCAGCTATGACATACAACTATCTACTGGGGCTTTGAGGGGAAAATAAATAAACAAATCTTTAAAAAAAAAAAAAAAAAAAAAAATCTGAGTTACAATTTTCTTCCCTGAGGACCGAGGAGGAGTAAAATAGTCACATCTCACCAATCTGCCCTTCAATTTAAAACAAACTTACCAGCAGAATCTTCCCACAGTCTCTCAATACAGACTATATGTGGTTGTAGGTTGGCTTCTGCGGGCTCCACATAGACGTAATCACCAACATGGTACATGCTGTTCTTAAAGCTGCAGTCCTGGCTGTATGTGCGATGTAAGCCTGAGAGGCCTACAGCACCTGAGGAATCTTCACTCTTTTCAGCTTCTTAGGTAAACAAGAGAAAAAGGTTCTCATTTAAGTGATGCTGGAATTAGATGTAGGATTCAAACAACACATACAAATACATTTAGTTCTTTTCTAGACATTCAAAGGCAGGATTCAGGACAAATAGTTATGATATCCACATTCCCAATAGCCTCTACTCAAAAATTCCTTTTTGAATTACAACCAACGGCCATTAATTTAAATACACACATAAACAGAGGATCTACAGAATAAAAATAATCACCTTAATAACATATGCTCAATGTAGTCATTCTGAACGATACAGAAAGGTATAAAAAAGAAAACAGGTTACCTGTAAAGCACGTAATCCTAGGGATAGTCTCCTATGTACATCCTCTCCATCTTACTGCCTGAAAATTTTTCCCCCAACAGTTATTACATGGATATGTCACAATTAATGGAATCTTAGAATCGATGAAATGTGGAAGATGTATATAATATAATGTATATCATATAATATACTGTATATGTAAACTATATACGTGAATACAATATATCATAAACATTTCTCCTGAGATTAAAGGCTTTTCAGGATTTTTATTTTTGTTAAATGAGACTTTTTAATGGCTCCTGTACAAGCCATCATTTGAAAATACCATAGGTTTTTTTGAGGATAAAGCTTTGCCCACATCTTTGATTACTTCCTAGGGATAATTTTCCATAAATGGAACAGCTGAAAATAAGCATAAATGCCTACTCCAAACTGACTCCCAAAAGTCCATATCAATTTAAGTCCCTCACTGTTTGGCTACAAAGAGTCTGTTTCTCCATTCCCTCTCTAATATTGGTATTATAATTTTTTTAAAGTTTTGTCAATTTTGGTAGAAAATGCTTTCTAGTAGTTGATTAATCAAATGAGTCCCTGTAACATATGCAGCAGATTCACAAGATTCTTGAGAATATACCAGCAAGAACACTGTCAACTGGACTGAAAGGGACAGAGAGTACCAAATGAAAGAAGGCTATTAAACCTCAAAATTCTAGAGATGGGAAACAGGCTGATAAAATAACTCAGCTGCAAACACGTGCTACCTTTCATGACAAAGGATGATTTAGAGGGCACAGTGTTGAGCTGCAGAGGACCATCTCCAGGCCTTGAAACCTAATGGAGCCTGGTCGGCTGGATCTGAAATTGCTTGGAATTGATGACTCTTTTTTTTTCCATTTCTCCCCCCACTTGCCTGTTTTTTTTGTGAGGAAGATCGGCCCTGAGCTAACATCTACCAATCCTCCTCTTTTTGCTAAGGAAGACTGGCCCTGGGCTAGCATCCATGCCCATCTTCCTCTACTTTATACGGGACGCGGCCACAGCATGGCTTGACAAGCGGTGCATCGGTGCGTGCCTGGAATCCGAACAAACGAACCCCGGGCTGCCGTAGCAGAGCGCGTGCAGGCGCACTTAACCGCTTGCGCCACTGGGCCGGCCCCTCCATTTCTCCCTTTTGAAGGGGAATGTCTCTGTTATCCTATGCACATCCCAACGTTATACTGCAGCAACAGAGAATTTGTTTTTTTAGTTCACAAGACCACAGACGGAGAATTGTGTCCCAGGATGGATCAATACCCAGAGCCTCACCCATACACTTACTTTAGATGATTTAAATAATGAGATTTGGGACTTTTGAGCTGATGATATTTAGATGAGATTTTGGTATCATCTGGCAGAGGAGCGTTACTGTAACAAATACCTAAAAACATGGATGTGACTTTGGAATTTGGTAGTAAGCAGAGACTGGAAGAATTCTGAGGAGCACGACAGAAAAAGTCTAGGTTGCCTTGACTAGACTGTTAGTAGAGAAATGGACATTAAAGACTTGGCAGCTGAAGGCTCAGAAGGAAACGAAGAAAATGTTACTGGGAAGTGGAGGAATGGGGTTCCTAATACAGCGGCAGAAAGCTCAGCAGAACTGTGTCCTGCAGTTATTTGGATTCTGGGCCTCCTTGGGTTGATCTTTTAGTTATATTTTTCTTTCTTTATTTCTCTTTGTTGTTGTTTTACTTCCTCAGAGATTTCTTCAACTTTATCTTCTAATCCTTCTCTAAATAGTTCCTTTCTGCTATCATTAAAAAACTTTTTTTATCGAATAAATTTGACATATTCTGTAAATTTAAGGTGTACAATGTGTTACTTTGATACATTTATATATTGTTGCCATTGTAGCAATATTTATCACATTACATAATTATAGTACAATATTGTTGTCTATATTCATTATACTGTGCGTTAGATCTCTATGGTTTATTTAATATACTTGTTGCAAGTTTGTATCCTTAAACAACATCAATCTTATTCCCCCACACCCCTCTGCTATCATTTTTTTAAATAGCTTTATTGAAATATAATTCACACACACCACACAATTCACCTATTTAAGGTGTACAATTCAGGGCCGGCCCCGTGGCTTAGCAGTTAGCGCGCCGGGTTCGGATCCCAGGCGCGCACAGACGCGCCACTTCTCCAGCCACGCTGAGGCCGTGTCCCACGTACAGCAACTAGAAGGATGTGCAACTATGACATACAACTATCTACTGGGGCTTTGGGGGGAAAAATAAATAAATAAAATTATAAAAAATAAAATAAAGTGTACAATTCAATGGTTTTGGGTATATTATGTTGTTTTTAAAAATGGTGGTAAAATATATATCACATAAAATTTGTCATTTTTAACCATTTTTAAGTGCATAATTCAGTGGCATTAGTTATATTCACAACGTTGTGCAACCATAACCGCTATTTCCAAAACTTTTCTTTACTCCAAACACAAACTCTGTAACCATTAAGTAACGGTTAAGTAAACGTGTCGTTAGGCAGTTTTGTCCTTGTGTGAACATCATAGAGTGTACTTACACCAACCTAGATGGTACAGCCCACTACACACCTAGGCTATATGGTACTAATCTTATGGGACTATCGTCGAATATGCAGCCCGTTGTTGACTGAAACGTCATTTATCGGTGTATGATGGTATACCACATTTTGTTTATCCATTCACCTGTTGATGGACACTTGGGTTGTTTCTGCCTTTTGGCTATTGTGAATAATGCTGTTGTGAACAGCGGTATACAAGTATCTGTTTAAGCCCTGCTTTCAGTTTTTCTGGATATACACCTAGCAGTAGAACTAACAGACCACATGGTAATTCAATATTTAGCTTTTTAAGGAATTGCCAAACTGTTTTCCATAGTGGATGCACCACTTTACATTCCTACCAGCAATGCATGAGGGTTCCAATTTTTCCACATACTCACCAACACTTGTTATTTCCCTTTTTTTGGATAAAGGGTATGAAGTGAAGTGGTATCTCATTAAAGTACTGATTTGCATTCATCCAATGATTAAAGACGTAGAGCATTTTTTCATGTGCTTATGGCCATTTGTATAATTTCTTTGGAGATATATCTATTCAAATCCTTTGCTCATTTTTGAATTGTGTTTTGTTGCTGTTGAACTGTAGGAGTCCTTTATATATTCTGGATACTAGACCTTTATCAGATATATGATTTGTGAATTTTTTCTCTCATTTTGTGGGTTTGCCATATTTTTAATTTCCAAGAAATTTTCTGTTCTGTGAAAGTTTATTTTTTATGGCCTCCTATTCTTGTTTTATGGATGCAGTAGCTTGTCATCTCTCTGAAGGTCTAAATTTTAGTTTAGTTTTTTTTTTTTTTAATTTTTCTCCTGCTTCTTTCACTTTTTTTGGTTCCTCCAAGGTCCTTTTTTCTTTTTGTTTTGTTCTCTATCTTACATCTTAGAGATTTTCCTTAAATATTTGGTCCTATTTAAATAAATATCTGCTCCTATTTAAAAGTGAAACATTGAAAAAGCTGATTAGAAGCTCTCTACACATACACAGACCTAACCCTGATGGATTTCACTGGGGACCTCCAGATGCTATTATCTAAAGTTTTTCCTCATTGTCTGACCCATATCTCAAAAGAAAAATCTCCTGTCTCAGAACTATAAGCCTGACTGCCAGCATTCTATGGGCCAAGTAGTTAAGAAGGCCAGGGGGTCTCACTCTTTAGTATAAGTCCTTTCACAATCCTCCTCTTCAGAACTGTACCCCTACTGTTAGGCCTATCTGGTGTCCCTGAGTCTAGACTCTTTATGATGAACAGTCACAGGAAGGACTGGGGAATGATCTGCACCTCCATTTTCACAAGCACCTGGTGTTCTAATCCCTGTGCCATTCTAGACAGGAATTGGCCTGCTTAAGGTCTTCATCCGATGCTGGTATTGAAGCCACTGTTAGCAACTTACCCGTCCATTTTCTAGCTTCCAAGCTTTAATTGCTATCATCTCCTCCATTGTTTTCCGTTTTTTTTTTTTTTCAGGGAGGGGAAAGCTTTTGTGTTTATGTCTTTTGTTTTGTTTTTAAAATCCCCTTTCCATCATTTTAAAGGTGTTCTGGGAAGGAATAGCAGTAGACACTTATGTACAATCTGCCATGTTTAAGTGAAAGTCCCCTATGTCATTTTATCTTTGCTTAATTGGCCCTGTATGAGTAGTTAGTTCTGGTATTTAATAGAAAAACTGGGTGTGTGAAATCTAATTTCCCTCAACTTCTATTGATGATTAAGAAATCTCCTCTTATGGCTTAAAGACAGAGAGGGCTGACTGACATACACAAACACTATCCTACTTTCTGGTGTTTTGCTGTCTTTTAATATTCACAAAGTAACCTGACACAGGATGATCTAAAGCAGACTGCAGTTCTCTCACGACTAGAAGTAACTAGTTACAATAACCCTCAGAGTACCCTGCTTCTATAGCCTTTCCCACTCAGTCCTTCCAGTGCTGACTTCACATTCCATGGCAAAGCACCACTTCTCACCTACTTCTAGTCACATTGCTGGGAAATATAGTCTCTGAGTTAGTGCAAAAAAAGAGGTATTAACAGGGATGCTCTGGTAGCTTCAGAAAGCAGCTCTACGTAGCAGGGCTCCCTTTCCTCTAGTCAGCAAAGGCCACTAAGCTCATGAGATAGGCACAGTGATGGGATAGGAATAAAAATCTCCTACTGTCTTTTTCTTTATGTAGCTCTGTTTTTCTACCATAGGTCTTCTTCGTAAATTAAGTCATGGGAAATATTTCCTGGCAGCTAAGGATCAATCAAGGGCAGTAACCAATAGTCTTTAAAGTATCGGTACTGCTTTTTCTCTAGAATGTATCACCATAACAGATAATGTGTTCACATATTATTGCTAATCCACCAAGAAGAAAGGCAGGTGTCGTAAGTTCTTGGCTCTTGCAGTCATTAAATTCAAGGCCTTAGACCAGAGATTCCCAGACTTCAGTGTGCATCAGAACTACCTACAGGATTTGTTAAAACACAGACTGCTGGGTCCCACCTGCAGAGTTTCTGAAATGGTAGATCTGGAGTGGGACCAGAGAATTTGCATTTCTAACAAGTTCTCAGGTGATGTTGACGCTTGCCTAGAGGCCACACTTTGAGTACTCCCTTAGAGTAAGTCAAGGAGCAGCTGTCACTAATTCTGCATTGCCAGGAAAGTGTCAACTTAAAAAAAAAATCCCAAGTATACAAAATTTTGTCAGTAGAAACACGGGTCCCAAGGTCATACCCAGTATAGCAGTGGCATTTTCTGTTTCTTCTTTCACTGATTTCCATTCTGATCTTTATTATTTTTTCTACTTACTTCGGGTTTGATTTGCTCTTCTTTTTCTAACTTCTTGAGGTGGAAGCAGATTTATTTTAGATCTTTATTCCTTTCTAATATATGTGTTTAAAAGTATAAATTTCCTTCTAAGAACTGCCTTAGCTATATCCGATACATTTTTAAATGTTGTGGTTTTTTTTTTTAATTTTTTTTTTAATTTTTTGTTTATTGCAGTAACATTGGTTTATAACATTGTAAAAATTTCAGGTGTACATCATTGTACTTCTATTTCTGCATAGATTACATCATGTTCACCACCAAAATACTAATTACAACCCATCACCACACACATGTACCGAATTATCCCTTTCACCCTCCTCCCTCCCCCCTTCCCCTCTGGTAACCCCCAATCCAATCTCTGTCCCTATGTGTTTATTTATTGTTGTTATTATCTACTACTTAATGAAGGAAATCATGCGGTATTTGACCTTCTCCCTCTGACTTATTTCACTTTGCATTATACCCTTAATGTCCATCCATGATGTCACAAATGGCTGGATTTCATCGTTTCTTATGGCTGAGTAGTATTCCATTGTGTATATATACCACAGCTTCTTTATCCATTCGTCCCTTGATGGGCACTTAGGTTGCTTCCAAGTCTTGGCTATTGTGAATAACGCTGCAATGAACACAGGGGTGCATGTACCTTTACAAATTGGTGTTTTCAAGTTCTTTGCATAAATACCCAGCAGTGGGATGGCTGGATCATATGGTAGTTCTATCCTTGATTTTTTGAGGAATCTCCATACTGTTTTCCATAGCGGCTGCACCAGTTTGCACTCCCACCAGCAGTGTATGAGAGTTCCCTTCTCTCCACATCCTCTCCAACACATGTTGTTTCCTGTCTTGTTAATTATAGCCATTCTGACGGGCGTGAGGTGACATCTCATTGTAGTTTTGATTTGCATTTCCCTGATAGTTAATGATTTTGAACATCTTTTCATGTGTCTGTTGGCCATCTGTATATCTTCTTTGGAGAAATGTCTGTTCAGGTCCTTTGCCCATTTTTTAATTGGGTTGGTAGTTTTTTTGTTGGTAAGATGCATGAGTTCTTTATATATTTTGGAGATTAAGCCCTTATCAGAAGTATGGTTTGCAAATATCTTCTCCCAATTGTTAGGTTGTCTTTTCGTTTTGTTGATGGTTTCCTTTGCTGTGCAGAAGCTTTTTAGTTTGATGTAGTCCCATTTGTTTGTTTTTTCTATTGTTTCTCTTGCCCGGTCAGAAGTGGTGTTTGAGAAGATGTTGCTAAGACTGATGTTGAAGAGCGTACTGCCTATGTTTTCTTCTAGAAGTTTCATAGTTTCAGGTCTTACATTCAAGTCTTTAATCCATTTGGAGTTAATTTTTGTGTATGGTGTAAGGTAAGGGTCTACTTTCATTTTTTTGCATATGGCTATCCAGTTTTCCCAACACCATTTGTTGAAGAGACTTTCTTTTCCCCATTGTATGTTCTTGGCTCCTTTGTCAAAGATTAGCTGTCCATAGATGTGTGGGTTTATTTCTGGGCTTTCGATTCTATTCCATTGATCTGTGTGTCTGTTTTTGTGCCAGTACCACGCTGTTTTGGTTACTATAGCTTTGTAGCATATTTTGAAATCAGGGAGTGTGATACCTCCAGCTTTGTTCTTTTTTCTCAGGATTCCTTTAGCTATTCGGGGTCTTTTGTTGTTCCATATAAATTTTAGGATTCTTTGTTCTATTTCTGTGAAAAATGTTGTTGGAACTTTGATAGGGATTGCATTGAATCTATAGATGGCTTTAGGAAGTATGGACATCTTAACTATGTTAATTCTTCCAATCCAAGAGCACGGAATATCTTTCCATTTCTTTGTGTCTTCTTCAATTTCTTTCAGAAATGTTTTATAGTTTTCGGTGTACAGATCTTTCACCTCTTCGGTTAAGTTTATTCCTAGGTATTTTATTCTTTTTGTTGCAATTGTAAATGGGATGGTATTCTTAATTTCTCTTTCTGCTACTTCGTTGTTAGTGTACAGAAATGCAACTGATTTTTGTATGTTGATTTTGTATCCTGCAACTTTACCATATTCGTTTATTACTTCTAAAAGTTTTCTGGTGGATTCTTTAGGGTTTTCTATATATAAAATCATGTCATCTGCAAATAGTGACAGTTTCACTTCTTCCTTTCCAATTTGGATCCCTTTTATTTCTTTCTCTTGCCTGATTGCTCTGGCTAGGACTTCCAGTACTATGTTAAATAGGAGTGGTGAGAGTGGGCATCCTTGTCTGGTTCCTGTTCTTAGAGGGACGGCTTTCAGTTTTTCACCATTGAGGATGATATTAGCTGTGGGTTTCTCATATATGGTCTTTATTATGTTGAGGTACTTTCCTTCTATACCCATTTTATTCAGAGTTTTTATCATAAATGCATGCTGTATCTTGTCAAATGCTTTCTCTGCATCTATTGAGATGATCATGTGATTTTTATTCTTCATTTTATTAATGTGGTGTATTACGTTGATTGATTTGCGAATGTTAAACCATCCCTGCATCCCTGGAATAAATCCCACTTGATCATGGTGTATAATCTTTTTAACGTATTGTTGTATGCGATTTGCTAGTATTTTATTGAGGATTTTTGCATCGATGTTCATCAGTGATATTGGCCTGTAATTTTCTTTTTTTGTGTTGTCCTTGTCTGGTTTTGGTATCAGGGTAATGTCAGCTTCGTAGAATAAGTTAGGGAGCTTCCCCCGCTCCTCAATTTTTTGGAAGAGTTTGAGAAGGATAGGTATTAAGTCTTCTTTGAATGTTTGGTAGAATTCACCAGGGAAGCCGTCTGGTCCTGGACTTTTATTTTTGGGGAGGTTTGTGATTACTGTTTCGATCTCCTTACTGGTGATTGGTCTATTCAAATTCTCTACTTCTTGATCCAGTTTTGGAAGGTTGTATGATTCTAAGAATTTATCCATTTCTTCCAGATTGTCGAATTGGTTGGCATATAGCTTTTCATAGTATTCTCTTATAATCTTTTGTATTTCTGAGGTGTCTGTTGTAACCTCTCCTCTTTCATTTCTGATTTTACTTATTTGTGCCTTCTCTCTTTTTTTCTTGGTGACTCTAGCTAAAGTTTTGTCAATTTTGTTGATCTTTTCAAAGAACCAGCTCTTGGTTTTATTAATTTTTTCTATTGTTTTTTTGGTCTCTATTTCATTTATTTCTGCTCTGATTTTTATTATTTCCCTTCTTCTACTGATTTTGGGCTTTGTTTGTTCTTCTTTTTCCAGTTCCTTCAGGTGCATTGTTAGATTGTTTATTTGAGATTTTTCTTGTTTGTTGAGATAGGCCTGTATCGCTATAAACTTCCCTCTTAGAACTGCTTTTGCTGTATCCCATAAATTCTGGCATGTCGTATTTTCATTTTCATTTGTCTCCAGGTATTTTTTGATTTCTTCTTTGATTTCTTCGTTAACCCAGTCGTTGTTCAGTAGCATTTTGTTTAATCTCCACGTATTTGTGGCTTTTCTGATTTTCTTCCTATAGTTGATTTCTAGTTTCATACCATTGTGGTCAGAAAAGATGCTTGGTATTATTTCAATCTTCTTAAATTTATGGAGACTTGTTTTGTGGCCTAATATGTGATCAATCCTGGAGAATGTTCCATGTGCCTTTGAAAAGAACGTGTATTCTTCAGTTTTTGGATGGAATGCTCTGTATATATCTACTAGGTCCATCTGTTGTAGTGTGTTGTTTAAGGCCAATGTTTCCTTATTGATCTTCTGTTTGGATGATCTATCCGTTGGTGTAAGTGGAGTGTTAAAGGCCCCTACTATTATTGTGTTACTGTCTATTTCTCTTTTTATGTCTGTTAATAATTGCTTTATATATTTAGGTGCACCTACATTGGGTGCGTAGATATTTACAAGTGTTATATCCTCTTGTTGGATTGTTCCCTTGATCATTATGTAATGCCCTTCTTTGTCTCTTTTTACAGTTTTTGTTTTAAAGGCTATTTTGTCTGATATGAGTACTGCTACCCCAGCTTTCTTTTCATTGCCATTTGCGTGGAGTATCTTTTTCCATCCCTTCACTTTCAGTTTGTGAGTGTCTTTAGGTCTGAAGTGTGTCTCTTGTATGCAGCATATATATGGGTCTTGTTTTTTTATCCAGTCAGCCACCCTATGCCTTTTAATTGGAGCATTTAGTCCATTGACGTTTAAAGTAGCTATTGATAAGTATGTACTTACTGCCATTTTTTAACTTTTTTTTTTTTTTCCTCAGTGTTTTAGTAGTCCTTCTCTGTTCCTTTCTTCTTCTATACAGAATTGATGGTCACTTTAGTTTGACCTCTGTCTGAAAGCTGTACTCTTTAACTCCCCTCCTCCCTCATGTTTTTGTATCATATCTAACCTCTTTGTTGTGCATTTGTACCCATTACGTTCTAATCATGGAAACAGATAATTTTCCTATTTGTGGTCTTTTCTTTTCCCCTTAAATCAGTCCCTTTAACATTTCTTGTAGCACTGGTTTCTTGGTGACAAACTCCTTTAATTTTTGCTTATCTGGGAAAATTTTGATCTCTCCTTCCATTTTGAATGATAACCTTGCTGGGTAGAGTATTCTTGGCTGTAAGTTTTTTCCTTTTAGCACTTTAAATATATCGTGCCATTCTCTTCTAGCCTGTAAGGTTTCTGCAGAGAAGTCAGCTGATAGCCTTATGGGGTTTCCTTTGTACGTAACTTGACATTCTCTCGCGGCTTTTAGGATTCTCTCTTTAATTCTGGACATTTTGATTATGATGTGTCTTGGTGTGGGCCTCTTTGGGTTTATCTTGTTTGGGGCTCTCTGTGCTTCCTGTACCTGGATGTCTGTTTCCTTCCTTAGGTTAGGGAAGTTTTCATCTATTATTTCTTGAAATAGATTCTCTGACCCCTTGTCTCGCTCTTCTCCTTCCAGGACACCTATAACACGGATGTTAGTGCGCTTGATGTTGTCCCAGAGGTCCCTTAGACTGTCCTCAGTCTTTTTAATTCTTTTCTCTTTTACCTGTTCACCTCGAGTAATTTCTTCTAGTCTTTCGTCCAGCTCACAGATCCATTCTTCTGTATCCTCTACTCTGCTTTTGAGTCCCTCTAATGAATTTTTCATTTCCAGTATTGTATTCTTCATTTCTGATTGGTTCCTTTTTATATCTTCCATTTCTTTGTTGACATTCTCACTGAGTTCATCTATTCTTCTCCCCAGATCAGTGATCATCCTTAACACTCTTAGTTTGAACTCTCTGTCGGGTAGGTTGCTCATTTCTGTTTCACTTAGTTCCTTTTCTGGGGTTTTGTCCTGTTCCCTTACTTGGAATGTATTCTTTTGCCTCTTCATTTTGCCTCTTTCCCTGTGCTTGTGTCTACGTATTAGGTAGGTCAGCTACGTCTCCTGCTCTTGGATAGGTGACCTTATGTAAGTGATGGCTTAGGAGGCTTCCAGTGTGCTTCCCTCAGTTCTCAATGTTCCAGGGGTGACCCCTATGTGGGCTACGTGTGTCCTTCTGTTGTGGCCTGTTTGCTCTCCCTGTAGGCGCCCAGGGAGGCTGAGTTATGCTCCTGGCCAGCTGTTGTAATGCTCAGCTGCTTGTAGTTGTTGTGGGCCTTCAGTCTCTTTATCAGGTGTGGGGATCCCCAGCACAGTTGGCTGCAAGTTCTAATACCACATTTGTGTTGCAGTATTTCTTTTAAGTGAGTAGGCCCCCACCATGGCAGGTTGTTAGGCTCAGGGCCTTACAATTGCTGTAAGCCTCTAGTCTATTAGGTCTCTTGTCAGCTCTCTGAGGATTGCAGCTGGGTGGGGCTGGCCTCAGGCACAGGAGCACCCAATTGTTTCAGGTTTTGGAAGGTGGAGCAAACCTCCTATGTGGGTCTTTGAGAAGCACAAGTCTTCTGCGGCTGAGAAGCCCTGCCGCCCACAGGTCCACACACACAGTCAACACAGTCCTGCCCCGTGTGAGTGCCCCGACCTCCCCAAGCGGACCCAGTCTCTCCACGGCGGGAGCCCCACACACTCTGCCACCGCCCCACACTCTCCACCCGCTCCTTGTGCACACCCTGCCCTGCTCAAGTCGGCTCAGTTGCCAGGCTGCAGAGAATCCAGTCACCAATCTATGCAGGCCCACAAGATGCCTGAGGGCTTGTTGTTGGGTGGGGCCAGTCTCTAGGGTGGGCTGCCTGCCCTGGCTGAGCTGGATTAAATCTGTGCTCTAGCGGGTGGGGCAGACCCTGGGCTAGCCGGCCTCAGGGAGAACTCCAATGGTGTCTGTGTCAGCAGGCCCACACCAGGCCACGACAACGGCCGCCACCAATGTCCCAGTCCCTGGAGAGGTCTCACCCCTCACCGAGATGCACTCAGGGCCTATTAGGTGAGTCTCTTGTCACCAGAGCACCGTACACCTTTCTTTCTGGTGATTTTAGGGTGCTTCCTGAAACGGGTGAGTTTGTGCGCGGGCCCTTTAAGAGCCAGTTTTAGTTTCTTTGTGAACCGGGTTTTCTGGGGGTGCTCCCCAGTGTTTTAGTAGCAGGCACAGTCAGATATTATGCCGCTGGTCTCGATTGTGCTGGGTCCACAATATGCCCACAGCGGGGGCGCTCCCCGGCTCAGGGCCCCGCGCCTCCAGGGAGGCTGCGTACCTGTGAGCTGCTCCCGGCGGCCGTGAAGCTGGCGGCTTGTGAAGGCGGCGTTTTTCCTCTCCAGAAGGGAGTCTCTGCCTCTTCCACCTCAGTTAGGATTGTCCGTTGTTACAGGAGTTCCTCCCATCCAGTTTTCAGTTCTGTGTCAGGGGTAATTTTTCCACGAGTAGTTGTAAATTGGCTGTGTCCATGGGAGGAGGTGAGTTCCGAGTCTGCTTACGCCGCCATCTTGACTCCTCCTCCTAAAATGTTGTTTTCATTTTCATTCAGTTCAAGATTTTTTAATTGCCCTTGTGATGTCTTCTTTGGTCCATAGGTTATTTAGAAGGGTACTGCCCAATTTCCAAATATTTGGGGATCTTCCAGATTTCTTTCTGTTGCTGATTTCTAATCTAATCCCACTGTGCTCAGAGAACAAACTTGGTATGATTTCAACCTTTTTAAATTTTGTGAAACTTGTTTTATGACCTAGCATATGGTCCATCCTAGATAATGTTCCATGCATGCTCAACAAGAACATGTATTCCGCAGTCACTGGGTGTAGCGTTTTACTCACGTCAGGTAAAGCTGGTTGACAGTCCTTGTCTTAGCTCAGGCTGCTATACGAAAACCCACCATAGACTGGGTGGCTTAAATAACAAACATTCACTTCTCACAGTTCTGGAGGCTAAGAAGTCCAAGATTAAGGTGCCAGCAGAATTGGTGTCTGGTGAGAGCCTACTGTCTGGTTCATAGACAGCTGTCTTCTGGCTCTTCATCCCCTTATAATGGCACCAATCCCACTGTGGTGGCTCCACCTCCAAGACTGCATCCAAACCTAATTACCTCCTAAGGGCCTCACCTCCAAATACCATCACATTGGAGACTAGGCTACAAGATATGAATTTTGGGGGGGACACAAACATTCAGTCCATAGCAATGTTATTCAAGTCTTCCATATTTTTGCTGATTTTTGGTCTAGTTCATCTATCAATTGCTGAGAAGGGAGTATTGAGACTATAATTGTTGAACTATTTCTCATTTCAATTCTGTCAGTTTTTGCCTCATGTATTTTGGGGCTCTATTGTTAGGGGTATATACATTTATAAATACTATATGTTCCCAACGTCTTGACCCTTGTAACATCTGAAATGTCCCTCTTTGTCTCTAGTAATATTTCTTCTCTTAAAGTCTATTTGTCTGATATTAATACAACCACTCCAACTCACTATGGTTACTATTTGCATGGTATATCTTTTCCCCTTTTTCCTTTCAATCTATTTGTGTCTTTGAATCTAAAATGAGTCTCTTATAGACAGTATATAGTTGGATCTTATTTATTAAATTCAGTCTGATAATCTATGCATTTTGATTGGAGTGTTTAGTCTCTTCACAATATGTAATTACTGATATGACTGAATCCATATCTGCCATTTTCCTATTTATTTTTTATATGTCTCGTCTTTTTTTTTCTCTTTTCCTCCATTACTGCCTTCTTTTGTGTTAAACAAGTATTTTTGGTGTGTTATTTTAATTCCTGTGTTGACTTTTTTTGCTATTTGTTTTTCGTGGCATTACAATACACATCTTTAACTTATCATTGGCTACTTCAGGTTAATACTGACTTAATTTCATTAAATATTGCAACCTTGTTCTAATATACCTCCATTCCTTTGTGCTATTACTGTCACATATATTACTTCTATGTATGTTATAAACCTAACAATAGTGTTGTAATTATTCCTTTAAACAATCTAACATTCCTTAAAGAAATTAAGAAAAGTGAAAAAAATACACAGTCTTTTATATTTACCCACATATTTACCATTTCCAGTACTCTTCAGTCCTAGTCCTTCTTGTGGATCTGAGTTACCATCTGCTGTCATTTTCTTTTGGCCCGAAACTCTTCCTTTAGTATTTCTTATAGGGAAGATCTGCCAGCAGTGAATTCTCTCAGTTTTGGTTTATCTAGGAATGCCTTATTTCAGCGTCATTTTTGAAGAACAGTTTCACTGGATACACAATTCTTGGTTCCATTTTTTTTCCTTTCAGCACTTTGAATATCGTTCCACTGCTTTCTGGTCTCCATTATTTCTTATGAGCCATTATCATATAACAGTTTTCTTGGACGTGCTAAGTAGTTCTGCTGCTTTCAATATTTTCTCTTTTAGCAATTTGATTATGATGTATCTAGACGTGGTTCTCTTTGTGTTTTCTGACTTTGTGTTCTTGGAGCTGTAGGTTAATGTTTTTCATCAAATTTGAGAAGTTTTCAGCCATTATGTCTTCAAATATTTTTCTCCCCCTTTCTTTCTCTTCTCTCCTCTGAGACTCCCATTACAAGTATACTAGGACACATGACATGAGGGGTTGCTCCTAAGTCTGCAGAGCTAAGGGTCAGCCAATGATTTAGGTGAAGACTGTACTCAAGCACCTCAAACCTGTAAGGATTCAACCTCTGCTGATTGATCCATATGTGGCTTGGGGGATGCGTTCCAAGTTGTAACCAACATCCAAGTATCCCTTGCATTTTGCTTTTTGTCACGTGCTTGCATCTCCCTTGTACAAGTGTAGTTTTCCAGTCAGCCAAGAATGTGTGGAGAGCTTATCTCAGCCCTTCTATGGTTAATTTCCAGGATATTCCTCAACCCCAACTGTCACCTCAGGCTAGCAAAGCTGCAGGTTTATCCTGTTTTTTTCTGCATCAACCACTTTTAGCTGGCAAAGACATGGACCTCCCCCCACTTACCCCCCTGCAACCAACACTCACCTGAGTGTTGTACATCCTGAATGAGTACATCCCTCCAGCAGCAAAGCTGCTGGTTTTTGCAGCTAGCCCTATGCTGGTAAAATTATTATTCTCACCGAACAGCTTCCTTTCTCTTCTTTTTTTGCATATGCCATTGCTTATGAAAATTTGTTTCAAATCAACTTATTGCGTTTTCTTGCCTAAGGAAAAAAAACCCTAAGGAGGAGATTTGATGCTAACAACTAATATAACTTGGGGAAAGTCATGTATTCTAGGTATCTATGTGAACTTGAACTTTATCAGAAATGATCAATTGCTAATAAAAGTTCCCACTGTCAAAATATTTCTAAATTCTCGCAAGTGACTCAAAGTAATATTTTTAGGTTGATACAATTAAAATAAAAATTTCCTCCTAGTTACGTCGTTCAACCAAAGTATCTACTTATCTGACCCAGAGTCCATATGAGGAAAGCCATGCTACTCAATGATGGGGCAGAACCTTGATGCACTCACTGCTGAGAATGCCTTCCAGCCCTAGCTGGGCCCCTGAGGTTTTTATCTACCAATAGTACTAACAGGTATTAAGCTCCCACACCAGTGAATTAATTAACTCTGTTCCTGAACTACTAGGATAACAGCTGTGTCACATGTAACTTTCTATCTTTTCCTGTCTGATGACTAAATTGATAATGATAAAAACATTTCCATCTCACCATGTCTATTTTGAAAGAATCAACAACCTGAGTGTTCATTTACACAAACAGGATTCTTCCCCACAGCTAATTATGAGACCAGCTAGAACAGAGTATATTAATATTTCTTCATATTTAATAAAATGAAAAGAAACCAACCTCTTTTTTCTTCTTCTCGCTTTAGTTTATCTTCCTCTATTTCTTTTGGTAATTTTTCTTTTTTCTCTTTCTCTACGTCATTATGCAAATGTTTTGTGGTATAGCTGAGTGCTGGGGAAAGCAGGATCTCTCCATTTTTGCAGAGTTCATCACGAATTTTAATAAAAAACTGCTGAAGTTCTACTGCATCTTCATATATTTCAGAATCTGTCCTGTAATGGCATCAGGAGTATACAATGGCACACAAGCTACTTTTTTAAAACACCTCGATTATATGTTAAATTCTATTAAATGCTTCTTTAACATGTTAACTGATACAATGGTACTTCTGTACAGTTCTAAGAAGGGTATCTCCTTGAAATTTCTTAGAACAGAATCTGAAGTGTCACTTTACCTTGGTGAGCATCACGCCCACCAGTTTCCTTTTCCTTAAGGCTTACTTCTTGTACATGTAAAAGGAAAGGCCTCATACAGTTTCCTGGGGAGAAACAGGGCACACGCACCAGTTGATTTTGGCAATACAAGCAGGCTTCCAGAATCAAGGACTATACTAAGGCTCAACACTATGTGCAACACTTACTTGCATCTCATTTTTGGATTAATTTTTACTTTCTCTTAATTGAAGGAACAACACATTATATAAAATGTTAACAAAAGATTTAGGCAATGTCCACCTTCTTCTTTTTGGATGTATATCATAGTTGCCTGGGCTGGTAGGACTCAGTGAATACATGAACCTAATCTGCAAAGTCAGGAGGGCATCCTATAATGGTTACAAGCCTCAGAGTCAGTGTTTATTTTAGTCTCCCAGAAATAACTATGTAATTCTGAGGAACCAGCAGAGACAACATAGTAAAAGAAAAAAATGATCTGTGTCATACTGAAAACTTTTTAAAGACTCTCCTCATTTATAAAATGAGAGAACTAGACACAATAAACTTCAAAATTTAGACTTAAAGAAATTTTATTACTATCTCTAATCCACTATGGTCTGAGGGAGGCTTACATACAATTCTATTAACTAAGAATACCAGGTCTGAAAAATTATTCACAAGGTTACCACAGACAAAGTCTTAGCAGCAGATCATGAAGGCATTCTGGTCAGGGGAGTGTGGCAGGCGCAGCAAGCCCAGGTGGCCACCTGCTGACACCCACCACTAGAGTATCAAACTTTAGCAAAGCCTCCAGAATGCTTCTCCTCATTAGCAAAGGTGAACTGTCAAACAATCTAAAAACACTGCCAATAACAACCCGAATGGATGTTTTTGGAAAGGCTTTAAAAATCATTCCAGGTTTTAAAAATGCTAATACTTGTAGGAAAGCAATAAAAATAAAACTGGCCAAGGGAAGAAACTCCTACGACACTATTTTGATGCCTGTTTTCTGAATAGAGATATCTGAAGACTGTCACTTGAAATTAAAATTCATTTTATAATAGTTTACAGTTGTAAGTACAACATTAAAAGTGAAAATGCACTTTTGGTAATCCATGGGACATTTAAAGGGCAGATTCATAATTCCATCATGTCATGTGGTTTAGTAATGGAAGTTTTGTACAGAGCCATTAAACATCTGACATATCCTTTCTGTTTTATTTAAATAAAATAATATGAAGAATTTGTTAATCTAAGAGGCTAGGTGTTCCCTGCATGTGCAAGAACGAAAACTCAAGATGGAAAAAGAAATCACTCTTACTCCCCTTAATTGGTGGGCAATCTTTATATGTAAGGCAGACATTCAGTAGAAGGAAATAATTAAGATTATAAGAGGCTCTTAGTGCTTCCCTTGTCCTTGTCTTCCCATGGGTCCCCTTGCCTGCAAGGGAGTCAAAGCACTTAATCTAGGAATACTGCCAGCAGATTAGGAAAGCCAGTGGCCAACTGGCATGAGTCAGCACTGTGCTGTTACTGCTGATGGACAAACCACTGACACCTGAGTAAACTTTTCCCTTCTATGCCTCACTGTTCAGATTCCTTCTATTTCAGGGTGTGAGGTCCTAGGTGATGTTGGGTAGCAGTGGTGGGTAGGGGTGAGTGTGAAGAAGCATGAACACTGTTAGAGATCAACATGGAAATCTACTGCATGTGGACTTCATTAAATTCATGAATTTAATATTTCTGGGACATCTATCTTCACTACTGGCAATATAGTAGATAAAACCATGGTTTATCATTCACTAAACTGATGCATCTCCATTTCAGCAGCATGGGGTTATTCTTAAGTACCGTAAGCAGTCACAATACGACCTTCATTCATAAAGATAAGAATGGCTTCCCTTATGTTTTGCAACAAAGCTCTGGGCACGAGATGAAACTGATCACTATTTCATATAAATGCACCTTGGATTCTATCTCCCAGGCCTCAAAAGCAAAAGCCAATCGTATCAACAACTAGAGAATTAAAAAAGCTCATTTCCTAGAGATATAAAATCTGCTTAATTCTTAAAATAATCATGTTATCTGTATAAGATAAATGCAGTTGCTAATAATCTAAGAGACAAGTGCACTTGGGAAGATTCACAGAACTAACCCCAAGATATAATGGGGGTGGGGAGAGGAGAGGAGTGACTTTAGACATAAGGACTATTTAAGTAAACTGAGAACAAGAACGGAAGTCTAAGTTCCATGAAAGCAGGCTTTGTCAGTTTTTGTCCACTGGTGTATTCCACGCATACAGAACACGTTCATAACTGGCAGACACTCAATAAACATTTGTTGAATAAATGAAAATAATAAATGAATGCAGATTTTGACTGCAAGATGTCCCCCCATCTTCTCTTTATTTCTATCTCTACTGTTGAAGAATAAGGACCATTTCCTAAACGTGTCTCTCCAATCTGACCCCAACTCCACCTGTCTCCTAAACACACCATATATATTTCCTAACCCTATGCCTTTTACTTATGCCACTTGCCCTACCTGAATCCCACCTATTCTCCCATTCTTCTGATGCCTTCTGCCTTTTCAGAACTCTAGCACAGAGTTCCTTACTCCATCATCTCTACTAAATATTAAGTTGTTGTATGTTGTCTCATGCTTGGAATTATTTTTCCCTAAGCATAGGTCCTATCCCAACCATGCAACTTCAAGCTGTTAGAGCACAGAATTCAAGCCTTATTATCCACAGCTGTTCTCCACGAATGGTGTCTTGGTGACTGGCTCAGCAGCAGCCCTGTGTAGCAGGGAACAAGACAAGCCACCCAACTTACTAGCTGTGTGACTTGGGGCAACTTCTGTCTGTGCAATTCTTCTTATGCAAACTGGGAAGATTATCACCTACCTAGAACAGCTATTATAAGGGTTAGAGATTATCTACATAAAGTGCTTAGCATGGTGCTTTACAAAGAGCAGGTGCTTAATAGGTACAGCAAATGTACTATTAATTTTTCTTTCAAGATTCACAGCAAATGCAGGCTCCAGAGATTCCCCAGTGGGAATTACTCCATGCCCAGTGCCTAAAGGTCTAGCTCTCAGCATGATACTATAAGCTCCAGGAAGACAGGTTTTGTATCTTTAACTTTTTATATTCCCCCAAGTGATTCCAAGAGCACACTGTAATTGCTGAACTGAAATTGCTTTAACAGTGGAGTATACTATTGTTGTGTGGCAAAGATATACCACAGATCAAAATTAGAAGGGAATTTAATTTGATGGAAATTTAAATTCGATTGCTTCTTTTAGAACATTTAATATCTGTAAAAGGCACTTAAAGCAAGAAATCTGAGATAAAAAAAAAGAAGCCCTTTTAGGTACTTGAAATGGTGATCAAATTTAAATCAATGTAACCTCAGATGAATACCTTAGAGCTATTTTAATTTATGTAAAGCATGGTTGGATTGAATTCAAACTTTAAAAGAAAATCGTGTTACTATTTCTAATTACAAGCATTTTATCCTTTAAAAAAACACGTTCTCTGAAAGGCTATATTTTAAGAGCTTATGCTTTTCAACAGATCTTCAATTTTATCTTACCCCTTCTTCTCATTGTCCAAAATCTAGATGATTCAGCCATGTGCCCCATGTGCCTTCTCTCCCTCACAGAATATACTTGCTCCCTAGAAGTTTTGACTAATTAGAACGCAAAATAGCACCCCATCAACTGTAATCACGTACCAAAGCTAAAACAGTACATCAAAGCAGAACTCTTTCTTCTGTTTTGCATTAAATATTTACACCTTCTCAAAAAGAAATGGCTTTGAAAACATACCGATTCATCCTTCTTGCCCTTTCCAATACTTCAAACATATGCTCTTGAAATAAATCAAGCCGCCGGTAGCGATTATTTTCAACATTCTTCCTAATTATGTCAAAAGTAAGAGGAGGCTTGTTGGGAAAGTTGGGATCCACAGCAGGAATTTCTGCTAAGGAGTCACTGTAGCATCTTCCCTCATCATCCTGATGACTCATGACTGACACAAAAAGATTGTGGATAAGCTCTTGAATCAGCAAGGTCACATTTGGGACATGAGAGTCCTCATCTCCCTCTAGGTCTCTCCGAGTTTCAAGCAGGACTTTGTGTAGGACAAGGGCATCTTTGTAGATCAAAGACTCAGGCTCATTGTATGTACAGGCATTGTTAAACATCATGACGAAGTCCTCAACCATGGAGTCTATATCTTGGTATTTGTTGGCCATCATGTGACTTCGAATTTTTTCCATGTCCATGGGTTTTTTAATGGTCAGATAGTAGTCAGGCAGCTCAGATCTGGAGGGAAGCCTCAGAAATATGGCACTGAGGCGGCGACCCCTCTTATCAGTATAGTTCTTTACAGCTTCATAGACTTCATTTAGTTTCTGCTGCATTGGAGTCATGTATTTTGATTTTTTAGGAGAAATGCCACTCTTCCTACCTATAGAAAGAGATTTAATGTTAAATGGATAAAATAAAATAAATGAACCTAAATTTGTATATAGTTGGTAGCATAATCACAAGAAAAGGACTATTCCAAGTGATCTGTAAAACACAGTATTTAGCATGGCTCTAATGAAATATGTATACCTTATTGACAAAGAAAAAACTGGAAAAAATTTAAACTGTTTTCAGCAATCATATATATATACATTTTGTGGCTGAGGAAGATTCGTCCTGAGCTAACATCTGTTGCCAATCTTCCTCTTTTTGTACGTGAGCCACCACCACAGCTTGGCCACTGACAGATGAGCAGTGTAGGTCCATGCCCGGGAACTGCACCCAGGCTGCTGAAGTAGAGCGCACCAACTTAAATGGCCCAGTAATCACATTTTTGGTGGGAGAGTAAGTACTGTTATGTTGAGGTAGTTGTGAATAAAGTGGAATAAAGCAAATGAGTAGCCACACGACATTCTAATTCCATTACCTGTCGTACCCTTGAGAACTGAAATTTTCATCACAGTAGAAAAAGAGATACAGATGTTAAAACAGGACACTGAATAAAAAGCTTGTAGCCTTGAATCTCAGTTGAGAGTATCAGTACGAACTTATGATGTATTTTATCTTTAAATATAAAATACACACACACACACAATTTCCTAGCTCTGTCCACTGAAAATCCTATAAACAATGACCAACCCAGTAGCAGTACACTCCTATATAGTTTTGACTATATAGACTATAGTTTTATAATACTGATTTTGACTAATGTCAGTAGCTCCTCGGCAAATGGCTGATTCCCAGTCTGCACAAGATGAGCCTGGTATATCTTGAACACTAGACAGTAAAGAACCTATCAGAGGCCGGCCCTGTGGCTTAGCAGTTAAGTGCGCGCGCTCCGCCACTGGTGGCCCGGGTTCGGATCCCGGGAGCGCACCGATGCACCGCTTGTCCAGCCATGCTGAGGCGGCATCCCACATACAGCAACTAGAAGGATGTGCAATTGTGACATACAACTATCTACTGGGGCTTTGGGGAGGATTAAAAAAAAGGGGAAAAAAAAAAGGAGAATTGGCAATAGACGTTAACTCAGGGCCAGTCTTCCTCAGCAAAAAAAGAGGAGGATTGACATGGATGTTAGCTCAGGGCTGATCTTTCTCATAAAAAAAAAGAACCTATCAATGACTTCGTACCATAGACATGTCAAAAGAACATAGCAGCCAGCCTGGAGCAACATGAGCATCAATAAGGACAATAACTGCAGTGGGTTAAAACTCAGTAATATGTTTAAATCTAGTAGTTCTTAACGATATATAAAAACAAACAACTGGGTAAATGTTGGAGGATGTTAGTAAACCAATGCATTATTTTGAAAACTGGTAAATAAAGGGGAAAAACATCTAGCTTCCATTCTTTCAAAAAGCAAAAAATAAAATAAGACAATCAAACACAAAAAACTGTACCACTGAGTAACCAAATATTGGATGAGGCCAAGTTTCTCTATATAGAAGTATTCCAGCTACTAAATGAGCAAGGAATAATAAAATTAAACTACACTATTTTAGATCTCTTTAATAAATTAATGTAGTGAGCATCAATAGCTGCTAAGGAAAAGAAACAACCAGATATTACATGCCACCTCATGAAAGACCACATATCACCTCTGAAGTTGGTTTTTGTGCCAAATGGAGGGGACAAGGATCAAATCTAAATCTAAATCTGATCAAGCCTCTGGCTCCAACCACCAATGTACAGGAAATACAAAGGACAAAAGAACATGTTAAACTACAGCAAAGGGATGCAATTAGCAAAACCCAGACTGTGGGAAACTGTAGTACAAACCCAACTTCTTCAACAAATAAACTGCAAGACGAAAAAAAAAATGAAAGATGGGGCCAGCCTCGTGGATGAGTAGTTAGAGCTCTGCGCGCTCTGCTTCAGCGGCCCGGGCTCACATCCCAGGCACGGACCTACTCCACTTGTCAGCCATGCTGTGGAGGCATCCCACATACAAAGTGGAGGAGGACTGGCACAGATGCTAGCTCAGGACTAATTTTCCTCAAGCAAAAAAAAGGAAGATTGGCAATGGATGTTAGCTCAGGGCCTATCTTCCTTACCAAAATAAAAAAAAAGAGAAAGAGAGATGGAGGGGAATTTACAGATTAAAAGACATATCAATCAAATGCAACGTGTGGACCTTATTTGCATTCTACCCCAGGATGTGATACAAAGTAAGTATAGAAAACCTACTATGAAGCATCCTTGCCAAGCAGAAACTGAATCTGATTAAGTCTTTAGAGAGTTAACGTCTATTTATAAGAAATAAGGAGAATAAAAGAAAAAAGTTAACTGACATCACAAATAAGTGAACTGACTAGTCCAGAATTTGGGACTGTCCAAGAAAGTGACCTGGTTTCTAAAGAGTCAATGGCATGAGGATATAAAAAGGAGAGGTACTGCTCTAGATTGAGTTTAAGGGCACTACAATCAAATGTAACATAGAGAACTTTATTAGATCCTGATTTGAAGAAACCAATTGTAAAAATACATGTGTGAGACAATCAGTAAAACCTGAAAATTTGTCAAGTATTAGATGAAACCAAGAAATTGTTAATTTTGTTAGGTATGATAATGACTTCATGGTTATTTAAGAAAATATCTGCAAATTTTAGAGATGCACACAACTATGTAGAAATGAAATGAGATGACTGTATTTGCGTTAAAATAATTTAGAACAAAAAAAAGAGAAAAACGGGGATATAGGAAATAACTATGGCACAATCTTTATAAACGCTGAGTAACAGGTATATACAGGGGTTCATTGTACCATTCTTTATATTTGTATATGTTTGAAATTTTTCATAACATAGAATAGAGAAGTGAAAAGGACACAAACATCACACATTAAAATCTCCTTTCCTTGAACTTTAAAAAATATGTATTTATATATATTTAAATAGTTACTGTTAAATTATCTGTCCATCTATCATTAGTTTCCTAACTCAACTTATGAAATTACTTCTAGTTTTAAAAGGCCCTGTGTCCCTACAAAGTAAAATAAAAAGTTTTCATTTCTGCAAACCTTCTGTATGCTTTTACAATTCCATGAAAAGATAAATAAATGCCTTAACAAGAAAGAATCATCACTGAGCAATAAGTCATACACAAAGCTACTCTAAAATTCAGTTTACAGTCATTTCATATAAGAAAGCAGGGTCTTTTTTTCCCCTTTTCAGCAAATATGGCTCTAAGAATATTTGACAACACTATCATTTGCTTGGTACTTATTTTATTTATATATTTTAAATAAAGCAGAAACCTCTTGTTTAGCCCAACAGTATTAATTACTTTTGCTGGTCTTCTCTTCCCTCACAGTTTTTTTTTTTTTTTTTTGGTGAGGAAGATTAGCCCTGAGCTAACCTCTCTTGCCAATCCTCCTGTTTTTCCTGAGAAAGGTTGGCTCAGAGCTAACATCTGTTTTATATGTGGGATGCCTGCCACAGCATGGCTTGATAAGCGGTGCGTAGACCCACGGCCGGGATTCTATCTGGCAAACCCCAGGCCACTGAAGCAGAGCACATGAACTTAACCACTACACCACCGGGCCGGCCCCTTCCCTCAGAGTTTTTAATAAAACAACCATTCACAGACCATACTCAAAAGACAGCTGAGTTAAGTTATAGCATAGTGACTGGACATCTCTGACCTCTCAAATTCTGTCTAGGAAGAGCTGCTGGGATTCCTTTTTAATTCTAGTACTCAGCAAACAAACATACAAAAAAACCAAAAATCTGCCACTACACTCTTCCAGGTATCATATTTAGAAAAAATATCTATTCTTACTGTTTAACATTTATAAAATGTCCACTGCAATCAAGAAAGTAAACAAAAGCTTTGATGCTATATTCTATTCCCCATATATTTTCCAGTTTAACTACTTAAAATACAGAAGAGAGTGCTTGAGAGGAGGGAAGAAACTCCATGCTGGAGTGTGAGTTCAAATATATTCACCAATTAATTAAATACTATTTCAGTAAATCAGTAATCTATCCTTGACAGACTAAACCAAATAACAAAGTGTGAGGCTGTCTTACTCAGCTTGAGTTTGGGAGAAGCCATGTCATCATCATCAGGCAGTGGGCCCAGCTCTTTCCTTTTATCCTTGAGTAACTTCTCCAGGATATGCGCATCGTTGTATACCTATATTCCATAAACATATTTAAAATTATTTTATAAAACCTTTCTATTAAAGTATAATATACATCCATAAAGAAGTTTTAAAAACACAGGTTAGACTAATTGAGAACTAAAGAAATAAAGCTTGAGATCACTACAGAGCAACAAAATCACATCTCTGTGGAGTAGGCCCAGGCCTCAATTAATTTGTTTAAGCTTTCCAGGTGATTCTAATGTGTAGACATGCATGCTAAAGTTTGAGAACTATAGTAGAATCATCTCAAGTTTTTACAAAAATTCTGAAACATATTTACATATGCTGTTTTCTTCATCAATCTCTCCTCAACTCCTTAAGGTAGCAGACCTAGCTCAATGGAAATTAAAAATTAAAAATATCTGATAGTTGGAGAACAGTATCTCAAATATTGTTAAATGGGATTTAACGTCAGTCTGAGTTCAGTCTGGTCTGATCTGTGAAAACCAACAATCCCTGCTTAGGATCTCTCTCTGAACACTGAGCCAAGGGTGGTAATATGTAGCCAAGAACAAGGTTACTCACCTAACGGCTTCACCCCCATAGCTCCCTCCTCCCAGTCCCCCCGCAGAGCTGTTCTCCCTGACTGCCACCAGAGCAGAGGGGCTGAGGGAATAAGTGACCTCTCTTCTTTGGCCACCTCTCTTAAGAATGGCTTTTTTCTCTACCCCTGGCAGACAAGCGGCACATTAGCCAATGATACTGAGGACAGTGTAAACTCCTATGATAGAGAGAACCATTTCTTTGGCCGTAAGCACCCTGAGTACCTATTTTATATTCGAATGTAATAGCAAAAGAAAGGAAATAAATGATTTGAAAATGTAATTTTATTTCTGGGAGAGTTCAAGCAAACGCAATTCGACAAGATATATGCACCCCCATCCATGTTGACTGCAGCACTATTGACAAGAGCCAAGATATGGAAACAACCTAAGTGTCCATCAACGGATGAACAGATAATGAAAACCTTGTACACACACACACTGGAATATTATTCAGCCATAAAAAAGAATGAAATCTTGCCACTTGACAACATGAATGGACCTTGAGGGCATTATGCTAAGTGAAATAAGTCAAAGAAAGAAAGACAAATACCGTATGATCTCACATATGTGGAATCTCAAAAAACAGAACAAAACAGAAAAGCTCATAGATACAGAGAACAGATTGGCGGTTGCCAGAGGCAGGGGGTGGGGGATGAGTGAAACAGGTGAAGGGGGTCAGAAGACACAAACTTCCAGTTATAAAATAAATAAGATGGGGCCGGCCCTGTGGTGTAGTGGTTAAGTGTGCATGCTCCGCTGCTGGCAGCCCGGGTTTGGATCCTGGGCACGCACCGAGGCACTGCTTGTCAGGCCATGCTGTGGCAGTATCCCATGTAAAATGGAGGAAGATAGGCACAGATGTTAGCCCAGGGCCAATCTTCCTCAGCAAAAAGAGGAGGATTGGCATGGATGTTAGCTCAGGGCTGATCTTCCTCTCTCTCTCTCTCTCTCTCTCACACACACACACACACACACACACACACACACACTATATATATATACACATATAAATAAATAAAATAAATACGTCATGGGGATGCAATGCACAGCCTGTTGACTATAGTTAATAATACTGTATGGCATATCTGAAAGCTGCTAAGAGAGTAGATCTTAAAAGTTCTTATCACAAGAAAAAAAAGATCTATAACGAGGATGGTGACAGATGTTAACTAGACTTATCGTGCTGGTCATTTTGCAATATATACAAATATCAAATCATTATGTTGTACACTGGAAACTAATATAATGTTATATGTCAATTATACCTCAGTGAAAAAAATTAAGTAGATAAAGGATATGAAATAGAAAAAATATCAAAGAAGGAAGACTCTGTCTTAGTAATACATACTGATAAATAAAAATCAAGATGTTTCATAACAAAATCAATTATTTAGAGGTGCATTTATGGAAATATCCTGATTCTTATATAATCATACCATTTTATGGACTATCCTTGGAGAAGTATGGCTATTGAGGATAGTAATAATAATGATGAGTAATGATTTTAATGCCATTGGCTTTCATTGAAGTGCTTATTTGAATACCAGGCACTGTGCTACACACTCTATGTATATTATCTCATTTAAATCCTACAACAACCCTGATGCAAGTACTAATATTATACCCAATTTACAGATGAGGAAAATGAGGCTCAGAAAAGATAAGTTATTTATACAAAGATTTCCAGAGCAGGATTCAAATCTAGGATGTCAAGTTACAGAGCACGAACTTTTAACCTTTACCATGTACTGCCTCCCATTTTAAACAATTAAGAAAAGACAAAGTATTAAGCTAGCCACTGAGAAAAGTAACCTAAGTTAGTCTTCTAGACATGGTCTCTCAAAATGCATTATTCTACGAGCACCCAAAAGAAAATATGCCTGCTCCAGGATTCCCACATGTCCTTACCTGGGAGCCCTCCTCGTTGTAGTGCCTGGCATTCCGGAACATCAGTTTCATGTCTTCTATCATTCCCTCTTCCCCTGCGTATTTGTCAGTGCGGATGTTATGCTCAATTATTTTCAAGTCCATTGGCTCCAAAATGATTTTATAATAATCAGGATAGTCCTTTTTGGATGGTTTAACCATAAATAGATCACAAAGTCTTCTGCCTGAACCTGGCTCACGAGCTTCAAGAACAACATTGAATAAGATTTTCATTCGCTGCTTTCTTATGTTCTTTTTACTGTTGAGGGGCAAGGTAGAAAAGGGGGAAAAATGAAAACAGGTTCAGTTTTCTTTACACAAGGATGGACATGAAATGAAACAAATTAATCTTGTGGGCAGGTGCTTCGTGATGATTACAATTTATTGATTACATATGCCACAAACACAGTAAACATGCTGGAAGCTATAAGCAAATAGGAAAATTTCCAAAACTGTTAAAACATAGTGACTCTGGCGGGAGCAGCCAATGAACACCAGACAAACCTGTTTAGAATATTTATGAAATGCAATGCTTAAAAAAAGATCTTGTCTGACACCCAAAGAAAATGAAATTCTATTATCAATTGAAATATATTTTTTATTTTTAAGAAGAATAGAGCAAAAGTGGAATAAAACTACTGACCTCTACTGTTCCTAACAGTCTTCATTATAAAAAACAAAATCAAACCAAAAAAACAACAAACACAGACAAAGAGAAGTGTTCCATCTCTTGAGACAACCACTCTAAACACATGCATATCCTGGTTACCAGAAAACAAAGGGAGGCCGTCTGCCAGACTAGTGTCTCTATAGTGGGTAGAAGTCTCTTTTGCATTTATCCTGTCCAGGTCAGTCCCTGCTCCCTCCCTCCATCAGCAGTATTTCACAATTCCAACCTAGCTTAAAGAATAAATGGTCCGTGGTTCATCTGAGCTTTTGTGTACATTTTCATCCTTGAGTGTGAATTCCTGTCTTGTTCTCCAAAATCCCCCAGTGAGATGTGAGGCTAAGAAGCAAATGTGAGTGGTATGGAGCAAAGTACAAGGGACTATAGATTACAACCTGAGTTAAAAAGGGGCCCAAGAGAACATACGGGCTAATCTCGTAATTGTTGAGGAAACTGGTTCAGAGAGGCTAAACGACTTGCCCAAGGTGAGCTGCCCAGTGCATTATTAGAAGAGATGATCTTCCAGTATGATTTCTGGCCCATTGTTCAGGATACTGATAAAGAAATTCTAACCAGACTCAAACCAGCAGTCTCCAAGTGAACAGTCAGGAAGGTAATAAAAAGAAATGACTTATGACAATTTCTACTCAATAAACACTTACTAAGATCCTATAATGTAGTACTTAAAGGTAAGTATTTTTTATCTGTTTCCTATCTTATAAACGGAAGAAAGTTCATTTCTGAAGCAAACTGTGGCGAAATGGGTCTCCTAGTCCATTCTTCTGACCACTCACTCTACTGTTTGGGTCATGAAGAAGCCAGAGGCCAGCTATTTTCTCTCTAAGGTTCAAAATATGCTTAAAAAAAAAAAAAGAAATGAAACTCAAAGAATAATTAACAGATGAGAAAAGAAATATCTATCTTTAAGTCAAGATTTAAAAATGTCTCAGAAATTCACATGTTCCTAACATCATGGAGCTCAGGCAACCAGAAAGTGATCCCATTAGGAGAGAACAAGGACCTCTGTTTCCCAGGATTGGGATCATCCTCATCACCTGTGTCTTCACTTAGACTGCTCATTTCCCTTGGTAGCCCTAGGATCATCCCCGCCTTTTTCCTCCTCTCAGTTCTTTTGCATCTCTATGTCAAGTAAATGATGGTTAGATGATGGCAATCTAGAGAAGTTTCATCTACTGGAAACTATTTCTCCAAAGCATCCTGGGGAGATGATGTGAGAAGAGTTCTCTCACTCCACGACTTTAGCAAGTAGAAAATGGAAGGGAACTTGGGACGAAGCTCCAACACCACAGAGCTCCACATTTGGGCAAAGATTAGAACACAGATGACTTTAACCTTCAGGAAGCTTCTGAAGAAAAATTTCAGAACCTGAATTTGGTATCACAGAAATCTATACTTAAAACTACTATCATCAGATATGGTTTCTTTAAGTCTCACTTGTGGGGGCTGAACTTCAAAAGGAAGACTCTGGAATCCAATTTTGAACTGCTGAGCTTAAAAGATCTTTTCAATAATCATGATACTCAGAATGAAATCACTCCTCACTCCAGGAATACCAAGCAGAACAACTCAATTGAGGCCCTTACTCGACCAAGAGGAGACCAACTCTATTCCCTTCCTCGTTCCAGCATACCACACCCAATTACCATTAGGTTCTTCTGTAGGAAGCTACAAATAGTCTAACCTGACAGTGAGTCTAGGGCAGACTTTTATGAGATTTTTAAAGAGGAGGGAAAGCTTTCAACTGAATTTTAGGGAAAATGCCAACAAGTGAAAGAATGGTGAGTGGTCCATTCTTCCAACTCCAATAACTCTGACACCAGGCAGCTTTAAACAGGACATACCCAAAAATGTCCAATCTAATTGTATTCAAGAAACTGCTCTTATAACTGAAATTTACTGTTTTAGGACTTACATTACTAATAGTATCCTTTCTCCACTTGTATGATTCACCCTTTAAGAGAGTGACATGTAACTGGTTTCCATCCTCAAAGGTAAGCAAAACTTTTGTTATTAGGGTCACTTATGATCTTCTCTGAATAAATCCAGTCTTGTTATTTTTTTACATTTTTCCAGATCCATTTGAGACTAAGAACCACTAGCCCATTACTTTTAATCTGGCTGCCAGAAAAAACTCAGAGCTCAACTTCCTACTCTTTTATAATAACTGTATTAGCTTGGGTGGTTGGTATATTTGCTTTATCTTTTTCCAATATGGATGCTGAACCTTATTACATCCATAACTTTTGAAAGTAGCTTCAATACTTTTTGAAATGAGATAAACTCTACATTACAAAAAGGAAGCTACCATATTTGATACTTTCTGGTTACTGTTTTCAATATCACTTTGCTTTTCAAATTCTTCTTAGAACTCCTCTATGCATCCTACCTCTCTTCCTCTCTCAGACCATTAACTGTAAATGGTCTGTCCATTCTTCCCCATTTTGGGAAAGGTGCATAAAATTAAATCTCAGATCTTGTAACTGGCATACTCATTCTTTTTTTAATCAGCAACTTTGAACATACTAAAGTAAAATACATCTTAAGGGAGTTCAAAACTAGGGCTGTTTATCACTGTGCACTTAAGGATGCCATACTTAAGAGGACACCAATTCAGATCATAGACATTGTTATAATAGATATGCAATTCTAGAATTTTACAGGAGATGGGCCACAAAGGGTGCCTGCACTAACAAAATCAGTACATTACAGCAATTTTCCAACAAATGAAAGTCAAGTGTCTTGAGAAACTGGTGCTTTTTCTAATCTGCACAAAGATTATTAAGCTAGTAGGGGCTCTGTTCTGATTCTCTGATTTTCCAGGACCACCACCATCTTCCTGACCCCTCAACCCAGGCTGAAACATTGGAATCACTGTAATTTTTTGCTTCTTTTAGTTTATCACCAAGTTTTAGAGGACCTTCATAGCCCTTCTAGATTTGACCCTTCCTTTCAATTTTTCATGCCACAGTGTTAGTCCTAACCCTCATACTTTGTGGCTGACCACTTTCTCAAATGTTCTTATCATTATTCTTTCTCTGAGGCTATTAGTTATTATTTTATGTATTCCTATTTGCATATAGTCACACAAAATTCCTATTTATAGTTATAGCTAACACTTCTACCATATGCCTGTGGTAAGCACTATATATGCACTCGCATTTAATCCTCAAACTGAGAACCAGGTGCAATTATTACCCCAACCTTGCAGACGTAAAAATGGAGGCTTAGAGAGGACAAGTGAATACCTAAGGCCACAAAGTGAGTAATCAGAACTGAGATTTGAATCAGATGATAATCACCAGGCTGCTTTTATCACATTTTTCCCTTTCCCAAAAGTTAGAGCTTACCAAATGCCTCTCTAATCAAAGTCAACCCTGTTCACAGGCTTCAAGGTCTCCCAGCATTTAACTCCCTGGCCCTAGAGCTTCAGCGGTGCCTGTTGTTAAGCTAAGTAAACCTAAAGGTTCTTTCTTTTATAAGGCTTGCTACATTTCATCTTCAAGTCTTCAAGGAATAGAACCTTTCTATTCATCTTTTCTAATGAGTTTTCCCATACTAGTAATAACTGACTAAAAACAAAATGAAATCTATCAAGTCTTGACGTCAACAGGACCTACTTCCAGAAAATAATCAGAGCTGCATTTATTGAGCACTCACTGCATCCAGGCCCAGTTCGAAGGGCTTTAAACATATTAACCAATAAGGTGTTCACAGCAATCCCATATAGGTATTGTCATCAATTCCTTTTTCAGATGAGGACATTGAGGTGAGGCTCAGATCACAGAGCTAATAAGAACAAACTGGGATTTGAACTTGGGCAGTTGGGCTCTGGAGCTTGGGCTTATAGCACTACTCCCTGATGCCCCGCATTTCTATGTGTACTACTATCCAGAGTCAGTGCCATAGACTATGAATGATATAAAAAGAAATATAACCCATGGTCTTTTTCTTAAATTTACCATCTAACTAAGAAAACTTTTCTTAAGGAAAATATTAGGAAGAAGATAATGACCACACAGTAATTTCGTAGAGTGGACTACATATGGTAGCAACATGTAGGTAACTCTAGAACACCTAACTTTCAAGGAAAAGCATGGTAGGCAAATCATTATTTCCTAAAGCTACCGTGGTAATCATGCAACATGTCTATACAACTACACAACTGTGTATGTTAACACAATTATTTTACTACATCGCTCCCAACAATGTTTTCAACCTGCCTCTTTTTCAGGCCAATAAGTTCCCGGCAGACAGAGGTGATGACTAAACCTTCTCCTTTATGACCTGTAAGAACAAAGTCTGGCGTTCTGCAAGCACCTGAAACTCCATGAATGCCAGATGGCAAAGGTGAAAGTAAAAGCACCACAGAATGATTACTGTGACTATAACATGGCAACTCATAGGCTGTTTTTAAAACCATAAGTAACATGCAAAAGAATGGATGCTTTTAAAGAAATAAAACATGGACAAGATCCGAGACTGAGGAAATGTATTCATTCATGCTCAAGAAGCACTAACCCAATGCATAGGTGCAAACGTAGACTGACATCATTTGGATTGTCAATGTTGATTTTGATCCCTCCACCATCCCCCAATCTATAAAAGACATCCCTGAAAGGCAATAAGCACCTGCCAGCCCCCAGACACTGGCAATGCCACCATAGTCTCAGCCTCTACCTTTTGCTACAGAAGCACAGCCACAATGATTGGTGAGGGAGCTTGCTGCCCCTGGCAAAGCTAGCAACAAATTAAGGCTCCTGAACATATCTAGGCTAATTCTGAATTTATTTTACTAAGTATACTTCTACATGGTACTGCTTTCTTTATTCATAAAATAAACTGGCACTCAAATAAAAACCATTATTTCACATGCTAAAGGCTGCACTTTTCACCTAATCAGTACTGACCATGCCACAGAAGTTATACTTTAAAAAATATGTTTATGCATAAAAAAGGACTGCACACCTGGATAGCCTCCTGAGACCCAACATCTCACTGTCAAGAGTGTTCCTGGGAAAGCAGAAACAAACATTACATGTGAAGAGAAATAAAACAAGCAACATTGGAGGGTCATGTATAAACCAAATATGGTTGAGAAAAAAGAGGATTATTCAATCCAAAGGATAAAAGATATTAAGACTATTTGGAACATTTCAACATGGAAGACAGCAGGTGGATTTTTGGGTAGAGGGGTGGGGAAGAATGCACTCCCAGAATGAAGAGAACATATCCACATTAATTTTTCTCACATTCTTTGATATTAAAAAAATAAGGCAAAGATAGAATCACAAACAATACTTAGGAGTCAAGTCAAGCGTTACTTGGAATACTTGGCCCTGACTTCTCTGGACAAGCTTAACTTAACCTACTAGGCTGCTGTGTTTGCCTGAATTCTTGAGAAGTCTATTACTGATTACCAAAACCACTTAACATAACTACCTTCTAAAAAGCTTATTATGTTATTTCCATTGTCATAGTCCAAAGTACAGGAGTTGCTTCTCTCAACCTATTAACATTAACTTGTGCCTGTATTTCAAACCTAGGTATGTTCTTTTATTGTTTTAGCTACGATTTATATTTGTTCTTCTCTTATTTGTGTTTTTCACTCTATTATACAAAACACTTCCTAGGATACTTGTTCATAAAGAGACTTTTTGTCTGAAGTGTGATTTTATTATTTCGAGAACATAATACTTAGTTTTCTTTTATGGGAGGTTTTAGAGTAATAACTTTCATTTAATCTACTTGGGTTGTCCCACAAACTGCAAGCCGCAGAGATAGGCAATTTTTAAGGATCTGGTCTGGGCTAATCCTTCCTTGGAACTGTTTTCTCAATACTCAACTAGTTTAAGATCTCTCTTTTGATTCAGTGCTGGCACTAAGTGTACCATCACTTTTGCCTCCATTACCTTCTTTTGCCTGAGAAGTTTTTATCTTTGATTGGTGACTGATCTGGAAAACACAGGTGATGCTGTAGTAGAGTTATATAATTACACTCAAAGATGTTCTTGATTTGATGTCTCTGATCTGGTTTCACATTTTTCCTCCGTTGTCCCTGGTATAACAAGGAATTAAGAACTTGGAAGGATGAAATTCATAGGCCAGTAATGGAGGAGACTCACATCTCAGGGTACACCAATTAATTTAGTTACCATGGCATAGCATAGCAGTTATTTTCAAAGCTAAAAAATTTTCCCAAACGTTATTTGTAAGAAGGAAAGACAGGACAGCTTCTCTTTTTTAAACCACTTTTTTTAATCCTCTGATCTTAGCGGATCTATTAATGCATGAACAGAACTGTGTCAACTAATGACTTCTTCACTCAACTTTTCAACTAATAGCAGGGCTATTAGTGATTAGCTTATTCCCTGTTTAAGATATCTTCCCTGGATTGACTGCTGCTACAAAGATGGTGAGACAGAGAAAGCAGAGGGAGAATATGGTGTTTCACAAAGATCAAGCCAGAGAAACTCCGTGTGGGAAGCGTAGATTAAAGAGATGGTCTTGCATGATTTCTTTATAGGAGTCCAGCTTCAGAATCTCATAGTTAGGTCCCCTTCCATAAAACCCGTGAGAGAAAGGAACGGTTAGAGAAGTTGAGAGAAAGGTTAGAAAAAAAAGAAAACCAAATATCTAGCTTAACATTTTATGAACTACAAGAAGTTATGACTTGGTATTTTATAATCTGACATCCTTATAATGGCAAATAAAGATCAGACTAACAAGTAAAAACAAAGGAGTAAGAGTAATAACTTACTTCACTATAGTGGTAGTGCCAACTCTTGTGTAATTCATCACGTAGAAATTACCTAAATTAGATTTAAGTGGCACTCTTAAAATGCCACATTAAAACAAAATAACCTGGACAGCAAAAAGAATAACATTTGCCAAGCTACATAAGTAGTTGTCATTTTTACCTATGTCGTCTCAAAGCAATATGGTACTTGTACAAAAAAAAGCGCTAATCATACAATTTACAAACGAATTCTAAAAGAAGACATGTTATCAAATATTTAAAGCTTAATGAGAGAATTCATACTTGATAGCTTAAAAAATATTTTTCTGCACTTATCTAAAACAAAATAGAAGACAACTTCTCAAGCCCTGAGAAGAGTATATACCTTTTTCTTTTGGCACTACCAGTATCAGAGGTGGCTGAAGAAATCATGCTGTCTCCATCCTCAATGTCGTCTCTCCTGGCAAGCTCCTTCTTCTTTGCCTAAAACAGAGTAGATCCCCAGGAATCAAGCTCACTTTGCTGAACACTCCTAGAATATATGAATGTTAAAGAGCTAGACATATCAGATTCACTCAGAAAGGTACAACCACACGTAGGACGCACAAAATTAAAGTCATTAAACATTTTCAATAACCCAATTTAACAAAAGCCTGCATGACAGAAAGTAGGTTAAAAAATGGATCTGGAGAGTTGAGGACTCAACACTAGCTAAACTGCTTTTAAGACTACAAAGGGGCACCAACCTGTTAAAAGCACTGAGGCAAGTTGTAGGGGCATCCTGCTCTGGTGGCCATATTTAAGTAAAGCCAACTCAAAGATAGCCTTTGTACCCTTGACTTCTTAAGCAACAGTGTGGCTAAGAAGAAAGTTTAATGTGAGAGGTGAAAGAAGATCTACTTTTCAACACATGCCTTTTTAAAGACCTTCTGCCAAACAGAGCTGAAAGTCCAACCAAAGCAGACTCACGGAATACATACAGAGTACTGAAAAGGAAATACAGATCTTCCTCGACTTACTATGGGCTTATGTCCTGATAAACCCAGCCTAAGTTGAAAATATCATTAAGTCAAAAATGCATTTAATACACCTAACCTACCAAACATCATAGCTTAGCCTAGCCTATCTTAAATGTGCTCAGAACACTTACATTAGCCTACAGTTGGGCAAAATCATCTAACATAAAGCCTATTTTATAATAAAGTATTGAATACCTCATGTAATTTATTGAATACTATACTGAAAGTGAAAAACAGAATAATTGTATGGGTACAGAATGGTTCTAAGTGTATCGGTTGTTTACCCACATGATCGCATGGCTAACTGGGAGCTGTGGCTTGCTGCCACTGCCCAGCATCATGAGAGAGCATTGTACAGCATATCACTAGCCCAGGAAAAGATCAAAATTCAAAATCTGAAGTACAGCTTCTACTGAATGTGTATCATTTTCGTACTATGATAAAGTCAAAAAATCATAAATCAAACTATCGTTAAGTTGGGGATTGTCTGTACTTGAAATCCACAGCACTGATCACAGTGTTGACCATACAAAATGAAGATTCTACAGGTGATCTAAAATTGCTTTTGTTGATTCCTTGCTCTAAGATTCTCTTTCCAGAAAGATTCTACCAAAAACTGAAACGTACACACAATTTGTATTTCATATCTATGCCTTTTTGTCTCAAAACCCCTAAATAACCCGTGACCTCAGATGCCCTTCAAGATGTACTCTCAGAAAGGATCTGATAAACTCATGGACAATGTACAATGATTAATTAGCTTTAAGATGTTCTTTCTTCTAGAACCAACCCTACATTAACCGAAACAAAGTCTAGAACCAAAGAAATAAAATCTAAATGATTGAACATCATCTGTGATTGGAGGGAAACTTCCTGAAGACCCTAAAATTAATCCTGCTTCTTCCACTCACAAAGCTAACCTAGTCTAAACTATTATTTCTCCTCTACACGGTCCTGACAACTCTAAAAAAATATTCAGCAGTATCTGTGGTTGAAATGAATGCTGTGATATTGCTGGAGGGAAATCACACATCTTAAAAGGACATGCTAAAAATGTGTAAAATTATTTCAATTATACATACAACAACTTAGCAAAACCAAGAAATCATACCTGCATGACTTGCTGCAATTTTAGAACTCGCTTATAGATGGCCGAATTGGGAACATTATAGCGTTTGGCATTTTCAAACATTAAATTCAGATCACACTCCAAATGATCTAAAGTTTCATATTCTTGGTTCTTCAGCTTTGTTCTGTGAAAGAAAAATACATGGCTAGAATTTTCCATCATGAAAATTATGAAACACCCTTCCTGAAAGTCCAGTGCAAAAATTCCTTTTTTTTTTTTAATAAATTCTAATCATTAGTTACTATTTCTTTTTATTTATTTATTTATTTTTCCCCCAAAGCCCCAGTAGATAGTTGTATGTCATAGTTGCACATCCTTCTAGTTGCTGTATGTGGGACACGGCCTCACATGGCCGGAGAAGCGGTGCGTCGGTGCGCACCCGGGATCCGAACCCGGGCTGCCAGCATCGGAGCACGAGCACTTAACCGCTAAGCCACGGGGCCGGCCCCAAGTGCAAAAATTCTGACAAGCACTAGATGGTATCTTTACTAGTGATACTGATTAAAGGCCTGGAAGTGACACTTTCAAGATATAAAGTGAGGAGGCAAAAGCACCATTATATTTAAGCAATATGACAGTTTAACTGAAAATCCAAAAGAATAAACTAAAACATTGTAAGAAGTAATAAGAAGACCTAGTAAGGTAGTCAATTACAAAGCAAATATACTAGCAAAAATCCTAATGGAAAAACTGTTTAGTGGCTAATGAGCAAACCCTAGAAACAGACAAAAATCATGGAGGTTTTAAGCTACCTTAATAAAGAATCATGGTGATCTACCCATTTCTGAAAATAAAAGGCCATTCCAGTTCATGAGAATTAAGGAAAAGAGAAAGTAATACACTACAGATAATGATGAGTAGTCTTAAGATTGTAAATGAGAGGCAGATATGTCAGAGTCCATTCACTACTATTATTCCAAAACAAACATTTGTAACTATTATGATGGCTTAAAATCGAGGTTTTTACTTATTTTACTTCAAAGTCTTAAGAATTCCATTATCTCTTTCAGACACTAAGGCCATTACTAATACCAACTCTCATAAAGTCCCTATACACTTTGTATAAAGTGAAGAGCCATGGTTTGCCCTAACTCTATCTGGATTTAGATAGGACAGATTTTCAAATTTTCTGATTGAAGCATTTGCATGCTGTCCATCAAAGTCACAAAAATAGTATTAAGAATCACAATATGTGTAAACAGCTTCACGGCATGAATATAGAGATTCCAGACTTTTCCCTTAGAATGACATTATCCATTCTATATGTAAAGTTTTATTTAAAATTTACCAAAACCGTATGCAGATTCCATGGAGTACTTAAAGAGATATGACTGTTAGAGAACATCTCTGAGATGAAGCAAAAAACAATAACAACTAAGCACAACCTCAGCTCTCAGTACTCGCTTACATAACTAGCACCGAGAGTTTAAATTACAGCCTCAGACTTAATCCTGCCAACTCCAATGGTAATATGCTGGGTATTCTCAACACCCACAAAGAACAGACAGAAAACCCAAACTTGTAAATGACAGCCCATAATAAATCTGCAGATATTTATCATACTGATGCTAGTCAAGGATAGTGGGAGGAGCGAAGGGCAGAATGGGAAATAAAAGATGAGGATGACAAGCCCCAGTACAGTAGAAGGTGGCATATAGAACCACACTGTCTAGCTCCTGTCCACTCTATTTGTTGCTTTTGATGACACTCAACTATCTTCCTTCTGCCTACAAATGTGGCTATTTAAATCAAAATTAAATAAAATCTAAAATCTAGTTCCTTAGTTGCACTAGCCACATTCAAGTGCTCAACAGTCACATGTGACTAGTGGCTACCACATTGTACAGCACAGATAAAATAACACTTCCACCATCACAGAAAGTCTACTAGACAGCACTGCTCTAGATTTCTCTGTTGCTCTGATGTAGAGCACAATGGAAGGTAGCCCAGCTCCTGCCAGGCACCAGTGGCTAAGCATGCGTCCTTGGAAAGGAGGTAGATTCGACATCCTAAAAGTTGACCCTTCAGAACTCTAGGGTGCTACCAACTAGGTCTCAGCCACTTCTCTATTTCTCACATTCCCCTACCTGTGTGCCAGACAACTGTCAAAGTATATTTAAAAAGGAGGGAAAGGTGAAGAATTATTGACTTAACAAAGCAAGGCTTATATCAGAAAATTCTAACTTGGAAGAAGGATGTAGGCAGGTGCCTGAGCTAGCTGAGGATCTGTCTTCTTTAGAACTAAACTAATTAATTAGACTGTTTGAATAAAAAGAAAAGACTGAAGGAGAAAAGAAACTAAGGACAAAATTGTTCAATTAAAAGGGAACCTCTCAATATCTATAAGACTGATATTTCTTTTCCAAGAAAAAGACGAATTTCTAAGCTGTTTTCTTAATGAATGGCAGCCTTAATTTCCATGTCATTTGAAGAGTGCCAAATAAACTGATTTTTGTATATCCTACTTGTGTACAAAACCTCCAAAGTTTGGGTTAAATAAAAACATCATAAATCTTACTGACCAAATGATGAAAACAGAAGTTACATGCAAAATCATGAAACACATATGGTTAGCCAACCTTATTTCCTAGGATCTAGCAAGTACAAGAATCTTAATTTCTACTGTTTGGAAGGTTAGTTATCTGCCATGAAAACACCATGTAAATACCAGCTTACTCTGACCTTGCTCAGTCAAGATATTTTTACTTGCTTCTTGCGTCTATCTGGGTATACTGCAAAACCTTACCCACACTGTAGGAGTTACAAAACATCATATTTTATAATATTACTTATTTCCTACTATTTTTAATGATACTGTGGTGGTTTAAGTATTTTGTCTGGCTGAATTCCCAATGATCATTTTAACATTTTCTATACAGAAAAGGGAAACCATCTCTCAGGTATTGTTTCAGCTAATGAATTCTCTAAGAGCTGACTATGTTTATTCTAGAGGTTCAACAACAGATACAAAATTCAAATACAGACAAATTGTTGTAATTAAAATATCAATAAAAGGTATAGGCAGAAAGATTTTTGTATTTTGCTCAGTTATAAGAAAATGAACACTTAAATTTTAGTGAACTCCATGATTTTTTTTTTTTAATTTTATTTATTTATTTTTTCCCCCAAAGCCCTAGTAGATAGTTGTATGTCATAGCTGCACATCCTTCTAGTTGCTGTATGTGGGACACGGCCTCAGCGTGGCCGGAGAAGCGATGTGTCAGTGCGCACCCGGGATCCAAACCCGGGCCGCCAGCAGCGGAGCGCGCGCACTTAACCGCTAAGCCACGGGGCCGGCCCTCCATGATTTTTTATAATCCATAATCTGACACACAAACACCTAGCTAGAACACCTTTTTTTTTATTTGCCTCTTGGCTCTATTGCAGTACAAAGAATATCATTTGTATTTAATCAAATTTATTTCTCACTTTTCATATAGGAATGATATTTAAGCAAACTCTTAACATGTGAAAAACATTTTCACCTTTAATATCCTTATCCATTTTTAGGGAGGAAGATATATGCGCAGGTTCCACCACAAGAAAATGGATTTATGTTGAGTAACGAAGAAACATCTTACCTGATCTGTTGTAGCGATATGGGCATTTTAATTTGCTGATAATAATCAGGGTATTTTTTCTTTGAAGGTAAATGGAAAAAAGGTTCAGCTATTAGCTGCCCTTGGTTATTCCGACAGCTCCTAACTGTGTCATAAAGCTGATAAAAAGGATTTGAAACATCCATAAATGAAGTAATGCTCTCTGCTTCCGACTCTCCTTCTTCATAACGTGCTGCTGGAAAAACAAAAAAGGTATATACAAGGGGAAGAAACAATCATACTTTAAAGCTCTTTTAACAATCTTCCAGATTAAGCTATATATGTTTGAGAATACTTATTTTAAAAGAATAGTCTCTAGCCTTCATTAAAGATGACGTTAATAACGCCAAATATAATTATAGGTTTACTTAGAGAAATGTTAATAGAAATAGAATATTACATAATAAAAGTTATACTGTTTTTAAAAGATTACAAAATAGTTTCTCCTTTTTAAATGTACTTTCTTCAGAGACTCCTTGCTATGTGTGCTTGGCCAAGAAAAAGAGCACGTAGCCATTCACACATCTTGGAACTAAAGCAGTAGCATGTAGTTTAGGATAGTATAAATGTAGACTGGGCCAATGCTGGCACTTGATTTAGCCTTAAGTCTCTGTGACTTTGCCCCAATGATCTATAGCATCCCTTAGGAATGATGCCTTCCCTTATTGAGGGAATTTTTAGGTAGAACCTAATCACAAAAACACCCAAACAAACAAATCATGTAATCCTTTTTATAGAAATACAAAACATGTTAAAACATATTACTCATTTCCCAGAATTCTTAAACAATGTATAATTACCATAATTTAAATTTTTCTTGATGGATCAGGATAACCAAAATCACTATGTGCTCCCAGGTAAGAAAGACAGTCATTTATTAAGTACTTAGCTATGTGCTAAGAGCTTGACAAGCACCAGCCTCATGTAATCCTAACACCACGACACGGAAGAGGTACTGTTATTTCCCTTCCAAATGATAAAACTAGACATGAGAGGCTGATGACCTGCCCAAGGTCAGCCAGCTTGTAAATTAGTCGAGAAGGGATTTGGATCTAGAGTCATGGAGCCAGAAGCAAAGACAGGATTTGAAACTAGTCTTTTCTGACTCACTATCTCTGATCTTTTCCATAAAGAGCGTGCACATCTTTTGTTGGACTTATACCTAAATATATGTTTTGTTGCTACTGTAAACTGTATCTTTTAAAAAATTACATTTTATTTTTGTGGTTGATTCCAGAAGTGAAACATTTTCTTTTTTTTTCGGTTGTCTTTTTTTTTTTTAATTGATGTTTTAATAGTTTTTAACATTGTGAAATTTTGCGTTGTACATTTTTGTTTGTCCATCACCATACATACGACTCCCTTCACCCCTTGTGCCCACCCCCCACCCCCTTGCCCCTGGTAACCACAATACAGTTTTCTCTGTCCATGTGTTGGTTTATATTCCACATATGAGTGAGATCATACAGTGTTTGTCTTTCTCTTTCTGGCTTATTTCACTTAACATAATACACTCCAGGCCCATCCATGTTGTTGCAAATGGGACGATTTTGTCTTTTTTTATGGCTGAGTAGTATTCCATTGTGTGTATATATATATATATATACCACATTTTCTTAATCCAATCGTCAGTCGAGGGACACTTAGGTTGCTTCCACTTCTTGGCTATGGTGAATAATGCTGCAATGAACATAGAGGTGCATAAGCCTCTTTGGATTGTTGATTTCAGGTTCGTTGGATAGATTCCCAGTAGTGGGATGGCTGGATCATAGGGCATCTCTATTTTTAATTCTTTGAGGAATCTCCATACTGTTTTCCATAGAGGCTGCACCAGTTTGCATTCCCACCAGCTGTGTATGAGGGTTCCTGTTTCTCCACATCCTCTGCAACACTTGTTGTCTTTCGTCTTGGTGATTATAGCCATTCTAACAGGCATGAGGTGATATCTTAGTGTTGTTTTGATTTGCATTTCCCTGATGATTAGTGACGTTGAACATCTTTTCATGTGCCTATTGGCCATCTGTATATCTTCTTTGGAGAAGTGTCTGTTCATTTCCTCTGCCCATTTTTTGATGGGGTTGTTTAGTTGTGTGAGTTCTTTATATATTATGGAGATCAATGCCTTGTCAGATGTATGTTTTGCAAATATTCTTTCCCAGCTGGTGGGTTGTCTGTTCATCTTGATTCTGGTTTCGTTTGTCTTATAGAAGCTCTTTAATCTGATAAAGTCCCACTTGTTTATTTTTTCTTTAGTTTCCCTAGTCTGGGTAGGCATGTCATCTGAAGATTCCTTTATGACCAATGTCAAATAGTGTGTTGCCTATATTTTCTTCTATGAGTTTTATTGTTTCAGATCTCACCTTCAGGTCTTTGATCCACTTTGAGTTAATTTTTGTGAATGGCGATAGCAGATGGTCCACTTTCATTCTTTTGCATGTGGCTGTCCAGTTTTCCCAACACCATTTATTGAAGAGACTTTCCTTTCTCCCTTGTATGTTCTTAGCACCTTTGTCGAAAATTAGCTGTCCATATATGTGTGGTTTTATTTCTGGACTTTCAATTCTGTTTCATTGATCTGTGTGTCTGTTTTTGTACCAGTACCATGCTGTTTTGATTACTATTGCTTTGTAGTATGTTTTGAAGTCAGGGATTGTGATGCCTCCTGCTTTGTTCTCTTTTCTTAGGATTGCTTTAGCTATTCGAGGTCTTTTGTTGCCCCATATAAATTTTAGTATTCTTTTTTCTATTTCTGTGAAGAATGTCATTGGGATTCTGATTGGGATTGCACTGAATCTGCAGATTGCTTTAGGTAATATAGACATTTTAACTATGTTTATTCTTCCACTCCATGTGCATGGGATATCTTTCCATTTCTTTATGTCATCATTGATTTCTTTCAATAATGTCTTGTAGTTCTCATTGTATAGGTCATTCACCTCCTTGGTAAGATTTATTCCTAGGTATTTCACTCTTTTTGATGCAATTGTAAATGGTATTATCTTTTTGAGCTCTCTTTCTGTTAGTTCATTACTAGCATACAGAAATGCAACTGATTTTTGTAGATTGATTTTGTACCCTGCAACTTTGCTGTAATTGTTGATTATTTCTAATAGTTTTCCAACGGATTCTTTAGTGTTTTCTATATATAAAATCATGTCATCTGCAAATAGTGCGAGTTTCACTTCTTTGTTACCTATTTGGATTCCTTTTATTCCTTTTTCTTGCCTAATTGCTCTGGCCAAAACCTCCAGTACTATGTTGAACAGGAGTGGTGAGAGTGGGCAGCCCTGCCTCGTTCCTGTTCTTAGAGGAATGGCTTTCAGTCTTTCCCCATTGAGTATGATGTTGGCTGTGGGTTTGTCATAAATAGCCTTTATTATGTTGAGGTACTTTCCTTCTATTCCCATTTTGTTGAGAGTTTTTATCATAAATGGATGTTGTATCTTGTCAAATGCCTTCTCTGCGTCTATTGAGATGACCATGTAGTTTTTATTCTTTGTTTTGTTCATGTGATGTATCACGTTGATTTTGAAACAGATTTTTGTATAATGACCTCATATCTAGCACATTATTCTTATCAATTCTAATAATTTACCTGTATAGTCTTTTGAGTAGAAAACTCAAAAAACAATTTATCAACTGCAATCCTTATAAATCTTTCTTTTCTGATCCTTATACCTCCACTGTTGCCACTATAGGCCGACTAGTCCTTTGACCAAAAGAAGTAACAACATTCTTACTTTGTTTCTTATGATAAGGGGAATGCTGTGAATATTTCTCCATTAAAAAATGGAGATGCTCTTTATCAAGTTAGGAAAGATCCCCTTCTATTCCTAGTTTGCTAAGTTTTATCATGAATGGGAATTGAAGCATTTATTAAATACATCTGCTGAGCCAATAATATGGTTTTACTCTTTTAATGCAGTGAATGATACACTTGTCTTTTGTTTTTTTTTTGGTGAGGAAGATCAGCCCTGAGCTAACATCCATGCCAATCCTCCTCTTTTTGCCGAGGAAGACTGGCCCTGGGCTAACATCCGTGCCCATCTTCCTCTACTTTATATGGGATGCCGCCACAGTATGCCTTGACAAGCAGTGCGTCAGTGCATGCCCGGGAACCGAACCTGTGGACCCCAGGCCACCAAAGTAGAGTGTGTGCACTTAACCGCTATGCCACCGGGCTGGCCCACATTTGTCTTTTCTAATGCTGAACTGAACTAGTGATTCTGGAATAAACCCAACTGTGTTATCATGTATTATCTTTTATATATACTGCTAGCTACATATTTTGTTTGGTTCTGATATTTAGGTTATATCAGATTCACAGAACGAACTGGGGAGCTCTTTTTCTATTCTCTGCAGGAGTTTATATATAATTCTGTTCCTTGAATGTTTGGCCTGGTGACTTGTAACTAATAAATTATTAGTTTTAACGGTGATATGACTAATTAGCCTTTTCTTGAATCAGTTTTAAGCATTTATCATTTTCTAGGAATTTGCCCATTTCATCTAAAATTTCAAATTTATTTGCACAAAACTGTTCACACATTCTCTTTTTAGTCTCTGTATGCTCCTTCTTCCCCCTGATCTTTTTTATTTGTGCCTTCTATTTCTCTCTTGATAATCTCACCACAGATTTGCCTATTTTATTAATAGTTTAACAGAAAAAAATTTTGACTTTATTGATCTTTTCTATTACAGGTTTCCTTTCTAATGAATTAATTTCTGCTCTTAGCTTTCTTCTTTTTTCTAACATCTCTGCTTTTATTCTCTTATTATTTACTTACGTTGGATGCTTAGTTCATTCTTTCAGCAGCTTTTCTTTCTAAATAGAAGCATTCAGACCTATAAATTTCCTTCCAAAGTACCAATTTAGCTGCACCCCACTGTTTTGATACATATTATTTTCATTATTGCTACTGTTTAATTTCAAGTAATTAAATTTCTATTTAGTTTCTCTTCTTTAAAAAGAGAAACCCAAACACTTGGGAAAATTTTAAATTTCCCAAATGTCTGGGTTTTAAAATTTTATTTTTCATTATTAATTGCTATCACTGCTGCACTGTGGTCAGAAACATGGTCTACATAATACTCGAGCTTTCAGATTTGTTGAAATTTGTTTCATGACTAAGTACATGGTCAATTTTTGTAAATGTTCCATATGAACCTGGGAAGAACATGTATTCTCTAATTGGAGAATACTTGTCTGTTATATTGATCTTGTTGTGGTAGGCTGAATAATAGCCCCTCAAATATATAAACTTCCTAATCCACAGAACCTGTGACTTACTCCATATAGCAAAAACAACTTTGCAGATGTAATTAAGTTAAGGATCTTGAGTTTAGGAGATTATCCTGGATTAATCCCTGACACTAAATGAATCACAAGGGTCCTTATAAGAGGCAGGCAAGAAGGTCAAAGGATGAAGGAATTGGGATGACAGATGCAGAGACTGGAGTGCTGCATTTGAATACTGAGGAAGGGGCCATGAGCCATGGAATACAAGTAGCCTCTAGAAACTAGAAAAGGCAAGGTTATCCCCTAGAGCCTCCAGAAGGAATACTGGCATGCTGACAACTTGATTTAGACTTCTGACCTCCAGAACCGAAGAGAATAAATCTGTGTTGTTTTAAGTCACTAAGTTTGCAGTAATTTATTTCAGCAGCCAAAGGAAACTAATACAGTTGTAAGGAAAGAAATCTTCTCTGTCTTCATTGACGTTCTGGTTGCTTATTTTGCAACTGAGGGAAGTGGGCTCCCACCCTAAGGGCGACGTTTTCACTTTCTCCATGAAGTTTTTACATCTGTGCCCACGTAGTTCATGTTCTGTGCCCATGAAGTTCCATCTGCTTGTTTTACATCGCATCTGCTTGTTTTACATCGCATCTGCTTGTTTTACATATTTTGAGCCCTTTTATAACCTATCTTCCTGATGAAATAAACCTTTTATCACTATGAGGTGAATTCTTTTTATCTTTGGTAATGCTTTCTGTTTCAAAGTCCATTTTATCAGAAGTTAATGTAATTACTCTTTGATTATTTGCCTAGTATATCTTTTTCCATCCTTTTACATTCAACTTTCCTGCATGTTGATATTTAAGAAGTGTCTCTTGTAACAAGCATATAACCTGGTTTTTTTTTTTTTTTTTGGTGAGGAAGATTGGCCCTGAGCTAATCTGTTGCCAATTTTCCTTTTTTTGCTGAGGAAGCTAACATCTGTGCCCATCTTCCTCTATTTTGCATGTGAGATGCCGCCACAGCATGGCTTGATGAGCAGTGTGTCAATCTGTGTCCGGGATTCGAACCTGCGAACTCCAGGCTGCTGAAGTAGAGCGTGCGAACTTAACCACTATGCCACCAGGCTGGCCCCTAACCTGATTTTTTTAAAAATCCAATCTGAAACTGTCTTAATTGGCAAATTTAGGCGATTAACACTGATGTAATTTCTGATATAATTTTTGGAATTGTTTCTCTCATCTTTATGCTTTCAATTTATCCCACTTTTTCTGTTTCTTTTTGCCTTGTCTTGTTTTGGTAGGGGAGGACTGAAAGTTTTATCTATTTTTCTTATTCTATCCCCCACCCTATTTCTGTTCTTGTAGTGACTGCAAATGGGTGCTCTTCTCTACCCCATTCCCCATCCCCCCCAGGGATGCACAGTGTGTCTTCTCTCTAAAACAAATCACCTCAAGAAGCCAGGCTATATTTTTTGAAGCCTCATGCCTTCTTTCCACAGGTTTTTTCCTGTCGCTCCAAGATCATCAGTTATCCCATTTTTGCTATTTTCACTGTACCTACCCCTAAGTTGTTTCCAGGAGCAGGAAGCCAAATATATTAGAATCTTGACTAACTTAAGGATAAACAGGTTCTGAATAACAGCCTGAAGGATCTACTACCTACAAAGTTGGTTGGCATCTACTTTGTCTTCTTAATAGCTGAGGTTACTAAATAAGAATCCTCTTGTGACAAAGGTACTATTTATTAGAAAAAAAGCAATAAATACTTTTTAGGAATATTGTAAATGGTATGGTTTTCCTTCAATTTGTTATGCTACTATAAGGTTAATAAAGTAATCAAACGTTAGAAGGAAACCTAAACATAACGTGTGCGTCACTTTTATAGTCAGCCAAAAACAAAGCTAATAAAAAGATAAATTTTCTTCCAATTTTTGATAGAACCAGGCCTGATTTAAGTAAAAAGAAATTACTTCTGTAGATAAGTATCAAAAAATTAAATTTATACTTTAGTCTATAGTAATTATGAAACTTCTATAGAAGATTTAGTAAAAAATAAGACACAGCTGGAAAAATCTGTCACACAATGATAAAATCAAAAATACACCAGAATAATTTCATGACACAAATTTTATCTCTACATATAAAAAATATCTACAGTAAAATAAAAAATATTATATCACACTTAAGAGAAAGACAAACAATGAAATCAAACATACCTCTACGGCTGTTCTTTAGGTTGCTATTTACCAAACTGTGTACTTTAACATGGATTTTTAGTGGCCAATGCCCTTTGTTGAACTTGTTTAAGTGACAATTTACCATGTTGCTCTAACTATAATTTGTATCTATCTTTAAATCATAAGCTCTAGCTGAGAAGAAATTATAGGCTGCAGAAATATAAGCCAATGACCTGGAAATCTAAAATGTGAATGTCTCCCTAGGATTTCCTGATGGTGTCACTAGTACTCAGTATTTATCATCATAGGTTTGAAACCAGGATCTGTTAAGGCTATCAAACCAATTGTTTTTACAGAAGTATTTATTTACTCAGATACAAGCTTTAACACAAAATAAAGCAATACGCTTCTGATAAGTTTGCCAACCAAAGAGTGCAATCAAAATACAACAGAAAGTTATGTACTCCAAAACTCAACAAACTCCCAGCCAGACCAAAGTCATTGCAACTTTTCTTAACTAGAAGGATCCACTGAGGATGTATTTAACTAGTCACAACCTAATGCCTACCAGCTACAGCAGCATCCTCTTCACTTTCTGAGCCATACTGAAGTGCCATGGTAATTGCTGATAAACGACCCCCTTGGACTGCTCTTTTATTACTACAAAGAAAAACAAGCAATTAGAAGACAGGGAAAGATGTTATAATAATTTGGTTACTTAAAGGAAATAGGAACTGTTAAGGCATTCACATCAAAGAAAAAGAATTTCCATTCAACTGCCTCCTCAATTTATCTTTGTACTTTTTATATTCCTCATAATCAATCTTAGCCAAGAAAACCAATTTCTTTTCTCTTAGAAAAGAGGGAGTGGTGGTAGAAAGCCTAAAGTAGGATACATGCAATTTGCTTTTTATTTAAATGCAGGACTACTCCTTATTTCATGAAAAATAAAGATTCATTCATAATTACTGGGTAATTCTCTTCTAAGATGCTCATATTTTACAATAAACACAAATTCTATTATGGACATAAAACCTTTTAGTATTTACCACACATTTTACTGTTAATAGCAAGCACTTCCTGACTAGTGCTTAGTAAGCAACAGTAAACAACTTCTGCTTAAGCATTTTCTCAGAGGTAAGTTCAGGCCTACTACAGCACCTCAACCTTTTAGTATTTGGTAAAAAATTCTCATAACAACCCAACTATACCCAAAAATATAACTTCAAGATAGCCATCAAGCAAACACTAGTATGCCTATCCTCATAAACATGGGTAAACATGGGTCAGCTCTCAGACTAAACACACTCACTCTCTCTCACCGGTAATACTTGCCAGTGGGATTTCTCTCTTCACCAAGGCTGCCTTTACTGTGCGAAGGACCTGTCAGCCTGGCTGCAGCCAAATTTGATGAAGTCCTATCCAGAGATAAGATAAAAAAACTCAGAAAATTGACAGCTGAAATCAGAATACTGGGTAAAAAAAAACAGGGAACAACCATTTTCTTCTTCTTTTCTAAATAAAAATGCTCAAATATTTCTGAGTCTCTACTCTGCAGCAGGCTTTGTTCCAAAACCTGGGGACTATGCAGAAGAGAACAGATCAGGGCTGGTCCTAGAGAGCTTATGGTCACTGCAGTGACCAGAGGATCTGGTAACAAAGCAAATGTCAGGGTCAGAAGAAAGCTTCAAAAGTAGCCACTCAACCTTTCCATTTCAGGTAGGAGGAAATAGAATCCCAGAAGCAAGACTTACTTAGTCTTAGTCCTAGTACAAGGAAAAGCCAGGATAAGACTTTAGATCTCCTGACACCTGGCTAAATACTCTTACTGCAAATGTTAAGTATATACTACTATCTATTATACACAAAGATAATATTACATATATGTTTATTATATATAGTATACATTATAAGTGTATTTGTATTCGTATAAAGCAGTGAAGGCATATAGGGGTGTTAAGTCTAACAAATTGTTTCTTTTTAAATAAAGCCCTTCAGCTGCAGTGAAGGGGCTGGGTAAAGAGTTATCCCCCTTCAGAATCACATTATCAACTGTAAACGTAATCTTCGAATGCAATATATATGCACTGTATTGATTTCACTAGTTAGAAAATTTGGCAAATAATAAAGGCATAAGGATCTTAGACGTTTTTTTAACCTACCTCATTCGAAGGCCTGACTTAGCCATTTCATGATGTTCAATTTCTGCCTTTTTCATATAAAATATTTTTTTAATAGAATTTGCATCCTGTCAAGATAAAATTAGTTGGCTTAGAAAAAGTACAGAAAAAAAGGACAGTTTAAAATGCCCTCAATCATGTACTGGACACTTTTTATGGTCCTCCTTCCATCTGGAGTAGGCTTTCATTCAATATCCACAAAGCTGCATCCTCTAACCTTTTCACAAGCACCTAAAACATCTTCATAATTAAATGTAAGTTAAAAAGCCTCCTAGCTCTTTCACAATGAGTCAATTAACACATAAAGGTCTAATCATGAACAGGGAAAAACAGGGGTGAAAATACAATGAACTTTATCTGTGTACATTGACCTACAAATTGAAACAAAGATTAAAGTCTATGCACACAAATTTAGGACGAATGTACTTGCTTAAATTAATAGCATACTAATATATCAAATCCAGTTTCCCTTCTCTCTAAAATTCAGTTAGGGAAAAAAAAAATCAGGCCAAAAAGTAAAATTCTTAATTACATCAACAAATAATTGGTACTATACTATTAAAATGCCCTATCAAGGACTAAGAATATAAGGACTTCATAGTTCGTTCCTGATTTTCACTCAAAGTTTCTTAAAAGATGAAAGATAAAAGTTAAAGTTAACTACCAAAAGCAACTGTATTTGAGTCAGCATTCTGAAAGCCTAAATGACTTTACTCCCAAAAGATTTTCTGAGCATCCTTTGCTAAATTCCTAATGATATATTATTAATTCAAGAAATTTCTACAAGCAACTGTTCATTACAGGACTACAAAACTTCTAGGAGGGAATTTCAAAGCAATGAAACAGTCATTTTACATTGTGTATTATACTACATAGAATACTTTTTATATTTACGAAGTTTAAATGCAGGGACTAAACCAATATTTAACTAAAAAGCAGATCAAAAACGAACCTTGTCTGGCATAAAGATAGACATAGAGACGAATGGAATAGAACCAAGAATCCAGAAATAAACACATACATCTATAGTCAACTGACTTTTGACAAAGATGCGAAGATAATTCAATGGGGAAAGAACAGTCTTTTCAACATAAGGCACTGGGATAAATGAATATCCCATGTAAAAGAATGAACATGGACTCCTACCTCACATCTACTTCACGTAAAATTAATTCAAAATGGAACAATGATCTAAATATACAAGCTAAAAGTATACAATGCTTAGAAGAAAACACAGGTGTAAATCTTCATGGCCTTGGATTGGGCAGTGGTTTCTTAGATAAGACACTAAAAGCACAAGCAACTAAAGAAAAAACAAACTGGGCTTAACAAAATTAAAAATTTTTGTGCATCAAAGGACACTATCATGAAAGTGAAAACACAATCCATTGAATGGGAGAAAATATTTGTAAATCATATATCTAGTCTAATGTCCAGACTACATAAAGAACTCTAACAATTCAACAATATAAAGACAGGTAACCCAATTAAAAAATGGGCTAAGGATCTGAATAGACATTTTTAAAGAAGATATATAAATGGCTAATAAGCACATGAAAAGATGTTCACTATCATTAATGATTAGGGAAATGCTAATCAAAATCACAATGAGATACTACTTCACACCCACTGGGATGGCTGTAATAAAAACAAAGACAGGGGTCGGCCAGGTGGCTTAGCGGTTAAGTTCATGTGCTCCGCTTTGGCGGCCCGGGGTTCGAGGGTTCAGATCCTAGGTGCGGACCAACGCACTGCTTGTCAAGCCATGCTGTGGCGGCGTCCCATATAAAGTAGAGGAAGATGGGCACGGATGTTAGCACAGGGCCAATCTTCCTCAGTAAAAAGAGGAGGATTGGCAACAGACGTTAGCTCAAGGCTAATCTTCCTGACAGGAAAAAAAACCCCAAAACAAAAAAACAACTGTTGGCGAGGATGTGAAGAAGTAACACTTACACATTGCTAGTGGGAATGTAAAATGGTGCACCTGCTTTGGAATTTGGTAGTTCCTCAAAAAGTTAAATATATAGTTACCATGCGGCCTAGCAATTTCATTCCTAGATGTATACCCAAGAAAAATGAAAATATATGTCCATGTTACTTATCCATCAAGCAGCATTATTTACAACAGCTAAACCTGGAAACCCAAACGTCTAGCAACTGATGAATGGATAAATAAAACATGGTATACACATATAATGGACTATTATTCACCAATAAAAAGAAATGAAGTACTGACACATGCTACAACATGAATACCTTGAAAACACTATGCTAAGTAAAAGAAACCAGTCACAAAGAACCAAATGTTGCATGATTCCATTGAATGAAATGTCCAGACCAGAACAGGCAAATTTACAGAGAGAGAAAGTAGACTGGTGGTTGTCTAGGGCTGCAGAGGTTAGGGGGGAAATGGAAAGTGACTGTTGATTGATTGTGGTGATGGCTTCACAACTTTGTGAATATACTAAAAGCCACTCAATTATACACTTTGGGTCAAACGTATGGTACGTGAATTTTATCTCGATAAACTTGTTACATAAAAATTATTGGTTCTAAATTAAGGTATCTACTCTTATTAATGCAAACAACAACAACAACAACAAAAACTAACCTTGAATACTTGAGAACCAGGCTCATTATAAGTTTTGGCATTTTTTGCTAGGAGATCTATATCTTTGGCCATTGCATGAATACTCTTGTAGCTTCCATTCTATAGTAAACAACAAAATATAGCAGTTCCTCTTATTCACAGTTAATCTGTATGACCTTTAACAAAAGAACTCCACACATTTTTAAATTGTCACCATATTCCAAGACCTTATTGGAAAGTACACATGTGAACAATATGTCAAGTCATTTTCTCTTTTATAAACTATTACTGTTGTCCATTTACAAACAAGTTTCTGAGACAGATAACAAAACTAGAAGCTACACTATTCTCATAAAACAACTTAGAATTTTTTAAAAAATCATAAAAGGTAAAAGTTGTTTTATTTAGCAAACACATAGTGCTTACTATGCGCCAACTACTCTCAGTGCTTCATGAATACTAATTAAGGTGGACTTAATAGTGTGAAGTGAGACTCTTCTAGTTTTACAGACCATTTCAGATAAAATAAAGTCAGTCTAGCACAGGGGCAAACATTTTGTGAGTACCTACTATGGCTCCATGTTAGAGCTGTCATACCGTAAAGCTCGCTCAATCCAAAATAACCCAGGAAGACTCAAAATTGCCTCAATTTACAAAGGAACGGAAGGAGGGAGACACTATGCAAAAGACACATGACTAATGAGAAGGACACAGAAATGAACAGACATGTACTAGAGAGACTGAGGAAACCAAATTAAGTGGAATGGAGGGTGGGGAAGGATAGAACCGTAAGTACAGGCTGCAAAGGCAGGGTAAAGATAAATGGGGCAGAATCCAGAGCCAGGCAAAGGAGAGCAGCTGGTTATTTGCCAAGCGGAGATACCCAATATCTGAGTACCCTCTTTATTTGGAGGAAATTCCAGCACAGGTGGTAGAGAGGGACCTACCTCCCATAACAGAGGGTCAAAGTAGGCAGATGGGTAGCTTTGTCAGCAGCCTGGCAGCTAGGGCAAGGGGAAATAACCATGGGGCAGCTAATTTACACTTGAGTCTTGAGAGACTAAGGCAATGGCAAGGGAATGGAAGGAATGCATTCCTAACTCCTGCAGGAGAGTATACAGAGAGTGGAGCAGTGGGCGTCCAGGGCCCACAGTGGCAAATGACAATGGTAACAGCAATGGCACCACAAAGAGACTGTGCATGACCCCAGCTGTGCCATGTCCCTGAGTTCTGCCTATTTTCCTAAGGCTAGTTCTCCAGCCTTCCTTCCCAACAATTCATGGATTCCCTTTCTGCTTAAGTTAGTCAGAGTTGGTTATTGTTGAACTGGTACAAGCAGCTGTGACTTGCTTCGGCAGGCATTAGAAAACAACTAACGAGTCTCTGGGCAGCAAAATAGCAGGAAGAATGCTAAGATCAGGAAACAATATGCAGAAAGGACTAGAGAGCCTTTCATCAGAGGTAGGAAAGACTTTTACAATAATTCGGACATAAGAGGACAAAGATCTTGATTAGGGTGATGGCAAAAGGAGGTACTTCTGAGGGGCTTTTGGAAGGAATAAAGGACAAGATGAGGTGCGAAGTCACAAAGAAAAGATTGGGGCTGAGGTAGAGGTGTTTAAAGATCTGATCTAATTTTCAGTATTATGAAAACATTTTCCCCCTAGACAGATGTTAGAAACCCCAGGGATTTAGGTTCCAGGAGACTGAGTCATTCTCAGCAGCAGCTATTGGACTACCTTAAAAACCAGGTGATACATTAGGGAATCTGTATTTTAACATTCTGTGAAAATGTATCTATGGTACCAGTAATTACGACACTGTTACTCTTTACTACTCTCTAATAATTTAAAGCCAAGGAAGTTTCTCCCTCCTGGCAAACCAGTGTGCTTTCAGTCTCATTTCTCAATGAGGCTATATATACATTAAATTTTCCTTTTTTGCTTTATCTACTGGGATAGATAAACCCTCTTTACCCTGGGAGGATCAGTAATTCACAGTGACCAAGGCCACATCCCATAGGTGCTCTGTGAGATGCTTCACATACGTTATCACTTACCCCTACAACTCTGCAAAGAGGTAATACACTACACTCAATGTATAGCAGAGGAAGAAGGCAAGTCACCTGACCAAAGTGACATGGCTAGTAAAAATAACCCACATCAGCCCAACTCTAAAAACTAGATTTCTGGTATAATTTAGCTCTTTCTCCCTACATCTTCCATAACCTCTGATTGTCAAATTTTGGATCTCAGCCATTCAACCACTCAATTAATATTTATGGAGCACCTACTCTGGGGAGAGGCAGTAACAGTGTAGGGGTTAACAGCACAGACTCTGAGCCAGACTGTCTGGATTCAAATCCTAACTCTTCTCCTTACTAGTTGATGACTCGAGCATGTGACTAACCATCTCTGTGCTTCAGTTTTCTCATCTGTAAAATGGGAATAAGAACATCTACCTCATGGAGCTGTTGTAAGAATTAATTAGCTAATACGTATAACGCATTTAGAACAGAGAGGCACCTAGCAAGTCTACGTGAGTGTTAGTTGCTGCTATTACTGCTGGAGATACACGGAGGAGGTGCACTCGAAGAGAACAAAGTCTCTATTTTCAGTGACCTCACACTCTAACATCTTTTATAGGTAACTTTTATTCTGAGTATCTTAAAACTATTTGGAAGCTGGGGCTGGCCCAGTGGTGCAGTGGTTAAATGCACGTGCTCTGCTTTGGCTACCCAGGGTTTGCAGGTTTGGATTCTGGGCGTGCACCAACGCACCGCTTGTCAAGCCATGCTGTGGTGGCGTCCCATATAAAGTAGAGGGAGATGGGCACGGATGTTAGCCCAGGCCAATCTTCCTCAGCAAAAAAAGAGGAGGACTGGCATCAGATGTTAGCTCAGGGCTGATCTTCCTCACCAAAAGAAAAAAAAAAGGAAAACAAAACATTTGGAAGCAGATAAAAATAAACAACAAAGCTTTTACTGCCAATGTACCTTTCACAATCAGAAATGTTCATGACCAACGATTTTTAATTTCTGTCCTAAAAGCAAGATTTACCATGCCAATGAGAATTCTGCTTTGCTCCCTACAGAAAAAATGCAAAAGGGATGCTATACTGCCTCTTCCAAAGCTACAATCAGTAACACCACTCTAATTTGTTCACATTATATTGCTAATAACCCCTTACAGAGATATCTACTTCTCTGTTTTCTAAAAGCCCCTAGAAAAGACCACAGGCAAATCTGCCCTAAACCACATATGGTTACATATGGTCACCTTCATACCTGTATCCTCTGGGCAATGGTCTTGAGATCTATAGGTTCCTTAATTATTGCATAATAGTCTGGATATTGCTGGAAGACAAAAACCCAGGCATGTTTAATAAGCTAGTGAGAAAACAAGGAAGCACACTCACAATGTTACCCAAACAATCAAAATTAAGCAGCTTTGTGAGATTCAATGCTAAAGACATAGCTGTACAGCATATTGTTTGTTATATTTGAAGCAGAAAGAATTTGGTTTTAACAAGCTTCATGAAATGCCCAATAGCATGCTGTAGGAGTTTACAGTTGATTACATGGTAATTATCATTATACAACTAATACACCACAATTTAATGTTCTAAAAAATTCTAAATTCACAGAATCACACAATTTTAATTTAAAGTCCCAAGATACCTATGTCTGGAAATGGAGTAATGTTTCAGAAGGGCCTGTTATAAGCTCTTTTAATTTAGCAATCTAATCTAAATTACACAATTATATCCTCTTTCACATAAAATGCTTAAGGATCTATAAGAAGTCAGGTTGCAAGATTTGTTAGCTTCATGTTTAACTTAATGCTTCTATTATTTCAGTCAAATATTTTTTTCAAAATAAAACACATTTTAAATGAAACTAGGTTAAAGAAACAAAGCAAAATCACAAGCAATTTCTGATTTCTTATCAAATATTAGTTCCTCACAAGAAAAGAAATTAAACATGTTAGAGGAATGTTCTTGAAGGGTTTCACAAAGCCTAGAGTGCATTCACTGCCCTGAGCATTTCCTACAGGTTTTGTTCCTTGGAGGAAATAACTGAAGTTGACCAAAAATTAAAAGTTGGTCTCCTCAAGTGGGAGAGGTGTCAGGGGGAAGTCAGACTGTGCTCTCCAGGCTCTTCCTACCTGTTCAAATCCTTGGAACCCAAATAACAACAAAAAGCAGGAGGCCACAGACTTCACTCAATTACTTGGCTGAAGGGATGATCTCAGTGATGCTTCATTTCATCTGATCTCTCAGCTTACTCCTCTCTAGTTTCTTACCCTGCTCCTTTCTTTACTTGGATCAAACCCCTTTCCTGCCTCGTCCGTTCACCAATTCTCCTTCTGAGAAACAGTTCAGAAGACAAATTATGGCAAGGCCACCCAGGCTGGGGTACAGAGTGATCCAAGCTGTTAGCCCAAGTGTTCCCACTCCACCTCTCCCACTTAGCCAGTCTCACTTGGGAAGGACTTATAAAGGAAAGTTACAAACTGGCCTCCTTTCCAGGTCTCAGTCCCTGTTGTCTCAAAGTGTTGCATCCTGAGGGACCAATGGGAATTTGCTTTCCCCAACCAACTTCTGCTGCATGGTGGTGTCTGTCCCCCAAAGCCCTCCCGGAATAGGGGAGCTAGATAATATGCTTTATTGTTCCAAATCACCCTTGGTGGCTTGACCACTACTGATTCTCTCCTGCAGAGTAAGAACAGATCTTGAGTAAAGATTGTACTCTTTTGTTATAATTTATTTATTGTAGTAAATATACATAAGATTTACCATTTAACCATTGTAAGTGTACAGTTCAGTGGTATTAAGTATATTCACATTATTGTGCAATCATCACCACCATCCATCTCCAGAACTTTTTTATCTTTCCAAACTGAAACTCCATACCCATTAAACAATAACTCTCCACTTTCCCCTCCTGCCAGCCCTGGAAATCACAATTCTCCTCTCTCTCTCTCTCAGTTTGACTACTCTATTGTACCTCATATGAGAAGAATCATACAATATTTGTCCTTTTGTGTCTGGCTTATTTCACTTACCACAATGTGTTCAGAATTCATTCTAATTGCAGCATGTGTGAGAACTTCATTCTTTTTAAAGGCTGAATAATACTCTATTGTATGTATATATCACCTTTTATTTATCCATTCATCTGTCGGAGCGACACTGGGCTGCTTCCACATTTTAGCTATTGTGAATAATACTGCTACGAACATGAGTGTACAAACATCTCTTTGAGACTGTGCTTTCACTTCCTTTGGGTATATACCCAAAGTGAAATTGCTGGATCATATGGAAATTCTATGTTTAATTTTTTTAAGAAATCATCTGCCTTCCTCTTTGCTTAAAATTTTAAACGTATGACTAATATAATAATTATACATATATAATAATCATATATATAATATAATAATTATACATATTTATATATATATATAATAAAAAAAAGATATATATGTATCTTTTTTTTCCCCCTGAGGAAGATTTGCTCTGAGCTAGGATCTCTTGCCAATCTTCCTCTTCTTTTGCTTGAGGAAGACAGCCTTGAGCTAACATCTGTGCCAATCTTCCTGTGTTTTGTATGTGGGTTACTGCCACAGCATGGCTGACAAGTGGTGTAGGCCTGCACCCAGGATCTGAACCTGCGAACCTGGGCCACTGAAGCAGAGCATGCTGAACTTAACCACTACAGCACAGGGCTGGCCCATCATTATATATTTTCAAACAGATCCACACTTAGGACAGCAGTGGGCATATACTCTTTATTTCTAATGTCATAACTGTCCTACAACCAGTCAAGACACACTTTTAAATAATTAGTCCAGGCCGGCTCCATGGCTTAGCGGTTAACTGCGCGCGCTCCGCTGCTGGCGGCCCGGGTTCGGATCCCGGGTGCGCACCGACGCACCTCTTCTCCGGCCATGCTGAGGCTGCGTCCCACATACAGCAACTAGAAAGACGTGCACCTATAACATACAACTATCTAGTGGGGCTTTGGGGGGGAAAAAATAAATAAATTAAAAAATCTAAAATAAACAAATAAATAAATAATTAGTCCTATCGATGACTGATGGGGAATGCTGCATGCCACCTGTCAGTCAATAAGTACCTCTTGCACACCCATGACAGGCTGGGTTCCAACTACATAGCAGGGACACAAAAGAAAATGTGGCATTGTCCTTGTCCTTAAGAAATTCAGGCACTAGGGAAGGAGGCAGATACAAAAGTAAATCATCACAAAGCAGTTAAGTGCTATAGTGGAGTACTTCTAAAAGTAGATCCTTGTCTAGAAATATAAGAATGCTGAGGCCATAGAAATTTCTGTAGTTCCCCAAACTAAAGTGGAACTTTAACTATGTTAATTGCCTCCTGTATGTGAAACCATAAGGGGCCCTGACACTTTTAAGGGTCTCATTTGTCTAGAAAACTATTTCCTGGGGCTGGCCCGGGGTGAAGTGGTTAAGAGCACATGGTCTGCTGCGGCGGCCCGGGATTCGCAGTTTCGGATCCCAGGCATGCACTGACGCACCTCTTGTCAAACTACGCTCTGGTGGCATCCCCTATAAAGTAGAGGAAGATGGGCACGGATGTTAGCCCAGGGCCAATCTTCCTCAGCAAAAAGAGGAGGATTGGCAACGGATGTTAGCTCGGGGCTAATCTTCCTCACAAAAAAAAAGAAAAAGAAAACTTCTTCCTCTTCAGAGTAGAAGAGTACCTATTAGGTCTTGCTCTCTTCTCCAGGAGATCAAGGAGAACTAAGAGAGGAAGTACTCATCTATCTTCTTCTCACACTGTCTCCTGGGAAAAGAGAAAGTTTCTTGTCTTTTATAAATAAAAGGTTTAGTTTAGGTGCTTATTTTATCATTTAAGAATTACCACTCTTGGAAACAACCCAAATGTCCATCAACAGATGAATGGATAAACAAAATGTGGTATAAACCAAATGTGGTATATACATACAATGGAATATTATTGTGGCATATACAGTACATACAATGGAGTATTACTAGTAGCAAAAAAAAAGGAAAGAAATTCTAACACATGCTACAACACAGATGAACCCTGAATACATTATGCTAAGCGAAATAAGCCAGACATAAAAAGATAAATACTCTATGATTCCTCTTATATGAGGTACCAGAGTACTCAAATTCATAGAGAGAGAATTTAGAATGGTAGTTACCAAGGGCTGGGGGTGGGGAGGGGGGAGTTATTGTTTAATGGGTGTGTAGTTTCAGTTTGGGAAGATGAAAAAGTTCTGGAGATGTGTGGTGGTGACGGCTACATAGTAATGTGAATATACTTAACACCACTGAACCGTACACTTAAAAGGGTTAAATGGTAAATCTCATGTTATGGATATTTTACGACAATAAAAAACAAAATCAAACAAAAAGAATTACCAATCAAAAGAACAAAAACACAATTTTTTTTAAAAACCCACAATCTTCTGGCCAAGTAAAATGATATAACATATCCTACGTGCTTGCTGTGGAGAAGGATCTCTTGGCTGCCTCCAATGCCTTCCACTAACCTTACTTTGTTTACTAAACACTAATAAAATTTTTGAAGTACTTTTTTTTCTTGCTGTTGTTGAGGAAGATTGGTCCTCAGCTAACATCTGTGCCAATCTTCCTCTATTTTGTACACAGGACGCCACCACAGCACGGCTTGATGAGCGGTGTGTAGGTCTGCGCCCGGGATCCAAACCTGCAAACCCCGGGCTGCCGAAGCGGAACTCACGAACTAAACCACTATGCCATCAGGCTGGCCCCTGAAGTACTTAAAAAAAAAAAAGGAAACACTTTAACTCACCTGTTTTTGATTGTAAAACTTACCACTTTAGAAGGCAGTTTCTGAAAAAGTTCACTAATGAGATGTCCTGACGGATTTGTGGCTACAACTATGGCTTCAAGAAGCTGCTCCAGGATCTCCTTCAAGTAACCTGGAGAAGACTGGGAGGAGGGGTTTGGGAGGAAGGAGAGAGGGGAGAAATCCAAAAATAAATGCTGATATTAAATAGCTTCTAAAATTGTAAAGCTAATTCAAAAGAGCAACTTCTAAACAGTATTTATTTTAAGTTTCAAGAATACCACGGAAATGCTCTGATGCTGGACACGCGGGTTGTATTCCCAGAATGACGTATGTGAAACTAAAGAGGATCCTTATAATATTTCAGTAACTAAATCTCTTAGATCAGGTCTTCTTACTGAACTCTACTCCACAGTCAACACTGTAACAGTGAAGTTCAAGGGCCATATGTGTGAAATGATGGAAATGCATACCTTTTTAGGGTCTGAGCAAGTGAGACAGAGCAAATACGTCCCATGATACCTGGCCATTTCTACATCTGCTGTTCTTATCTACTGAAGTCTTGGTATTCTGGTAAAACAGCTACATAGGTAAAGTTGGAACTATATACTTTTAACCACAGGGTGCTCTGCCAGATCTAACAATAGAATTTAAGTTACATTAAAATTGAGTGGAGATGAAGTCAATTGATACACATCATTTCTGCTCTCTAGACTGGCTGGCTTACTCCTACTTTAGTCATTGTTTTTTTTTTTCTTTTCTTTTTTTAGTGAGGAAGATTAGCCCTGAGCTAACATCCGATGCCAATCCTCCTCTTTTTGCTGAGGAAGACTGGCCCTGGGCTAACACCCGTGCCCATCTTCCTCTACTTTATATGGGACGCCACCACAGCATGGCTTGACAGGCAATGCGTTGGTCCACGCCCGGGATCCAAACCTGCAAACCCCGGGCTGCCACAGTGGAGCGCGTGAACTTAACCGCTATGCCACCAGGCTGGCCCCTACCTTAGTCACTGTTTTAACTTGGGAAAGCATATACCCATAAGAGTACTTGGCCAGGGAGTGTCTGAGTATGAAGCTAGTTTCTGTAGTAAGCAACGGGATGTCTCAGTCAAGGTTTATATTAAATGGTACTTCAAGTCCAAACCATGTTTTATGAATATAAAATAAAGATTAATGGTTATTTCTGGTTCAAATCATAAAACACTAGTATTTGTGTTCTAATCCAAAAGAAGTTCTTTTTATTCAGCAATTTTAAGGTCCAACATTAACTCCACAGAGAGAACACTAACATCTCCTGGCCTAGCATAGTCCCTGGCAATAACAGACATGCAATAAATATTTAACATATAAGATGCGATTAGCTGAGAGTTCCCAACCACATAAGCTTAGAGAACCAACGTAATACTGATGAAAGCAGACTAAAATACCCATATTTAAGTCATTTACTTCCTGGCTAAAACAAGGTACCAAACAGGTTCAAAAAGAGATTTATGTTCTGCAGCCAAGATTCCTCTCCTCCCAACCCAACCAGCTACTGCAACATGGAAACATGAGTTGCAGGTGACAAAGGGAGCAGGGTGAGTGTATGCATTCATACATCCTTTCCCCACAATTGGGAAATCCAAGGAAATCCTCCTTCTTTTTCTTCTTTTTTTTTTTTGTGAGGAAGATCAGCCTTGAGCTAACATCTGATGCCGATCCTCCTCTTTTTTGCTGAGGAAGATTGGCCCCGGGCTAACATCCGTGCCCATCTTCCTCTACTTTATACGGGACGCCACCACAGCACATCTTGACAAGCGGTGCTCTCGTGTGCGCCCGGGAACCGAACCTGCAAACTCTGGGACACCGCAGCAGAGCGCACATGTTAACAGCTGCACCACTGGGCAAGCCCCCAAGGAAATTCTTCTTAATTTAAAAATAAGAAGCTTGAAAATTCCCTCTCCCTTCATGAGAACCCTAGGGCTAGAAAGAAGCTTGGGAGGTATAAATATGAACGTGCAAAATCCTCCTAATTTCTTACCAAAGAAACACAGACAAGTCTCAAACATAGGCATTTTCATTTTTTGACTAGAACCGTGGAGGCGTATAATAAGGCTGAACCCTCTGTAGGTAATGTTCTGCCCAAGAAGATTGGGTTACGTTGCTGCTTCTATATTAATATCAGAAAGTAAAATTCCAGGGAATCCCTAGTTAATTGCCTTCTACCTAATTCCAATCATTTAATTTCTAGAAAGAAATTGACAAAGTGCCTAGCAACTAGATTTTGAGACCCTTAAGAAGTTATGTTTTTGAGAAATTCACCCACCACTGCATCTTTCCATGTCCGAGTTCCAGCAAAAGGCCTATCTAGGTAACTTAAAGAAGAAAGGGGAATGCTCTGCTTTGGGTGTCTTACTATTTAGCAGCAGAAAAGAGATTTGATTCCTTTTTTTTTTGTGAGGAAGATCAGCCCTGAGCTAACATCCGTGCTAATCCTCCTCTTTTTGCTGAGAAAGACAGGCTCTGAGCTAACATCTATTGCCAATCCTCCTCCACGTTTTTTTTTTCCCCAAAGCCCCAGTAGATAGTTGTATGTCATAGTTGCACATTCTTCTAGTTGCTGTATGTGGGACGCGGCCTCAGCATGGCCGGAGAAGCGGTGCGTCGGTGCGCACCCAGGATCCGAACCTGGGCCACCAGTAGCGGAGCACACGCACTTAACCGCTAAGCCACGGGGCCGGTCCCGAGATGTGATTCCTTTTACTATTATTTTTCCTCTTTTTAAACATCTGTGTTCATTCAGCAAGTATTTATCAGTACCTACATGTCAGGTACAGTGTAGATGCCAGGAACAGATGAACAAGGTGACATCTTTTGTGAAGCTATCTTTCTACTTGGGGGAAAAGCGAAAATAAACACATAAACGAATAAACAGGTTATTTCACGTAACATGAAAAAAACTGAAGACCACAGAACAAAGTGATGTGATGATAGCAAAGAAGGAGCATGGAGCAAACAATTTAGACAGGGTGATTAGGAAAGTCGTCTCCCAGCTGCCATTATTTTAAGTGATGTTAGAATGATGAAAAAGAGCTAGTCACAAGAAGAGTAAAAGGAGGCACATTCTACGCAGAAGAGCAACTGCAAAATTCCAGATGTAGGAACACACCTGGCATGCTCTAGGAACAATAACCAGTCTACTACAAAAACCTTCCTAACTAAAATCATTTCATTTGGATTCCATCCAACTTTTAAATCACAACACTGCCTGCCCTTACATGATATCTCAATCTAGCAATATCGGACCAGGCCTTAAAAATATGAGGATTATCTTTAAAACTGAGCAGGAAATACGCATTAATATAAGAGCAATTCATGAAAACCACCAAACACAGCACACATTGTGCAGCTGTCCTAGGATCCCTTGCAATTAGAGTGGGATTCTCTGGCTGTACGCCCCTTTACCCTCCCAGTTACCAATACAACTGTATAGGGAGGCCAGCTGCCCAGAGCAACTCAGAGGAAATCACAGGCAGGGGCCTTGTCCACCTCCCAACAGCCCACCCATCACCCGTTCCAGCTGCACACGTACTCCTTCAGTCACTGTGCCTTGATTGTCTTGCCCATCCTCATCATCATCGTCATCATCTGCTTCTCCTTTCTGAACAAACTCATTTCTTGTTCGAAGGTACAAATCCCAGAGTTTACAAGCAGCTTTATATTCAGGAGAATCTGGCTGTACATTAGCCAACACAAGAGAAAAAAAAATGATTTTAGTATTTCATTGTAAATCAATTACTACGTTTAAAGCATCCTGTTCCAGCAGAGATGGTATTCTAAGACATAACTTTGAAACTCTATTATAAATTTTAAAATCCTTATGATTAAAAGATACATGGGCCTCCATTCCTCTTCTGAAGAACTAAATGTATGTTATAAAGGCATTCTGAAATCAAATTACTTTATTTATTTATGCCTTATCTCATTACAGAAAAACTTGAGGCAGAAAATAAATGATTTTCTAAATTAAGACTAGTTATTATCAATATACTAAGAAAGACAATTTAAAGGATAAGACCCAATTTAAGGGATAGAAGTCTGAAGGACAGCAGCTAATGACTGTCCTGATATTACTTCTATTTTTAAACTATTTAACACCATATTTGAAGATTTCTTTTCCTGAAGTATAGTGGGAATGAACTCTAACTGAAACTTTCCAGTAAAAACAATGTTGGATGTAATGTTAAAAAACAAGCAAACAAAAAAACAAAACTTTAAAGATGCATCCACGTGCTGCCAATAAGGAGTAAGCAATGTTCATAAAAGCAAGCACAGAGTAACAGCGGAACCCAGATGAGCAAGCAGAACACTGAAGCCAATGTTCACTTTGAGGGCATTTGTAAGACAAGACAAATCTAAGCTTTAGTTTTCAAGGCTCCTGACAGGAGATAAAGGCCAGAGTCCACCAGAAGCTGGAACTCCAAAGGCCATGGCTGCAGTGTAAGTGGAATTCAAAACAATTCCATTTCTAGGCTGCCAGAGAACAAGGAAGACTACCCACCTCAACCTCCACCTAGCTCAACCCATGTCTACTCTCAAACCACAGCACTGCGGGGAGAGGTGAGGCACCAGATGAATCTCCTCTGAAAACTCTTCATCATAAACTATCCCTAACAAAGACAGGCCAGGTGCCTCACATAAACAATAAGTCTTCTCTGGAAGAACCCAACTTCAATCTAAACCTCAAAGAACTTCTACAGATAGAGTTCCAAGAAATATGAGCTCCTGGTCAAAATTTAAGAAACACACAAGAATGAAAGAATCATAAGAGAAAGCTGGCAGAAATGACAGCAAAATCAGACATGCAAATACTTCAAATATTAGAATTATCTGCCATAGGAAAAAAAAATATGTTGAATATGTTTAAAGAAACAATGGAATTGAAGACATAAGCAAAGTACAGGAGACCCTAAATGAGAAACTACTTTCAAAATATGAAAAATATAAATATCAAAATGTAGAAACTCAACAGATTGGTGTAAGAGCAGATCTCAAAGAAAATTGGAAGAACTAAAGAAATTATCTAAAAAGCAACAGAGACACAAAAAAGGAGACTATGAAAGGTTAAGAGAAATGGAGACCTTAAGAGAGTTCTAATACAATATTCAATCAGAGTTCTACAAAGAGAAGGAAGAGAGAATGGGGCAAAGGCAATATGCAAAGACACAATGGCTGAAAACTTCTCAGAGTTGATGAAAAACACCAATCCAAAGATTTAAGAAGCTCTATAACTCCCAAATTATATAAATAAAAAGATATTCATATCTAGACATATCAGAATGAAACTGTAGAATACAAAAGACAAAAAGAAGATTCTAAAGATAGCTAGAAAGAAAAGACAGATAACCTTTAAAGGAACTACAACTATACTGACAGATCACTTTTCAGTAGCAATGAAAGAATGAAGAATAAAGAAAGTAGTACATACGTTTACGAGTAAAAATACTGACTATGTATAACATTATTTTATGGGATTAAAAATTTGCCACAATAGAACTAAAATACAAAGAAACATCAGTAGCAAAAATAAATAGAGCAGAGTTCAATTATTCTAAGGTCTTTGTATGGTTTAGAAGGAGGTTTAAAATGCTGATTAACTTTCTACTTTGATAAGTTAATTACACATATTAAAACTTCTTGGATAAGAACTAATAGATTATCAACAGATCTTACAAATTCCAAATTGTAGAGGAAATAAGAAGAAATAAATTAAAAACAAAATCAAAAGGAGGCAGGGGGAAAAACAAAATAAAAAAACATGACAAAAATGAGATAAATAGAAAAAAGACATTTAGGTGACAGGAATATATCCCATCATAATGATAATTTCTCAAACTGTAAAGAGATAAAATGCTCCAGTTTAAAGGTAAAAATTATCAACTGGATTAATAGAAATACATGTATATGTTGTTTACAAGAGATAAACCAGCATTAAAAGGATATGAAAAGGGTGGAAAAAAAGAATGGAAAAAAAACTAGGTACACAAAAATAAAGCTGATATAATTATATCAATATCAGATAAAACAGACTTCAAACAAAAGACACTACTAGCGATAAAGAGGGCTACTACATAATGCAAAAAAATTCAACTTACTAGGACAATATAACTATTTAAACTTGAACGCTCCCATTTGCAGAGTTTCAAAATATATAAAGCAAAGAATCAACAGACTTATAAGGAGAAACAGAGTCTATCACCAGAGTGAGAGATTTTAAAACACCTCATTTGTTAAGTAGATAGTTCATATAGGTAAATCACTAGGGATATAAAAGATTTTAGCAACATAATTAACAAGCTAGGTCTAATGGACACATGCGGCGTATGCTAACCGATGAACAGCACTCTTATTATACTCACTAAATTTATAGTAGCATTATTGATGATAGCTAAAAGCACAAATAACCAAGATGTCCATCAACTGGGAAACAGATACACAAAATGTGGTATATCCATTATAAGGAAATATTATTCAGTCATAAAAAGGAATGAAGTACTATACATGTTACAACATGGATGAACCTTGAAGACATTATGGTCAGTGAAAGCTAGTCATCAAAGGCCAGAGAGTGTATAATTTCATTTATATGTAACGTCCTGAACAGGCAAATCTATACAGAAAGAAAGTAGATTAGTGGTTGCCATATGCTGGAAGGAGGAGAAATGCAGAGCGCCTGTTAATGAGTATGTGTTTTTTAGGCGTGTAATGAAAATATTCTGGAGTTAGATAGTGGTGATGGTTGCACAACTTTGTGAATATACCAAAAACCTCTGTATTCTAGACTTGAAAAGAATGTGTGAATTATACCTCAATTAAAGAAAAATATACATACATACAGCTTTAAGAATAAATCTAACAACATTTTTGCAAAATTTTTATGAAGAAACATTTAAAGCTTTGCTAAAATACATTGAAGAAGAATAAATCAAGACATATCAAATTCATAGACTGGAATAATCAGCATTACAGTTACACCAATTCTCCAAAATATGATATACGAAACCAAGGCAATTTCAACAAAATTTTTTTTGCACTTGTTGACCTAACACACTAATATTAAAATGTATAAAGGGCCAAGAATAATCAAGATACTTTCCTTATCAGATAAAGAATTATAAAGCTACAGTAATTAATTAAGGCAAGAATAGTATAGCCCAGTAATAGATAAACTGGCCAGAACAAAAGGCCAGAAAGGGACCCATGAGCACATGGAAACGATGCCAGCACTGACACTGCAGACAAATGTGGAGAGGATGGCCATTTCAAGGCGCTGCTTATATTTGTGGGAAAAAAATAGATCCCTACCTCACAGAAGAGATGAAAATCAATCCCAGCTGCATTAAAGACTTATATGTGAAAGACAAAACTATTAAACTTTTAGAAGAAAATATAAGAGAAGAATATTTTAATAATCTTTTGGCAAGAGGCATTTCTGAAACAACAGACAAGGAAGGATAAACCACAAAGTTAAAGACTTATAAATCTGAATATGTTAAAATAAAAAACTTCTTTTCATCAAAAGACCCAGAAAAAGAGTGAAAAGACAGCCACACAGTGAGGGAAGAAATGTGTAACACATATAACCAAAAAAGTATTAGTATCTAGAAAATATTAAAAGTTTCTAGAAATAAATATGAAAATGACAACCCAAGAGAGAAATGGGCAAAAGATTTGAGCAGATACAGAAGAAACAAGAATGTTTCATAATCATAAGAATGTTCAGCCTCTTTACTAATAAGAGAAATGCAAACTCAAACCACCAAATTAGAAACCACTACTCACCTATCAGATTGATAAATATTAAAAAGCCAGACAGCTATCAAATTGGATACCTTTCGAATTTGATGCTTTCTTACCTTATAATAGGCCTTTGCATTGTTAAAGAGCAGCTGGAAGTCAGCAGTCAGCAGATTAACATCATCATACTCTTCCATTTTTAGTTTCTGCTGGATTTTCATCAAGTCAATGGGCTGAGAAACTACTTCATAATAATCTGGTTGATTTCTGTTATAATTTAATTTTTTTAAAAGGCATTAATCCAAAGCCTATAAAAAGTTGTATTTCAAAATCATCTGTGGCAATGTCCAACATTCCAAGTGATAGAATATACTAGACTTATTCCCATTATTTGAACTAAAAGAGAATAACAAAAGCAAGACGCATATGCATGCCCTTTTCAAAATATATATTAGTGACATAAAAACCTAAATTAACATTTGTGATGGTCTTTTGTATGCTAAATATTTAAGATTTAGAGTACCAGCGCTCAAACTACGTCAATGGTATCTTCTGCAAATGAAAATGACTTACCTTTCATGGTATTCAGCAGTGGCTGAAAACAGATCCATGTTTCAAGGCTCTTTATAAATTTACAAAATCTTTCTTCAGCTAGTGACCACAGAATTTTTCTGCCAACTACTATCAAGTGTCTATTAGATATACTGCTCTAATATCAATTACTAAAGTTACAAAGGAGAAAGATGCAGTCCTTGGCACAAGGAGCTTACCAAAGATAAAAGGACAATAAGACATTCAAACGTGACTCAACTATTTAAAAAAAAAGGGCACTGGAATGATAAACACAAAATTCAGGATAGTTATTATCTCTTGGAGGGGAGGGATAGTGAGGGACACACAGGAAACTTCAAAGGTAGTTATAATGATAATTTCTTAAGTTGGGTTTTGCGTTCATGGATGTTCATTATTCTTTCTGGCTTTTTTCGAATGGAGTTCCATGATAAGTAAACCTTCTGAAAAATTATCTAAGTGACTATTTTTCTCAATTCTCTCTTGGGGGTAGGTAGTTAACTCCATTCTAGATGTGTAAGAGATAAGTTATTACATACAAAGAATTAAGGCTTAATCTCTCTTGGGACCTTGGAGGACATGTTATAGCCATGTATGTATGATATACATAACTTTTTAAAACTTTTTATTTTGACATAAAAGTTGCAAGAACAGTACAAAGAATATTTTTTCTGAACCATTTGAGAACAAGCTGTTGGCATGATGTCCTACCATCCTTGAATAGTATAGTGTGTATTTCCTACAAACAAGGACCACAGTTCAACCATCAAAATCAGGAAATTAACTTGGATATAGTACCACCATCTAATCCTCAGACTCCATTCATATTTTGCCAACTTGTTCTAAAATTGTCCTTTACAGCAAAAGGATCAAGTTCAGAATCATATGTTGCATTTAGTTACATTTCTTTCGTTTCCTTCATTCTGAAACAGTTCTTCAGTCTTTCCTTGACTTTCATGATCTTGATACTTTTGAAGATCACAGACCAGTTATTTTGTAGAATGTCTCTCAATTTGGGTTTGTCTGTTTTCTTGACGAATAAATTCAGATTATGCTTCTTTGGCAGGACTACGACAGAAAGGATGTTGTATTCATCTCATTGTATCCCATCTGGTGGCACATGATTTCAACTTGTCCCATTACTTAGATGAGGTTGATTTTGATCACTTGATTATGGTGGTCTGCCAAGTTTCTCAACCGACCAAGTTACTCTTTTTCTCCTTGTACTCTATGCAGAGGTACCTCCAGACTACGTAAAAAGCCTTTCCTCATCAATTTATTCATTTATTTATATCAATATGGATTCCTGGATTCCTATTTCACTTAGTGGGTTAAAAACCATCACAGTTGGGGCTGGCCCCTCGGCGTAGCGGTTAAGTGCACGCGCTCCGCTGCTGGCGGCCCTGGTTCGGCCCCTGGGTCAGGCCATGCTGTGGCGGCGTCCCACATAAAGTGGAGGAAGATGGGCATGGATGTTAGCTCAGGGCCAGTCTTCCTCACAAAAACAAAAAAAAAAAACACCATCACAGTTATATGCCACATAATGACGTTTTGGTCAATGATAAATATACAACAGTGGTCCCATAAAATGAGTACCATATAGCCTAGGTGCGTAGTAGGCTATACCATCTAGGTTTGTGTAAGTACACTCTATGATGCTCACACCACAATGAAATTGCCTAACAACATCTCTCTCAGAATATATCCCTGTTGTTAAGTGATGTATGACTGCACTGTAACTATTCTGATGCTCAAACTGCTCCAGGTTTGGCCAGTAGGAGTCCTTTCGAGACGGCTTCTATTTTCTATGTCCTTTTTTTGTGTGTGTGAGGAGATCAGCCCTGTGCTAACATCTGCCAATCCTCCTCTTTTTTTTTTTTCCTTGGCTGAGGAAGACTGGCCCTGGGCTAACATCTGTGCCCATCTTCCTCCACTTTATATGGGACGCCGCCACAGCATGGCTTGCCAAGCAGTGCGTCGGTGCGCACCCGGGATCCGAACCAGCGAACCCCGGGCTGCCGCAGCAGAGCACACACACTTAACCACTTGCGCCACCAGGCCGGCCCCTTCTATGTCCTTTTGACATGTTCCTATTACCCTTTGAGCACCTGACTATTTCCTGGAACCATAAGATGTTACAGGCTCATCTTGTACTTTCTCTGCCCTTGAAATCATCCATTTCCCCAAAGAACTCTGGTTCCTTTTAACAGTAAACGGTATTTAAAAACCAAAACTGAGGTGCTAGATGTGTTCATTTCTACTGGGGTGTTGCTGCTCCCAGGCTGTCTCAATAGACATATCTAGGCAATACACATATGTTCACTTATATCTATATTTATTTCTATATCTACATATATTAGACACCATGAAATCACACCAATATCTCCAATTCCAATCCAAGACCACAGGGTTCATTCTAGTTTCCTTTCCCTACTTGTACTCCACTTCTCAGAGTGTGAGAAGCCTGACTCCTGGGTACTAAAGATCATATCTGCAATGTATTTACTTACGTGATTGGTCTCCTGCATGTAACCAGTCTCTTCTTGCTACTGTCCTACCTCCACCCAACAATGCTCTCCTCATCTCACTCAGTCTATGACCCCTCCCTGTGTGCTAGGCTACACTCTGTGGGAATGCCCTCCTTACTCCACCTATGACAGACCACTGCCACCGTCACTCCCCCAAAATGGATGCCCTCCTTCTCCCATTTAGGCCTCAACACCCTGTGCCAGGAAGTCCTTCTCCATGAACCCCCTCTTTACCACGCCCAGGCTCTGACACCCCATGATGTGACACTGCTACTATCCACACTCTCCCTATTCACCTATCTGCTTGTCTTCCTTGCAGATGCCTACCTTGCTCAGCCTCACCTAATGACTTCTGAATTGAATCCTTCAGGAAGGGAAAGGAAGAAGAATAAAAAATCGAGTTTTTTAAAACCCTTATCAACCACTTACATTTCAGTAAACTATAAAATTAAGTATGAGGGGATAAAAGGAGTACTCCATTTGCTATTCAGAGAAAGTACAAGAACATAAAGGTCTTGGTGAGTAACAACAAAGGATCATGCAGGCCTACTATTGATGTTGTCAGTGGCACCAAGGGGCTTTCTCAGAGTGAGTATTAGGCTCTCTCCACCTGGGCCTGATGGGTCACAGTCCAGTGCTCCTTGCCAAGGCTGGACCTCAGCACCCTCTCAGGTCTGGGGGATGATCTGTAGACAACTGAGAACCCAATGAGGACACATGCCTAGAAAGGACACTATCTCTTGGAAGTTCTGCTAGACGGATCCTCACAAGCATTTTCAGAATTACCACACAGACAAAAGAGAGATCAGAATCCCAACACTCTACTCTATATAATATGGTCAAAAAAGGGTCCTCCCACTTTTAAAATGAAATAGCTCTACTAATTTTTCCACTTATATCAAACATACAGAAAAGCATAAAAAAGTAAAAACTGTTCCTATTCATCTAGAGTTAAAAGCACTATGAGTATTCTTCCAGACTTCTATGCACATATATACAGATAGGATTGTACAATACACATTCTTTTATAACAGCTTTTCTCTTTCAACAATAGGTGAGGGCACCCTGCCATGATATGGTCACAGAACATCCAAAACATAAATAACAGTTTTCACCAGAAAAGTGAGAAACACCAGGCCTGAAGTGCAGAGCCAGGCTACCCCCAAACTCATTTTCCCTTCTTCCCAGGATGACAGCACCCTAAGCTGCTGTCTGGGTACTAAAGATCATATTCTCTAGCCTCACTGCAGCTAAGTGCTGGCCAATGCAAGAGCTGAAGTGTGTCATGTCCAGGTCACATCCTTAACATGTCTTCTTTTTCCTACGGGCTAGAAGGTAGTTGTGGTGGTGGGCCATCTCAGACCATGCAGACAAGGGGGACACCCCAAGGACAGCAGAACAAAAAGATAGACAGTACCTGGGCCCTGAACAGGAATTTAACATGCGACAAAGCAATTTTTCTTGTTTTAGCCATTGTTAATTTAGATGTCCTAGTACAAGCAGCCTAATATACTAATCAAAACAACGTCTCAAAAAGAGATTCACAATTGTGTACCTCTGAGCAATACTACTTCCCACACACTCTTGAGAAAACATATGCATTCCCTCAGACACAGCACTAGGGGAAGGCAGCAGTGCTCCCAAGGCACTGCATCATGGAGGCTAGAAGACAGTGCTCCAGCACCAAAGGCCTGTATCCCTCTGTCCTGCAGCACTAACCTGCTGGTGGAAAGCAGGCAGCAGAGGGGCAGTCCTTTTCTATGAGGGGTTTGTGTACTCCAGTAGGATGCTGCTCCTCTATACAACTTATTGGTTAAGAGCACAGGCTTTAGAATCAGAAAGAGTTGAATCTTAACTCCAGTTATCCTTTAGTAGTTCTGAGAACTAGTGCAAGTTCTCATCTATAAACTGTGGTAATACTTCACAAGTTTAAACAAGATAAGGTCTGGAAAGGGTTCGGCATAGTGTATAGTGTGTGGTAAGCAACAAATATGGGCTTTTATTATCATATGCTAAGTAAATGACAACTTTTAAAAGACTGTTACTGATAACAGTCTCCAGCTGAAATTTGGAGACAGTTACCTCATTTTAAAGAGTCCTTCTTTTTTGGCCATGACTAATTTACAGGGCTCTTCTTATTCAGGATGGTGACAACTCATCCTTGGTAGCTCTGCTCTTTGAGGTGAGAAGTTTGCCTTCAGCTCAACGTGCAGCTTGTTGGCTACCCACTGTGGCAGAGACAATCACAAATGGATCCAAATCTGTAGTTAATTCATTGTATTAGTTTCCCATAGCTGCTGTAACAAATTACCACAATCTTAATGGCTTAAAACAACACAAATTTATCATCTTACAGAAGTCTGAAATGAGTCTCACTGAGCTAAGAAAAAAACAAGGTGCTGGCGTTCCTTCTGGAGGTTCTAGGGTAGAATCCATTTCCTAGCCTTTTCCAGCTTCTAGAGGCCACCTGCATTCCTTGGCTTGTAGCCCTTTCCTCCATCTTCAAAGTCAGGAATATAGTATCTTCAAATCTCTCTCTGATTATGGACTCTTCTGCCTTCCTCTTCCCAGTTTAAGGACCCTTGTGATTACAGTGGGCCCACCTGGATAACCCAGGATAATCTCTCCAACTCAACGTCAGTTGAGTAACAAAATTTCTCTTTGCCATGTAATCCAACATATTCATAGGTTCCAGGGATTAGAAGATGGACATATTTGGGGGCCATTATTCTGTCTACCACACTCATGCATGTTTTCAGAACAAATAACTTTAACTGCCAGAGTTTGAAGGAAATAGTGATGTTTTTTTGACAGCAAGAAAGGAAGGAAGCTCTAGTCAGGGGGAACATAGCCTCCACAGGGAGATGTGTGCAAGGTGCATATTGGGGTCAGCAGTTTGTTTTGCTTCATTGGACCACAGAAGTCAAGCTCAAAAGTAAGGGGAAAAAGAGAGAAGGCATGGTAAAAATAATCATTGTGGCATCTCAGCATACGTGAAAAATTGATCCCTTTTAACTATGATAGCTACAACTTCACTGCTAACTAAAAGGCTACTAAACAATTCAAAAAAAATTTTTTTTCACTCTCAAGAACTAGAGAAAGAACAACAAACTAAACCCAAAGCTAACAGAAGGAAGGAAATAACATATAAAGCAGAGATAAATGAAATAGAAAATAGAAAAAAAAAAAAATCAACAAAGCTAAGAGCTGGTTTTTTGAAAAAATCAACAAAATTGACAAACCCTTAGCTAGATTAACTAAGAAAAAAACACTCAAATACAATCAGAAATGAAAGAAGGGACATTACAAAGGACACCACAGAAATAAAAAGGATTATAAGAGAACACTATGAACAACTGTACGCCAATAAATTGGATAGCCTAGAAGAAATGGATAAATTCCTAGAAACATACAACCTATCAAAACTGAATATGAAAAAACAGAAAACTTGAATAGACCTATAACTAGTATAGAGATTGAATCAGTAACCAAAAATCTCCTGGCAAAGAAAAGCCCCTGACTTTACAGATTAACTGGTAAATTCTACCAAACATTTAAAGAACCAACACTAATCCTTCTCAAACTTTTCCAAAAAATTGGAGGAGGGAAAACTTATTCTGTGAGGCCAGCAACGCCCTGATACCAAAGCCAGAGAAAGGCACTATAAGAAAAGAAGACTACAGATGTATATCCCTTCTGAACATTGATGAAAAATCCTCAACAAAATACTAGCAAAATTAATTCAGCAGCATATTAAAAGGATTATACACCACAACCAAGTAGGATTTATTCCTGGAATGCAAGGATGGTTCAACCTATGAAAATTGATAAAAATAATGCATCACATTAACAGAATGAAGGAAAATAACCACACGATCACCTCAACTGATGCAGAAAAGGCATTTGACAAAATTCAATACCCTTTCATGATTAAAAACTCTCAACAAATTAGGTATAGATAGAAACTACCTCAATACAATAAACGCCATTTATGAAAAGCCCACAACTAACATCATACTCAAAATTGTGAGACTGAAAGCTTTTCCTCGAAGTTCAGAAACAAGACAAAGATGCTTGCTCTCGCCATTTCTTTTCAACATAGTACTGGAAGTTCTAGCCAGAACAGTTAGGCAATGAAAAGAAACAAAAGGCATCCAAATTGGAAAGGAAGAAGTAAAATTATCTCTGTTCACAGATGATATGCTCTTATATGCAGACAACTCTAAAGATTCCACACAAAAAAATTAGAACCAATAAGCAAATTCAGCAAAGTTTCAGGATACAAAATCAAAATACACAAAAATCAGTTGCATTTCTATACACTAACTATGAACAATGCAAAATGGAAATTAAGCAAGTAATTCCAGGGCCGGCCCCATGGCTTAGTGGTTAAGTGCGAGCGCTCCGCTACTGGTGGCCCGGGTTCGGATTGCGGGCGCACACTGACGCACCGCTTCTCCAGCCATGCTGAGGCCACGTCCCACATACAGCAACTAGAAGGATGTCCAGCTATGCATACAACTATTTACTGGGGCTTTGGGCGAAAAATAAATAAATAAAATTATTAAAAAAAAAAAGAAAGTAATTCCATTTATAATAGCATCAAAAAAAAAAAAACTTAGGAATAAACCTAACCAATGAAGTGAAAGACTTGTACGCTGAAAACTACACATTTCTGTAGAAATTAAAGACACAAACAAATGGAAAGACAGTCCATGTTCATGGATTAGAAAACTTAATATTTTTAAGACACCAACACTACCCAAAGCAATCTACATATTCAATGCAATCCCTATTAAAATCCCAACAGCATTTTTTACAGAAACAGAAAAATCCATCCTGAAATTCATACGAAATCTCAAGGAGCCAAAACTATCTGAAAAAGAACAAAGTGGGAAGACTATATTAGTCAGGGTTCTCTAGAGAAACAGAACCAATAGGATATATATAGAGAGAGATTTAAGAGATTTACTATAAGAATTAGCTCACGCAATTATGGAGGCTGAGAAGTTCCAGGATCTCCCATTTGCCAGCTGGAGAACCAGGAAAGCCAGTGGTGTACAGCAGTCCCCCCTTATCCACGGCTTTGCTTCCCACAGTTTCAGTTACCTGTGGTCAACCGCAGTCCAAAAATATTAAACGGAAAATTCCAGAAATAAGTAATTCATAAGTTTTAAATTGCATGCCATTCTGAGTAGCATGATGAAATCTCGGGCTGTCTGTTCCACCTGGGATATGAATCATCACTTTGTCCAGCATATCCATGCTATATACGCTACCCACCCAGTTAGTCACTTAGTAGCCATTTCGGTTATCAGATCACAGTGCTTGTGTTCAAGTAACCCTTATTTTACTTAATAATGGCCCCAAAGCACAAGAGTAGTGATGCCGGCAATTTGGATATGCCAAATAGAAGTCGTAAAGTGCTTCCTTTAAGTGAGAAGGTCAGAGTACTCCACTTGATAAGAAAAAAATCATATGCTGAGGTTGCAAAGATCGACAGTAAATTTTATTACAGTATATTGTTATAATTATTCTATTTTATTGTTACTTATTATTGCTAATCTCTTACTGTGCCTAATTTATAAACTAAACTTTATCAAAGGTATGTATGTATCGCAAAAAACATAGTATATGTGTATATATATATATATATACACACACATATATACAGGGTTTGGTAATATCCGCAGTTTCAGGCATCTACTGGGGTCTTCAAACATATCCTCTACCAATAAGGGGGACTATGATAGGGTGATTACTCAAAATTTTAAAAACAGAATTACTATAAGATTCAGCAATCCCATCTCTGGGTATATATCCAAAAGAACTGAAAGCAGCCTCTCAAACAGGTATTTGCAGACCCATGTTCACTGCAGCATTATTCATAACAGCTAAGAGGTGGAAGAAACCCAAGTGTTTATCAATGGATGAATGGATAAACAAAATGTGGTACACTCATACAATGGAATATAATTCAGACTTAAAAAGGAAGGAAATCTTGTCACATGCTACAACATAGATGAATTTTGAGGACATTATGCTAAGTGAAAAAAGCCAGTCACAAAAGACAAATACTGTCTGATTCCAGTTATATGAGGTATCTAAAGTAGTCAAATTCATAGAAACAGTGCAACAGTGGTTGCCAGAGGCTTGGGGGGAGGGGAAAATGGGGCGTTGTTTAATGGGTATAGAGTTTCAACTTGGCAATATGAAAAAGTTCTGGAGATCTGTCGTACAACAATGTGAATATACTTAACACTTGTTGAACTGTACACTTAAAAATGGTGAAGACCATAAACTTCATGTTGTGTGTTTTTTACCACAATTAAAGAAATTTTTTAAAAAAATATGTTTCACTAAATCTTGACAACTAAAACTAAAATCTGGACCCCAGTATCATTTAAGCCGTTCTTTCCAAAGGAAAACTCAATTACCAAACACTTTAAACACGGACCCAGGACCAAATCCCTCCCATTCACCTTCCAACTCACCTTCGCTTCGGTGCCCTAATGAAGAGCTCACAGAGGAGCCTGCCCTGCTCATCCTTATAGTCTCGGATGGTGTTGTAGAGTTCATGGCACACAGCAATCTACACATAGGAAAAGGAGAAAAATCACCAGAAAAGTGAACACAAAGCCAGTGTAGGCATAAGGATTATCTTCAATAAAAACATACACCTAAAAGGCAGGTAGACAAGTAAGAGGACAAATCCCCAAATTCCCATGTGGAAACCCAAGGCTGAAATATGCTGACAGTATCTCTCCTCATTTAAAATAATTTAATTGATTAAATGTTTTGATATCTTGCATCAGACTTATGCTGCTGCTGATTTTTCTTTTCTTTTAAACTAAATCAGTTCATATCACTCTCTTGCTTAAAATCATCTAATAGAGGGGCTTCTTACTTCTCAGAGAATAAAATCTAAACTCCTAACATTACCCACAGAGTATGTAGGGTAACTACATACTTTGGCTGGGCAAACTTTGCCATTCTCCTTCTCCCTCCTGATCATCTCCCTGTAACCACAACACACCAAACCCGTTCCTGACTCAGCCCCTTCACATTGGGCCCCTCTGCCTGGAACACTCTTCCCCAGTGCTCTGCAGGGCCAGTGCCTTCTCATCACACAGAAACCTTTCCTGATGGTTTGAGCCAAAACAGCCCTAATCACCCAAACTTTTCTTCTTAGCACTTATCACCAGCTGAGGTAGTTTATTACTTATTTGTTCACCTGTTTACATTCTGCTTCCCCCACACCACAATCTTAGCTCCATGTGAAAAATTCACTTGTCTTATACATGGCTATATCCTGATCACCAGAGCAGTGCTTGGCACATGACAAGCACACAGTTATTTGAATGAATATATAATGTGACATACTGATATTTTTTTATATTAAATTGTATATTACTATAAGACTTTTGGCTAAATATATACTTTTCATAAAAAAAAAGTTAACAATATCAAGCCAGAGGAAAAAGAAGTGGAAAGGCCTTGCATCTTAACCACTTATCATTAAAGGAAGGATAAGGAACCGTAGGAAAAGCAGGCAGAAACTCTGTGATCCAAGTTACTCACAGGATCTACAGTCGGAAGATTGGAAAGTCTCCTCCTTTTCCTGCTTGGGCCTGGTGTGGACACAGAATGGTGCCCATCATCAAAGTCCCCGCTGACACTACTGGAAGGGGAGGTAGCTCTTCTCCTCTTGGAACCCATGGAATCCAACTTCTTCTGTAAGAAATAATTAGTCATGTTCTTATATTTAAATTTAGATTCTGCCAGCAAGCCCTCAGCTGGCCACCTGCTATCAAACTTATGGTTCACTCAGGAGGATATTTTAACTGTTGCAAAGAAGCTTAACTAACTGTTAGCTTTTTCAATGGAAGTCCTGGACTTTGTTGCTTTAGTCCCTTCACTTACCAGAATGCTACACTTTCAACGTGGATGGGACAAATTCAGCAAAAGTGTACTCATTTGTATATCACCAATTTTGAATGACTCAACCACTTCTGGCCTCAAATTCACCCTGGACTAGAGTTTGAAAACCCACGTGTAGGGGTACACTAGTGTGCCAGAGGTATTGATCCCACAGCCCCTGAGGTAGCCAAGCATGCTTCAGGGACAGAGGCCCCAAGGTGGTTGCCTCTGGAGTCAGTAGCCTCATCTGTTTTCCCCAGTGTGTCTTACAATTCTGATCATTTTCCAGATGGGCTATGATATAGAAAAGCATTGGAAGCAGTGCCCGAGGCAAATGGTAGGGAGACAAAAGGGTAGGGAGACAGAGGACAATTAATCTTCTAGCATTTTAGATGCACCCTAAAATTTACACACCGAAAATGAGTTTTTTCCATTCATTAAAGAAGGATCCACAAGACATACCGTTGGAAAATACTTAATGTGACTTGCCATACCTATGCCAAAGTAGCAAAAACTGTGCTGTGAAACTTTTCTGTTAAGCCAGATTAACCTCCTTTTCAGTTATATGAAGTACTCTATCCCCATGAATTTTGAAATCATAGCTTTAAGTTTCAGTAGATGATTTGGAAGAACACCTTAGAGTTGAGCTTTTAGGTCCTACTTGGCTTTTCAGAAACATATAAATATTTGCTCTCAGTTTTAGGCAGGCTGCTAAGTAACTAATCTTTTTTTTGTGTGTGTGTGAGGAAGATCAGCCCTCAGCTAACATCCGTGCTAATCCTCTTTTTGCTGAGGAAGTCCCGCTCTGAGCTAATACCCATTGCCAATCCTCCTCCTTTTTTCTTTCCCCCAAAGACTCCCAGTAGATAGCTGTACATCATAGTTGCACAACCTTTTAGTTGCTGTATGTGGGACGCAGCCTCAGCATGGCTGGAGAAGCGGTGCGTCGGTGCGCGCCCGGGATCCGAACCTGGGCCACCAGAGTAGCGGAGTGCGTGCGCTTAACCGCCAAGCCACGGGGCTGGCCCCTAAGTAATTAATCTTAACACAACTTTACAAATATATACATTGGACTGTAACACAAGAAACAGAACCACTGAAATGATCTGCTGCAGCTGGAGCAAAAGGGTCTATACTGGAGAAGGTCCTACAATGCTGACACAATTTAACAACAATATCAACTAGTATATTGTGATTTCAAAGATCTTTCTATAAAGCTAAAAGAAAAAAACTGATCCCAGTTTCACTCAACATCCAATTTCAGGAAACTAAGACACCAGCAGCTGAAAGAAGGGGTTGCCATTCTTAGCATGGAGAGAAAAACTGGGGATCTCCAGGGAACAGAAAGCAGGAGCAAAACAAACCAACAAATAAAAAAATCCTGGTAACCAACTGAAAAGCAAGAGGAGTCTCTTATCTCTTCCTCTGAACTACAGTCCACCTGGTATTTAAAAACACAGCCTACCAAGATGATGTTCCTTCCTCTAGGCTTTGGTTTTGTTATATAGTGTACTAGTTTGCAATTGGCTACAACTGGCTCAAAGCTTCAAAGGGCTGAGGCCAAGGACAGCCAAGTTTTGTTGGTTTTTGTTTGTTTTATAAAAGGCTGATAAACTGGCCTCAATTCATTAAGAAGAAACTAAGGACAATCCTTTGTACACAATCTATGACAAGGACACAAGTGAATTTGATGAACGTGAGAAGGGAATCTTTATGGAAAGGATAACAAAATTTAAGAAAGGTGAAAGGGAAAAGGCAAGGAAGGACAGAAAAGAGAAAGGGGTAGATGATCAGTAATTTACCAGCTTTACCAGAGCACAACCAGCGCCTCGAAAAGCCAGTCTCCTCATTATGTCTGAAGGCCAGTGAAGCCAGTGGGAGAAGGCAGGGCTTTAGAAGTGCTGATTCAGTGTTAATATATTCAAAACTGAAAGAGAAGAACAAGGCAGAGAAAGGGGAAATAAAAACAGAAGGGTCAGAAGGAGAAAAATGAGTACGAATAGATAGAAAACATTCAATTAGAACTGCTAAAGAAAGATAAGAGAACTGGAGAAAATACGCATATCAGTTCTCTTGTGCCAATCAAACTGCCACAAAAGCTCAGGCACTAACAGTACCGGCCACTTCTTCCATTTTAAAACCAAATGCTTTTCATATGCTTAAAGTGGTCTCACTGAGGTTCCCCTTTACTCACATGGAATGACTGTCAATTCCAGGAATGAAGCATGCCTGCCCACTGCCCCCTAATCAATAAAAGCAGAGTTCAATCACAGAGCTGGAATGGAGAGTGAACACACGTGGAAGGCTCACATGTGACACCAAGTGTTGGGAAGCTGGAACAAACCGAGAACGGCTCATGTGAGCAGAGTCTGGAAAAAATTCCTCTACCCCCAAAAAATGCAGAGAAAGACATTTATTTCCAAAAGTCCTATCAGCATTGGAAAGACACCATAAACAAGTTTAGAAAGGTGAAAAAAAAAGCCTTCAACCATTTTGGCAGGAGATCAAAATAACTTTTATAAACAATCCACTGAAAATCAAATGACAAAAAAAGTAAGTCATTGGTGTCTGTGTGTATACAGCTTAGACCATACAATATCTAAAACTCCTTGAATTATTAATTTACTTTGATAGGACAAGAAAAAGATGCAACTTAATGACAATTTTCAAATATTTTCTTATTCAAAGGACACATTTTAAAATGTATTTTGGAAGTCTGGCAAGAAAGGCCTGTGGCCAAGTGGGTGGCAAGAGCAATAGGACCTGAGCTCAGAAGACCAGAATAGCAGTCCCAGGTTTTCCACCCGCAATTATCTGTTTGATGTTACTTGAGTCACAACCTCTCAGATTCATTTCTTCATTTCTAAAAGGAGAGCAGTAAAATGTACATGTCTCCCCGGGATAGCTGTGATAGTGAAATGTACATGACATCACTTTGAAACGTCAAAGCACAACAAAAATGTTAAGTTTCAACTCTAGGATTGCATGCTCCGTGGGCACAGAAACAGCATTTACTTCATTTTTGTAGCCTTGACTCATAGAATATACTTGGTATAGTTTGCGCGATCAACGTATCTTTTTAAAAAAACATATTAAAAGTGCACTTAAGTAAGACATTAAAAAAAACTTTTATTTGTATAGTTTAAAAGGCCTGTAAGCATCTCTTTAGCAATTCTGTTTCCAGGAAGAAGAAAGATTGATTCTGGAGCTCAATTACAAGTTTTAAAATGGCACTGATTACAGTCACATGTCCAAAAGTCAGACAACCAATGATAAATTACAGTGGACAGTAAAGAATAACTTTGTAACGTGCAACTAAGAAAACATTTACTCAGTATAGCCAAATTGTCTATTTTGACAGTTTATAAACTTTCAGTACTCTGCCGTATTTCTAGTGATACTTAGTACTGTAATACATGCTTAAAACAAAAATTGTGGAAAACAGAAGATTCAAAGGGAAAAGAAAAATCACTTATAATCCTACTTCCCAGAGAAAATTCACCTTTAACACTGGTGTTCACAGCTTTCAGTATTTATTCTATGTCTTAGTTGCCTTTTTTTTCACAAAAGCATTAACAAACCATATGTATTATTTTGCAGTTTTAACTTTGGCAAGATTCTTCCAAGTAAACATTCTGCCACATGGTGTTGACAGCTTGACAGCAGTCTATCATACAAATACACCATAATTTACTAATCTTGGGGATTTGGATAAAATATTAACATTTGAGGTACTTTGTACACTCCCAAAGCCAAAGAAAGTGGTCAAGGCCCTTCCATTATCCACACACGTTTTTGTTACTGTTTTAACTTGAAATACTTCTTCAAAAGATACTTTACAATCTTCGTTTGGATCTTAAAATACGGGCAATCTGTTAACAAACAGTAAAGCAAAGATTATACTACTCTTTTATATTTTTATTGAATCCAATTTGCTTCTAAATTGTATTTGGGAAAGTGTACACTACTAAATGGAAAAATCATCTTTGAGAAGCCCTAGTTTGTTGGAAAATTAGTTAAAAATGTTTTACTCCAACACGTTTCTATAAATTATAGTAATTTCTATATCCACTAACCTGTGTATTTATTTGTTTTTCACCATTTCTTCCACGTTTTTGCCAATCTTTATTCCCCTCTAAATCACCCATATTTACTCTATAACAACAAAATTATGCTTCTCTTTCAGCAAAAAGTTTTACGAGAGATAAAAATATTTAAAACCAGGAAATGTACAGAGTTTAAAAACCTCGATTCTTTGCGGTGTTGCAGTCAAGACACTTAAATATCTGGCCTCTACTATAAACACAAATCCCATTGATTAAAATACTCCGTCTGAACACAGTCATCCGGAAACTGTTTAAAAAAAAAAAAAAAAAACACCAAGAGAGTTTGTGTCCGAACCGTCAAGAAACAACAAAAGGAGGCCCTGACCTGTGGAGGAAATGAAAGACTTCTCCGACCTGTCACTGGTACGGGGGACTAAGGGAAACGTTGACAGCTTTGAAGCTGCCGCGACGAGCTCTCGGCCAGGCGCCGGGAGCGGGAAAGACGGGCGCGGGGAGTCTCCGGGCCGCGGCGCGCCTTTGTCCCGGCCGGCAGGTGCGGCGAGGATGCCAGGCCCGTCCCGACGCCCGCCGCCGTGCCCCGCCCCGCGCACCCGGCCCGACCAGCGCGTCCCCACGGCCGGGGCGGGGCCTCCGCCGCTGCTCCCGCCCGCCCGGGCCCACACAAAGGCCCAGCAGCCGGCCGAGAGGGAGCGGCCCCGCCCGCCCGGGCCCGGCCTTACCCAGCCGCTCCGCCGCCTGCAGCCCCGGCCGCGGTCGCCGACCGCCGCGCCCCGCCCCGTGGCCGCCACGGCTGCTACTATTGCTCCTCAGTCCGCGGCTCACTGCCGTCGCTCCAGCACCCGCCGCCCTCACCGCCCTCACCCCTCCCGGTGCCGCCGCAAAGCCAGCCCCGCAGCCGCCAAGCAAACCCGGCTCCGCGCGACACTACGTGCGCGCGCACGCGAGCCGCCGGCGGCGCGCTTTACGGTGGCAGCGTGAGTGCGTGACGTTCGTCCGTGGTCTCCGTTCACACGTGGCGCCCGGGGAGGCACGGAGTAACTGCTGGTGTCGGCGCCACTGCTTTTCTCGTCTCCAGTATGAAGCGGCCGAGTGAGTGGGGTCGAGGGGCGGATGTGGAGGGGCATCTGTGTCTGACGGTACGAACCCACCAGGGCGCTCTTCTGCGTCTTGGTCTCTGCTGGAATTGGCGGCCTGCGGGTAGGCCGTCGCCCTGGTCCCGGGTAGAACCGAGGGTAGAAGGGCCCCACGTTAACCGCGAGCCCCTTGTACAGAAGGAAGGCGAGGCTCCCGAAGTGAAGACCGGGTCAGAGTCTCCTGAAGAAACAGCGTCTGAGCCAAGTTTCGGGCCCAGTGTTTTCTCGTCTGCGGCCACGTTCAGCCCGCCCCGTTGAGGTCTGAGAGGCGCCTCAAACCCACTGTTCGCTCCTACCTTGTGATTCGTGGTGTTTGAGAAGAAGTGGCTGTCGTTTCGGGTCTCATATGGTACAGTCTCATCTAGTAGGAGAAGAAGGGCAGCAGGGAAGTTGCGCTCTACTCCACATCTATTGAGTCACGTTTTCTGGGATTTGAGAGTGGCATGCGTATTTTTATTATGCGACCCATATGATTCTTAAATTAGGTTTGAGAACTAGTTAATTAACACAAAAATGGACGTGACTCCAGAGCACAGTCACCAAAAACTAACAAACTGATTATTTGTGTCTAATCTTTCTGTGATGTGTTTCATTGTAGAGTTAAAGAAAGCAAGTAAACGCATGACCTGTCATAAGCGGTATAAAATCCAAAGAAAGGTAAGTTTTGTGCTTGGGAGAGCTATACCAAATATAATGCTAAACTGATTTCTGCCCTACCACTCCACCAGGAGGTCTGAATTAATATCATTTTGCATCAGGAAATGGAGGCTGGATAGACTAACCATGGACACAGGCTCTCAGGCATCAGGAGTACAGCTGTGGAAAAGGGCAGTAACTTGGTGATAAGAAAGTCTGTAAACTTTGATCAACATGTTAACTTCTGCAAGAGAATCTCCTGGGGACATTTTCTTGCTGTTGATACATAAATATGCATATTCTATGATTATTATCAAACTTCCATCTTTTTAGGTCATTTTAGAGGTATAACTAAACTGCAACCAGATTGGTTTCTCACATGAATTCTTTGTAATGTTTTTGTAAACTGATAAAAAAAATTTTATTATAATAGATTCGAGAGCACCATCGAAAATTGAGGAAGGAGGCTAAAAAACGGGGTCACAAGAAGCGTAGGAAAGACCCGGGCGTTCCAAATAGTGCTCCCTTTAAGGAGGCTCTTCTTCGGGAAGCTGAGATAAGGAAACAGCGGGTAAGATACGTTAGCTGAAACTTTGAACAAGTGATATGTGACTATGAATATTTTTTCAAAGTAAAGTAACAACACCAAGTCCCCTTGACTCACCCACTTCTCTTATGGCTCGGACACAGCTTGAAGAACTGAAACAGCAGCAGAAACTTGACAGGCAGAAGGAACAGGAAAAGAAAAGAAAACTTGGAACTAACCCTGGTGTTGAGCCATCTAACTTGGAACTTGTGAAGGAGGTAGGATTAGGTCTCTTTGTGAATGAGAGATGAGTTCTGATGTAGAAGTAAAAGCACATACTCAGCCAGGGGCTGCTATGCCTCTTTGAGAAAAAAGACAGTTCAGAGTCTGTCTTAACCTATTTAAATATCGACTGCAGCGCCCCTAATCAGCCATGGAAAATGGAGAAACATGTTATAACTGCTGAATTTCTAATTTTGTGTCCTTTTTCCCTTGTCTTTATTCTCTAGGAACTTGGGCAATGCAAAGCTAAGAACAAAGCCAAGTCAGGCAAACAGAATCCGAAGAAGTTGTATTGTCAGGAACTTAAAAAGGTATCTTATTCTAGGTCAGTGTCTAAAAATGGTAATGAGGTTTGAAACACGAGAATCATTCCTATTTTCTGACACCAGCCTTGGTGGAAGAGAGAGTTCACTTGAGCTGGAAGAATCCTTCAGCAAGTTGGCTTATCCTATTTAGGGTCTTTTCTGTTATGTTTAGCTGAAGGAAATACTCTTGTGGTTTTAAAATTTTGCACAGGAATGGTTCCCTATAAGTATGATTTACAAAAGTGCCACTTTGTGTTAGTTACATTTTGACAGGATTTTAAAATAGAGGAAAATGCATTACAGTAAGCAGTGTGAAAATAAGAATCTCTGAAGTACCTTGTTGAAACCTAAGTGAAAGAAGTCAAGGGGGTGTCTTGGTGTAGTTGCTCCCCAGCATGCCCATCCCCAACGCCTGTTTTCCCAAGCTCACTCTCCCTCTGTAAATAGAGCCTGACTGTGCTTCTCCACAGCTGTTGGCAGGGCCACAAGGGCCCATCAGACTACATAATTCACTATGGGAGGATCATATATACATTCAGACAGTGGAGGTATTTCCACCTTTTTTTTTTTTTTTAATTTTTTGTGAGGAAGATCAGCCCTGAGCTAACATCCACATCAGTTTCTTTTTTTGCTGAGGAAGACTGGCCCTGAGCTAACATCCGTACCCATCTTCCTCTACTTTATGTGGGACGCCGCCACAGCATGCCCTGACAAGCGGTGTGTCGGTGCGCGCCCTGGATCTGAACCTGGGCTGCCAGCAGCGGAGCACGCACACTTAACCGCTACGCCGTGGGGCAAGCCCCGGTGTTTCCACTTTTGAAAGCCACTTTGATGAGAGGCCGGAGGCCTCCGAGCAAACCTGTGTTTTACTTTCCTGTGAGAAATGGACATTCTTCATACCAAAGTGAAGACATGAGATCCCACTCTGAGCTCACCCTGTTGCAAAGTGGATAATGCCAGTACACTTGTGTGGAGGGTGTTCCCAGAGCAAGGGATGCTATGCTGTTCTGATAGGTTCTATTTTGACAGGTGATTGAAACCTCAAATGTTGTGCTGGAGGTGTTGGATGCCAGAGATCCTCTTGGTTGCAGGTGTCCTCAGGTAGAAGAGGCCATTGTCCAGGGGGGACAGAAGAAGCTGGTACTTGTGTTAAATAAGTCAGGTGAGGAAAAGGGATGCCCTTTATGTTCCATATGCACTAGTGAGGTATGAGGAAAACATCTGAACAGTCTGATTGTCACTGAAGACTGATAAGATCCAACTCTGACCTCTACAAAGCCAGTGCATATGCTTTCTTGTCGCCAGAGACGCCTCTGGGCAGTGGGATGGAATTGTTTCTACAAGTGATTTGACTGGTTTCTACGATTGTTTTGCCATTCACTTCTTATCACCTTGGCTTATTTAAGAGTGTAAGTTTCTATACTCAGCTTAGTGTGCAATGTATTTCACATAGGAAGTGATGAAAGTGTGCCATACTCCCCACACCTGCACAATATTTAGATGAAATGCATAGTTATGTGTCTGGGTGTGAGCAGCAGAAACAAGAAAACCCAGAACAGACCTGTGAAGCTGAAAGAATGGGATCTAAAATTACTTTTGGGGTCAGTATTCATGGCTGCTACCTGAGAGTGAATTCTGGAAACATAGCCCTGGGGTTAGTAGGGTAATAATCTAGAGGTTGACGGAATCCTGAGAGAGTGAGCAGTGCTGAGGGAATTGAAGAAATACAGAGGTGGAGATATTGAACTCTGTTAAGATAATGGCAGTATGGTAGGGAGCTTATTGTCTCCCCATCTTCCAGTTAAATCCTTTTGGAAAAAACGAGCAAAAGGCAACCAGAGTGAAATCCATAGTTTACCGGATTTTGCAAATTGGTTCCAACAAAATGACCAATTGGAGCGTCTGTCTTATTCCGAATCCCTGTCAGATTTGGTACCAAAAGAAAATTTGGAGAACTGGCTAAATTATTTGAAGAAGGAATTGCCAACAGTGGTGTTCAGAGCCTCAACAAATCTGAAGGCCAAAGAGAAGATAATCAAGGTATCTTTTACTGTTAATGGTGGGAAGTGTGGTTCTTTCAGATTTTGGATGGCTGAAATATGATGAGTCTATAAAATCTTGATTAAAAAATGAAAACTTAAAAGATCCAACTCTGATTTCATCCAGATAGAATCTGAAAGGCAGTAGAGTGTGGTGGTTTTAACAGCTGGGCTGTGGAGCCAGATTGCTTGGGTTTTCTATGGTGGGTTGTCAGAAGTAAACTAATTATTTGGAATTTTAACATGTGAAGGTAAGAAAGAAAGCTGCTCCATTCAAAAGTGAAGCCTGTGTTGGGAAAGAAGGCCTTTGGAAACTTCTTGAAGGTTTTCAGGAGACTTGGGGCAAAGCCATTCGGGTTGGAGTAATTGGTGAGTTTTAGTTTAACTTATGTCTTTTAAGTGCCAAGAATTTTTCCATGTTAACAGTGTGTGGGTTGTCGCTAAATAAAGAGCTTATTCAAACACTAGCTTCTTACCCACCTTACCAAACACAAACAGTGTAAAAGACAAAAATTTTAAGTAATTACTGCCTAATTCAGTTTTTTGCCAACTGGCATTTTAGGAAGTTGGCCTCTGAAAGCTCTTGGTTTATTTGAATTAATCATCTTTTTCTGCTCTTTTATTGTGCAAGAAATGAAGACGCTAAAATTTGGTCTTAGTGTTGAAGTGAAGACACTCAGATCCAACTCTGATCTTGCTCTAAACGTCAGGCGAGCATAAAATAAGGCAGTGGAAATTTTATAGTTATCAGCACATAATGCCTTTTGTATCTATTTTCCATTTGTAGGTTTCCCAAATGTGGGGAAAAGCAGCATCATCAATAGCTTAAAACAAGACCAGATATGTAATGTTGGTGTATCCATGGGGCTTACAAGGTAAATTGAGTTGTTCCATGATTGTAATATTTCATTATAGATGAGTAAAAATGATTTTGTTTTGGATATCTTAAGAATTTTTTATTATTTCTTTAGAGGTGTCAGTGAAAGAAAGACGATTAAGCCAGTGCTAGGTTTGGGCAAGAATTGGAGTGGAATAGCTAGCTTCCCACAATCTAGTTTGCAAGACAAATAAGCAAATAGATTCAGAGAGGGGAAGGCTACCTCAGAGGAAGTGATGTTTGAACCTGACCTTGAAATGAAGTCTGCCAGATAGAAGAGGGGAAATATTTATGGCAGAGGAAACAGCATGTGTTTAGGTCAATATATAAACTATAATGGGTAGTTGTGTCTTTTTAGAAGAGGAGGGTGTGCTATTATGGTTTTAGATAAACATGAAGCAAATGATGATAAACTGGATCTGACGGACTGTGCTGAGTTTGTTCAATCCAACCCTGAGCTTCGTGTTCTGTCTCTTGTCCTTCAGGTAAACCAGTCCCCCTGTCAATTACCATCTCTCTTGTTCTAGGAGCATGCAGGTTGTCCCCTTGGATAAACAAATCACAATCATAGATAGTCCAGGTTTCATTGTGTCTCCACTTAACTCTGCCACTGCACTTGCTCTGAGAAGTCCAGCAAGTATCGAAGTAATAAAACCAGTGGAGGCTGCCAGTGCCATCCTGTCCCAGGCTGATGCTCGACAGGTTTAAAAGCTTCATTTTCTTTCTCATGATAAGCATTTTTAGTAGAAAGTTTGAAGTTATTTTTTATATCTGTACTTTATCAGATGAATGACAGTTCCTATTTTTCTTTAAGGTAGTACTGAAATTTACTGTCCCAGACTTTAAGAATTCTCTGGAATTTTTTACTTCACTTGCTCAGAGAAGAGGACTGCACCAAAAAGGTGGAAGCCCAAATGTAGAAGGTGCTGCTAAACTGCTGTGGTCTGAGTGGACAGGGTAAGGCTTCTTTCCATTGGCATTTTGATGACCACGTAGAATAAAGGAACTGATTTTTGACAAATCTTATTTTTAATACCAGTGCCTCCTTAGCTTATTATTGCCATCCCCCTACATCCTGGACTCCTTCTTCACATTTTAATGAGGGCATTATGACGGACATGAAATGGGGCTTTAACCTGGAAGAACTGGAAAAGAACAATGCACACACCATACAAGGTAAGGAAGGCTTGTTTGGTTGTCTGTATTGGCCAATAAAAGGTCTCATCTGTTTACATGGGCTGTGTTCCTTCTCTAGCCATCAAGGGCCCCCGTTTAGCCAGTAGCATCCTTTTCTGGTCTTCGGGTCTGACAAATGGAATAATAGAGGAAAAGGACATACCTGAAGAATTGCCAAAACAGAAAAAAAGAAAGCAGGAGGAGGGGGAGGACTGCAGAGACATTGACAGCAACCAGGAAAACGCTGATGAAGAAACTGATGTAAGTATGTTGTCCATGAGTTGTTTAAGCTGAAGTAAGGTTTCTAGCACTATAATGTACAACAAATGGGAAGGGGCTGAAGGTAGAAATTAAATACTTCATAATGGACTTAAAAAAACCCCATACAATTTAGGTATTTAAACTTGGAATCATTAGTCTTAATTTTGTGTATCCCATTACATATACTTTGAGACTTTCCAGGTACATAATTAATTGGATTAATAAGCAGATGAGGGCTACTAATGTAGCACTGTTTCTTTGTCCCACAGGAAAAGAGCTCAGACATGTCCCCTGCAGAAGAGGCCTGGGAGGTACTGCCTGAGGAGTTTCAAGCAGGTGACTTGGGTATTGGGGTCTTCTAACAAAGCAGCATGGTATGGAATTGCTTTTTTTTTTTTTTTATCTCATTTTTCTTTCGTCCAATATAGATGAACAATCTGCACAATCTTATGTCTTGGATAAAATAACTGAAGAGGAAGATGATGCTTATGACTTCAGTACAGACTATGTATAACAGAACTTTGTCCTTTTGTAAGGGTTTATGTTTTGAGGAGACTGCTGTTATACGCCTGTGGTGTACCAGTTTGTTACAGTATAACGTAAGCTGTGTAAATTTTGTGAATATGTATCGGGATATATTCATTAAAAAAAATCATGCAATTTACAAAGTGTCTGAATTCTATAGCCAACTCTTGTCTTATACAGTGAGTGAGTAGAAGTACAGTTACCTGGAAAGAATAAGTGAGATACCTATTGAAAAATTTAAGTAGCACTTTATTTACAGATCAGGCCACAGATTACAGATCAGGCCACAGATTACAAAATTAAAACCAAGCAGCAGTGTTGAAGTAGCTGTACCAGCCATATCAGTCCATTCACCTCTGGTCATGCAGCACTGTAGTAAGCAAACACTTGGTAAGGCAGATGGAGACACATTTATAGTCTGTCTGGGAAGCTGCCTGCCAGACAGGGCAGTTTGTCCTCTACCCAGCTGAAATGTTCCTTTTTCCATGTGAGTCTAGCAACTGTTACTTCCCACACATACTGTCTTCTAGGATTTCCTGAGAAATGTTTATTGCATAAATTATATATTACTTCACATTTGAGATCTCCATATGTCTTCGGATTAGGCTGAATTTGCCTGTTGGGTCTGGAATATACCATTTTTCCCAGACATCAGTATATGAAGCAGTTCTTCCCCATGGCTTAAAGTGCCCATTCCAATGAAGTAACTTGGCAGCCTTTACAAATTGGGGTGAATATCTTTTCCCAGCACTGGAACCTTACATTGAGAGAAAAAGAGCTAAATGATTGTGCTAGTATTAGACACAAGACAGACAATGCCACATCAAACTAGAAAACTTACAGGAAACTAGATATATCCTATCCCTAAGGACAGTCCTTTAGAGATTTAATTTTTTATTAGCTTATGCCTTTGGTTTATTATTTCTACTTACCAAGATGGCGGACATTCCACATTGGGTCAATGGTAGAGTGCTGTTGATAAAATACAATCAGCAGAGGAGGCGTTGTGATGCTGCCAGCCAGTGTTCTGCTATATAATCCCTCTCTAGGTGGGAAAGATAACAAATTGAAGCTGTTAGTGAAGAATCCTAATTCCTGTTAGTCAAGACCCCCAGGGTTGAAATACAAGAGTTTCACAGCTAGGCCAGTTATACACTTACTCTACATTGAGTTTCATCCATTTTTCCAGCTGGTTGGTTATATTCTGTCTTTTCCATTCTGTCAAGTTAGCAACAAAAACTCCAGGATTAAATGAGCAGGTGCTGGCTTTCATGGAAAGCTTACGAATTCTTTCCTTTTTATAGTCAAGATATCCAATGTAATTGTACTAAAAACATAAATGGGATAGATAGTATGTTTACCACTTCAAACAGAATAGATATAATTTGATAGCCAGTAAAGAAAAAACCTGCTTATTAAACTATCACTTCTCCCATTGTTAGTGAAGGGCTCTGTACAAACCAAATAAAAGTGATATTTGGGATTTCAAGTTAGAATAGGAACCTAGAGTAAACATATTAAGCCAGATGCTCAAGGAGGAATTAGGTTGTCAACTCTGTGAACTAATCTATAGAAGGCAGGTTTGAGTTTTGGGATGAAATAACTGGGAACATAAAATGCAATAAGACTTCCCTGATTTTGCTGCGTCTCCCCGTTAACCTACATTATAGGCAGTGGAGTGTCTGTGCAAGGGGTCTAATAAGTAATTTACCTGGTTCCCTGCTCCACGGATGACAACTTTAGCAGAGGTTGAATCACAATCTTCTGAAAATGCAGCTGCATGTCCTGGCTTCAGTGGTGTATTGTAGAGGGCAAGAATATCACCTTAAATAGATAAGGTGTATGGTTAACACTTGGAGTTGCCTCAAGATTCCCTATTCCTCCCACTTCTTAGGATGACCTTTTATAGGATACTATGAATAAGACAACCACTACAGCCCACACTGGACAGAGAAGAATACTGATAGTGACATTCCTTGGTACCTTGCACAATTACATCATCATCCATATATATGGCCTTCTTTGCACTGGGAACGAGAATTGGCAAGTAGAACCTTGCAAAAGTTAACTGGGAAAGGAAAAAGAAAGAGGCATTGGCATAGGACTTGTCAGTGGCTGCACTTTTATTTACTAGAAACTCCCAGAATGCTCAATAGCCATGCAGGAGAAGACAGCTGAAGGTCTCAGAACTGCCCAGGCTTGGTCCCTAGGGAACTACTTGCACTGTTACCCACAGTTACCCAGGTATTCCAATCACGTCCTAAAACTCCCAAGTACAAACAAGGATGCATGGAACTCACTGGTTTTATGGATTCCCCCTGGTCAGGATCCTCCTTTATTTTCCCTTCCAAAAGTTTAGTGTCAAAATTCACAATTTTGTACCTGATGCTTTTCAGGGCACCGCTGCTGAGCCAGGACCTGATGAAAATAAAGCACCAAATTTCAGTTTTAAATAATCATGTCTCAAAACCACAGCCTTGCCTTTGTGCCTTCTAATGACGGCATTATGTAAGAAACCCTAGGGACGAAATAGGTGTCTTCAAGCCCCTTCATCTCTCTGAGCCTTGGTTTCCTCATCTGAAGTGAGAGTATTCCTACCAAAATCCCACCCTGAACCAAGATTCTATGGTAATGGATAGCGCTCCCATCAGGTTCACTTAGGATCGCTCTTCTGACACTAAAACTGCTGTAGAAGAACTCACTATGGAACTGAGAACATCCCATCACCACATGGACCATTCAACTCTTGTCTCTCCAAATATGTGGGTGAAGAAAATGAGTCAAAGTGTGATGATAGTGAAAGCTAATATCAACAACGCTGGTAATCAGTCTGTTACTATAGACTTGTTAACTCACTGATGACTACATAATTCCTCCACCTGAGTCTAAGTTTGCTGCCTGTAAGAAAAGTCAATGTTCCCCAAAGAAGTACTGCACTTTTCTCCTAGGTCCAAATCAAATTTCAGATCAGCATTTTGTGGGCACGATGTTATTTCTGTAGTCTATTTTAATGCAATATTTGTTTCTGCGTTATTTTGGATGGTTTCTGAGTTTTTAAAATATGGAAAAATAATTCATAACAACTTTCATAAACTAAATATGAAACATGGAGAAAGCCACAAGGACAAATGTTTTAGAACTTTGGCGACTATCAAGATGTTTCTTGGAATACACTTTTGTAAATCTAAATTCAAAGCATTTCAAAACATGGATGAAACTATCCATCAGATTGGGTTTCTATTATTAATCACAACAATTACATAATAGTAAGGACCATTTACTGAGCGATTATTATGTGCTTTGTGTCTTTTTATATATTTTCTCATTTACTTGACACAACAATCCTCTAAGTTGGATATTTTTTGTGTGTGTGTGAGGAAGATTAGCCCTGAGCTAACATCTGTTGCCAATCCTCTTTTTGCTGTGGAAGATTGGCTGTGGGCTAACATCCACGCCCATCTTCCTCTACTTTATATGTGGGACACCCACTACAGCATGGCTTGATAAGCGGTGCATAGGTCTGCGCCCAGGATCCAAATCTGCGAACCCAGGGCCGCCAAAGTGGAGCACGCGAACTTAACCGGCTCTGGGCCAGCCCCTAAGTCGGATATTTTTACCCCATACTTATAGATGAGGAAACAGGCTCCAACAGGTTAGGTAATGTTCCCCAATCACTCTGGGCCAGGATTTGGATCAGTGTCTATGCTCACTTCACCACACTACCTTGCCATTGCTCCAACGTCCCTTCCCACTCTAGACCAGAACCACTCAGAGATGTCCATGAGAGAAGGAACTTGTAACAGGATGTAAATCAACATATTACTTCCTTCATTGAGAAAGTCTTACCAAAAAAATAGTGTGAGTTAACTGTGCATAGTGACACAGTTGATTTACATCTTGGCACAAGTTCATTATATCCTTTGTGCTATCATGGGGACAAGCTTATGATACAACTACAAGGAAAAACATGTCATACATGCAGTTCATATGTAGTACACTCAGCTGAATAGAAAAAAAATATATATATAGAAAAAACCGTTCCTGGATTGGCAGCTGGCCTGCTCTAGAGCATCCTCCAGAAGAAGAATCATCAGGCAAGCAGAGCTCACCGGAGATGGTCTGCTGTACCGTTGAGTGTAATGATGTAGAAAATCACATTGGAGCGAGTGTTGTGCTGAATGCTGTTTATGGCTGCAATGGCCCCCCCGAGCCTATCTTCAGATGCAGCAATGACCACAGGAATCTCCTCTTGTCTCCCATCTACCACATGTCGGGGAACATTTGGGACAAAGTCTATGGGCTGAAGCCCCACAATTCCTGAATCTGCAAAGAACACAAGGAAGGTACTGTGATACAAACACAATCTCCTGAGCTTTTGATACAGAGCCTAAGACATGAAAAGAGGTAAGGTGAGGATTATTATACTTATTTACCTCATTCTCCCCCATTACAATGTGAAGTATACAGCCCACGAATCATGTAACATCTTGTTTTCCTATATATAACCAGGCTTTTGGAAAAGCAGAAGCATTTAAAAAAACTAGGTTGACAGAATTCTGATACACTACTGGTGGGAATATAACAGTCTTTTTAGAATGCATTTTGGCAATTTGTATCAAGAGTGTTAAAAACAGGTACGTGGCCTTTGACCCAATAATTCCCCTTGCCTCTCTTAAGGACAAAATCTCAGAGGTAATCAAAAGTCGCAATTTTATTTATAATTGTGAAAACCAAGAAACAAACTAAAAAAAGTTGTTTTTCAAACCATGAATCATATCCCATAAGTAGGCATGAAATCAATTTAGGGGGGTCAAATTGGAATAGAACATTGAATTAGAGAAGAAAATATGAGAGTGCATCACACATATCAACTCCAAGTCTTGTTTTATAAACCTTCCTTTTTGCCTTTTATATTATTCATTTTACTCATTCATCATCATTGAACACTGAGTGCCTACTATGTGCCAGGCAATATCTAGTCACTGGGGTTACCGCCATGAATAAAACAGACAAATCTCTACCATCTTGAAAGGTAGGTAGGTAGAAAATAAGCAAATACACATGTGTATGTGTGCTGTATATAATGCATTTCTTACTGTGGGGTTGCCATCGAAACAGTCTGAAAGTCATTGCACCAAAAGACTGTTTTTCCTGTGGAATCAAGTAAACTGTGACATTAAAACTATATGTGAGGAGTTTCTACTGTCATGGTGACATGCTTAGGATATTATCATGTGGAAAAACATGTCATATGTGCAGTCTATATATAGTATAACCTCAACTGTATAGAAAAAAGTATATACATAGAGAAAAAAACTGGAAGGTACTAAGCCAAAATTTTAATAATAGTTATGTCTAGGCAATGAAATAATTTATTCAGTGAATATTTACTGAGCACCTCCTATGTACCAGCCATCACCCACAGACATGGGAGATAAAGCAGTGGACCAACTGCCCTCATGGAGATTGAATGCTATTTTGCTTTTTATGAATGTTCCCACCAGGAGCATGCATTACTTTACAGACATATCTACATATGTATATATAAGTACACACACACACATATATATACACACTGCTATCAAACATGCTATCAGAGCACTCAGGGAAAGCTATTAGTCTTTTCCTGCTCTGGTCAGTTATGGTGGGTGGCAACCCAAAAATGATTTTTGACACTCTGAAGCCTCCAACATCCCTCAATACCAAAGCAGAGGGGTATGAACAACTAATTTAAAAGAACTGGCAATGGAATTATACAATAAAGTGATTTTTTTTTTTTGAGGAAGATTGGCCCTGCACTAACATCTGTTGCCAACCGTCTTTTTTTTTCTTTTTTCTCCCCAAAGCCCCAGCATATAGTTGTGTATCATAGTTGTAGAGTTGTAGCTGTTCTGTATGGGATGCCACCTCAGCATGGCTTGATCAGTGGTGAGTAGGTCCGCGCCAGCGAACCCCAGGCCAGCGAAGCACAACGCGTGAACTTAACTGCTACGCCACTGGGCCGGCCTCTAAAGTGAATTTTTTAATCAGTTGACAAGGCTTTATGGTTTTGTTTTACTACTAAAGTCCCGCTGATACAGTTCCACAGGTTAAAGGAAAGTAACAGGTGAAGGACAGTAACCAGACTGACACTCTAGTTAACAGAGCAGGCATCAAACATCAGCGACACTCACCTGTCTATACCTTCTGAAGCCCTGCCCAGCCGAAATGTGAGCAGATGGCAGCCCAAGGAGGCTCCTCTACAGCCTTTGATTTGGTGAAAAAGGATCTTCTGTCAGATCAAACCCTTAGCAAACAACCGCAAAGCAGAGAGAATGGGAGGGCAGGAGCTGCAAGAGCACAGTGAGTACCACCACACCTCTCCCCGAGTCTTGAGCAGCTTCTGTAAGGTCCAGAAGAAAGCCTTCTTTCCCTTTAACCTAGTGATGTAACAGGACGTGGGACACACGGATCTCCCAGTCCTCAACAGATGTCAAGGCATTAGTAAGGGTTCTCATACCTGAAATCTCATTCCTTAGCAAACTGCTCAGGCTGAGGAAGTTATGGTGCAAAACCAGTAAGAAGAGAGCAACAGCCAGAACCAGGATGACGATGTTTACTGAAACACAGAGGGGAAAGCCTGCATTACATCGCCTGACCTTTTGTCTAGGTATAAAAATAACGTAACTTGTAGAAAGAGCATACCTTTACGGAATGACATCTTTCTCTTCTGCCTTGGATAAATATTAGCTATCAACCCTACAAAACAAAAACAAGCCCCCAAAGTCAGGAGGTACATGAGAATGGCCATCAAAATGCCTAAGCACTTTTATTCAGGTAGAAACAAGAAGTGCATATGGTATTTTCTGCCAGAAACTCATTTTGAATTAATGGTTTCCAAGAACCCAATTTGGGATCTGAGTTTTTTATGGTAGTTATGATAATAAAATACTTCCAAATAACTTGGAGAAATAGATAGCCTTGTACATTACATGCCGCTAGTTGAAAAGCAAAAGAAATTCTACCAAGAGGAAGACCTGAGGTCTAACCACTATGGAAACATTTTCTGAATGAATTTCTACTTAAAGTTCCTAGTTAAATGAGACATGGACTCAGCTGTCTATGATCAAGTAACCTGAGGTCAGCCTCATCAGTACAAAACATCCCTGTTCCGAGCTGTAGCCCATTCACCTTTAAGTGGAATTAAAGAAAAGAGAAAAAAGAACATTTTCCAAATTCATTTAAAACTATAGCAGAGAAACCATTTAAAAAATTCACAAAATCCAATCTTGCTGTCAAAAGTTGAGAGTGCTGTTCTCAAAAATTAAAAATCTTCTAAAAGGAAAACTGAGCTGCTTCCCGGGGTTTCACCTGTTGGTTAACGACCCATGTCTTAGGAAAGCGGTGTCTCACATTGTCACTCTGCCCATGGCTAGTGCTCCCCAGCTCATCTGATGCCTTCACTTTTTCAAAACAAATAATTCAATGGAAACAAGATTGCAGGTGGAACTAAATTAAACGATTAGGTTTCTACAACAATCGCTGGGTAATGTTTCCTTAAAAACAGATTTTATACAATCAGGCTATTGTGATACTACATTTGCGACCTCTACCCTCTTCTACTTCATCTTCCTCAATGGGAGCACCTAACATTTACATAAGGCTTTTAACTTTACAAAGCACTTTCAAATACAGCATATTTTTAAAATCAAAGTAAGTTTGAATTAATTTCATTTTAAGTAAAGTGTGTGCCTATTAGACACTTGATTTCTCAAGGCCATTGAAAAAAGGAGAAATAACTGAAGGGCTGTTTAAAAAACTGAAGATCACAAACTAGATTACAAATTTGGGAGAAAATAATTCAAATTCCCAAAAAGCAACCTAAAATACACACACACTCATTTCTTTCTAGAGCAGTATATATAAAGTACTTTATATCAATGAATTTCCTCTTTAAAGAGCCATGTGCCTTTATCACATTGTGGGCTGAGCCTTATCTACAGAAGCTGGCAGACTGGGAGCTGCTCAGACAAAGCTCTGACATCTGCCTGCTTGGAGCCAACTTCCACCAAGACTGGAGAAAACTATCTCACTCAAATAAATCTCATTTAGTTAATGATACAAAGGACAGGGTTTTAGCTCAACAACTTCCAGTAAGAGTTACTTACAGACAGTATGTGGATCGAGAGGCACATGTATTTGTGCTATTCCAGTTAGCTAGACACAAGAAAAACACAATCCTAGCAGGTAGTTGATGTACATAAGTAAATTAGCATGACAGAAACCACTTGCTCTGAAAACTCTTCCACAGTTATCTATATGCAAAATGCTAATTATTAAGGAGTATGTCTGGTCTATATTTCCTTTCCTGGTGCTTTCCTGGTAATGGAATTCGTTGATCTCGTTAGAAGAAATTCTCAAAACAAAACTGCACCTAGACCCTGGGATGTGTAATAGTAGCTATATTTTTGTAAGACTACACAACTGTGTACAATTTGATCAGCAATATTCAATTGTTCACCATGAAAATTATTTTTTGTTTAGAAATTTTAAAACCTTCATTCCTAAATCACTTACCACACACACACACACACACACCCTGCACCCACCCAGGGCAGACATTCACTCACCACACACACACACACAGCACCCACCCAGGGCAGACATACCCAGAGATATGGGTGAAGAAACCTTAGGGAGAAAGAAGCCGTTATTTTTTTTAACTTGCTAGCCACTGCATTAGTATCCACATTCTTAGCAGCTGTGCTCACCTTTTCTGCTTTCCCTGCTGTTACATGTACATGAAAGGCCATTCCACTGATGTTCTGCAACCTATCCTATAATTGTTTCCCTGGTGCAGCATCAGCAAACTCTTTCCCTCTCTGCTGGATTACGCCCATCAGCATATTATCATGCTCTGGTATCTTCCAGTTAATTAAAAAAAAAAAAAAAGACACCACTCCTCTCACTCCTGTTGACCCACAAACCCATTTCTCTGCTCCCCCTTACTCTAAAAGCTTGAAAAGATTTAAAGTCTTTAGCTCCACTTCCTCTCTTGTTCTCTCTTTAGCCTCTTCCAACCAGACTTCTGTCCCTACTGCACCATTCAAACTGGTCTTGTCAAGGTCACCAGTCATCTTTCTGTCTTCCTCTTACCCATCCCCTCAGAGCCCATCAGGGAAGTTCACCACTCCTCCTCCTCAATTATGAAGTTGTCTCATTTATTTGTTTCTTTATTTCTGTCTTTCTTGACTAGAATGTAAACTCTATGAGAACAGGGACCTCAATGAAAGTGTTTTCCGATGTGTCCCTGCCATCTAAAACCACGCTTGGCAAATGGTAGTAGGCATATCTGTGGAACGATCTCATTAATCGAGGAGCAAGGCTGGTTCTCAGCTCAGAAAGGGAAAGCAATCTTTGCTGATAATCATGAAAACAAATTCCAATATAAGAAAACACATGGATTCCAATGGAGCTCTCTCTCAAATGGAACCTGACAGGGAGTTTCCTTTTACCATCATATCTTTATACCTCAAATACCATAAAGTCTCTACAGCAACTGCCACTCTGTGAAGTGCATTTAAAGAGAGATAACACAGAGGGACATGACTATTTCTACACACAAGAGAAAGTCTGTTTAGTCTCTGCCAGGCTGAAAAGTGAGAAGGCACTAATGATATTCATCCACTTTCTCCTACCTCTCCCTCTGGCTAGCTGGTACTTGGCTTTCAGGAGTCAAGGGAACCTCCCCCAAACTCTACGATTAGCTGCACCTCCCCTGAGTTCCCACATCCCCCGGGCCTCTGTATCCCAGAAATAATCCGGCTGTCATATATTTCTGGGGTTATGTGGCAGTCTCCCTTGACACACACTGGGCTCCCGGAAGGCAAGGACCTGGTGTTGGTCACAGCGGTATCCTCACCCCACTGCCTGGCACAAAAAAGGTGCTGTGAATGTTTGCTGACTGCATGAATGAGGGCGGCAGCCACACACCACCCTGCCCTGGGAGTGCCTAGAACCCCACTGTCTGTGACCCCGACATGCAAGAGCATAGAAGCCAGAGAGCCTGCACAAACCCACCGGCCCGCGTACCCCAGGACGGTTTCTCTCCGAAACGTGGGCACCCCACCTCGCTCAGAGTAACGGGAGAGGGTCTAAGCTTTTGAGATAAGACACTAGCTTTCAGAGAGAGGCAGAGCAAACCCTTGGCTGGTCGCTATCGGGAGGGCCCAGTGAAGCCGGCGAGCATGCTGGTGAGTCAACTTGGAGACTCCTCGGCTGGGAACCCTCTCCATACCGGTGCGAGGGGCAGCCGAGAACGGGGACCCCTCTCCGAGGGGATTCCCTTTTTCTAGAGGATGTGGCCTGGGGTAATCTCCCCTAAATCCTGGAAGTCAATAGGGCCCTCTTACGCTTAAGGATGAGCAAGGGTTGTGTGACGCTCCGGGGGTTCCCGCCAGGCCCAGAGAGACCCTGGGTTAGGAGGTGGGCAAGCCGTTCCCCTCGGACGCTCCCTGCGGCTGCCCTTACCTGCAGCCGGGGAAGGAGGAGCTGCTACAGCCACAGCCGCCGCCGCCCGCGCCCCGGCCCGCCCCGCCAGCTCAGCGCCCGCGCCGCAGGCCCCGGGGCCCAGCCCGCCGCGGGGCCGCCCGCGTCCCCTGCACTCTGGACCAAGCCCACCTGCCCACTGGCTCCGCAGCCGCCACGCAGCCCCGCAACCCCCAGCCCGCCCGACGCTCTTACAGCGAGCGCGTCGCGCCGAGCAGGCGCCGCCGGGCAGCCCCGCCGCCGGGGTCCTCGCCGAGAAAAGCCCGTCGCCATGGAGACGGGACGCGTGCCGGCAGCCGTTATGTAGCGAAAGCGCACGCGAGGACTGTTTGGGGGGCCAGGGCCGTGGCTTCCGGCACCCGGCAGTACTAACGGCGAACCCTTCGTGGGCGCGTGATGCCTCGGCGCGGCCGCCACCGTTGCCATCTCAGCCCTCCCGGGCCGTGCGCCGGGCTACAGCCAGCCCGGAAAGCGCAGGTCGCCTGGCGATGGCGCGGGGCGGGGCCGCGGGCCGTCCGGGTCTGTCGCAGACATCCGCTTCCGGGGCCGCGGCCATCGCGCTCTGCAGCTCGGCAGGCGCGCGAACCTGTACACGGGACAAGACCCGGGGCCCTACGGGCCGTGAATTGCGGCCGCCTTCGCCCCGCCGCCCGCCCTCTGCCCTCCGCCGCCCGCCTCCTCAGCCAGTCATGCTGGAGCACCTGAGCTCGCTGCCCACGCAAATGGTGAGGGCGCGGCCCACCTCCGCCCCAAGATCCCCGCGAGCCGCTCGCGAGCCTGGCAGCTTCGCATCCCTTGTCCGAGCACCGACCGGGGGCAGCGCGGTTCCTGGCCCGGATAGCTACCTTACACTCCCTTCCCCGAATTGTGCCTCCTGGGTCCTCTTTTCTTTTCCCTCGCGAGGATTGCTCCTGCCTGTGCTCCGTTAGGAGGCTTCAATTAGCCCGGGAAACCCAGAATTTCATTCCTTGTTCAGGTCCTTGGGGAGAGCCCCTGATGTTGGGGTTGCCCTGTGCCAAAGCTGTAAGGCCAGGGCAGGAGTTGTACCTCTTCGGTGGTGGCACCAATTCCTGCTTTGCTCTCTTTCACCTCTAGGATTACAAGGGCCAGAAACTAGCTGAACAGATGTTTCAGGGAATTATTCTTTTTTCTGCAGTAAGTATTGGTTTTGCATAATCTTTTTATTTCTTCTCTCCACCCCACCCCCACCCCCTGCCTCCAGCTTGACTGTATTTAATATATTTTGTCTATCTTTAGATAGTTGGATTTATCTACGGGTACGTGGCTGAACAGTTCGGGTGGACTGTCTATATAGTTATGGCCGGATTTGCTTTTTCGTGTTTGGTAAGAAATTTGTGGATATTTGGATGTTAGTGGCTACTTAAGTTTTCTGAGTTGGGTTGATTTGGTTGGACCTAGTCGTGAGAACCAGCACCAACTTTTCCCTCATCTTTCCCATCAATATTTCCCCTTGCTGTCATTGGAAAAGTAGAATGCCAAATAGTGTCAGATGAGGTAAGCTGCATAAAAGGTAAGCTGCATAAAAGGATACAGCTCATCTCTTTTGGCAGCTGCTCCAAGCAATAATCTTAAGGTCAAAGCTAGCAGGAATTTCTTATGGTCTTTACATTGCTCCTTCTTCACCTTCCTTTTAGCTTTTAAAGCCATATGTGTAAACAGGGAGACTTGTTCCCATCACTTACGGTATCTTGTCTGGGCAGTGGCACAGTTTTCATAGGAATGTCAGTTGGTTGTTGTTTTTACCTTTAGCATAGGAGTCATTTGGGAACCAGGCATTATACATAATGCTCTTTTAAACTTTTAATGGCTATAACTGATGCATTGTCTCTCTTCTTGCCCAGCTGACACTTCCTCCATGGCCCATTTATCGCCGGCACCCCCTCAAGTGGTTACCTGTTCAAGACTCAGGCACAGAAGACAAGAAACCAGGGGAAAGAAAAATTAAGAGGCATGCTAAAAATAATTGATTGGGGCTTTCATGACTCAGCTTTACTATTGCACTTGCTTTTGTTTCGCATGAGATGAGCTAAATTGTTTTCACACCCAAAACATGAGCTAAAATCTACCTATGCTCTTACTGCACAGGTGTGTTGAGATTTTGTTCTCTTTATATTTCACTTCTAACTCAGTTGGGTTTTGACTTATAAATATTTTAGACCTTCTCTTCATAATCTTCCTCTGAAATGGAGAACAGAAAACACAAGTATGCAAAGTTTCTTTCAGGTCTACAAAAATAATGAAGAATAAATGCCTCATAAATGATAGTACAATTTAACTATCAGAGTTTTATAATTCATTATGAGTAGTTAAGCTGTTTTAATGTTTTCAATTAAAACTCACAGTGCAAGTCTGTGTCTAAAGAGTCTTTTATTCATTATTCTGTAAGCAAAACTATTAGTAAAAACCAAAGTGAGAAGTTAATGGTTCCGAAAGTGTCAGCACCATTTCTGTTTTCTGTAGCTGCAAGTTCCTAATATACGTCTTTTTGTGTGTGTGTGTGAGGAAGACTGGCCCTGAGCTAACATCTGTTGCCAATCCTCCTCTTTTTGCTGTGGAAGATTGGCCCTGAGCTAACATCTGTGCCCATCTTCCTCCATTTTTTGTATGTGGGACGCTGCCACAGCATGGCTTGATGAATGGTGCATAAGTCCTTACCTGGAATTCGAACCTGCGAACCCTGGGCCACCAAAGCAGAGCACGGGAACTTAACCACTACACCACTGGGCCAGCCCCCTATACATCTTTCTAAACAACAGCAAGCACCTATGAAAAAATTTACTAATGTAAATTTGTGGTAAAGGAATATTTTGGTACCACTAAAATAAGGCTGTTGTTAAGCAGAAAATGTTTAATCCACGCCTTACCTGAGATGGACCAAAGTGAAAACCCATAGAGCTGTAAATTCCTTTTAAATTTTCCAGAGGGCTGAAGAGAAGAATCTTCTAAAGGTCTTGTGTGAGGCATGGGAGTGGGAGGGTTATTATTATAAGCAATACTGTATTTCTCAATACCAGGATATAGGACTTCCAAACTATGAGTTTTAAAAAAGGGAGCCAAGACCTTAATACAGTGAAAATCAGGAAAGGTTTAAAAAAAAGAGAAAGGGGCCGCCCCGTGGCGTAGCGGTTAAGTGCGCGCGTTCGGCTGCTGGCGGCCCGGGTTCGGATCCCGGGTGCGCACCAACACACCACTTGTCAGGCCGTGCTGTGGCAGCGTCCCACATAAAGTGGAGGAAGATCGGCACGGATGTTAACTCAAGGCCAGTCTTCCTCAGCAAAAAGAGGAGGATTGGCATAGATGTTAGCTCAGGGCTGATCTTCCTCACAAAAAAAAAAAAGAGAAGAAAAATTAGAAAGGCAGAAATAAGACCAACCATATCTGTAACTATAATGAATGTAATTAAAAAGTTAGGAGCAGGGCTGGCCTGGTGGCATAGTGGTTAAGTTTGTGCGCTCTGCTTCAGTGGCCTGGAGTTCAACAGTTCAGATTCCAGGCGTGGACCTATGCACTGCTTATCAAGCCATGCTGTGGCAGGTGTCCCACATATAAAATAGAGGAAGATAGGCACGGATGTTAGCTCAGGGCCAATCTTCCTCAGGCAAAAGAGGAGGATTGGCAAGGGAGGTTAGCTCAGGGCTAATCTTCCTCACAAAAAAACAAACAAAATAAAAGGAGCTCCCAAATAGGGTTAAAAATCAAGTTACCTCATATTCTCAAAATGACACCCAGAGGTTGAAAACAGGAACAAAGATATATTAGGCAGAAAGAAGCATAAAAGAGGAGTAACAGTGAAAACGTCAGATACTTAATATCAGAAAGCATTAAATGGGGCAAAGAGGGACATTTCACAGTTGCCAAGATGTTGCTGTTATGGATCATTATGCATTGAATAAGATGTGAAATGTATAAAGCAAAGACTGTTACATATACAAGAGTTTGGCAAAGCTACACTTTTGGTAGGAGACGAACACTCTACCTTTCAGATTTTGATAGATCAAGTGGACAGGCAAGCGATAGAAAGACTTTTGCATTTGTTCCCTGTAACTGGAACATCTTCCCTCAAATATATATGACTTGTCTCTCCTTTCTTCATGTCTCTACCCAGATGTCACCATAAAGAAGCATTTCCTCCTATCCTATCAAAATAAAGTGATATGCCCCATCATTCTATATCTACTTAGCCTGCTTTATTTTTCATAGCATTTAATATATCTCACAATATATACTTGTTAATTGTCCTCCCTAGAACATAAGCTCCACGGGAACAGGGACCTTGTTTTGCTCACTACTGTTTGCCCAGTGCCTACAAGAATACATGACACATTATAGGTGCTCAATATATACTGAATGAATGATACAGAGCTGTACTGTCCAATATGGTGCCACCAGTCATGTGTCTATTTAAATTTAATTAAAACTAAAATAAAAAATTAAGTTCCTCAAACTAGCCACATCTCAAGGGCACAACAGCCATATATGACTAGTGGCTACTGTATTAATGCAGATATAGAACATTTCCATCATCACAAAATTCTCCTGATCAGGTCTTATATAGGTTTGAATAATTAACAGACAAGTGATTCTGCCTGTGCATAACAGAATTAACCTTTATAGAATAGGGCCATTCCAATAATGGAGTATGTACTGAGCCACAGGGAAAAAACAATTCCAAGAAATAGAGGTTGTGTTGGTCATATTTAGTAACAACACTACAATGTAGCTACAGCAAGGAGATAGAACTTCCTTGGCTTTCTAAATATACAGAAATTAAGAAATACTTCTAGGGGGCTGGCCCCGTGGTGTAGCGGTTAAGCACGTGCTCCGCTGCTGGCGGCCTGGGTTCGGATCCTGTGCGTGCACCGATGCACCGCTTGTCAGGCCATGCTGTGGCGGCGTCCCACATAAAGTGGAGGAAGATAGGCACGATGTTAGCTCAGGGCCAGTCTTCCTCAGCAAAAACAGGAGGATTGGCATGGATGTTAGCTCAGGGCTGATCTTCCTCACAAAAAAAAAAAAAAAAAGAAGTACTTCTAAAAGAGAAAATCAAAACCAGAATCACTGACTATTTAGAAACTAATGTCAAAAGGAATATCATTGGGGCCAGCCCCATGGCCTAGTGGTTACGTTCGGCACGCTCCGCTTCAGCGGCCCAGGTTCAGTTCCCAGGCGCAGACCTACGCCACTCATCGGCAGCCATGCTGTGGTGGCAACCGGCATACAAAATAGAGGAAGCCTGGCACAGATGTTAGCTCAGGGCAGATCTTCCTCAAACAAAAAGAGGAAGACTGGCAATGGATGTTAGCTCAGGGCGAATCTTCCTCAGCAAGGAAAAGAAAAAAAAAATGCAAGTCTCTGACATGTGGCCAAAGGTATGTTGAGAGGAAAATTCAGTCTTAAAAATGTGTTTTATAATTAAATAAGATGAAAAATAATCATGCACTCAAGAAAAAATAACCACAAAATTACCAAATGATAGTAGGATAAATGAAAACTGAATGTTAAAACAAAATAAAAATATACAATGGGAATAAAAAAGTATGGGGGGGAGATTTTTTAATTCTAAGAAAATGTACAACTTTATACCAGTAAGTTAGGGAACTTAAGTAAAATCAATGACTTTCCAGAAAGATGTGGATTTCTTAATGCAAGAAATGGTGAATAGCTCAGGAAGACCTACAGTTTACCAAAGATTTGCCCCCTATTAGGCACTGGGACTAGATGGTTTTACAGTTGAGTTCTAACAAACTCTTCAAAGTAAAAATGAGAGGTCTCAGAAACCAGGCTATGAGCACTGTTAATGGCAGGGCGTATTGTTTTATTTACCACTATATCCCCAGCTCCTGGCATAACACCTGGCACACAGTAAAAACTAAATAAAGGTCTGTTAAGTGACTAAAAAGGGAACATTTCATTAGTCTTTTATGTGTGTGTGTAATTTTCAAAGAAGGTAAGATACGTTTTTAATTATAAAAACTGAAAACATTCTGAAGCAGTATTAATTTTTTAGAGTCTCTTGAATACAGAAGTAAAAATTTACTAATCAAGACTTTTATTTTATAAAAACTATTTCCTAGATGGACATTACCCCTTATTAAAAAACTAATAAAATTTGTGATATACAATCATACATTTAAAACATGGGAAGACAACCAATATCTTGATGTACAAGATTCAGGAGACAAAGAGGTCCAACATAACAGAAAGGATCTGGACTTTACTGACAGACTGCTTAACTGGAAAAGGAATTAGTGTTTAAGAAATGTTTTTACTGATGGAAAAGTAAATCTAAAAAAAACAGTATGTAAAAACATACTGATTTACAAAGCCAAAATACCTCTTAGTTTCAATTCCTGTATACCCTAAATGAGGTTCATATTAAATGAAAATAAAATGTTAAAAGTCCATCAATATGTAAAAAAAGGAATTCATTTGCTCAAATACTAGATAGAACCTCATATATATATATATATATATATTTTGTGTGTGTGTGTGAGGAAGATCAGCCCTGAGCTAACATCCATGCCAATCCTCCTCTTTTTGCTGAGGAAGACTGGCCCTGAGCTAACATCCATGCCGATCTTCCACCATTTTATGTGGGACGCCGCCACAGCATGGCCTGACAAGCGGTGCGTAGGTGCGAGCACGGGATCCAAACCCCAGGGCCGCCAGCAGCGGAGCGCACGTACCTAACCACTATGCCACGGGGCCGGACCCAGAACTTCATATTTTTTTAAATCTACTCCAAGAATAGTGAATTGACTTTTTAAAAAAATAATTTATCAACTACTACCTAAGGTCATTAACAGTAACAAGAAGTATCACTGGGCATATGTCGTTTATTTTTCCTATTGCTTTTATCACTACAGTACAATATAAAACTTGCAATCCAATATTTTATGGCCCTGTATTCAAGCTAATTAGTACCTTAAAAAAATAAAGTTCTAGATATAAAGTTGGTGGTTAAAGGCTCAGTAAACAGTAACCAAATATCTTATAACAGATTTTTCCTCAGAAAGTGAGTAAGATAGCTAAAGGTTTTTTTCTTTCTTTTGTAAGCTTGCTTCATATTACTCTGTTCTGTCCAATATTTTTCCAGTAAAAAAAACCCCAAAGAGATGTAAGGATGGTGAAGGGCCTCTAGCCTAGCCATTGTTATGGGTTTGTTTTTGTTTAAGCCAAAAACCTTTGAAAACAGGTCTTTAGTTCTGGCAGCAGACTAGAATAAATTCTCAAAAATTCACATTTTCTTCAAAAAATTTCAACTGGCGAGCTTTCACACTGTAAGTCGTATACTTTTCACCCATGTGCTCCCGCAAATGTACCTATTTGGGAAACATAAAAAGAAAATCAGTTTGTAGTAGAAAGAATATTTCTATAATCATAGAAGGGCTTTTCTAAGCATGATACCAAACGTAAAAACCATATGGGAAAATACTAATAGTTGTGTTTACATAAAAATTTAAAACCTCAAGATATCAATAAATAAAGTCATAAGAAATTAAAAGAGCAAACAATAAACTATGAAAAATATGTACAATATACATGCCAAAGAATTAATATCACTACTGTATAAGAGCTGTTAGAATCAATAAAACACAATAATATTAGAATTGATAAAACAACAAAGTCAATCCGATAAATCAGTAAAGGCATTTACAAAATAATACAAATGACTAATTAACATACATAAAATTCAACCTGACTAGTAATCAAAAAAATGTACTATGTGACACTCAATGTATATCTATTGAAAGAAATGCCTGAAACTAAAATAACACCTAATAATGTGTTGAACAGATGTCCCGCACCTCCTGATAAAATGCACTGAGAAGGACACAACATTACTTTTGTGGTATTCCTGCCAAAAATGCATCATCTACATCAATTCATGAGGAAACATCAGATAAATCCAAACCAAGGGACATTTTATAAAACATAGCCTATACTCTTCAAAAATGTCAAGGTCATGAAAAACAAAGACTGAGTAACTATCCCAGATTAAAGGAGACATAACAACTAAATGTAACCCTAGTTGATTCCACATCCAGCATGTCAGTGTGAGGAGTTCTGCACACCCCTCCTCAGTGAAGCTAGTGAAAATTATTTAAAAAGCCAACCATTTACAGTCTCTGGAGAGGAAGACTGGCATAGATGTTAGCTCAGGGCTAATCTTCCTCAAGCCAAAAAAAGAGAAAGATTAGCAACAGATGTTAGCACAGATGAATCTTCCTCAGCAAAAAAGAAAGAAAATTAAAGTCTCTGGAAATGGTCCTAAGGTCATACAGCAAATAAAGGCACATTTTTTTCAAGAAAATCTACTAAAACTCAGAACAGTGAGAGTCAGTGGTAATTGAACTAAGACCAACTACCTCCGTCCCCACGCCCAGCTCAGAAAGATAAAAACTCTATATACCAGACTGATGAAGTCAAGAACACAGGGCTCCCTTTCCCCCCTGGTTCCCTACTCAGAAGGCTATCTTCCTGGAGGGGCAGGACATCAACATATCTCACCCTGCCCCCAATACCTATCATCATATTTTTCAAATACGATAAATTTCAGGAGTATGTAGCCAAGAGGTAGGAGCTTCCTTCTTGCACCCAGCTTGGACTTGTAGGATGGAGACTCTACCTTGGGTGCAGGGCCACTGAAAATACCCCAGTCACCTTTGCCCCAGACCATAAAGTGAAGATTCCATGCTGGGTGAAACATGCCGAGAAGACCAGAGGCTACTGCCCTTCACCCCCACTAAGCTTCTAAAGTGGGGGTATCACTCAGAGACAAGCATGCTATTGTCCCCATTCCCAGCTCCAGAGCTGTGCTCAGAGATTTTGCCTGAGGGGAGAAGCAAGACATAAAATAGTACCAAATCTCTTCCTAAATGAACTGACTTCATTTGGAACAGAGTGTGAAGAAATTCAAGCCTAAGGGTGCTCTCAAAAACCGGAGGTAGTGGTGAAAGGGAAGTGGGAGGAGATTGGTAGATTCACTGGATATATAGGCTAAACTGTAGGCTGATTACTTTGATGGAAAGAAACAAGAAGCTGGGAGGAGCCTCCCTGGTGTCAGAACAAATCTCAAACACTTGGGAAATACCCCGTCAAAGGAGCCCAAATTTGATTGGATCAGTCTGTGGAGCAATGTATGCCCCAGACCATCACTGAAAACAATAGAACAATCAGCTGGGAACAAAAAAAGCTTAAAGGCTGAGTGAGGTCAAAGAAAGAAAGAGTAAATACAGCTTTGCGAAACCCACCGTCATTTCAAGGCTGCTGTGGACATAGCTAAGGCTACACGAACTGAGGAGCAACATCAGAGGCTTTATATTGTGGGGAGAGGGGGAAGAGATACAACAGACTCCACTAAAATAATCCAGCCAATCACCAAATAAACAAGCAAATAACAATAACAACCAATCCCCCAGGAAGCCAGTACTCAGAGTTTTAACAATATATTATCTAAAATGTCCAGTTTCCAATAAAAAGTTATGAGACATGCAAAGAAACAGGATAGTATGACACACACTGCGAAAAAAGGAGGCAAAAGAAACTGCCTGTGAGAGCAACCAGATGTTGGATTTAACAGACAAAGACATAAAAGTAGCCATTATAAACATGTCCATAGAACTAAAGAAAAACATGATTAAAGAAGTAAAGGAAAGTATAATGATGATATCACATCAAACAGAGAGAATACTTATAAAGAGAAAGAAATTATAAAAAGAACCAAATGGAAATTCTGGAGTTGAAAGTGCAATAACAAATGAAAAATTCACCAGACAGGCTCAACATTATATATGAACTGGCAGAAAGAAGAATAAGCAAGCTCAGAGATAGATCAATAGAGATTATACAATCCAAAGAACAGAGAGAAAAGAGAATGAAGAAAAATGAATAGAGCCTCAGAGAAATGTAGGACACCCTTAAGCACACCAACACAAGTGTAATGGGAGTACCAGAAGGATAGGAGAGAGAGAAAGGAGCATAAAAAAAATATTTAAAGAAATAATAACTGAAAACTTCCAAAATTTATTGAAAAACATTAATTTACACACCCGAGAATCTCAATGAACTGCAAGTAGGATCAGCTCAAAGAGATCCACACAGACACACTAAAGTAAAAGTGCTGAAAGCCAAAGACTAGGAGAAAATCTTGAAAGCAATAAGAGAAAAATGACTCATCACTTACAAGGGACCCCCAATAACATCGATAGCTGACTTATACAAAATGGAGGCCGGAAGGCACTGGGATAACACATTCAAAGTGCTCAAAGAAAAAAGTGTCAACAAGGATCCCATATCCAGTAACACTATCCTTAAAAAATAAAGGCAAAATAAAGACATACCCAGATAAACAAAAACAAAATTGGTGGCTAGCTGACCAAATCGGTCTGATGTAACTATTTTGAAACTCTGCAGTCTATTAAAGGCTTATAACATACAGGGGAAGGCTTGGATGGTAAATGATGGTTAATTTTAGTCGATTTCAAGTCTTAGCACCACCCCTAGCCTGGTGGTAAGCAGCTGTGCCAATGCTCCTAGAACAGCTTGCACACAGCTTGCGGAAGCCAGGGTAGGCAATAAGAACCCTGTCCTCCAAGTACTGGGGATCTGTGTATTGATAGCTGACTGCTGCTTCTCATCACAGAGGTGCAGACACAGAGGCAGGCAACCATTGTTGCAACCCAGCTGAAGCAACTTCCAGGAGATTTAAAGGAATTTAAATGTATCATTATGAATGCATAATATATGCATTGTGAAAGTCCCAGAAGGAGAAGAGAGAAAGAGGGAGACAGATTATTTGAAGAAATAATAGCCAAAAACTTCCCAAGTTTGATGAAAGACACACATATAAACATCTGAGAAGCATAACAAACTCCAAGTAGGAGGAACATAACAAGTTCACACCCAGACACATTATAACCAAATTGTGGAAAGCTAAAGACAAAGAGAGAATCTTGAAAGCAGTAAGAATGGAGCAGCTCATCACATACAAGGGATCCGAAACAAGATTATTAGCAAATTTCTCATCAGGAACGTTGGAGGCCAGAAGGCAGTGGGAGGATATTTTCAAAGTGAAAAATGTCAACCAAGAATCCTATATCTGGCAGAAATGTCCTCCAAAAATCACAGAGAAAAAAGAAGGAAATCTTGCCATTTGTGACAACATGGATGGACCTTGAAAGTATTATGCTAAGTGAAGTAAGTCAGAAAGAGAAAGACAAATACTGTATGATCTCACATATATGTGGAATCTAAAAAATACCAAACTCATAGAAACAGATTGGTGGTTGCCTGGGGTGGGGGTGGGGGTGGGGGTGGGGGTGGGGGTGGGGGGTAGAGGTGGTTAAAAGGTACAAACTTGCAGTTATAAGATAAATAAGTTCTCAGGATGTAATGTACAGTACAAACTTCCAGTTATAAGATAAATAAGTTCTCAGGATGTAATGTACAGCATGGTGACTATAGTTAACTATACTGTACTGTACATTTGAAAGTTTCTAACAGTCAGTCTTAAAAGTTCTCATCACAAGAAAAAGATTAACTATGACAGGTGACAGATGTTAACTAAACATGTGGTAATCACTTCATAATATGTACATATATCAAATCATTATGTTGTACACCTTAAACTAACACAATGTTATATATCAATTACATCTCAATAAAACTGGGGAAAACAAAGTGAGGGAGAACTTAAGACATTCCCAGATAAACAAAAGATGAAGAAATTTGTTACCACTAGACCTGCCCTGCAAGAAATACTAAAAGGAGTCCTGCAGGTTGAAATGAAAGGATACTAGACAGTAACTCAAAGCTGTATGAAGAAATAAAGATCTCAGTAAAGGTAAATACATGGACAATTACCAAAGCTAGTATTATTGTAACAAGGGTTTGTAATTCCACTTTTTGTTTTCTACATTATTTACAAGACTACTACACTAAAAAAAGTATCAGTCTAAAAGCTAGTACTATTGTAACCTTAGTTTGTAACTTCACATTTTGTTTTCTACAAAATTTAAGAGACTAATGCATTATAAAACCACAATTACTAGTTTACACTTTTGGATACACAATATATAAAGATGCAATTTTTGTGACATCAATAACCAAAAGAGGTGGGGATAGAGCTTTAAAGCAGCAGAGTTTTTGTATGCTATTAAAGTTAAGTGGTATAAATTCAGATTAAAGTATTAAAACTTTAGGATATTAAATGTAATCCCCACAGAAACAACAAAGCAAATAGTTATAGAATATACACTAAAGGAAATGAGAAGGGAATTAAAATATTTCACTACAAAAAATGAACTAAATATAGGGGCTGGCCCGGTGGCATAGTGGTTAAGTTCGTGCACTCCACTTCAGTGGCCTGGGGTTCGCAGGTTTGGATCCTAGGTGCGGACCAACACACCACTTGTCAAGGCATGCTGTGGCAGCGTCCCATGTAAAGTAGAGGGAGATGGGCACAGATATTAGCCCAGGGCCAATCTTCCTCAGCAAAAAGAGGAGGATTGGCAACGGATGTTAGCTCAGGGCTAATCTTCCTCACACACACACAAAAATGAACTAAATATAAAAGACAGTAATGCAGGAAATGAGGGATAAAAAAAATCTATAAGGCATATAGAAAACAAATAGTAAAATGATAGAAGTCCCTCCTTAGCAGTAATTACTTTAAATGTAAATGGATTAACTCTCCAGTCAAAAAACAGATTAGCAGAATGGATAACAAAATTATATGCTGTCTACAGGAGACTTTAGATCCAATGACACAAATAGATTGAAAGTGAAAGGACTGAAAAGGATATTCCATGCAAATAGTAACCAAAGGAGAGCGTGGGTGGCTATACTAACAGCAGACAAAATAGACTAGAAATCAAAAACAGTTACAAGAGATAAGGACATTATATATTAATAAAAGGATCAATACAGCAGGAGGATATAATAATTATAAACATTTATTCACCTAATAATAGACCATCAAAATAATGAAGCAAAAATTGTAGAACTGAAGGAAGAAATAGACAGTTCCAACAATAGTTGGAGACTTCAATACACTCTCAATAATGGATTGGACAACCAGATAGAAGATAAGGAAATAGAGGACTTGAACAATACAAAAACCAACTAGATCTAACAGATATATTCAGGACACTCTACCCAGCAACTACAGGATACACATTCTTCCCAAGTGCACATGGGACATTTTCTGGGAGAGGCCTTATATATGTTAGGCCACAAATTAAGTCTCAATAGATTAAAAGGATATATTCAATATCCATTTATGATAAGAACTTTGTTAGTCTTTTTCAACATTCTTTTGGCTATTTTGGGTCCCTTGCAATTCTATGTGAATTTTAGAATTTGCTTGTCAATTTCTACAAAGAAGCCATCTGGGATTCTTATAGGGATTTTGTTGAATCAGCAGATCAATTTGCGGAGTACTGCCATCTTAACAATATTAAGTCTTCTCATCCATGAAAATGAGATGATTTTCCGTTCATTTAGATCTTAAATTTCTTAAAACAATGTTTTATAGTTTTCAGAGTATAAGTTTTGCAGATCTTTCGTTAAATTTACTCCTAAGTGTTTGATTCTTTTTGATGCCATTGTAATTGGAATTTTCTTATAGTCATTTGGGATTGTTCACTGCAAAAGTATGGAAATAAATTTGATTTTTTAAATATTGACCTTGTATCCTGCAACGCTGCTGAACTTGTTTATTGGGTTTAATAGCTTTATGATAAAAAAAAAAAAACTCACAACAAAGTGGGTATAGAGGGAACATACCTCAACTTAATAAAGGCCATATATGACAAGCCCACAGCTAACATCATACTCAATGGTGAAAAGGTGAAAGCTTTCCCTCTAAGATCAGGAACAAGACAAGGATGCCTATTCTCACCACTTGTAAACAACATAGTGTTGGAAGTCCAAGCGAGAGTAATTAGGCAAGAAAAAGAAATAAAAGGCATCCAAACTGGAAAAGAAGAAATAAAACTGTCACTATTTTCAGAGGACATATCATATACAGAAAACTCTAAAGACTCCACCAAAAAACTGTTAAAATTAATAAATGATTTAATATACAGGATACAAAATCAATATACAAAGATCTGTTGCATTTCTATACACTAATAACAAACCATAATAAAGAGAAATTAAGAAAACAATCTCATTTACAATTGCATCAAAAAGAATAAAATACCTAGGAATAAATTGAACCAAGGAGGTGAAAGATCTGTATACTGAAAACTATAAGACATTAATGAAAGAAATTGAAGAAGACACAAATTAATGGAAAGTTATTCCATGCTCATGGCTTGGAAGAATTAATATTGTTTAAATGTCCATACTACCCAAAGCAAGCTACATATTCAATGCATTGCCTATCCCTAGAATGGTAGTTGCCAGGGACTGACAGCGGGGTGAATGGGGAGTTATTGTTTAATGGGTACAGAGTTTCAGTTTTGCAAAATAAAGTTCTGGAGATGGATGGTGTTGATGTTTGCACAACAATGTGAATGTACTTAATGCCACTGAACCAAACACTTAAAAATGGTTAAAATGGTAAATTTGAAGTTATACGTATTTTACTACAATTTTAAAAAACGTGTATAATATATTGTTGAGCCTATAACATATAGAAATGTAATATATTTGCCAATAACAGCACAAAAGAGGTGGATGGGAGAAAAGCTGTATTAGGCTAAGGAAATGACTTCAGATGGTAACTTGAATCCACAGGAATAAATGAAAAGATCCAGAAATAATAAATAAGAAGGTTACTATAACAAAAGCTACAATATATATACTTTCTTTTCTTTCTTCTCTCAACTTCAAGAGACAAAGTTATATAAAGTAATAATTATAACAAGGTAATGTTGGGTTTGTAATATATATAGGTGTGATATGTATAATAACATCAAAATAAAGGGGAAAAGGAATAGGAGTAACATTTTTATGTCTCACTGGAATTAAGTCAGCATAAAGCTGAAGCTGATTCTGATCATTTAAGATGTATATGATAAGCCTTAGAGCCACCACTAAGGAAAGAACTAAAAAATATATAGTGAAAAAAATCATTAAAGAAATTAAAATGCGACATTAGAAAATACTCAGTGTAAAAGTAAGCAGTAAAGGAGGAAGACAGGAATAGAAAGACATGAGACATAAAAAAAATAAAAAGTAAAATGGCAGATGTAAATCCAACTGTATCAATAATAATATTAAACATGAACAGATTAAACAATCCAATCAAAAGCAGAGTGTTAAAATGGATAAGAAAACAAGATCCAAGTATATGGTGTCTACAGGAAACACACAATAAATTCAAAGATACAAATAGATTGAAAGTAAAAAGGAAAAGATATTGCATGCAAACAGCAACCATAGGAAAGCTGGAGTGGCTATAGTAATATCATACAAAATAGACTTTAAAACAAAACAAAACGAAATGTTACTAGAGATAAAGAGGAACATCTTATAAGGAGAAAAAGGTCAATCCATCAGGAAGATATAACCATTATAAACATATATGGACCTAACCAGAGCACCAAAATACATGAAGCAAAAACTGATAGAAATGGAGAGAGAAATAGAGAATTCAACAATAATAGTTGGAGACATCAATGACATCAATATCCCACTTTGAGTAATGGGTAAAACAATTTGGCAGGAGATCAACAAGGAAATAGGAAATTTGGGCAACACTCTAAACAAACTAAAACAGACATCTATCAAATACCCCACTCAATGACAACTGAATATATATTCTTCTCAAGCACACATGGAACATTTCTCCAGGTTAGACCATATGCTAGGCCATAAAACAAAGCTCAATAAATTTAAAAGGACAGAGCCGGCCCGGTGGCTCAGGGGTTAAGGGCGCGCACTCCGCTACTGGCGGCCCGGGTTCAGATCCTGGGCGCGCACTGACGCACCGCTTCTCTGGCCATGCTGAGGCCGCGTCCCACATACAGCAACTAGAAGGATGTGCAACTATGACATACAACTATCTACTGGGGCTTTGGAGAAGGAAAAAAAGGAGGAGGATTGGCAATAGATGTTAGCTCAGAGCCGGTCTTCCTCAGCAAAAAAAAAAAAGAGGAGAATTAGCACGGATGTTAGCTCAAGGCTGACCTCCCTCACAAAAAAAAAAAAAAAAAAAAGGACAGAAATAATAAAAAATATGTTCTCCAACCACAATGGAATGCGATCAGAAATCAATAAAAGAAATAAATTGGGGAAACTCAAAAATATGTGGAAATTAAACAACATACTCCTAAAGAGCCAACCTTACAGAAATAAGAAAGATTGAAAAGGATTTATATTAATAATTGTATGTCAAATAGAAAACAGATGAAATGGACAAATTCCTAGAAAGACACAAAGTTTAGAAATTGAAGAACAGACAATCTGAATATAACAAGTAAACACACTGAATTCATTATCAAAAAATTACCCACAAAGAAAAGCCTGGCCCATGGCCCCATAGCTTAGCGGTTAAGTGCACGTGCTCCGCTACTGGCGGCCTGGGTTCGGATTCTGGGCGCACACTGACGCACCGCTTGTCCGGCCATGCTGAGGCAGCGTCCCACATACAGCAACTAGAAGGATGTGCAACTATGACATACAACTATCTACTGGGGCTTTGGGGAGAAAAAGGGGAAAAAAAGGAGGAGGATTGGCAATAGATGTTAGCTCAGGGCTGGTCTTCCTCAGCAAAAAGAGGAGGATTGGCATGGATGTTAGCTCAGGGCTGATCTTTCTCACAAAAAAAAAAAAAAGAAAGAAAAAAGAAAAGCCTGGCCCAGATGCCTTCATTGGTAAATTCTATCAAACATTTAAAGAAGAATTAATACCAATTCTTCACGAACTCTTCCAAAAAAAAGAAGATAAGAGAACATTCCCCAATTCACTCTATGAGCCAGTATTACCACGATAACAAAACTAGACACAGCCATCACAAGAAAAGAAAACTAAAGACCAATATTTCATATGAATACAGACACACAAAAATCTTCATCAAAATACTAGAAACACAACTTCAGCAACATATAAGAAGAAGTATACACCATAACCAAGTGGGATTTATCTCAGGAATGCAAGGATGGTTTAATATCCAAAAATCAATTAATGTAACACTGTATTAACAGAATACAAAACAAAAACCACAGGATCATCTACATAGAGAGAAAACATTTGACAAACTCAACACCTTTTCATGATTAAAAACACTCAACCAACCAGGAATAGAAGTGACATTCTTCAACCTAATAAAGGGCATCTATAAAAACCCACAGTTAACATCATACTTAATGGTGAAAGACTGGATGCTTTCCCTCTAAGATGAGAAACAAGGCAAGGATGTATACTCTCACAACTTCTATTTGACACTGTACTGGAGATTCTAGCCAGAACAATTAGGCAATAAAAAGAAGTACAAGGCATCCAGACTGGAAAGTAAAACTAACTCTATTTGCAGATGACACAGTCTTATATAGAGAAAATTTCAAGGAGTCCACTAAAAAAAAAAAGCTATTGGGCCGGCCCCGTGGCTTAGCGGTTAAGTGCGCGCGCTCCGCTGCTGGCGGCCCGGGTTCGGATCCCGGGCGAGCACCGACACACCGCTTCTCCGGCCATGCTGAGGCCGCGTCCCACATACAGCAACTAGAAGGATGTGCAACTACGACATACAACTATCTACTGGGGCTTTGGGGGAAAAATAAATAAATAAAATCTTTAAAAAAAAAACCAAAAAGCTATTAAACCCAATAAACAAGTTCGGCAACGTTGCAGGATACAAGGTCAATATTTAAAAAATCAAATTTATTTCCATACTTTTGCAGTGAACAATCCCAAATGACTATAAGAAAATTCCAATTACAATGGCATCAAAAAGAATCAAACACTTAGGAATAAATTTAACAAAAGATGTGCAAAACTTACACTCTGAAAACTACGAAACATTGTTGTAAGAAATTTAAGATCTAAATGAATGGAAAATCATCTCATTTTCATGGATGAGAAGACTTAATATTGTTAGGATGGCAGTACTCCCCAAATTGATCTGCTGATTCAACAAAATCCCTATAAGAATCCCAGATGGCTTCTTTGAAGAAATTGACAAGCAAATTCTAAAATTCACATAGAATTGCAAGGGACTCAGAATAGCCAAAAGAATCTTGAAGAAGAAGAACAAAGTTGGAGGACTCACCTATCCTTTCAAAACTACTAAGTAACAGTAAACAAGACAGTATGGAACTGGGGGCCAGCCCCGTGGCTTAGCGGTTAAGTGCGCGCGCTCCGCTGCTGGCGGCCCGGGTTCGGATCCCGGGTGCGCACCGACGCACCGCTTCTCCGGCCACGCGGCCATGAGGCTGCATCCCACGTACAGCAACTAGAAGGATGTGCAACTACGGCATACAACTATCTACTGGGGCTTTGGGGGAAAAATAAATAAATAAAAAAAATAAAAAAATAAAAAAAAGACAGTATGGAACTGGCATAAGATAGAAACAGATTAATGGAATAGAATCAAGTGTCAAAAATAAACCCATGGGTCTATGGTCAACTTTTTTTTTGACGAGGTGTTAGAATAGTCTTTTCAACAAATGGTGGTGAGACAAAAGGACAGCCACATATATAAAAATGAAGTTGGATCTTTACTTCATACTATATGCAAAAATTAACTCAAAGTTCATCAAAGACCTAAATGTAGGGTCTAAAACTATAAACCTCTTAGAAGAAAACATAGAGGTAAACCTGCATGACCCTGGATTTGGCAATGGATTCTTAGACACCAAAAATACAAGCAGCAAAAGAAAAATAAATTGGACCTCATCAAACTAAAAAATTTTTGTGCTTCAAAGAACACTATCAAGAAAGTAAAAAGACATTCTCCCATACTCACAGAATGGGAGAAGATATTTGCAAATCATATATTTGATAAGAGACTTGTATCTGAAATATATATAGAACTTCTGAAACTCAGTAATTAAAAGATAACTCAATTAAAAAATGCACACAGAACTTGAGTAGACATATCTCCAAAGAAAATATAAAAATGGAAAGTAGTACATGAAAAGATGCTCAACATCATTAGTCATCAGGGAAATGCAAATCAAAACCACAATGAATACTACTTCACACCCATAGGATGGCTATAATCAAAAAGTCAGATAATCACAAGTGTTGAAAAGGATCTGGAGAAATCAAAACCCTCTTGTGCCACTGGTAGGAATGTAAAATGGTGCAGCTGCTTTGGAAAGCAGTCTGCAAGTTCCTCAAACATTTAAATGCGGAATTACCATATGACCCAGCAATTCCACTCCTGGTTATGCACCCAAGAGAACTGAATACACACAAAAGCTTATGCTAGCATTATTCATTATAGGCAAAAAGTGGAAACCCAAATGTCCATCAACTGAGGAATAGATAAACAAAATGTGGTATATCCATACAATGGAATCTTGTTTGGCCATAAAAAGGAATGAAGTACTGATACATGTCACTATACAGATGAACCTTGAAAACATTATGCTAAGTAAAAGACACTAGTCACAAAAGATCACATAGTTTGTACATTCCATTAAATGAAATGTCCAGAATAGGCAAATGTATAGAGACAGATAATAGATTAGTGGTTCTTTAGGCCTGGAGGGAGGAGAGGATAGAGGGCTGATAGATAAAAGTATCAAGGTTCCTTTTAAGGAGACAAAAATATTTAAAATTGACTGTGGTGATAGTTGCATATATTTGTGAATATACTAAAATGCACTGAAGTGTACACTTTAAATGGGTGAATTTCATGATACATGAATTATATCTCAATAAAGCTGTTAAAAAATGTAATCCTAGGGCCGGCCCCGTGGCTTGGCGGTTGAGTGCATGCGCTCCGCTGCTGGCGGCCCGGGTTCGGATCCTGGGCGTGCACCGACGCACTGCTTCTCTGGCCATGCTGAGGCCGCGTCCCATATGCAGCAACTGGAGGGATGTGCACCTATGACATGCGGCTATCTACTGGGGCTTTGGCGGGGAAAAAAAAAAGAGGAGGAGGATTGGCAATAGATGTTGGCTCAGGGCCAGCCTTCCTCAGCAAAAAGAGGAGGATTAGCACGGATGTTAGCCCAGGGCTGATCTTCCTCACAGAAAAAAAAAAAATGTAATCCTTATTGAATTGATTCAATCCTAATTAAGTTGAATCAATTGAATCCTAGAACAGAAAATTTTTATTCTTTTGCTATACAGGATATTATTAGAGGGACAATTAGTCAAATTTAAATAAGGTCTATAGGTTAGATAATAGTATTGTATCAATGTTAATTTTCTGAGTCTGATAATTGTATTGTAGTTATGTAAGGAAATATTCTTGTTTTTAGGAAATACACTGAAGAATTTAGGGGAAAGAGACATCACGTCTGCAACGTTCTCACAAATGAATAAAAAAATAATTATATATATACAGAGAAGGAATGATAAAGCCAAAGTGGAAGAATAGTAACATTCGGGAATATAGGTAAGGAGTATTCAGGAATTCCTTGTACTATTTTTGTAACTTTTCTGTTAATCTGAAATTATTTTGAAATAAATAAATTAAAATAACACTTAGGTATCATTTCTTATTAAATTGGTACAGAAGCAACTGCATTTCCAGGAATTTAAGGCTTTATTGTTGTTGTTATTATTACCAAAAAACTAGAAACATAAATCCAAAACGAGCAACTAATCAAAAAATGTTTGTTTAGGCACTTCTACTACTGTGAAAGTTTTCATAATGCAGATGTGATATAATGTAACTGATTCACTGGAGAATAATCTGCATGATGTGAACTGCGACTGGTCATCACAATCAGGAATTAGCCCTGGGAGAGCAGGAAAAGAGCAGTGGCCTTGAAAGCACAGGAACAATCAGGAGTGATTGTTACTATGAGTAGCTGGCAGCGCTTCTGAGCTCAGCTGTGCTGTTAAGTGAAAAATATGGGCTACAAAATTGTATATGGCATAATCCTGTTTCGCAAAAAAAAAAAAGGAAAAAGCCTATGATACATACGTGAATGTGATATGATGGATGCGTGTATGTACACAGCAAACTACTGACATATGTATAAGAGAATGAAAGGCAGTATAGAACAATGGTTAAGAGCATGGATTCTGGAATCAGACCATCTACACTGAAAGCCAATTGTTAGCAGTGTGACTTTGGGCAACTCATTTAACCTCTGTGTGCTTTAGAGTCCTCGTCTACAAAATGGAGATACTAGTACCAACTTCAGTGGATTGTTGCAGATACACATGCAAAATGCTTAGAAAACTGTGTGGCACTTTTTAAGTATTACTACTACTACTATTTATGGAATGATAGATAACAAAATCTAGAATCACTGAGTGCTAAGATTATACTGATTTTTTTTTTAATCTGTATGTTCTCAATGTTCTACAACGACCATGTATTATTACCTTTGTATTCAGATAGGGAAAAACAATAAATAATTTTTAAAAATCAGTATAGAATTATTTGTGTTATATAAATATAAGTACGCCTTATGTTTACTTTTAAATCTGGGAACATAAGTGATGAATCTCTCAAAAAGAAAAAAGATTTAAGTATAATAACGTAAGTGAGCATAAGTGAGGCCATCTTGTTACACTAAATGGCCCAGCCCCTCCTCCAGGTGACGACTCGCTGTGCTGCACATACTCCAAAAAGTTCACATGCTCTCCTGATTTATGGCCTCCACTTATGTATGTACTCCCCAATAGCTTGATAAATTAAAAACTTTGTTCTATGAGTTTCTCTCCAGAACAGGCAGACCACAGGCAGGAAACACACCTACAAGGTATCCACAACAGTTGACAGAAGAATGGAACAACGTAATGCCTGGAGCCCGTCATGCCTGGAGCCCAACCTCCCTGGACCCCCTCCTCACTGCCCATTTTCCCTATATAACCGCCTCAAGATTCTGTAATCTTTGAAGATGGGTCTTTGAGACATTAGTCACCTGTCTTCTGATTTGCTGGCTAATCTAAACTTCTTTTCTTGATCTCTAATTTGTTGTGATTAATTGGCTCAGATCGTGGCGAGCAGAGCAAGCCGACTGCTCGGTATCAATAACAGTAATTTTAATCAGAAAAGTCAGGTAAGTCAAACTAAAATTTTTTCAAAGCAAAATTCTATAGCGTCCTAATCAAAATCCTGCCATTTTTACAGAAATTAACGAGTTGATTCTAAAATTCACATGGAAATGCAATTAATAGCCAAAACAATCTCGAAAAAGAAGAACAAAGTTCGAAGACTCACACTTCCTAATTTCAAACTTAGTACAAAGCTATGGTAATAAAGACAGTGTGGTAGAGACATAAGGATAGACATATAAATCAATGGAACATAACTAAGAGTCTAGAAATAAATCCTTACATTATGGTCAATTGATTTTCAACAAGGGTGCTGAGAAATTTCAATAGGAAAAAAATAGTCTTTTCAACAAATGGTGTTAGGACAACTGGATATCCTGTGCAAAAGAAAGAAATTGGAGCCCTTCCTACGTAATACAAAAATTAACTCAAAATGGATTATAGACTTAATTGTAACAGCTTAAATGATAAAACTCTTAGAAGAAAACATAGGAATAAATCTTTGTGACCTTAGGTCAGGCAAAGCCTTCTTAGACATGACACCAAAAGCACAAGTGACAAAAAACAAAACAGATAAATTAGATTTCAACAAAATTAAAAGCTTTTGTGCTACAAACGATGCCATTAAGAAACAGAAAAAACAATCACAGAATAGGAAAAAAATCTTTGCGAATCATGTATCTGATACAGGAATTATATCCCTAATATGTAAAGAACTCTTACAATTCAATAATTAAAAGATAAATATCAATTTTAAGATGTGTAAAAGATCAGAATAGACATGCCTTCAAAAAAGATATACAAATGGCCAATAGGCACATGAAAGATGTTAAACATCATTACCCATTAGGGAAAAGCAAATCAAAACCATAATGAGATACCACTTCCCAACCACTAGGATGGCTACAATCAAAATGATGACAATAACAAGTGTTGGCAAGGATGTGGAAAAATTAGAACCCTCATACATTACTGGTGGGAAGGTAAAATGGTACAAGCCACTTTGGAAAACAGTCTGGCAGTTCTTCAAAACGTTAAACACAGACTTTCCATATGATTCAGGAATTTCCACTCCTAGGTACACATCCAAGAAAAATGAAAATATATGTCCACACAAAAACTTGCACACTAATGTTCATAGCAGCATTATTCATAATGGCCAAAAAGTGGAAACAATCTGAATGTCCATCAGTTAATGAACAGATAAACAAAATGTGGTATAGTCATACAACAGAATATTATTTGGCCATATAAAGGAATGAAGTACGTGATGTATGCTACAACAAGAATGAATCTTGAAAACATTATGTTAAGCAAAAGAAGCTAATCAACAACAGATCACATATTTTGTATGATTCCACTAAAATGAAATATCCAGACTAGGCAAATCTATGGAGAAGAAATATTAGTGGTTGCTTAGGGGTGAAAGGCTTGGGGGAATAACGGAGAGTGATGGCCAATGGGTATAGGGTTTCTTTTGGGAGTAATTAAATGTTCTAACTTTGATCGTGGTGAAGGTTGTACAACTCTGTGAACATACTAAAAACCCTTTAATTGTATACTTTGAATGGGTAAAATGTATAGTATGTTAATTATATTTCAAAAGACTGTTAAAAAATAATTCCATAGCATAAGCAGCTGACACAGCTAATGGGAAACTCACCTCTCTCTCCAATTCATCCTCTTCTTCCAAAAGATCATATACCTGCTCTAAAAGCTGAATCCCCAGGCCCTGGATCACATCAGCTCTCAAGACTTCAACTATTCTTCTGATCTTTTCAGAACCTGGCATGATAGCTAAAAAGCAATAACAAAAAGGGTAAAATAAACACTTTCACCACTGCAGCAAGAAGAACGCAATGCTTTTAAAAAATTTTGTCATGTAGGATTCTTTTCATTTTGACAAGAGTTTGGTTTAATGACTTTATGTATTTTTAATGACTAAAAATGTATATACGAACTTATGCTTCATGTCTCACTGCCATCTTCTAAACCTAAAAACCACAACTGTATAATTTGAAGAAAATCCACATGAAAAATTCCAAATGTATTTATTTATATTTATTTTTAAAACTCAATTTTCATGCAGCTTTTCAGGAACACAACTGTTACATAAAACAACATATACCTTTTATGGAGATATCCAAATGAAATAATAAAAAATTTAAAAATTTAAAAGCATTACCTCCTTAGCTTGACACGTCTCCAATAAAAATCTGCTCTCCAGCTTGCTGTAAAAGAATAAACTGATCACCTGAAGGTAGCTCTTTGAAATGGAATTCCTCTGCCTCTTCTGCAACTTTCCCATGAAGTACCAGTGTGTCCCGATACTTCCGATGAAGTTTAAATTCTGACACTGGATCTGGTACTGGGAGATCTTCACAGCTCTCATTAGAGTCCAGTTTTAGGGTCTGAGTCATCAATTGTACCAAGTCACTCATTTCATTTGTATGACATTTCCTGGAAAAAAAAAACCCCATTGTTATTTAATTGGCTTCATAAGAATTTTTCATTAAAGAATTAGGTGTGGGGTGAGCATGAAGAAGTCTATCCAGAAACTGATAAACAATAATAGACACCCAAAATTATACCATGTTGTAAAACCATTTTGATCTCAACAAAATTACTGGGGGAAAAAAATTAGATGCAAAACAACCTTTAGGAAGTTCTGCTTCCAAATGGCCAAGAATACGGATGGACCCTTCCACCTAAACTCTAGACAAACCACAAAAATCAACTATGTGAAGGCATTGGAGAATGCACAAAATTCACAGGCAGATTCTGGAGGAGAGTCAACACCTTTTAGCTCAAGGGCAGGCCATACGCAGCTAAAGTACAACAGAAAATCCATAATCTTTCTGGCCTGCAGAACCAAAGGACAGAGTTCAAGACACAAACCACTGCCACTAGAAAGTGAGAGAGGAATCTTGGAAAGGAGAGAGCCAGAAAGACGAAGCCCCAGATTTCTGTGTATAAATTCTGCCCAACTGTTTCTAAGTAACTCAAACTATCTCCAAGTGCAAAGCTTAAGAATATTTAAAGAAATATAAAAATACCAGCCCCTAATGAGATAAAATTGACAATGTCTGGCAACCAGTCAAAAATACCAGACATGCAAAGAAGCAGGAAAACAGCACACATTTGTGGAGAAAAAAATCAGCTAATAGAAACAGACCCAGAAGTGACACAAGTGGTACAATTAGCAGATAAGGACATTAAAGCAGTTATTATAAATATATTCTATATGTCCAAGGTACAGGAAAACATTAACATATTAAGGAGAGGCAAAGAAGATATAAAAAAGACCCAAAGCGATCTCCCAGAAATGAAAAGGACAATGTGCTAAATACATGGGATGGGATTAACAGATTAAACATTATAGAAAAAGATTAGTGAACTCAAAGATATAGCAATAGAATCTATGAAAAATGAAACAGAGAAAAAAGGTCTAAAAAAAATGAACACCATCAGTGAGCTATGGGATAACTTCAAACAATTAATATACATGTACAGTCATGCATCGCTTAACAATAGGGAGACATTCTGAGAAATTTCATTATTAAGCGATTTCATCATTGTGTGAACATCATAGAGTGTACTTACACAAACCTAGATGGTATAGCCTACTCCATACCTAGGCTATATGGTACTAATCTTATGAGACCACCAGTGTATATGCAGTCCATCATTGACCGAAATGCTGTTATGCAACGAATGACTGTAATTAGAATCCTCAAGAGGGCAGGAGGGGGTCCAGAAAAAATATTTGAGGAAACAATGGCCCCAATTTTTCCAAATCTGATGAAAACTATACCCACAGATCTAAGAAGACATTCTGTAAGAATTGTGAATGAAAATCAGATGAATTTATTAGAAGAGATATTTTTAGCTCTAGCATATACCAAAACATTTATAATGGTATCATTGACAGTACTACAGTTTTGAATACTACTATACATGTACATTTAGGATTAGTTCAAACAGAAATAGTTTAAGAAGGGTGACAGAAAAACAAGAACTTACCCTTCCCTGGAATCCCCATCTGATTTATCTGTTGAACTTGTAGAAGAACTTAACTCATCCTCAGAGAGACAATGGATGAGTTTCCTTTCCTATTAATGTTTGGAAAAACAAAATTCCATATGACAACACAACTAGAATGTAACACATGAAACAGTTTTCGATGCAATGCCTAGACACAACGCGTATCTACTTGATATAGTTACACACAAACCTTACAACTCTGGAAAATGGAGAAGATGTCTTAATTAGTGAAAAAACTAAATCATAGAATATTGTTAAAGAAAATAAATATTCATTACTTTCAAGGGTGGGAAGTTTCTATTTTTTAAAATAATAATATGTTCCTAGAAATAGTGTCAGAAACTGGAATACAGAAAAATGAATAATTATCCCCAGGGTATTATTACACAGAAAAGTAAACATGGGTTGGAAACCTTGTAATTACCCATTTAGCCACCAGATGGTGGCCCTACATCATCCCCAGGTAAGAAGGTAAGGCACTTTGACATAAACAGGAAACTGAGGAATGATCAGCAAATGAGACTAAAATCTGACCAGGTAGGTAGATATACTGATAACAGCAGAATAAGCAAAGTGCTGCCTAGTAGAAGCCCTTTGGAAGTCTTGTTTTAAAGACTACCTAAGAAAGGTATTTAACTAGGCTACCAATTGTTTACAAGAGTGCCTGAAAAAAATCCATTCCCTTAATGGAGCAAACATAATCCTTTTAATTATTATTGACCAGTTCTGTTCCTTACCAAGAGTGAAAAGGTGTAACCTAAGCCAGCGCTGTCCCAGAAATAAATGGAGCTGGCATATATGAGGTTTACTTTATTAGCCTTGCCAGATGTAGACAAGTCTACCTTTTTCCTTAGAACCATGTAATGTACCTGAGCAACACTGCAGTCAGAAGACAACCATCGACCAGGTGTGGGCTGGCCTTCCTCTTGTAGTTTCCCTGGCCACAGTGCACTGAGAGAAGCTCTCCTCACTGAAGGGCCTGAAAAAGTAACCACCCCCAGCAGTTGTTTGTGGTGGGCTGGCCTCAACAGAAGCAGGCTCTGCACTGGGTATGCAAGATATACCAGCAAGGGCCGGCCTAGAAGTAACTCAGACAACGTGTTCATCATCACTCAGGTATCTGACACCTCAGTTCAAATCCCAGCTCTAAGGTTACCAGTTCTGTGACCTTGGGTAAGTTACTTAACCCCTCTGAGCCTCAGTTTCCTCAGCTGCAAACTGGGGATAATGCTGCCTGCTTTCGACAGTTACCGTAAATATGAAATGAGATAATGCCCTTAAAATGCTTACCATAATGCTTGAGACATAGTATACATTCAACAAATGAAAACTACTAATACTGTCTTTAGATAATATTTATAGGAATAATCACAGCCCTTAGCCCAGGGCAGCATCATTCTCCCAGCTTCCTCTCTCTATTCCTGAGAAGACAGCACTTGTTTGACCAGCAGACTCTGAACATGGAAACAAATTAAACACTCACTCGATTTCCTGTCTAAAATCTCCCAGGAATTACTGCCACTCAAAGCCCTCTTGCTCTCTTTTTAATATCCTCTTCCTCTGATAATACAAGTTCCAGATCCAACAGCCTATGCCAGATTTTTTTCTTTTCACGAGGAAGATCAGCCCTGAGCTAACATCCGATGCCAATCCTCCTCTTTTTCTGAGGAAGACTGGCCCTGGGCTAGCATCGTGCCCATCTTCCTCTACTTTATATGGGACGTTGCCACAGCATGGCCTGACAAGCGGTGCATTGGTGTGCTCCCGTGATCAGAACCTGCGAACCCCGGGCCGCTGCAGCAGAGCGCACGCACTTAACCACTGTGCAACCGGGCCGGCCCCCTGTGCTGATATTTTTAAAGGCTTGACTGAGAAATTTCAAAAATTATTCCAAATCAGTTTCCCAAATGGATTATTGATGCTTCAAAATTCTTAAAACCTCACAATTAGAACCAATGCTTATGTCCATGAGCCATACCAACAACCTCCAACAGATGAAGGAAAGGGAACAACTTTACCTGAGGGGAGTATCTCTTCCTGTGACTGCTTTAGTCGCCTCCTCTCTCTTGCTGATAATGGTCGATCCTTTCAAAGAAAGTCAGAGTTACTTCTATCCCTACTCACCATTCTACAATGCATGACGCATCATCCAGCACCACAGGAAAAGGCCCTGCACAGGCCTTTAAAGGAGCGTTCATTTGAAACCAGTCCACATCAGGGTTACAGCTACTAGCTAGGACTGATTACAGCCCTCATTTCTGGGAAGTACTCATTTTTGGAAGGGCAAATGGGGAATTTTGCATTTCCTACATTCAGAATCTACTTGGTCTCCTTAATTAACCAGAAGTGACCATCTCTGGAACTATAAAATCAGTCCATTTCAATCAAAGCTTCTGCTGGGAATCATAAATCTATCCCCTTGGCAAAGTGTTTGGCAAAAAGCAGAGCTAAGATGTTTTAATACAAAACTTCACAATATATGCAGGATTTTACAACCAAAAAAGCTTTAAAAGAAGGTTTAAAAAAATCCAACATTTACTCCCCACAAACCTTTGATGATGACATCTCACTGCTCCTCGAACTGCTCGCAGATCCAGTGACCACTCTACTTTGGTTTTCAGCATCCTTTTGTGTTAATGTATCATCCACTTTTCCAACAGTGGGAAGAGAAGGCAAAAGTCGAGAAGGAACCTCTTGGAACTTAAATAATTAAAAAAGAGGGAGAAGATTATCAATTTCATATAGAACCACCTGCAAAGTTCCCCCATCAGTAAGTGTCCTATATATTTGTCAGTGATTTGCTCTCAAAAACTTCAAAACACTGCATTTTTTTGGAAAAATTTCTGCCAAAAGTGAATGACCATCTAAGAAGCTTACAGAGAGGGTGCCTGTGAAAGTTATTTCAAGAAATGAGGTAATATCTCAATTAAAAAAAAATGAGGTGTCAAGCCAGCCCTGATGGCCTAGGGGTTAAAGTTCGGGGTGCTCCGCTTTGGCAGCCTGAGTTTGGTTCCCCGGGCGTGGAACCACACCACTCATCTGTCAGTATCCATGCTGTGGTGGCAGCTCACATAGAAGAACTAGAAGGACTTACAACTAGAATATACAACTATGTACTGGGGCTTTAGGGAGGAAGATTGGCAATAGATGTTAGCTCAGGAAGAATCTTTCCCAGCAAAAAAAAAAAGAGGTGTCAACAGGATTTTATGCAGAAGATGAGGGAGAAACTGTTCATCAATATAACACAGGACGGATCAGAGATTTACCCTTGTTAGCCTTTTCCTTTAACCCTCAAAATGATCTGTCCATCTTTGCTGGGGAAGATAAAGCCCCTACTCTGCTTCCAACTCACTAACATTTAAAAACTAATATTTAGCATCTTGCCATTGCCACCCTTCTCCATCTGTTCCTTGCATTTCTCATGTGCCTTTTTTAGCAACTGTTAATCATTCTAAACAGAAATCAAGCTTCATAAAGTCTATTTCCCAAGCAGCAGCACAATGACTTATTCCAAAGAGATCTCCACCAACCTGTCTCTTTTCCCCACTGTGCTCAGTCTGTTCTCGTTTCTTCTGCCGTCGCTGTCGAGACAGGGAAGGTTCAGACCCAGAGTTGTGTGGCTGTAAACCTGAGTAGACTCTGTCCTGTTTTTCTATAATACATTCACTAGCAACTCGATCCTTAAAAATAATAAAATGAAACAAACAAAAAAACCAGAATAATAAAATAGTCTTTTGAACTTCCAAATGGCCAAACCCTCCATACCTACTTTTAGAAATATAAATGAAAATGAGAAGGAGCAGTTGTCATTCTCAAAATGAATGCTTATTTGCAGTGTTGACAGGCAAAGACGACATGCTGACATCAGTTATCCACATATTCTGGCTTTTTTTCTTTTCCCAAATAAAAATAAATAATTATTTTAATTAAATTACTCAGATTGTTACTAACCTGAAACTACTTGTTCAATTTAGTTTTTAAAAAACATCTTTTCATAGCTTTTAATAGGTTTTCTATTCAGAAAACTAACAAATGTTTTAAATGAAATCCAATTTAATATACACATACTACCCAAGTAAACATCAGTAAACTCTAAAAAGCACCATAAAAAGAACATTGAGTTTGGAGTCAGGTGGAGTCATATCTGAGAAACTTAGTCTCCCTGAACCTCAGTTTCCTTTTTTATAAATGTGTAAAATGACTCACACACATCATATGATTGCTGGAGGATTAGAGGAGATGGCCTACTAAAGTACTTAGGACTATGTCTAGCACACATTAGATGCTCAAAAAATGGGAGCTATTACTAGCAGCAGTAATGATAAAATAAATTACCTTTTAAGTTATAAAGATTACCAACAACAACTTAGTATTTTATTTGGATAGCTGGTTTTAGAAACTAATCCATACCAAACATTAAAATAAAACAGATTCTTCCATTTATTTATTTATTTATATTTTGGTGAGGAAGGTTGGCTCTGAGCTAACATCTGTGCCAATCTTCCTCTATTTCGTGTGTGTGTCGCCGCCACAGCATGGCTTTATGAGCAGTGTGTAGGTCCACACCCAGGATCTGAACCCACAAGCCCTGGGCCGCTGAAGCAGAGCATGCAAACTTAACCACTACACCACTGGACTGGCCCCCCATTTATTTTTTTTTAACAATTTTTAACTCTCAAAATATCCCGGTTTTCAAGTAGAAGGGCACTGGTAATTGAATATGATTCAGTCAACACATTTTTATCAAGAGCCTACTTATGTGGTGCATTTTAGAAAGAAAAACAAATGATATGATATTAATACAAGGTAAAATTGCTTTCTAAGAGTCATTACCATTAAGACATTATCATCTATCATTTAGATCCTCTGGCAAACACAAAATAATGACTCCTATAGGAAAAATAACGTGTAAATTTATTCTTTCAAGAGTACACCTAACATTACACATAAAATATAGTAAATGATTAAATTTTACAATATTATTACATAATAAGCTGGCTGAACAAGGAGACCAAGATACTAAACAATGATTGATACAATTCTGAAGAGTGAAATAAATGCTTTTCTGCTGTTAAAAAGTATAGGCTGTTCAAAATAAAGCTTATACACATATAAGAGTGACAGAACAAATGACTTAAAAAGTGTCTCCATGAAATCCAATTGGTCCTGAAAAAAACTTCTACTTTTATCAACAACAAAAACAATAACAACAAAAAAAAGAAGAAATGCTAGACACGAAATTCTATCAAATAAACAAAAAATCTGCTCTAAAAGCCTGATATAAGAAAGGAATTTGATCAAGACCAAGACAAGGATATTCACTCCCCCCCCTTCTATTCAACATTGTACTATAGGTTCTAGCCAGGGCAATTAGGCAAGAAAAAGAAATGCCAATTGGAAAGGAAGAAGTAAAACTACCTCTATTCACAGATGACATGATCTTGTATTCAGAAAATCCTAAAGAATCCACTATAAAATAATTATTAGAACTAATACACGAGTTCAGCAAGGCTATAGGATACAACATCAATTTATAGAAATCAATTGTATTTCTCTACATAGGAAATGAACACTGTGAAAATGAAATTAAGAAAACAATTCCATTTACAATAGTACCAAAAGGAATAAAACACTTAGAAATAAATTTAACAAAAGAAGTACAAGGCTTATACACTAAAAACAATAAATCAGTATAAGAAATTAAAGAAGAACTAAATAAATAGAAAGACATCCCATGTTCATGGGTTGGAAGACTTATACATTAAGATACCAATATTCTGGGCCGGCCCCGTGGCTTAGCGGTTAAGTGCGCGTGCTCTGCTACTGGCGGCCCGGGTTCGGATCCCCAGTGCGCACCAACGCACCGCTTGTCCCGCCATGCTGAGGCCGCGTCCCATATACAGCAACTAGAAGGATGTGCAACTATGGCACACAACTACCTACTGGGGCTTTGTGGGGGGGGGCGGGGAAGAGGAGGGTTGGCAATAGATGTTAGCTCCGAGCCGGTCTTCCTCAGCAAAAAACAGGAGGATTCAGCAGGATGTTAGCTCAGGGCTGATCTTCCTCACAAAAAAAAAAGATACCAATATTCTGCAAATGATCAATGCAATCCCTATCAAATCCCAGTCTTTTTATTATAAATTGACAAGCTGATCTTAAAATTCATATAGAAATGCAAAGGACCCAAAATAGCCAAAACAATATTGAAAAATAAGACTAAATCTGTAAGACCCAAACTTCCCAATTTCAAAACTTACTACAAAGATACAGTAATTAAGACAGTGTGTTACTGACATAAGGATAGATATAGATCAGTGGAACAGAACTGAGAGTCTAGAAACAAACCATTACATTTATAGTCTACTGACTTTTCAACAAAAGTGCCAAGATAATTCAATGGGGAAAGAATAATCTTTTAATGAGTGGTGCTAGGACAATCAACATTTGCATATGAAAGAATGAAGTTGGACCCCTTCTTCACAGCACACAAAAAAATTAACTCAAAATGGATCACAGACCTAAATGTAAAAGCTAAAACTATAAACTCTGAGAAGAAATCATAGGAGTAAATCTTTATGACACCAAAAGCACAAACAACAAAAGAAAAAATAGACAATTGGTTTTCATCAAAACTAAAAACATTTGTGCTGAAGGACACCATCAAGAAAAGTGAAAGTGAAAAGTGAAAAGACAACCCACAGAATGGGAGACAATATTTTCAAATCTTATATGATAAGGGACTGACATCTAGAGTAAAGAACTCTTACAACTCAACAATAAAAAAATAAACCAAGTTAAAAGTGGGCAAAGGATCTGAACAGATATTTCTACAAAGTAGATACACAAATGGCCAATAAGCACATGAAAAGATGCTCAACATCATTAGTCATTAGGGAAATATAAATCAAAACCATAATAAGATACCACTTTACACACACTAGAATAACTAGAATCAAAAGAACAGAAAATAACAAGTGTTGGTGAGGATGTGGAGAAATTGCAACCCTCAAATATTGCTGGTAAGAAGTAAAAAATGATGTAGTTGCTTTGGAAAGCAGTTTTGCAGTTCCTCAAAAAGTTAAACATAGAGTTACCATATGACACAGCAATTCTACTCCCAGGTATATACCCAAGAGAACTGAAAATATACGTCCACACAAAAACTTTTACAAGAACATTCATAGTAGCATTATCCATAGTAGCCAAAAACTGAAAACAACCCATATGTTCATCAGTTGATGAACGGATAAATAAAACATGGTATATACATGTAGTGGAATTTATTTGGCAATACAACAGAATGAAATACTGCTACATGCTACAATGTGGATAAACTCTGAAAACATTATACTAAGTAAAAGAAGCCAGACACAAAAGGTCATATATTGTATTATTCTATTTATATGAAATACTCAGAACAGGCAAATTCATACAGACAATGTTTGCCAGGGGCTGGGGGGAAGGAGGAATGGAGAGTGACTATTATTGGGTATGGGATTTCTTTTTGAGGTGATGAAAATGTTCTGGAATTAGACACTAGTGATGATTATACAACTTTATGAATATACTAATAACCACTGAATCAGTACTTTAAAAATTAAAAATATAAACAGAAAAAATAAAAGAAGTGAACTTGAATTTAATTTGACAGCAAAGCTGAACAAGCAGGACACACATAATTTTATCTATAAAGTACTAAGGATTCCAGTGTCCAGAGAAAACTTAAGGCTCTTTTGGTTTCAATCCAATGACTTTAAATAACAAGAGCATTATACTTGCATTTTTCCATAAAAACAAAACTTTATTAAAAATATTTGAATATAAATGTACAAAGGTTTCATATATATTTATATAAAAGACTACATTAAATATAAAATATATGTAACACCAAATTTTAATATATATAGCATAGATTATAAAAATATAATCAATACACGTACTAAATATATTTTTTAAATATTTTACATATAAAAATGTAAAGTTAATCAAATGTTCGGGCTTTCTCTCTAATCCTCAGCTATTACCATGCGTCATCTAATTTAGGCTTCTTTCCAAGTTCAAGTAGAAGATAACCTTCATATTTTCTCAGAAATTTCTCAGTATCAAATCCTTTTGTTCCTTTCCTTTTCTTCTTTTCTTTCTTCCCCTTTGGTTCCAACATATAAAATATTTTTTTTATTCCTTAAGAAATCCTAACTAACTAACTTTTCAAAAGCAGGAAGGAATGTGATATTATCTAATTGTTGGAACTACCCATCTACTTGGAGGACTAAGGAAGAATGATGTAGAAATACGAAAGACATACAAATAGCATGTTTCCATCAAGTACTCTATCCCAGGGCACAGAAGGGATCTAAGAATCCCTCAGGTCCTGACCTTTGGTTTCTGCTATGTTTAAACTGGTACACAGACTAACTGATTTTCCTAAAACAACTAGAACACAACCAAACAACACAACCCATACCTTTGTAACCACACTTTCCAGTCTTCTCCCTGAAACCAACACCTCATGTGTATCACTCACCTGGTCGTTTGCCTTTTGGTCTTTGTTTAGGGGCTGCAGAGGCTTCACTGGGTCATTCCTTTCCCCAGTGACACTGTCAGATGTCCACGTGGAAATCAGGTTTCCTGGTTGAGCGCTGGACTTAGTGTTGCGCTGCAGCCTCTCCTTCACTTGAGAAATATTGCATTTTCCTTCTAGCTCATTAGAGGCATCTAAACGTGTTAGTCGATTCTCTTGAACTAAGCCGTCGCTCATTGAGTCCCTCCTTTCTGCAGGTAAGATGTCAATATTCACCCTACTGATTGTGGCTAGTGATTCTGAAGTATTGCTCATGTCTGGTTTGCAAGTGTGGCCTTCCAGACTTGCAGGTGTCTTCAAGGAGCCAATGACTACAAGTTTCTCCTGGAACAAACATTTGTCTTCACCCTGAGTGAAAACATACTTCCAAGTTATTACAGCACTCCTCAAACCATATAAAAAAATTAATTCAAAACAGAATAAGAGGTTCCTCAGAAAGTTAAACATAGAATTACCATATGACCCAGCAATTCCACTCCCAGAGTGAAAGTAGGAACTCAAACAGATATTTGTGCACCAATGTTTATATCAGAATTATTCACAATAACCAAAAGGTGGAAACAACCCAAATGTCCATTAGCAGATGAATGGATAAACAAAATTTTAGTGTGCATATATATACATAATGGAATATCATAAAGCCATAGAAAGGAATGCAGTTCTGATACATGCTACAACATGGATAAACCGCGAAAACATGCCAAGTGAAATAACCCAGATACAAAAGGACAAATGTTGTATGATTCCACTTATATAAGATACCTAGAACAGGCATATTCACAGAGACAGAAAGTAGATTAGAGGTTACCAGGGCCTGAGAGTAGGAGGAATGGGGAGTTACTGCTTAATGGGTACAGAGTTTCTGTTTGGAATGATGAAAGAGTTTTGGAAGATAGTGGTGATGGTTGTACAACATTGTGAACGTAGTTAAGGCCACTAAATTGTACAATTAAAAACGGTGCAAGGGGGCAGCCTGGTGGCATAATGGTTAAGTTAGCGTGCTCTGCTTTGGCACCCCGGGGTTCGTGGGTTCAGATCCCAGGCGTGGACCTACACACCACTCCTCAAGCCATGCTGTGGCGGTGGCCCACATATAAAACAGAGGAAGACTGGCACAGATATTAGCTCAGGGAGAATCTTCCTCAAGCAAAAAAACGAAAAAAAAGAGGAAGATTGGCAACAGATGTTAGCTCAGGGACAATCTTCCTCACCAAATAAGAAAGTTGAAAATGGTAAATTTTGTTATATATATATTTTACCACAATAAAAAAAATGAAAAAATGGATCAACAACCTAAATATAAGAGCTAAAACTATAAAACTCCTAGAAGAAAACATAGGCATACATTTTCATGACCTTGGATACGGCAAGGGATTTTAGACACGACACCAAAAGCACAAGCAACAAAAGAAAAAACAGATAAATTGGACTGAGTCAAAATTAAAAACTTTTGTGCATAAAAAGACATTATTAAGAAAGTGAAAAGACAACTACAGAATGGAAGGAAATATTTGTAAATCACATATTTGTTAAGGGTCTAGAATATAGAAAGAACTCTTAGAACTCAACAACAAAAAAACAAACAAAAAATTTAAAAATGGGCAAAAGACTTAAACATTTCGCCAAAGAAGGCATAGAAATGACCAACAAGCTTGTGAAAAGATGCTCTATGTCATTAGTCATTAGGGAAATGTAAATCAAAACTACAGTGTGATACCTCTTCACATGCACTAGGATGTCCAGAATCAGAAAAACAGAGAATAACGAGAGCTGACGAGGTTGTGGAGAAGTTGGAACTCTCATGGATTGCTGGTAGAAACGTAAAATGGTACAACTGCCATGGAAAACAGTGTGGTGGTTCCTCAAAAAGCTGAACATAGAATTACCATATGAGCCAGCAATTCCACTCCTAGCTATATACCCAAAAGTATCGAAAACAAGTGTTCAAACAAATATTTGTATACAAATGTTCATAACAATAGCCAAAAACAGAAAACAACCCAATATCCACCATGAATGAATGGATAAACACATTGTAGTATATATATACAATGGAATATTATTCAGACGTAAAAATAAAGGAAGTATTGATACATGTTACATGGATAAACCTCAAAAACATTATGCTCAGTGAAAGAAGCCAGACACAAATGGTCACATATTGTATGATTCCATTTATATGAAATATCCAGAACAGGAAAATCCATAGAAAACACATCAGTGGTTCCAGGGGCTAGATGGAGGAAGGAATGGAAAGTGACTACTTAATGGGTGTGGGGTTTCCTTTTGGGGTGATAAAAATGTTTTGGAACTGGATAGAGGTGATGGTTACACAACATTGTAAATGTACTGCATGCACTTAATTGTTCACTTTAAAACAGTTAACTTTATGTTATATCAATTTCATCTCAATAAAAAAAATCTTAAAGTTATTACAGCACTAACTTAATGAACAGTTTAACAGCCCACTCTAGATAAAGTGGGCTAAATGAATCACCTTCATCAGTATTCTTTCTTTATAATACAGCATTATTTACACAATAGAATCTCTAGTAAAGCCTAGTCACGACAAATTAACTTGCTTAGATGACCTATCATTTTAATACAGTTTCTAAAACATATACCCTTTAAAAAGAAACATACCGTTACATATGTCTTGGAGCCCTCAGAAGAGTGTGGTTGGGAGGGAACTACTTCATGATTTGATTCAGCCTTTCCGGAAACCACTGTAGCAACAGCCTTGGATTTACAGTCGCCATTTTTAATATTATTTTTGGAGGTTTTTCTTTGTGAGAAAGAAACAAAGAAAAAGTTATAATCAACATAGTGAAGATTAAAGGTTTTTATGTATATAGGAAATATGTATATGTATTACACTCTCTTAGACAACTGTTCCATTTATAGAGAACAGTCTTCTAAAAACCAAGACGAGTACAAAACACTTATCGAGTACTCTTCAAAAACAATCAAGGTTATGAAAAACAAACAAAGTGATAAATTATCACAGACCCAAGCTGACTAAGGAGATATGAGGACTAAATGTAATATGGTATTCTGGACTGGATCCTGGAACAGAAAAAGGACATTAGTGAAAAAACTGGTGAAAGCCAAATAAAGTCTGGAATTTAGTCAACAATAATGTACTGATGTTGGTTTCTTAGTTCTGACAAACATTCTATGGTAATATAAGACGTTAATGATAGGAGAAACTGGGTGAGGGGGTATAAGAAACTCTCTGTACTACCTCTGCAACTTTTCCGTAAATACAAAACTATTCCAAAATAAAAAATCTAGGAGAAATTTCCTCACGTACAGAAGTACCAGGATAATTTTCATCTTCAAGTTTCACATGTTTGTAATAACACCACAACTGCTTTATACTCAGCCTTGACTGGCAGAATAAATATATACAGGAATTATATCCCCACCTGTTTTAGTGTGACATTTCTACAACTAGGCTAAACCTAGCATGAAGACCAGCACTGCAGAAGGCCAAAGGTCTGTTTGGTGGGAAATTATAAAAATTATACACCATGTAAACAAAAAGATGGCCCTTCTTTATCCCCTGGGGCCTCTCTAGCATTGCCTCCAAAATTTAACACGTCACAAGGCAAAGCCTGTGAAGATCTTGTCCAGCCCTAAGTCTTAGATCCTGGAACGGCTTTTTAGTGAAGGTAGGATCTGCAAATCAAAGAAAGAAATTATTTTTCTCTTGAGAAGTTATATGAGTGAAGAAGGAATCTTATGAAAGTGCTCAGAAATTCGAGCACTATTTGTTTTTTTTTGTGAGGAAGACTGGTCCTGAGCTAACATCTACCAATCCTCCTCTTTTTGCTGAGGAAGACTGGCCCTGGGCTAACATCCCTGCCCATCTTCCTCCACTTTATATGGGACCCCGCCACAGCATGGTTTGCCAAGCGGTGCGTCGGTGTGCGCCTAGGATCCGAACCAGCGAACCCCGGGCTGCCACAGCGGAGCGCGCACACTTAACTGCTTGCGCCACCGGGCCGGCCCCTTGAGCACTATTTTTCAGATGTGATTTTTTTTTTCTTTTTTTTTTTTTGTGAGGAAGATCAGCCCTGAGCTAACATCCATGCTAATCCTTCTCTTTTTGCTGAGGAAGACTGGCTCTGAGCTAACATCTATTGCCAATCCTCCTCTTCCCCCCCCCCCCCGCCCAAAGCCCCAGGAGATAGTTGTATGTCATAGTTGCACATCCTTCTAGTTGCTGTATGTGGGATGCGGCCTCAGCATGGCCGGACAAGCGGTGCGTCGGTGCGCGCCTGGGATCCGAACCCGGGCGGCCAGTAGCGGAGCACGCGCACTTAACCGCTAAGTCACGGGGCAGCCCCTCAGATGTGATTCTTATCTTACATAGTAAATAATGTAATAGGTTTCTTAGATAATCTCTCATTTTAATATGGTTTCTAAAACATATGTCCTTTTAAAAGAATCATATTCAATATGTCTTGAAACCCTCTGAGGACTGTTAAAATGGTTCTCTAGATTTCTGATTTCAGCAATAAAGCAAATCTCAACGTGTTATAATCATGTAATTTTAGTTCATGTTTAAAAAAAAACTCACCATAAATTCTTTTTTTTTTTTTTGCGAGGAAGATCAGCCCTGAGCTAACATCCATGCCAATCCTCCTCTTTTTTTTGCTGAGGAAGACTGGCCCTGAGCTAACATCTATTGCCAATCCTCCTCCTTTTTTTCCCTTTTTCTCCCCAAAGCCCCAGTAGACAACTGCAAGTCGTATTTGCACATCCTGCTAGTTGCTGTATGTGGAACGCCGCCTCAGCATGGCCGGACAAGCAGTGCGTCAGTGCGTGCCGGGGATCCGAACCCAGGCCACCAGTAGTGGAGCGCGTGCACTTCACCGCTAAGCCATGGGGCCGTCTCCCTCACCATAAATTTTTGCACATGAAATTTATAGAAGCCACCCTCTTTTATTCCATCTATTTAGCCTAGTTATTTGCAAGGGAAGTATCTTACGCCTTTGTGGCCTCCAAAAACAAAGAGATTTGGCGCTTTATGTAAGGCTGCCTCAGGATGCTCCTCACAGATGGTCTTTCTTCAGGCCTTTTGCTCAGCATTGTTCTTATCAGTTCTGCCAGCTCTGGGCTATAATCTTTCGGCATTGGAGGCAGCTACAAAGAGAAATAATACCATAATTATGACTAATGGTCTTGCAAAGCAAAGTAAAAGAAGTTAGAAGTTTCTCAACATTTATTTAAAAGTCATTATCGGGGCCAGCCAGTGGCATAGTGGTCAAATGCACAAGCTCTGCTGTGGTGGCACGCGGTTCGGATCCCGGGTGCACACTGACACACTGCTTGTCAAACCATGCTGTGGTGGCGTCCCATATGAAATAGAGGAAGATAGGCACAGATGTTAGCCCAGAGCCAGTCTTCCTCAGTAAAAAGAGGAGGATTGGTGACAGATGTTAGCTCAGGGCTGATCTTCCTCACACACTCACACACACACACACACACACACACACACACACAAAGTCATTATCCACGTAAGTAGAAAATAACCAGTGTACTAGTCTACAGCAAGCATACTGGTATCATGATTATAATAGCAAGTTATAAGATGGTAAAAGTATATCCTTCAACTCAGCAGTCCCATTTGAGGGCTCTCTCCTTCAGAAGTAAAAGCATGAGTTCCTAAAGATTTATGTACCAGTATATTCACTGCAGTATTGTTCTTGCAGTAATAAACAACTGAAATGTCCATCCATGGAGGACCTGTGGAATAGATTATGGTACATCCTTCTAATAAAATACTAGGTAGCCTCATAAAAAATAAAAGACTTACAAGTACCAACCTGGAAAGATGTCCCTTGTATAGTAAGGGAAAAAGCAAGTTGTGTACCAATGTGTACAGCCTGATTCCATTTCAGTTACTTTTTTAAAGTATCTGTGTGTATAGCATATATATGCCCACAGTTATGTCTGTACAAAGACAGGAAAAAGCCAGGAAGGCTATGCACCAAATTATAAGCAATAGTTATCTCCAGGGGATGGAAATGGATAGGATAGGGGAATTTCACTCTTTTCTTGTTTGATTCTTTAAGTAGTGGAATTATGGGAAAATTTTACTTTTTTTGTGTTTTTCAGTATTTTTCAAATTAAATGAGTCTTGGTATAATATTAAAACCAGTAGGTTATAACCTTAAAACTCAATGGTGTGTAAATGCCTAACAGTGCATAGGGCAACTAACCTCATGGAACTAACATATAAAGTTGGTCACCCTGGCGTCTATATTATACATAATGCTTTCTGCAATTCTTAACTGGTTACTAGTAATTGTGATGATTATCAAAGGAGAAACAAGTTCAAACAGAGTGGACTCACTTTAAATGCCGCTCATTTAACCACAAGCTGCTTAGGCGAAGCTACCAATAGCCTCTCAGGGTAACTGGCTACAAGGTAGTGGGTTTTCAAAGAGCCAATTCTTTGGAGCCATTAAGCCACCTTTATAAATTAATATTAAGAAACGATCAATCCCTTCTCCTCTAGTTCAACCTTTCCACAGAAGGGACCCCCCATTCTTAACTATCCATCTGACATCAATGATTTCTCACTTTTGTCAGTTAACTACTTACAAAGCTGCATTAAATTAACCTTGCTCCAAATAGTAAAAACAACTAGTTCCAGAATATTCTTTACCTTTCCTTCAATAATCCGATAAACTAAAGAATTCATGTCTTTTGCATTGAAAGCATGCTTCAGGGTGGCCATTTCATAAACACAGCATCCCAGAGCCCAAACATCAGACTAGAAAACAAAAACAGTAAATAGTTAAGTATCGGAATGCCTTATTATAGCAAATGGTTAAACGTCGGAATGCCTTATTTACATTTTTCCTCTTAAAAAAAAAGACATTTTTCCTTAAACCGATTCACAGAGAATTCTTCTGACTTACTCTTCTGATGGGTTCTGAAATTATGAATACTGTCATAAAGACAAGGTAAGCTAGTGTACACAGCGCAATCTTACCTTATAGTTGTAGGGTTTGTTTGAGAACAATTCAGGGCTCATGTAGTAGGGTGTGCCAATGAGGGTGCTAGCCATGTCACAGTGGTTCTCTAAAACTCGGGCAATTCCTAGGTCACCCACTTTGATGATGTTTGTTCTTGTTAGGAAAACATTTTGAGTTTTCAGATCTCGGTGAAGGATGTGTTTTTCATGTAAATACTGAGGAAAGAAACAAAACTTCATTAAACATAAATATACTAATCTACTTATTTATTCCTGACTTCTTATACACAATCAATAATTGCGTAAGTTAAAGAGCCTTAGTTACCCATACATCAAACACTATTGTTTTATATACTCTAGATAAAAAGTCTAATTTACAACTTTCCAAAGTAAGAAAATTAAGTTCCGTGCATTAATTTGCTCAGTATCCCTCACAATTGTTCCTTGGTGCTTCACCATTATACCATTTAGCACTATATGGATCCAGCTAAAAAACAAGCTCACAAACTCCCACTGAAGGTAGAAAGACAACTTATAGAAGGTCAGATGCACATTCATCTCCGACTCATGAAATCTTCACCTTAATAATATTTTCAAATATAACAAGATCATTTTTATTTAGAGAGAGTATCTTAGAATTTAAACAAGGTCAATTAATTCTGGACAAAAATGCCCAGTTCCAGAATGGTATTTCATAAATAGTCTCACTTTTGAATATGTGTATATTAAAACACAAACACCTTTCGCATTTCCACTCACTCTGCCACAGTAGGGATAAAGCTCAAATCCTCATAGTTTAGGCATATTGATTAGCCCAATCACCTTTCAGTATGACGCAGCTGACCAGCTGATAACAAACATGACCATTCTTGACTCCTGTCAACTCAGGGCTCTTTTTTTTTTTTTTTTGTGAGGAAGATCAGCCCTGAGCTAACATCCATGCCAATCCTCCTCTTTTTACTGAGGAAGACCCGCCATGAGCTAACATCTATTGTCAGGGCTCTTAAAGTTGATTTTGCTATAAATGTTAAATGAACAGAGAACTGGCTTCCCCCACAATTATACATGAAATCCATGTCTACTTCAGTATGGACATCACTCATTCAGAAACATTCCAGTGCTACAGCATGAGGGACTGGGTCTACTTCACACAAGGATCTCAAAGAAATACATTTTTTTTCATGTAAGCATTTGGGGAAGAATTTTCCTAAAATCTACCTGCCACCCCCTGTCACCTTGGAGCAAGCGGGATGCAATGAGTCTGGACAGTACCTGCAGAGCCATGGCAATTTGAACAAACCATTCCACCACCTGACTCTCAGGCAGAAGCTGTCCCTTCTGCTCCTTGAGCTTTCGGTACAGATCACCTCCTTCGCAGAAGCCCATGACGATGTACAGCAGACCATCCCCTCCCTCCCATGACTCCTTATAGGTGACTATATTGGGGTGCTTCAGCTGAGACAAGAGCTGAGCTTCCTGTTCAGCAGCTCGCCGCTCTCGGCTGGAGGCATTTCGGAGGTTCAGTTTTTTGATGACATACTACAAAGAAAAGACATGTTTTTACAATATGCAAATAAACATACAGTTTTATAAGTTCAGAAGTATTTAAGGTTTCTCTTGAATGTCCTCAAAACCAACCTTCTGAAACCTGCCAGATAACCTATTCATTTTGTTATCCACAAGGCACAAAATTGGGGAAAAAGATTTGCTATCACTAATGATACTTTTTACAGGTTAGACTTATAGCAGGGTGGGGGTCACAAAAATTATACTTTGCATCTGCATTTTACAATTTCATTAAATGCTAAAAAATGAGTCCATGTTAACATACCATTTGATCAATCATAAAAACTGAGGTAGAGATTCCTTAACCTCTAGGTTCCCCCTAAAAAGGAGCATAAAATATGGGTTGAATACAGATTTGCAGACAGAATGGGTCCATGGACTGTATCAGATACTCAAAGGGATCCATAGCCCAAGAAGGTTAAAAATCACTGATCCTCAACATACAAAATTATTCCCATTTAAAAAAAAAAATCAATATCCTCTAACACCTAATACATCTCCTCTCCCCCTCTCTGCTTGTCTGGGGTAGTCCCATTGTCCTGGTATAGTTATTAATAGTGCCTCCTTTCAGTTTCAAAATTGTTCTAGTTTGTACAATACATCATATGGTCACCCTATTTATAAACCACATTAAAAAACTGGCTCCTTATCCTGAGGGTAATAGGACAAAGCACTTTAAGCAAAGGAGTGACAATATTAGATGTAAGTTTTGGAAGGATCACTGAGACTGCAATGAAAGTGATGGACTGGAGAAGAGCAAGTCATGTGGCAGTGAGGCCCAGGGGGAGGCCATGACATAGTTTGGCTAGAGATAATAATGTCCTGGATTGGGGTGGCACCAGTGGACATGGAGGAGAGGCCTGTTGGCTTAGGGGACAGATGAATAAGGGGGGCAGAGGGGAGTCAAGAATGACTCCCAGGTGTACAGCTTGGGCTACTGGCTGGATGGTGGTGCTACTCACTGAAATGGGGACCGTGAGAGGAGGTTTGGCGCAAAGGTGATGAGTTGAGTTTTAAGAGTCCAGTCGTCTTCAGGTCGGTCGTATGGGGCCCTTCATTCAAGGAGTGATATTTGCCAGGCGCCGCCTTAGGTCCTGGGAATGCATGATCTCATGGGATTGTTCAGAGTGGGGGAAGGTATGTAGATTAAAAACACCAATATATACTACAAAGGAGAACTGCAGGGAGTTCGGGCGCACATTACAGGGAGGCCTGACCTAATCTTGGGGTCTGGGACGCTTTCCCTGAGGAAGTGCCATCCGAGGTGAGTCCCCTTCAGACCATCAAGGGCCTAGCCTCGGGACGGCGGCCTCGGCGAACCCCTGCCTGCCCCTCGCCCCCTGCCGTGCCCCAACCCCGCCGACCTGCCTGCCGTCCCGCCGGTGCCTCACGAGCGTCACCTCCCCGTAGCTGCCCCTGCCCACAGCCCGCAGGTAGCAGTAGGCGGCCAGGGGCATGTTCCTAGCGCGGGCCTAGAGTCAGGATGCGGCGGTGGGAGCGAGCAGGACAGCGGGCCGCGGCGGAAGGCCCCGCTCATGCCCGAGAGGCTGCGGTGTCGGTGGCTACAGAGGCGGCCCGGGCCGGGCGCGAGCGCGGAGGCCGAACTCACCGCGACGCCGCTGCCATAGCGATCCCGCCCGGCGCAGCCCCGCGCATGCTCCGGCGGCCCGGGAGGCTCTACCACAGAGCCCAGGCGCCAGGCGGCCAGAGCGGTCCCCTCCTCCCCGGAGGTCCGGCCATAGAGCCGAGGCCCCTGGGAGCCACAGGGACTCCGCCGGGCCCTGCGCGCGCCTTTTGCCTCAGTTCCACCGCCAGGAGCTTCCGGGTTGCTGGCGAAAATAAGTCACGGAAGCTTCCACTTATTGAGCAGTTGTTCTAAGCGCTTTGCAAGTATTGTTAATTCATTCTAAAAATATTGGCCGCCTACCATGTGCCTGGCCGACAAAGTCCCTGCCCTCCTGGAGCTCACATTCTAATGGATGTGGAGTGGAGGACAGACTCTAGACTCTGCAAGTAACATTTGTTGTGTTTGCATTATCACACGTCTAACTATCTATGCATCCAGCAATCCATCTTCTTTTGTATGCATTTCAAAGTAAATTGGGTATATCGGTACACTCACCCCTCAACACTTCAGCCTGCCTATTGAGAAGTGCAGAGAACTCTCATCAGAACGCTATCCAAATTCCTGCAGTAAGCGACTTGGCCAAACTCTGGCATAACTTCTAACAGCTTAAGGCAGTGTCCCTAGAAGGACCCCCGTCCTCCCTAAAAGGCCTCCCTGTGCAAGCTCAAAGCTGCCAAAAGAATTTATTGTTTGTTCTAGCCAACACCTCCCTTTCCTGGAGCGTTTACTGAAAAAAGCTTACAATTGTAAATCTTTCCACTGTCCCTTTGAGGGGTTGTATCTCCTACAACCAGGAGTGTCTTTCTCAAGGACCTGAAATCTGTCCCTTTGAAATCTAAGATTTCTTTTGCCTACATCCAAGAACCAATTTTGCCCAGTTGGGGGCAATATCGCCCCAATTTAGAATGCGTAATATAGAGCATACTATTACCCCAGAATTCATGCCTCTTCCCCAACCCGCTCCCAGAGATGAAAACATGAGTCCATTTAATCCTTAATCAGTCCATTTAATCAACCATGTGAGGCTGGTACTATTATCCTCATTTTACAGTTAAGGAAACTGAGTCTGTGGGAAGTTAAGAAACTCAAAACAATATTCTAGAAGGCTTAGGGTTTGCTCACTGCTAAACCCCGCTGTAGTCACTTGGACCCACCTGCCCCCAAGAAAGTTTACTGGAAAATTACTCAGATTTCCTAGATGCTTTTCTTAGTCTTCATGTATCTCTCATCCCCTCAGCAGCCTTTGTCCCTCTGGGGAATCCTCTCCTTTCTTGGTTTCTAGAGCTTTCCTGGTTCTCCTCCCCCTGTCCACTCCTATTCTCCTTTGACTTCTCATGCTCCCCTTAGGTTTGAGGTTTCCCAAGTTTCTGTTTGCTGCCCTCTGCTTTTTACCTCCCCCAACATGCTCTTTCTCAAATCTGTCATTCACTCTATAGACCTTTAGTGTGGGCCCACATGGTGCAGGGCCAGTGCCTTGCCCTGGAGGCACAAAGTGAACACGACAAAGTCCTGCACCTGGAGGGCTTACAGTCAAGGAGGGAGATGGCCATTAATCAATGAAGTGTACTAACCAGTTTTCCTTACCAAGTGAGGTGAATGCTGTGCAGAAAGGACACTAGGCCCAGCCTAGGCATCCAGGGGATGTTGCCCCAAGCAAGCATTGCTTGGGCTGAAGTTTGAAGGAAAACTTTTTCAGGCAGAGGGAGCACAGTGTGCTAAGGCCCAATGGACTTCTTTTTTGACTCCACTTCCACAACTCAGTGTGAACTCCCTGAGCATTGGGTCAGGCCTGTCTGCTGCAACACCCCAAACCCAGCAGTTGGCATGGGGCTGGCACACAGCAGGTGTGAATGGGTGAATTGGGGGTTGATGAATGAATGAATGAAAAAGCACCAGCCTACACGAATTGGGAACAAGTCTCTAGGTTGAAGCTGAGATCCAGAGGGGCCATGGGCTGGTGAAATGGAGGGGATCCACTCAGGATCTGGAAGTGTATTAGACAGGGAAAGGCCTAGGGCAGATTGACGTTTTTAAATGATGACTCTGGCTGATGCTGGAGAGTAGAATGTAGGAGCAGAGCGGAAGTAGGGGAAGCGGCCATCTAGATGAGAGATAAGGGTGGCTTAGACTCAGTGGTGATTGGGAATTTGGAGAGAAGTGAATGGATTAGAAGGATATTTAGAGGGTTGGAGGTGGAGGTGGAGGGTCTGGAGGAGGGAGGCATCCAAGATGCCACCCTGCTTTCTGGCTCGGATGCCTGGATGTATGGTGGTGGCCTTCATTGGGGTGGACAACAATGGGAAGAAGACCAGCCTTGGTAATAGGGTGCAGCAGGGAGAGAGAAAGTTCATGAATCCAGTTGGGACATATCAGATGGAGGGGCCCTGAGAAAGTCAAGCAGGCGATTGGCTGTGTGAATGGAGCTCAGAGCAGGTCTGGGCCTATGTGCTGTCCCGTTGTCCCAGCAGCACAGCCACCCTCTCAAGCCCCCAGGCTCAATCCTCAGCAACCTCATCTGCTTTCTGTCCACCCATCCCCCCAACTCCCACGTCCACAGAGGATGGAGGAAGCTATCTTCTTCATCTGTAGCATGGGAACAATGATAGTATCCATCGCTTGTCGTTAGTTGTGAGCAATAAATGAATTAGGATACAAAAGATGCTGAGAAGTAGGCCAGGCACTAGTCACTGTTAGCTCTCCCCATACCCTCTCTCCTCCCCAGACCACACAAATGTGTTTCCAGCACCTTCTATGGACCAGGCTTGGTGCTAGCCATCTTCCAACATCCCAGTCTCAATTTTGCCACATCCCTGATCAAAATATCTTTAGTGTTTCCCAACCAAAAGGCTGGCCACTGTCAGACCTCTGTGCCAACTGGTCCCAAAACCACTTCCCACTCTCCTTCCACCTACTCCATCAGGTCCTGCTCCCATTACACAGACACTGCACCTTCCCAAAGCATGCTTCACATTTACCCCTCTGCTTTTCTCTCCCTCCCCGTCCCACCTTCCCCTTCCCAAGTGCTGCTCTATTTCCCAGGCACTTCCTCCAGGAGCCTTCTCCAAGGCCCTGTGGGAGATGAGCTCCACCCCTTCCAGATTTCTGCAGCTCCTTCATGCTCCTCATTAGCTTCTGACCACTCCTGGGATTCCCTGGCCTCCTTTGATTTGTCTGACTCCTTTTCTCAAGGCATCAGCTCACTGAACACAGTGAGGCACTCGAGTTTCATCATTGAGGTGTCCCAGTGCCTGGCACTGTGCCCAACCAACCACAGGGCTCGGTCAGTACTGGTGCAGGAAATCAACAGAACCTCAAATCTACAGCTTCATGTTGATCCAGCTCATCTTCCACAAAGGCCAGAAAACAGGCTAGAAGGTCATTCTGTCCTGGGGACAATAAGCCTTTTCCCAGAATCTGCTCTGTAAGACCAAGTCCAGGACAAGCAAACAGAGATCAAAGAGGCCTCTGAGCCCCTCACCTTATGGGGTCATGGCAGCCAGCACATTCCACCCAGGGCCATGGATTAGATTGACCAGGGTCCATGTCTGCCCAGTGTGCTGTGGCTTGTGGGGGTCAGGGAGGGTTTGGGCATAAAAATTAAGAAACTGCAGGTACAAGAGGGGTCTCTGGGGTCTTCAACTCTGCTTCTCCTTTCTCCCTAATAACACAGAGGGCATTTCTGTCATTACGTGATACGCTTAGGCTTTGAAGTCTGAAAGACCTGAGTTTGAAGGCCTGTTCTGTCATTTGCTATGGGACGAATGTCCCAGGAACATCATAAGGATAAAATTAGACAATGCAGGGCTTAGAGCAATGCGTGGCACACAATCAGCACTCCATTATGACAATGTGGTATTCATCTTTGTCTCCCTCTTACCTGCCAGGCAGCCCTGCTCCAGTGGAGGAATGATGAGGCTTATTTCTGTTCTTCTTTCCAAATCTGAGCAAGGTCCAGAGAGATGAAGCAACTGTCCTAAAGCACAGGTCACACATTACACGTTACCAGGGCTGCCCAGAATGCTTCTGGCAGAACTACTGCTAGAGTTGGCACCGTCAGAATCATGGATGTGGGCAGACACTTTCTAAGTCACAGGATCTGCCTCCCTGGCCAAAGTGTGACTGTCTGAAAAGTTTGTTGATACTTAAAGAATTTTGAAAGTGACACATAATGAAGTTTAGAAATCCATTTTTAACTGGGGCTTCTTGCCACATGTCACCGTATCAATGGTGTTGCCCTGTGCCAGACCCGGGATTAGATGAGCTGTCAGGGTCTTCACAATTCACGTTGGCTGAGTGCAGTTCTATACAGAGGGGCACAGTCTGAGTCTGGTCAGGAGTTTACACAGCTGAGCATCCCCCCGAGGAGAAAGCTTTCACTGCCATTTTTTGATCCTCCAAACTGTAGTATTTGCCTTCACCTTGTCTAATGTTTAATCCGTGTTTATCCAGCACTTTATTGATTAATGGCCTGAGTGAAGTGACAAGGCAGCGGGAGCCTGGAGACCATGGACGGCACCATGGGCCTGCGGGTGCTGCTGTGCGTGTACGTGGCACCCCTCCTGGCCCTGCAGGCTGTGCCCGCTCAGGGTTCACCCACAGGCAGGCCCAAAGGCAGCGAGGTATGTGGGTAAACCCTCGGGGCAGAAACGGGCAGCTGGGCCTCGATCAGGCCTGGGAGAGACACAAGACTCTTACCCCAGGGGCTGGGGCCACCCCCACCTACCATGACCACCTCTGACTGGAGAGGTGAGGCCAAGGGCAGAGGACACAGACTGTGTCCCACTCCCATCCTGTAACAAATAGTCTGTAGGCCCCTGAGCATTCACACTCACACTTGCACCTAGTTTGTTTTACAGAAGCGACAGGCTGTAGACCCAGTGAGTGAGAGCCTCTGCAAAGGGGTCTATGGTGGGGCCATTATTACTGCCTTGTTTTCCCCCTCCCTTGGGAGTGTGCCCCTCTGTTAGTGCCTGGGAAGGACTCCCATCTCCCGGAAATGGGGGCTTTCCCATCCCACCTCACACCCCACTGCACAGTCTCATGCTGAGAAGACAGAATGGGTCTTCCCAGGAGGTCTGGTCTGTTCTTTAGGCACCTTGTGTCAGAGCTGGGTGCTGAGCCCCAGTACAACATGGAGGTCTCTGTCAGGCTCAGAGGCCCCCATCCCAGGCCACACCTCCCTCACATCTCACTTTAGACCGTCAACGGCGTGATCATCCGGAGTTTGAAAGTCAACTGCAAAGTCACCTCTCGCTTTGCCCACTATGTCATCACCAGCCAAGTGGTCAACAGCGCTGACGAAGCCAAGGAAGTGGCCTTCGATGTGGAGATCCCCAACACGGCCTTCATCAGTGACTTTGCCATGTGCGTGCCCTGCCTGACTCCCACACCCAGAGCTGTCCCTTCACCAGGCCCAGCCCAAGCCCATGACTCAGAGGGGTCAGACAGTGCAGACCATCTCTTCCTCATCTCCCAAAGGGCCACAGGCCTGCTCCAGCTCTGAGGGGAAGAACAAGCTCTTTAGGTCTGTTCTGGGCTCCTATCCTGAGGAGCAAACTGGGGCCTTTGACAGTATGTTTTCAGCCTAGAGCCCAAGGAGCAAAGGCTGGCACCCAAGGCTTCTTGCTGGATTTAATGCCCGTGGCTGCCCACCTCACTGCCATGGGGCCCCTAAGTAACTCTGTAGGGAGTGGGAGGCCAGCAGGGGAAGCCCTCCCATGAGTGCTCACCTGGACAGAGCCTTCTCAGGGTTTGGGCTGGGAGCAGCTCCAATATGAAGGACTTGTGTGGTCAGGGAGAGGCACCTCCCCTGAGGGTTTCTTCCTCCCCACAGCACAGCAGATGGACACACATTTGTCGGGGACATAAAGGACAAAGTGACTGCGTGGAAGCAGTACCGGAAAGCGGCTATCTCAGGAGAGAATGCCGGCCTTGTCAGGTGAGTTCTGGAACCCACTGGCCCAGTGTCTGGGGCTGCCTTCCCCAGCCAGGACAGATCTGAGGGCTGGAAGGTGGCCTTGGGTAGAAAGCAGCCCCGGGCTAATGGGAAGTGAGCAAACTGCGCAAACCCAAATGCCCTGGACAAGATTGGTGTTGACTTGCCCATCTCCCAGACCAGCCTCCAGGAGAAGTGGGGCCCTGTCCTTGGGCCCTGACCTTGACCAGCCAACTAAGACAAGGGTGAGAGTAAAGGAAACCTGAGAGCAGCACTAAAATAAGAGAAATTGATTCTGAGGGCCATGCTTTAGGTGACAAGGACCTACATGTCTCTTACCATTTGTCTGTTTGTTGTTGCCTCTGGTGGCATGTCCAGGGCCTCAGGGAGAACAATGGAGCAATTCGCCATCCACATCACCGTTGGTCCCCGGAGCAAGGCCACGTTCCAGCTGACCTACGAGGAGGTGCTGAAGCGAAAACTTATGCAGTACGACATTGTCATCAAAGTCAAGCCCAGGCAGCTGGTGCATCATTTTGAGGTAGATTGCAGGTGACCGCACACAGGGGAGCGGTCTCAGGAGCAGGGCTCCTGCCTCTCTCTCGGGGTGGCTCCAAGCACTGGCTTGGCACCCACCGTGTGCCATCTCAGGCCTGAGCACACACTGACTCCTCGGGATGGGCTTCTCTGGGCTCTTTGTGGGCTGGGAGCTCCCTGAACCCTCGAACCTCCTCTTCCTCCTCTCTGAACCTCGGCTTGCTCATCTGTTAAATGGGGATCCCTGCGTGTCCCAGGACTGCCACAAGGATCACGAGAGATATTGAATGTCCAGGTAGATTGTAAACCAGAAAGTCCTGGGCAGCCTGAGGGGCTGTGATTGTCACTGGCACTTCAGTGGTGGCCGAGTTGAAAGGCACAGGCATGCACACCTTCACTGGTCCAGTATTTTTGGAGTGCCTATGACATGCCAGGCACTGCACACAGTAAGTGGCCAGGACACATGTTGGCTCTTGGCTGAGACTTGATGATGGCCCGAATGGGAGCCTTGGTGCAGGGGTTGTTTCAATGGTGCAGATCGACGTGGACATCTTTGAGCCCCAGGGGATCAGCAAGCTGGATGCCCAGGCCTCCTTCCTCCCCAAAGAACTGGCGACCCAACTCGTCAAGAAGTCCTTCTCAGGGAAAAAGGTGCATGGGATGGCTGGGGTGGTGGCAGGCCCTCCCAGGACTTCTTAGCTTGGCCCATCCCCGTATGGAATGTCCAGGCTCTGCCTAGGAACCAGGCAGGGGCTGCAGGCTGCCCTCGGGGTGAGAGAGGCAGATGTTTTGTGGTTGGTGTGCCAGGGGAACTCAGCACCCCTGGTTCTCAGAGCAACTTAGCAAAAGCCTGCATGCTGAGGCTGAGGAAGGTGCCCACACCGGTTGTGTGGTCTAGGGTGAGTTGCTGGCTTGCTTGAGCCTCGGTTTCCTCTTTCCCTGTGTCACACCCAGGGGAGAGCATTCAGGGAAATATAGGGCACATGAGCAAACCTCAGATGCTGTTGTGGTTAGGATTCCAAGCTACAGAGTTCTTGGAAACATAATTAAGTTTGGAAAGGCCTTTGGCCTACCCAGCTACTTGCCACTTGTCACTCGTCACCCATTTGCAGGAATCCCAGAAGCCCCCTGCTTGCTCCTAGCCCAGGTCCTGGAGGAGTGTGGCATATGGGTGGGTGATGCCCAGCTAGTGCCCTGCTTCCTAACTCGTCCTCAACTGGAGCCCAGGAGCAAACCCTTTAGCTCCCACTCCCTTTGGTAGTGACTCCATAACAATTCACTTAAAGGACATATTTCTTACGGTTTTAGAGGTTTCCTTTAAAAAAAATATGATACCCCAGAGTACTAGCAAACATGCTTGCTTTCAGTAGCAAACCAAGGGGATGGATTTTGTCTTCCTAACAATTCTTTTCAAGTTTTTTTTTTTTAATGAGCATATCTTACTTTTATAACAAACAAAAAGTAAAAATAAAAAATTCTTTAAATAAATGTGGAAAGTACAGAAGTACAGAAAAGTATCGAGTTAAAACCATCCCCAATTTCCCTGAGCACGACACCAAGTCAACACCAGACCTCAGCCCCGTCTCTGGGCCCTTCCTTCCGGCCTCTGCCCTTTGTCTACCTAGGTGGGTTCTATTGTCCAGCACAGTTTCGTAGCCTTGTTTTTTCATTAGACGGTTTGAGTTGACTGACATCTCTCATGCTCTCATACTGCTATTATTTTGTTTTTATTTTGCACCCAAAGTGGTGATAGTTATTGTAAAAAATCCCAATGATTCAGAAGCATATAAGAAAGAACATGTCTTCTCTCCTACAACCTACGGGTGTGCACTCTCAGCAGCTGGGTGACGGGCCCACCAGACTCCCAGACTCATTTCTATGCCCATGCAACACACACACATGTACACACGTACACACACACACATACCCCTTATGTTGTCTTTGCAAACATCCTGTTTGCGGCTGCACAAACCAGTCATGCCTCCCACCCTCAATGGTTACAGGGTCATGTGCTTTTCCACCCCACTGTGGGCCAGCAGCAATCCTGCCCCACATGCTCCACATCCTTGCTGAATGGGGACTTCAAGGTGACCTACGATGTTAATCGAGACACGCTCTGCGAACTCCTGGTAAGCCTGAAGCTTCTGGCCTAAGATTCAGAGGGCAGGCAGGGGTGCTTGTGAGAAAGGCCTCACTCGTGTGTTGTGATCTTTGTGTTTCAGGTCGCCAATAACCACTTTGCCCACTTCTTTGCCCCCCAAAACCTGACAAACCTGAACAAGAGCCTGGTTTTTGTGATTGACATCAGCTCCTCCATGCAAGGCCAGAAAGTGAAGCAGGTCAACCGTGTCTTTACATAGTTCACCCAGCAGAAGCTTCTTCAGCCCCATCACTGACCCCACACTGGTTTTGCCCCCAGAGTCTGGGTTTGGGATTTCTGCTCCTGGTCAGAGGCAGGGTGATTTAACAGGAAATCCCAGCTAGGGGCTTGGAGTCAGCTGCTGTACTTTCTCACTGCACACCTGTGGGCAAATGCATTTACTTCTCCTCAAAGGCAACGGTGGGACTAGTAACAGTGCCCACAGGGTCATGGGGTTTATCGATGGAGGGTGCTTGGAAGATGAACCCTGGACACTGAAAGTGCTGGGGATAATTACAGCTGTCCATGGGGAGGCATCTTGCAGCAGGGCAGAGCCCACTATCCACAGTGCTCCAACTGCCCTGAACATGGGGCAGTGAGACCATGGCTGGACAAGCAGAGATTTAGAAACTCAGCCCCCTAGGGTCCTCTTTCTTAATCCTGCCCCACTCGAACTCTCGGTCATTTTTTCTCCTGGTGCTGGGTCCCTTTGCCTTCTCCATCCCCCTCATACACTCCCAGGGCCCGGCAGGAGGCTCCTCACCTAGCACCACCCGGCTGTTCTGTGCATCCCCTCCTGATCATCCACCATGTACCTCCCCACTGTGGATCTCTGAAATGGGTGTCTGGAGCTGACAGGAGGCACTATTCTTGGGGTCGTGTCCCAGCACTGACTGTCTTGTCCTTACAGACCAAGGAGGCGCTCCTTAAAATCCTGGAGGACATTCGGCCAGGGGACTATTTCGACCTGGTCCTCTTTGGGTCTGAAGTGCAGTCATGGAGGGGCTCACTGGTGCAGGCATCTGCAGCCAATCTGCAAGCAGCTCAGGACTTCGTGCGGCACTTCAACCTGGCTGGCTGTAAGGGCAGGGGTCTCAGGCCACCTCGGCCTTCCTCTGGCCCCTGAGAATGAGGGCATACACTGGTCTGCTTTCTCTCCTTTGCAGCTACAAACCTGAATGGAGGTTTGCTCCAGGGAATTGAGATCTTGAACAAAGCTCAGGGAAGCCTCCCGGAAGTCAGCAACCATGCCCCAATTCTCATCATGTTGACAGACGGCGAGCCCACAGAGGGTAAGCACCTTGACACCATCTTAGGAGGTGGTGATCTCTTCATTACCAAAGGCATTCAAGCTGATCTTGGAAACCCAGCCACCGAGGATGCTGTCAGGGGCAGAAGGGCTTAAGACAAAGTCAAGCACTGGTCTAAACACAGAGTTCAGGCCCTAAACTCTGCAGGAGCTCCAGGGCTTACTTCTGTCCTGTGTTGGGAAATTGGGGATGTTGCTGCATGACACAGGGTTGCACTGGGCCTAGGAGGACGGGCAGGATTCCTAGGTTGAGTTTAATGAACTATGTATTCAGCACTGACCTGTGTGCCAAGCACAGGGCTAGGGACCAAGAAGAGATACCAAAAGAACAAGACATGTCTCTGCCCTTAAGGAGCCAAGGGTCTCCTGGGGAAGGCAGAGTCAGGAGCAGATGCTCTGTCGAGGGCCCTGAAAGAACAGGATGCCAGGAGGCTGTGGGCTCACGGCCAAGGGGTGTCTGGCCCAGGCAGGGTCTCAGAAGGCCTCCTGAGGAGGTAACCCCTGAGCTCAGTCTGGAAGGAGGAGAGGAGAAGCAGGAAGGGATCCTTGGCAGAGGGGCAGCTTGAGCAAAAAAAGGTTTGTGTGCTGACAGAGCCTGCCCAGGAACTGCAAGCATCTGCAGAAGAGGTGAAACAAGGGTGGAAAAGTCATTAGGGCCTCACAGGCCACGGCAAGGAATCGTGGGAGGGTTTAGGGCAGAATCAGATCTGCTTGTGACAGATCCCTGTAGAAGGGCAAGGTCTGTGAGGAGCTGTTAGCAGTTGTTGCAGTCACCCAGCTTAGCCAGCAGGAGGTGCTGCCTCAAGGTGCCAGTCGAGACTGGAGGTGATCTGAGACGGGAGGCTTGGCCCCCAGGGAGTGTGCCCCAATGTCCTTTCGTGCCCCACGTGCCTGTGAGCCGGTACCCTGTCACTACCTGGGTGTGTGGCTGCAGGGGTGACGGACCGGTCTCAAATCCTCAAGAATGTCCGCAATGCCATCGGGGGCAAGTTCCCACTCTACAACTTGGGCTTCGGCCGGGATGTGGACTTCAACTTCCTGGAGGTCATGTCCATGGAGAACAATGGACGAGCCGAGAGAATCTACGAGGACCATGATGCTGCCCAGCAGCTGCAGGTCCCCTCCTCCACCCCTGACCCCCCAATGCACCACCAATACCATGCCATGGGGCATCCAGACTTGGCAACCATTGGCACATCAGCCTAGAGGAGCCGATAAAACCCTGGCATGGGGTTCGAATTAGCTGCATGACCTCAAGCCAGTTACTGTACCCCTCTGAGCCTGTGATTCCTCTATAAAGTGGGGATCACGACACCCCCCTTTGTGAGTGGGTTTCCCATTGGGTGCCCAGATCAGTTCTGAGGCTGTGCCCCCGCCTCTACAGGGTTTCTACGACCAGGTAGCCACCCCCTTGCTGGTGGATGTGGAGTTGCAATATCCCCAGAACGCTGTCTCAGCCCTGACCCAGCACCGCCATAAACAGTACTACGAAGGCTCGGAGATCGTGGTGGCTGGGCGCATTGCTGACCGTAAACTGAGCAGCTTCAAGGCTGACATACAGGCCCGTGGGGTAAATAGTGGGCTGCGGAGGGTGGGGAAGCCAGGCAGTGCCCAGGGGCTCCCAACCCACACTGTTCCCCACCCCTCTCTACCCCTGGGGGCCTTTCTTTCTCCAGAGTAGTGCCTCTACCCGTGCACTGTGCTACCCGCCACCCCTGCCCCTAGGCTTGAACATTCCTCCACACAGGCATCCTAGGGGGCTGGACAAGCTGGAATGGGGCCAATGTGACCTTGGTTCGTTGTAGTTCAATGGGCATAAAGTGGACCACTTGTTACTCCTCACGTCATTTCCTCCAAGGCATGAGAGAGCAAGAGACCAGCCTTTCCCTTCTCACTTGACAACCATTTCCTGAACACCGTATGTGCACCCAGCTTTGTGCCATGGTGCAGTGTATGTGTGCATATGCACGCTGGTGGGTCATGGGCATGTGAGACCTAGAGCCTGCCCTACAGGGCGTGGACTTGAGCCCTGCAGTGTGGTTGAGGGTTCAGATCTCAGGCTTTGTTTGAGGAGAGGTGAGCTGGACCCTGGCTGCACCCTGACCAGCTGGGTGACCTTGAGCAAATGGGTCCAGCTCTCTAGGCCTCAGTTTCCTTTTCTGTACCACAAGGGATAATACTACATTGGAGAGTTGTGTGGAGTAAATGAAATAATCCATGTTTATGCAGTGCTTGGTGCATGGGATGCCCTTGGGAAGTGGTGCCCCCATTATTGTAGCTGGGGAGAGAAGGCACATTCGTGTGCTGTGGCAAGTTGAATGGTGCCACCCCTTGGAGAGGTGGTGAGCATTTGGAGGGGCGGGGCATGGTGGAAACAACTACATGGTGGAAGCAGCTGGATGCTTGTTGGCATCCCCCAGAGAGAGTAATTCCATGAGGTCAGGGCCTGGGTCCTCCCATCCGTGGGATCCCCAGCAGCTAGGCCAACTTGGCTCACAGAAGGTGCTCAGCAAGCTTTTGTGAAATGAACGGATGAGTGAGGATGAGGGGAGCAGGCTCAGGAAAGGGGGGTGTGCTAAGAAGGAAGCTGCAGAGTCCAGACAATGGTGAGGCCGCTTGGAGCCTTGAGCACCAGCCAGCAGTTGTGCTCCTCCTGGCGCACGGCCTCTCTCCCCGTCACAATCCTCAGCAGGGCCGAGAATTCAAGACAACCTGCCTGGTGGATGAGGGAGAGATGACGAAACTGCTCCAAGAGCGGGGCCACATGCTGGAGAACCATGTCGAACGCCTCTGGGCCTACCTCACCATCCAGGAGCTGCTGGCCAAGCGGTATGACTTGACCACTGCAGCTGGCCGGGGTGGGCACCGTCCACCCCAGAGCACCCCCACCCCGGGGCCTTTGGACCCATGAGGTGCACAGAGAAGGGGCAGTTCTGGGCCTTCGAGGTTGCGAGTGGGTCAGATTTACTGTCCTTCTGCTTTGCTCACCGAGTTAATATCAACCAGTCAGTCAATAGTGTAGGCAGGGCCCACGAGGGGCACAGGGCAGCTCACTGTTTGCCCCGACTGAGCTGCTGTGCGGGAAGCTGCCCTTTACTGTGGGGCTGCTGTGTCCAGACACACCCATTTAATCCTCACAGTGTGCAGGAGAATTTCCTCTTTATCCCCATTTAACAAACAAACAAACTGAGGCTCAGAGAGGTTAGACTGCTTGCCCAAAATCTCACAACTGTTAAATGAACTGTGTATTTCTGAGGCACATCCCCTAACCCTGCCAAATCTCCAGGTTTTCTCTGTGAGAGGTCTTTAAATCATGAGGTCTTTGAAGACAGCCACTGAATGAGGGCACTGCAGGTGCTAATACGTGTTTGTTGACTGAGTGAATGAGTGAACAAATGAGTGAAACGATGAGGGAGTGCGAGTCCATTGTCGTCCAAGCTGCGGGGCTTGGAGCCACTATCTGTCTTGCAGGATGAAGTTAGAGGGGAAGGAGAAGGCCAACCTGTCGGCCAAGGCCCTGCAGATGTCGCTGGCCTATCAGTTCGTGACCCCGCTGACCTCCATGACCATCAGGGGCATGGAAGACCAGGACGGCTTGAAGCCCATCATTGACAAGCCCCCGGAGGGTATGGGCTCTGCAGAGGGGGAGGCTGTGGGCAGTGAGGAGGCTTCTGAGGGCCAAAAATCTCCTGGGCTTTAATTCTCTTCCCTTTCTCTCCCTTCCAGATTCTCTGCCCTTGGGTGAGTTGTTAAATCACATTAGTTTTCTTGAGGGGCTTCCTGGGGCAAGTGCTCCAGCCCCCAGGCATAGCTCCCCAATCCAACATCTCTCCTGCCTCCACTCCTTCATTGTCTCTTCCTTCCCCGAGATGCCCTTCCCCACTTGGCCCCCAACTAGTTGCTGCCTCCTGTGTGCTTGGGGAGCCCTTGCACACCCTGAACCAACCCCTGCCCGCCACCCCGCTGGCCTCCTTCTGAGTCTTCCATGTGAGCGTGTGTCTGCAAGGAGCTGAGGTCCCGGGGGAGGGCTGGGACCCCCAGGAGGAGGGCTTGCCCAGGCCTGATTGGCCTCTGGGCCTGGGGTACACTTGGGGAATGAGGCGTGTGCCTTTCACAAGGAGTGCTGAGGGTGACTTCGTTTTCTGTCATCATCCTCTACAGAGATGCAGGGACACAGAAAAAGTAAGTGGCAGCCATTCCGACGATGTACATCTCTACCTCTCTACTCTCCACCTTGCTGTCCCTTCAGGCTGTGTGTTTGGTCCTGAGCAGAGCCCCTAGGTTATCACCCCACTTGCCTGATGAGGAAAGGACAGCCCCAGGCTTCCTTCCTCCGCTCCACCTCTCCTCACTGCTTCTTACCGGTAATCCTCAGAATGGTTCCCCTGACATGGGCCTGGCCTTCCCCACCCTTATGCCACCAGCCCCACCAGGGACCCATGGAAGGAGACAGAGGAGGCCAGCCCACTGTGCTGGGTCAAACTTCTGTTTCCACATCCCGAGAGGCATCAAGGGCTCTGTGTCCACTCCTGCTCCTGTGGCCTCAGGCCAGCCTGCCTGAGTGGGAGGGGCCTCGGAAAAGGAGCCAGCAGCTCCAGGAAAGCCCCAGCCACCTTCCTTCTAAATGCCATTCCCCCTCGCCTGTCAGCGTTCGTGCTGTCCGCCTTGCAGCCTTCTCCAACTCACCCCAGCTCCGATGTCCAGCAGTTGCCAAGCCGAGTGACTGGCGGTGAGTCCTTGGGATGGTCTGAGGGACACCGCTGCCTGGTTAAACCCTTGCCCTCAGCCGGCGCCATCTGCCCGATGTCCAATCTAACGGACCCCATGCTGTGCCCCCAGTGGACACTGACCCACACTTCATCATCCACGTGCCCCAGAAAGAGGACAGCCTGTGCTTCAATATCAACGAGGAACCTGGTGTGGTCCTGAGCCTGGTGCAGGACCCCGACACAGGTATGAGTGACATCATGTCCTCTGCCAGACAGAGCAGGGCCTGGGATCCTCGACATTCAGCCACGGACAGGACAGTGATGGTGGCATCCACTCCTCACAGGCTGTGCACCAGTCACCTGGCTTGGCTCAACCTGCCTCCTTCTCGTCCCATCCACCTGCCTGGGCCCTATGCAGGGCCTGCTTCATGGGCGCATGACCCATGCAGGCGACCCTACACTTAGAAGGGCCCCATATTTAGTTTAATGCTCTGCTGTTGCCATCTTGAAATTTTTAACAATTTTTGAACAAGGGGCCCTCATTTTCATTTTGTACTGAGTCCTGCAAATCATGTAGCAGTGCTTCCCCCACCTTTCCCCTCAGCATGGCTGAGGGACCCTCTGAGTCCAGCCCCCCGGGAGTGCTCAGGTGACAGGATTGACTCCCTCTCCCTCTCTCGACCACTCCTCCCCAGCTCCCAGTCCAGTCGTGCCATCTGCAAATGTCTGTTGAGCACCTGCTAGGGCTGGGGGTGCAAGGGGACCCGAGACGATGTCCCTGCTCTTGTGGAAGGGAGACAAAAGTGAACAAATTCTTAGATGACGGTTTCAAAGCATGAGACGTGCTGTGTTGGGATGGAAGACAGGGAGGGGGCTTTTTGGCTGCTCAGGTCGGAGGAGGCCCCTGTGAAGAGGCCCTGCAAACTCGTCTGCAGTGCCTGCTGCGGCCTGCCCCTGTGTGGGGCTAGTTGGGGTCCCAGAGAAGGTGCATGCCCAATCCTGTCTTCGGCAAGGCAAGACCTCCTTCAAGGCCCAGAACCAAGGGCCAAGTACCAGATAGTTAGGCAAGACGGGAGGGGAGGTGGGTGATGCTGGGTGTGACCTGTACCGGTCCTGAAGGCCCCTCGGGAGGTGAAATCCTCAAAGAGGCATGGCATGGGTAAAGTGTGGGGGGTCTCACAGGAGGGAGGCACAGCATGAGCAAAGGCAGGCTGGTGGAGGTCTAGCTAGAGCTGGCCCCTCCCAGACCTGGATGGCTCCTCACCCCTCTGCAGGCTTCTCAGTGAATGGGCAGCTCATTGGCAACAGGGCCGGGAGCCCTGGGCAGCATGAGATCACATACTTCGGGCGGCTGGGGATCGCAAACCCTGCAACGGGCTTTCAGCTGGAAGTGACTCCTCAGAACATTACGCTGAACCCTGGCTCTGGCGGGCCCATGTTCTCCTGGAGGGACCAGGCTTTGCTGCGGCAGGACGAGTAACCGGGCTGGGGCTGGGGCCTGGGTGGGGAGGCGGTGGTAGGTGCCGTGAGGGCCCACCCCAGAGCCAGCTCCACTGCCTGAGCCTGCCAGGCCCTCATCCCCCGAGCCGTGTCAGTGAGTGACGTCCCTGTGGCCTCTGTGTGGGCTGTGCAGACATGTCAGACCCTGTGGACCACTCCTTTCATTTCCCTTGGTTTCTGGACACGTGCTTAGGGCCCTGCTGCCTGGATGCCTGTGTTCTCATGGCGCCCTCGCCCTACAGTCCACCTCCATCTCCACCAAACAAAGCCGACTCATCCTCTAGGCCCAGCACGAAGGCCACCTCTTCCCTGAAGCCCTCCTAGTCTCTTCCTCTGCTGATCTCCAGAGTTCTCTGGGCTTCTCTTTCTTTCTTCTCTTTCTCTTCCCTATCTTAGTATGCCTTGTCTCATGTTTGTTTCTTCATTCATTCACTCATTCATTCATTCTGCCGAGTACCAGAGCTCAATGCTGGGCTACAGGAAGAGGTGGGCAGAGTCTGGTGTGGAGGACACAGATGATGAAAGGGAGTCAAAGAACGCAGATTCTGATATTAGACAGGCTAGAGTCCAAGTCTGGCTTTGCCACTTACCAGATGTGTGACTTTGGTCAAGTTACTTAACCTCTCTGAGCCTCGGTCCTCACAGGATCAGAGTGAGACTTGAATGATGCAATTTGCATGGAGGGCTGGACAGAGGGCCTAGCACATTGCAAGGGCCCCATACACAATAGCAACATGTGGGGAGGAGCATGGAGTAGGTAACATCCAACCATCTGGGGGTGAGGGTAGGGGGGTCATAAGAGCTGAGTCCTAGAGGACGAGGGCAGCTGAATGGAGAGAGGTGCAGTGCAGCTGCACCTGTCCTCATGGCCACCTGGCCCTGCAGGGTGGTGGTGACCATTAACAGGAAGAGGAACCTGGTAGTATCCGTGGAGGATGGGGGCACATTTGAGGTCGTTCTGCACCAAGTGTGGAAGGAGAGTCACCAGGACTTCCTGGGCTTCTACGTGCTGGATAGTCACCAGATGTCAACGAGGACGCACGGGCTGCTGGGTACAGCCGGCCAGGCGGGCAGAGCTCTGGGGTGGGGTGTTGAAGTCAGTGGATTCGCCAAGGGTCAGTTTTGCAGCTGGGTACCAGGACAGGCTCACCTCCAACGTAGCCTCCAAGGCTCAGAGCTCCAAAGAAGGACTGTCCTGGTGAGGGTCTTGTCCCTCAAAAAGGCTGCAGTCAAACACACAGTGAAACTAAAGCTTAAGTGAGCCTGGGACCAAGTGGGGAGAGGTCCGATTAGCAAACAGAAAGTTCCTGTGGGCTCCCAGAGACCTCCTGGGTAGGAGGAGTCATTGGCCACACTGCTACTTCTTGTGGCCTTCCTGCGGGCCCTGCTCTCTATGGGCACCTACCCCTCAAAACTCTCTCCCCAGCCAGGTTCCTTTGGAATTAGTCCAAAAAAGACAGGAGGTTCAACCAACTGGCAATGTATGTGCTCCTCTATAGCAGGTGAACTAAAGGTGGCTTTTGATGCCAAAATTCATTAGAAATAGTCAAGCCTTTGAAAAAAATGTTCAAGCAACTCTCTAAACCTCCAGTGAGCACCTACTGAGTGCAAGGCAGCAGCAAGGCCCCCTGACGGTAACCACTGCCTCCAATGTACTTTTCCAGGACAATTCTTCCACCCCTTTGATTATAAAGTGTCCGACCTCCACCCAGGCTCCGACCCCACAAAGACAGATGCCACAATGGTGGTGAAGAACCACCAGCTGACAGTCACCAGGTAGGTGGGCTGCTCTCCCAGCATCTCTGCCCTTGGCATTCTGCATTGTTGGTCCAGGCCTTCCTCCAGGTGTCACGTGTGTGGGGTGGGTTTCCTGGGGAGGTGCAGCTCTGCTAGGTCCAAAAGGTGATCCCAGCTGACCTGTCTCTCCCCAGGGGCTTGCAAAAAGACTACAGCAAGGACCCCCGGCATGGGGCGGAGGTGACCTGCTGGTTCGTCCACAACAACGGGGCCGGGCTGATTGACGGCGTTCACACTGACTATATCGTCCCTGACATCTTCTGAACCCCCTTGCCAGCACACCTGTCTTCCCTTGGGACCACGGCAGAGGAAGAGGACAGCATCCTGACTTTCTGCCCAGGCCACATCTCCCTGTCCAAGCTGGTTCCCTGGGTCAAAGCACCCACGCTTCCATTAAAGAGACACTATGTCCAGTCCAGGCTGGCTGCTTTTTGGGAGGGAGAATGGCAAGGAGGCAACCCAAGAGGCTGCCCCTCAGAAGGGCTCAGGGGTCACAGCAGACCTGGAGGATGGGAGGGAGCCCACGCCAACTCGGCCCCTATCCCACCTTGTTCTCTGCAGTTGCCTGGCCCCTTGCCCTCTGAGTGCCCCTAGGTCCCCTGCACATAGCTCCCCCCACAGGTCCAGGGATCAAAGGACACTCTGGCAGCATGTAGGGGAACGACCAGCCACAGCCACAGCTGACTCAGCACTTCCTGCAGCCAGGCACTGTTCTAGCAGCCTTAATTGAGTTAACTAAATCTGCTTCCAACAGGCCTGGGGATGCTTTTATCATGCCCATTTACAGCTGAGGAAACTGAGGTTAGGTAATTTGTCCAAAATCCCTCATCTTATAAGTAGCAGAGCTGGGATTTGAACACATGCTGTCTGTGTCAGTATCTGTGTTTTTAACCATTTTAACCATTTAATGTTTTAAACATTCCCATGTAAATACTCCAGTCAGGCTGGGCAGCTGCTGGCTAAAGCCTGTTGGGATTTGGTTAGATATTCCAAACTATCACTTAAAATGAACATATGAAAGAAGCATATGAAATATATATGGACCTAGGGTCCTGAAGAAGTCCTACTAGGAGCTGGAGGCTGCACCCGTAGGAGCCAGGGCCTCAGGGGGCAGTTCCTGTGCCTCCACCCTCAGCTTGATTGCCCAGCTGGGGGTTTGCAGCCTCTGACAGAGGCAGAGACAGCCACTGCCCAGAAGCTGTGATTTCAGGGGGCAGGAATAGCAGCCCACTGGCTCCTCACACAGACCCCTGGAATTATCCCTCCGGGGCTCCTTTCCTTGGCTTCCCCTTGGGGCCCAGTTAAAATGCGATGTCACAGGATGGGGAGAGATGAACCTACACTTTCAGGAGCCACTGGCCCTTCGGGTGGAGGTCGATGGGCCTGCACCTACTCCTTTCCAGAGGGTTTCTACTTTTTCTCTGCTAGCATATGTCCAGTTCCCACTCCAAATGATGCCCATGAGGGCCCAGATCAATAACACAAATGCTGAGCTCCAGGGCTGCCCTAGGCCCAGGGAACACAGAGGCCTCGGCAGCAGGCTATGGAAAGTGGCGGCTAATGGAATTTCAGAAACCAGCCCATGGTCTGGAGTATCCTTGGCTTCTCAAGGGGGAGCCATGGGCTGCCAGCTGGCTGGTCACCCTGAGCAAGGCCCTGCCCAATTGGGGCCTCATTTTCCCCTCCTACAGAGCAGAAATGGGGTGAACCTTGAAGATCTCTTAGATTCCATCTCATTCTAAGTTATGCATGATGACTCTGGGTCCCTCCAAGTCCCCAGCTGTCCCTCAGGGGCCTCTTGAGCAGCCTCAGAATTCCTATTTCAAGTTGTTTCTCCCACAAAACTCCAAGTATCTGGGGATGAGGTGTTAGCCTAGAGGAAAGGGGCTGGGGGAAGCTCCGTAGGCAGCTGCAGGGCCACGAGGAGGAGCCATTGGGCAAAGTTGGCAGGACAGTAGTTCTGCCACAGCCCCAAGCTGCCCAGTGGTCAGGGACCACAGGCACTGAAAATGACCACAAACAAGATGTCCTGAGAGCCAGGAAACTCGAGGCCAGACTGCAGGGCTTGGTGGCGCAGCTCTGACAGGGGTCTCCTCTCTGCTCCCAGGTGTCAGAACCTGCTAGGTTGGGCCTCAATCAGCCCTAAGCTTGGTGTCCACCGCCAGCAGTGGTTGGTGTAAGGACTCAGGAGGCCCGAGGGGAGCAGGCGCCCCCAGCCAGGCCTCAAGCACAGGCAGTCACCATCTCAGCAGCTGCAGCTGTTGGTCCGCCATCCTTCTGCTGACTTGGCAACTCTCTGTCATTGTTTCTGTGGCTCCTGCCACTTCTAATCACTAATCCATTCCCTCTTCGTGGCTTCTGCTGCCTCAGAACTTCTGCTTTCTGCCTTCTTGCTGTTTCTCTGCTCCCAGCAGTCAACACTCTCTGTACATCTCACAGTGAGGTGCAGAGCTTTCAGGCAAGGCCATGCTACAGCCCACCAATTAGCTGCCCCATCCCCAGGCATCCTCATCAACTCCATTAAGTCATTGCTGAGTGGGAGGGACACTGGGTCACTCTGCTCAGAAGAGCATGGGTATGGCAGGCAGCTGGTGGCTATCCTGGAAGGTCTGGGGGCTGGCAGAACCCTGGTATGGCCCAGGAGGTCCCAGCTAACACTAGGAGGGGACCAGACCCTGCCTCTGAACCTCCCATTGTCCCGGAGGCCAGAGCTCCAGCCTTACTGGAGACTTCTGGGGGAATGACTCTCCAAGAGACCGAGGGCAGCTGAGTCCCTGGTCAGGCCCTGGGAACATGAACGTGACATGGCCTGGCCCGCCAGGAGCTTGGAGTCTAGTGGGAGCGATCAGATCCAGATACACAAACCTCAACAAAAGGTAATGATGCAGCAGGCCCTCAGGGAGCTTGGAGTTTGTATCAGGGCTCCCTGTGGTCAAAAGAGGGGACAAAAGAGGAAGGCTTCTAGAGAGGGACACAGGGGCCGGCAGAGATGAGAGGTGCGATGTGCAGAGAAAGGGAGGGCATGCCAGTGGAAAGAGAGTAAGTTCAGAAAAGCAAGTTGGAGCCAGATCACAGAGACAGCTGGACTCCAGGACTTGGGGTTTGTCTTTTCCCTGGGGCCATGGGAACTGAAGGGTAAGGAGCAAGAGGTTCAGCCATGGAGCTCTGAACCTCAGGGTGATGGGTCTGGTTTTGTGCACTGGCTGCCTGGAGAAGGAAGGGGGGCTGCGATCCAGGAGGCCAGACCAGAGGCCATGTCTGTGGCGCAGGTAAGAGGCAACAATGCTAAGATGCTGTTTGCTTTAAGCATGACTCCACACCCTGTCACCATCGCCCCCACCCAGGGAGTCCTGGGGCCTATTTGCCAAAACACAGGTTCCACTTCCTCCGGGGCCTCCGTGTCCCCTAGCCACCAGAGGTGAAGTCCTAACCCTGTGGACAATACCCACTGAACCCCCTTGGAACAGGCAGATCCAGGGCTGTTACTCCACCCATGCCCCAGCTTCCCGGAGGAGCCAGCCACCTCCGCTCTTCCCGTCCCCCGCTACAGGTCGCTGACCCCACTTGGAAAACACCAGGCTCACTTATATAAGGAGCGCTGCTGGGCCTGTGTGCTCAGCAATGGCACCTGCTCAGTGGCCCTGCCTCATCTTGGCCCTGCTCTCCTGCTTGGCGGCCTCTGGCTTCCCGAGAAGCCCCTCCCGGCCGCTCGGAGTAAGTCAGCTGGCGCTTCACTGTCTGGGCCTGTCACATGGGCAGAGGCACCAGGCTAGGCGGTCCTCTCTGTGGGTTGAGGAGGAGGCAGGAGGGCTGGGTGTTGGAAGAACTGGACTCCAGACCTGCCGTCTAACCCTGGGCAAGGCCCTTAATTCTCCCTGGGCCTCTCTTTCCCCCACCTGTCAAATGAGTGATGCCCCATGACCTGCTCACCTCACTAAGGGACTGTGAAGGTCCGTGTCTGAGACAGGGCAGAGGCTGGAGGGGCTGAGCTGTGCGTTGAGGGGGGTGCAGTAGTGGGGGGTGTTCTGGGAGGAGGCCTCAGGGGAGAGGCAGAGTGGGTTGGGGTATGTGGGTGGGCAGAGAGTGCTGGGCTTTGTTCTCCCTGTCCTGCTCCCCTGGGTAACCTGGAGATCTGCCCTCTCTGGACCTCAGTTTCCCCATCTATTCAGAGCCCTTCCTACTCTGACCTGTGACTCTGGGTGGGTCCTGTGTCCCGAGGCCCCTCAAGGTGTGTGTGTGGGGAAATCACCCTGAACCCTGGCCTCAGCCCAGAGCCTGCTCCCAGGCCATGGCGGCCTTGGCCTTGGCCTGACCCTGCGTTTATCTTTGTTTTTGCAGAAACGGAGCCTCCCGGAAGGGGTGAGAACTTTCACCAGGGATAGGGAGGAGTGGGGCAGGGCAGGATGGAGCCGGTTGCCCAATAGCTGAAGGGGTGGGCCATAATGACAGGTCCCTCAAGCTGGCAAACAGCTCACGGCCCCCTGCACTGGCAGACCCCCATGCGACTCAAGACGCCCAGGAAAGAGCGCCACAGAACCATCCCCCTCAGGCCTCTCTGGATGCAGTGCAGGACTGCCCTTCCACAAGTCCTTCCTTCCACACTCACTGAGCACTAGCCAGTACCAGGCCCCGTGCCCAGGACTGGGGACACACTGGGAAGTGGCCCCAACACCCTCATGAAGCATCTTTATACCCATGTTTAACCGAGATGTCTCCCTAGAGCCTCCTTCAGTCCACCACCTCCATGGGAAAGAGGGTGTTAGGGGCACAAAGGCCCTCCCCACACACTTCCCTCAGCACAGGATGTAAGTGCCTGTTTGGGAGACAGAATCAGGCAGTTACCAAAGGACACAGGAGGCAGCTGGGGTGGGGTGGTATGTGAACGTGATTTCTCTTTTTTGTGTGTGAAGAAGATCAGCCCTGAGCTAACATCCATGCCAATCCTCCTCTTTTTGCTGAGGAAGACTGGCCCTGGGCTAGCATCCGTGCCCATGTTCCTCTACTTTATATGGGATGCCACCACAGCATGGCCTGACAAGCGGTGCGTCGGTGCATGCCCGGGATCCAAATCCAGGCTGCCAGCAGTGGAGCGCGCGAACTTAACCACTACGCCACCGGGCTGGCCCCAGTGAATGTGATTTCTTTTGAAGCAGAGGTGAAAGATGAGCGGGAAGAGCTAGGGCAGGTGTTGCCAGGGCAGAGACCTGGCATGGTGGGAGCATGGATGAGCAGAGGAGGCAGGACCTGCCTGGAGGATCTTGGAGCCATGGGGAAGAGGGTGATGGAGAGCATGGGAGCACTTTAAGCAGGCAAGGGACAGGGTCAGATTTGGGTTTTTACAAGATCTCACTGGCTACAGCTGCATGTAAACAGATTACAAGGTTAAAGAGGCAGAGCAGAGCCCCCTCCCCTCTCCCTGTACTCCTCCTTGCCCCCTCTCCCTCCTCTTAGCACCAACATAACTCAATACCACCCAATATGAAGTTCCTTTTCATGGTGCAAAACTCCCTTCCCTAAGAGGCTTCTTGCCGCTGAGCAATGAGGTAGGCTGAGCTAAGGGAACAGGGGGAGACAAAGGCTGAATCAGACAAGGCTCCTGCCCTCCAGGGAGCCCCTAATCTCTGAAGGGGAGAGAAGTGCTCAGAAAGGCCAGAGCATGCCAGACAGCAGCAGGACTGCCCAGGCGCCCACCATCAGAACAACGGTGGCCAACTGAGTGTGGGGATGGGGGACGCCACCCAGGCTTCTAACTTGGGTGACTGGGACAACGGAGGGGCCACTTAACCAGGCAGGGGCTTTGGAATCTGCAAAGGGAACTTGGAAGGGGAGTGGCCAGTTTGAAGACCTTGTTTCCCGGTGACCCAGGCTGGCTGGTCACCACCACTGATCACTGCCCCCTCTCCCGCAGGTGGTCGACGGCATCGAGGTCTACAGTACCAAGATCAGCTGCAAGGTGACCTCCCGCTTTGCTCACAATGTTGTTACCACGAGGGCCGTCAACCGTGCAGACACCGCCAAGGAGGTTTCCTTTGACGTGGAACTGCCCAAGACAGCCTTCATCACCAACTTCACCTTGTGGGTGTCACCACAGCTGCTGGCTCTGCGCTCAGGAGGGGAGTCTGGCCCAGCGTGAGCCCCCCAACTCTCTTTCCCTGCAGGACCATCGACGGCGTTACCTACCCTGGGAATGTCAAGGAGAAGGAAGTTGCCAAGAAGCAGTATGAAAAGGCAGTATCCCAGGGCAAGACAGCCGGCTTGGTCAAGTAAGTGTGGACTCCTAGACCTTGGGGAGAACGTCGGGGCTGCAAGGGCCCTCAGAGATGCAAACAATAACAACAGCAGCTATTATTATTATTGTTATAGCAAAATGTGCCCGTAATTCTTACATTATCCCATTTTTTTTAAGTTGAGGCAACTGAAGCTCAGAGTGGGTAGAGGTCTCCCTCAAGGGGTTGGCCCAGGAACTGAAGGCCCAGGAAGGGCGGGCTCATGCCGTTTGCGGGGCAATCATCGTCTCACACCCCCATTCAGGGCTTCTGGGAGGAAACTGGAGAAATTCACAGTCTCAGTCAACGTGGCTGCAGGCAGCAAGGTCAGCTTTGAGCTAACCTACGAGGAGCTGCTGAAGAGGCACAAGGGCAAGTACGAGATGTACCTCAAGGTCCAGCCCAAGCAACTGATCAAGCACTTTGAGGTAATCAACCGCTCCTGCATCCCCTGACAAAACTGCTGGGGTTGGGGGTGCAGGGAAGGGCCCCTGGGGCAGAGCCTAGAGCAAGGTCAAGAACGCAGAAGTCCAAGCCCCACCACTTGGTTAAGGAAGCTTGAGGGAATTACAATGGTTCTGGCCACAGCAACTGGCCCGAGGGGAGAAGGCTAGGCCAGACCTGGCAGATCCAGGTTGGGTGCTGGTTCCTGGAGGCAACATCACGAAGTGTCTCTGTAGTGCTTGGAACTGGTTACCTGGGCATTTTACCTACATCAGAGCTGAAAGCCAAAGGAAACGCTTTAGTGGTGGAATTTGGGGCACCATACAGCAGGCGATGGAAGAGCTTTGGGGTCAGAGTACCCATCTACAAGCCCTTGTGGTCATTCTCTTGGTGGGAGACCCCAGGCTTGGCCATCACAGAGTTGTCCTAGAGGCTGTCCCTGCATCATCACTGCCCCATCTCCTTCCCCTCTGCCTTGTTCTGGAGGCTGGCCTCTGCGCTGTCACTGAGTGACATCTCCCTACCTTTGGCTGTTTCAGATCGAGGCAGACATCTTCGAGCCCCAGGGCATCAGCATGCTGGACGCTGAAGCCTCGTTCATAACCAATGACCTCCTGGGCAGCGCCCTCACCAAGTCCTTCTCAGGGAAAAAGGTGGTGGAGATGAGACCTGGGGGGCAGGGGCAGGAACATTGACCCTAGCAGGACAAGTCTGAATCCCAGGGCTTGGCTGATGCAAGGGAGTGTATGCGTGAAGGGGTGTGGGGATAAATCTGCAGCCATCACCTTCCTCCCTGGCCACGGTCAGGAGTGAGGAAACTGGAGGCAGGGGGCTGCTTGCTGACGGTGACCTGACAGAGGAACTGGAGTCTCAACTGCACAAGGGGGAATAGGGAACCATTTATAAAGCCCAGTCCCATTCTATCTTGGGAAGTGGGCAAGGCAGGTTACTGTCCCTGTGTTACAGACAAGAAGACTGAGGCAGAGAGAGTCATTTAGATCTACTGACTCCACATTGAGGGGTGAAAGATAAAAGGGAATTTTATTCTTGGTGCTGGTGGTTGGTTCTGGTCCCCTAGGCCCCCAGCTATTGCAGGGGCCTTGCTGGTCGTAGGCAGTGAGCGAATAAATGTCCACATAAACAGCAAAATTCAGTCATTTGGCACTTCCAGGGCGAAGCCTAGGAGCACACACTTAGGGGGCTGCTGGTTCTGCAGGGCAGTGCCCCTGCCCTGGCCCATCCCCCTTCTCTGCTCTGCTCCCTTCCCCGCTCCCTCCTCTTGGCACCAATACATGCAATACCACCCAACATGAAGTTCCTATTCATGATGCAAAACTCCCCTCCTTAAGTGGCTTCTTGGAGCTGAACTCCAGCGTAGGCTGAGCTAAGGGACTCATGGGGCCCAGGGAACAGAGGGAGCAAAAGGCTGAATCAGACAAGGCCCCTACCCTCCAGGGTGCCCCTGATCTCTGAGGGGGAGAGAAGTGCTCAGAAAGGCCAGAGCATGCCAGATGGTGGCAGGACTGCCCAGGGGCCCACCCACAGGCTCCTCCCTGTGAGGACTGCACCTCTGCTCTACAGGAGACACTCGGGCTGAAGTCTGCAGTGGGAAGGCCCTTGCCAAGCTGAACAAGGCCCTTCATCTCCCTCCCTCAGGGCCATGTGTCCTTCAAGCCCAGCTTGGACCAACAGCGTTCATGCCCAACCTGTACAGACTCCCTCCTCAAAGGGGATTTCACCATCACCTATGACGTGAACAGAGAGTCTCCAGCCAACGTACAGGTACCCACTGATGGGTGGGCGATTCCCCATCATGGTGGAGTGAGCACTGGTGTGGAGAGGGGCTGCAGCTGCATCTTGTACTGGCACCTTCAATCCTCAGCCCAAGGTCAAGTTTCCTGCAGGGCCTGGGGATGGCAGGCAGTCCAGAGCCTTTGTGTGGCAACCCTCGGAGAGTGGGAAAGGCTGTCTTTCTCTTGGGCTGGTAAATGGCTGGCTTCTATTGGCAAGAGTAGCCAACATGAGGTTGCTAAACGGACACCGGTCTTCAGTCTCTCTCTCCCCTCTCCAGATAGTCAATGGCTACTTTGTGCATTTCTTTGCACCTCAAGGCCTTCCAGTGGTGTCTAAGAATGTCGTCTTCGTGATTGATGTCAGCGGTTCCATGCACGGTCAGAAAATAAAGCAGGTACTCTCCTTGGGGCAAGTGGGAGTGAGGGGTGGGAGAGAGAGGTCTTTTTTTTAAGTGGACAAAGCTGATATTTCCAGTGAAAAAGGAGGAACAGGAACAGGATTTAAAAAAGGCACAAAGCATCTGCCCCTTTTTGTCGCAGGCGGCACGGGCCCCATGGCCAACCCATGCTTGGAAGACTTCTGGCTGTCTGCTTCTCCCTCTCCCAGCTTCCTATCTGCTTGTCTTTTTATTTCCCAGACAAAGGATGCCCTCCTCAAAATCCTGGAGGATATGAAAGAGGATGACTACCTGAATTTCATCCTGTTCAGTGGGGATGTGACCACTTGGAAAGGCAATTTAGTTCAAGCCACTCCTGAGAGCATCCAGCAGGCCAGAGAGTTCGTGATGAACATGAACGCTGGAGGAAGTAAGAACAGAGTGGAGAGCAGACACCTCCTACTCCTCCTCTCTCTGCCTGAGCAGCTGTTTCCCTCTTGCCTTGGGGCAAAGACTCAGCTGCTCCAGGCCCTGCAGACCCTAGCTGGGGTAGAGGTGGGAGTGGGGGGTCCTCAGGCTTGATATGGGGGTGTCTTCTCTGTGGTCTAGGGAAACCCATCCTTTCTGTTTCTAACTCATGATCCTGGTGCCCCACAAGGCCCAGCAATCTAAGGCTACAGAGAACCCTTCTCCTTGGCCACGTCTTAGGGAAAATCACAAGTGACATCTGTACTGCTCTCTGTCCTCCCAGTGAGGGGGTTGGGGGTCCGTCTGACTTTTTCCAAATTGCTATTACAATTACTGTGAGCTTCTATCCTTCTGGCAGCCCCAAGAGACCAATCTTTTTATCTCCTTTTGAAAGAATAATCATTCGTTCTTCACTCACTGATTCATTAAGTCAATATTTACTGGGTACCACCATGTGCTGGTGGGCAGAGTCCTTGGGCACATGAGCAGGGCCTGCTGTCCCCATCTCCTCCACCCTGGCTCCCTGAGGAGACCCTCCCACAGTGCTGTCTGTCTGTGTGCCAGTGACCAACATCAATGACGGGCTGCTGAGGGGCATCAGCATGCTGAACACGGCCCGGGAGGTGAACGCAGTCCCTGAGAGAAGCACTTCCATCGTCATCATGCTGACTGACGGAGATGCCAATGCTGGTGAGGCAGGCGGGTGTGGCTCTGAGTCCTGGCTCTGCAGCTGGCTCGCTGTGAGACCTTGGGCAGCTCTCCCCAGGGACCCCCATGGTCTGTGAGCCCCTCAAGGGCAAGGCCCCACCTCCCCCAGCCAGGGCTCCTCACCCTCTGCCCCAAGAAGGGCTCATGGCCATAACTACACCAGCTGTTCAGGTGCAGGAGTCAGATGTCTCCAGACAGAGCTGGTCCAGACAGTTGCCGGGGCTGTGGCTGGATTGGGAACACCCCCTTCTCCTTCAGGTGAAAGCAGACCCAAAAAAATCCAAGAGAATGTGCGGAATGCAATTAGGGGCAAGTTCCCCTTATATAACCTGGGCTTTGGCAACAATCTGAATTACAACTTCCTGGAGAGTATGGCTCTGGAGAACCATGGGCTTGCCCGGCGCATTTATGAGGATTCCGATGCCAATTTGCAGTTGCAGGTATGCCTTGTCTTGCACACCTCCGGGAATGAGGAGCTCACTACTTCCTCAGGAAGTTGTTCTACCGTGTGACAATTTCAGTTATTAGAAAGAACTTCCTCTTGGGTTGAAATCAACCTCTAGTTACCTCTTACCCTTCAGTAACGGTTCTAGTTTTGTACTTGGGCCTCTTCTGTAGGATTGCCAAATCAAATATAGGACATCCAGTTAAATATGAATTTCTGATAAACAAGAGATAATTTTTTAATGTAAGCATGACCCAAATATTACTTAGGACACTGTATTAGTTTGCTAGGGCTGTGTAACAAAGTACCACAAACTGAGTGGCTTAAACAACAGAAATTCACTGTCTCATAGTTCTGGAAGCTAGAGGTTCACAATCAAGGAGTTAGCAAGGTTGGTTCCTTCTGAGGGCTGTGAGGGAAGGATCTGTTCCAGGCCTCTATCCTTGGCTTGGCTTGTAGACAGCCTTCTCCCTGTCTCTTCACATCATCTTTCCTGTGTGTGTGTCTGTCTCTGGGTCCTAATTTCTCCTTTTCATAAGGACACCAGTCATATTGGATTGGGGGCCACCCCAAAGACCCAAAGATTTTAACTTGATTACCTCTGTAAGACCCTAACCTCAAATAAAGGTCACATCTTGAGGTCCTGGAGGTAAGGAATTTAACTTATGTATTTTGGGGGTACACAATTCAAGCCTTAACAGACACACTTTCACTAAAAATTAATTTGTTGTTTACCTGATATTCAAATTTAACTGCATGTCCTATATTTTCATTCTCTGAATCTGGCAGCCCCATTCCTCCCATCGCAGGTGAGATGACGGTGTTTCCACCCCGGCAGTGGCCCCCCATGCCTTCATCCTGTCTGTCCCTCGGTCCTCAGATCACCTTCTCTAGTTGGCTTCTCCTCTCCTCCTTCTTACTTTCATTCCAGCAAACATTTCTTGAGTACTTTCTATGTACCAAGAGCTTTGCTCTTATCTTTCCTATTCTTCCCAGTCTCTACATCGGGCGGAAGGGGGAGGGAGGGCCCCCACAACTGAAGGGCACAGTCAGGGACATGTGGAAGTGGAGATCAGTCCCCAGGATCGGCCCAGTCTGGGGACTCAACACCTGCAGAGGCATCAGTGGGAGCCTGCCCACCCCATCCTCTCCATGTTCGCCCTGGTGGCCTGAGATGACCAGGTCCCCTCACTGGACTCCAGGGCTTCTATGAGGAGGTGGCCAACCCGCTGCTGACGGGTGTGGAGGTGGAGTACCCTGAGAACACCATCCTGGACCTCACCCAGAACACCTACCAGCACTTCTATGATGGCTCAGAGATCGTGGTGGCCGGGCGCCTGGTGGACAAGGACTTGAACAGCTTTAAGGCGGATGTGAAGGGCCACGGGGTGAGCTGTGCCAGGCCTGGATGTGTGCTGGGGATAGGGGATCGGCTCCAATGGGGCTCTGGCCTCCTGGCTGATGGTCCAACAGTGGCGGCCCCAGAACTGGGCCCACCTGGCTCCAGGCCTCCAGCCCTCAAGCCTCTCTCCTCCTCCCACCCCTGCCCCAGGCCGTCAATGATCTGACCTTCACAGAGGAGGTGGACATGAAGGAGATGGAAAAAGCCCTGCGGGAGAGGGAATACATTTTTGGGAACTACATCGAGCGGCTCTGGGCCTACCTCACCATTGAGCAGCTGCTGGAGAAACGGTGACCTGGCCTACCTCTCACATGGCCGGGCCCCAGCACTGCCCCAGCACCTGCTTGTGCCTGGCTCTGTGCTGGCTATGCTCTGGGGGAGCCCAAGGGGAGGAAGACTCGGCCACACGCCGGGAAGTGCACTCCAATGCGCACTCCCAGCTGCCCTGCCCTCTTCTTGGCCTAGCCCCAGCCCCACGGAATGCTTTTCCTGGGGCAGAGCCCAGCCCAGCATCCGGGGCTTAAGCTGCAGCCTGGAAGCACCTCGAGGGCAGGGGCAGGCCTTAGCACCCCATACTCCAAACCCAGCACGGGCCTGCAGTGATGGTGAGGCTGAACACAACTGAAGGTTGAGACCCCAGCCCTCAGCCCCTAGAGGGCAGAGCTTGAGCCCTTTTGAGAGGGCCATGTCAGCCTTCTTTTAGGTGGGATTAGCCTGAAAAGCCCCTGGCAAAGGGCCTGGCATGTGCCGAGCACTCAGCAGACACTACCATGAGGGATTGCTGTAGTGGCCATTTCAAGCCCCTTATAGTTTATAGGTGGAGAAACTGAGGTCCAGAGAGGCAACGTGGTCTGCCCATCCATCCCAGGGAGCTGGTAAATCAGTCTTTTCTGAGCACCACTGGGCACCACCATGAGGAAAGGGAGTCCCGGGCTGCCTCCGGGGCTCCTGGCCTGGTGCTGGGAGTCAGAGCTGGGGAAGGCGGGCAGGGAGCTGTTCTCTGGGCTGACCCTCCCACCCTGCCCCTCCCCACAGCAAGAACGCCCATGGCGAGGAGAAGAAGAACCTCACGGCCCAGGCCCTGGACCTGTCCCTCAAGTACCACTTTGTGACTCCACTGACCTCCATGGTGGTGACCAAGCCCGAGGACAGTGAGGAGCAGACGGCCATCGCTGACAAGCCTGGAGAAGGTGGGCATGGAGAGGGGAGGCTGGAATTTGGAGGCCTTCCTGCAGGACCCCAGGCCTTGGATGCCCTGAAGAGGAGTGGGCCGGGCAGGGGAGACCCAGACCTGCTGAAGAGGGACAGGTCTAGGGGGCATCTAAGGAAAATTGGCCAAGTGCTGAGGAGCGTGTTGTGGAGGGAGTGAAGCCATCAGCGTGGACAGTGGGCTGTGGGGGTGAATAGGAGCCTCTGAGTCTCTAAAGGGATGTAAGTAAAGTGGCACCCTACCCAGGGTCATTTTAAGGTAAGGGACTTAGGCTGCAGCATGGAAGTGCTCAGTAAGACAAGAAGTAGTACTTCCAGCCTAAAAGTTAGGCCTGGAGCATGTGCCTGGGGATTGTGAGAAGAATAGGCCCTAAGAGCTGGAGGCTGGGACCAGGCCTGCTCAACCAGACAGGACGGGAGTCCTGAGTGTCCTTGCAACTGGGTGCAGGGAGTGGGGGTTGGCATTGGGAGGCACAGGAGACAAAGAGCTGGTCCAGGCCAGGCCTCTGGCCTCCAGGAGCAGCTGGTTCCTGGGGACACTAGTTCCAGCACAGCTGGCTGCTGGGAGGCCCACACCCTGGTGCTGGTTGGACAGGCAGCAAGTTGGTCACATTGGCCCCAACACCGGGAGTCTGTGGCTTCTAACACATTTCTCCTCTTCCTCCTTCGCAGGGCCTACGGATGCAGAAGGTGAGCTTCAGCCAGCAGCTGGGTGGGTGTCCCAGGAGGGAGACAGAGAGAACCAGGAAGGTCTTGCCAAGCACGCTGGGGATGCCCAGCCCAGGGAGAGGCCCTCTGACACCTGGGCTCAGGTCTCAGCTCTGCTGCCAACTCATGAGCAACCTTGGGCTGGGCTCTGCCCCTCTCTGAGCCTCATCAAGTCTTCGTCAGTTGATTGGGGTGGCTTTCCCTGACCTAGAGGGACAATCAGTATGAGAGTATTCCGTGACCCGCAAAAAATAGCCATTTCTCGCATCAGGCACTGACACTCTGTTGATCCCACAGCAACCCTCTAAGGGAGTCCCCTTATGGTTCCCATGTTATAGTACGGAAACTGAGGCACTGAGAGGTTAAGTCTATTTGCTTGAGGACTCGGTCAGCAGGTGGCCAAGCTGGGACTTCAGCCCAGGCAGCCTGGTTCCAGCACCCGTGCCGGATTCACGGCATTCTGTGCCTCTCTCAACGTAAAATTGGAACCTCATTCCCCACAAGCTCCCCACCACCAGGTGGGGCCTCCCCAGCCCCCACCTGCCTGCCCCACCTCCATCGATCCGTGCTGTTCAATCCAAGCGGCACATTTGGACAGGGTCGTTGCTTTGCCCTCAGAACAGCCCCGGCAAGTGTACAGTCACAGTGTGCGCATGCGCATGCACAAGCATGCGTGTGGGTGGGCGTTTTACTACCAAGGACAATAGGTAGCTGTGAGCCCCACCCCACCCCAGCAGGGGGCAGGAGTTCAGGGATAGGAGATGGTGTCTGCTGTGAGCATTACTCGTGACATAGAAGCTGACCATCTAATGGCTTGCATTTTACCCACATCAAAATGCCATGCCCCTGGCATTAAAATTACACCCCGATTACCACCAGACCTAGAAGGGAGTTCCGTGGGCATGCCCCACTTACAAAGCCTAAACTTAGGGGTCACATTCCCACCCTCTATCTGTCAGTGTCGGTGCCCCATTGGGGACCCGTAGCCCCAAGACAGGCAGAGGGCATGGGGTTGGGAGAGAGGGAACCTCTAGAGCCTGCTCATGACTGCCCTTTGGCTTCTTTTTTCAGTGATCCCCTCCATGGCCTACCTGAGTGAGTCTATGCTGGCTGCCGCAGCCCCCTCCCCACTGCCCAGAGTGTGGCCCTGCGCCATTCCCCTCTGGAGTCTTTCCTGAATCAGCTCTCTGGGACAGGCACATGGTCAGGATCCTGAGGAGATGAGGGAGGCTGAGAGCATTAGGGAGCAGAAAGGGGAGGGGCATGAACTGAACTCTGGGCGGGGGGCCTGGCGCCTCCCCAGGCCTGCTTTGTTTAGCTCAGCACTCTCTCTCTGCGTCCACAGCCCGCTACCAGCCTCAGCCTCCTCAAACACCCTGCCACCATGGTGAGTTCCCTGGCTCCTCCTGGGGCAAGGCTCAGGGCCCAGGGCCCAGCACCTCCTGCCTGCCTAGGAGTCAACCCCACAGGGGTCAGGAGGTGCGGGGAGGTTCCCCAAAGCAGTGAGAGGTCCCAGGAGCCAGCTGCTTCTCTGATGTGCCCTCAGTGGACGGGGACCCCCACTTCCTCATCCAAATCCCAGAGAAAGGCGATGCCATCTGCTTCAACATCGATGGAGACCCGGGCACAGTGCTGCGCCTCATCCAGGACCCCGTCACAGGTAGTGGCTGCAGGCTGGAGCTGGGGCCGGGGGCTCTTCCTGGGAAGGCCTGGAGCCCCCCAGAGTAGGCACATGGACCAGCTCCTCACTCTGCCCATCCTGTACTCATCTTTATACGCAGATTATATCCTGGAGGAGGCTGTCCAGAGCTACAGTCTCACCAAGTTCCCCAGGACCCAGTGGTGTTGGGAGATGGTTAGAGCTAAGGGTGGCCTGGGCCTAGGGGCGGGACCCAATCTGTGTCTGGGGAGTAGTTTTTTCTCTGAACAACACTCCCTGGACCAGGCAAAGGGCAGATCTATAATGTGGGCCTCAGCCACCAGAATGACTCAAGAGTGTCTAGGAATGAGCAGGGTTGGCTCTGAAGTTCTGGTCTCTCCCTGGGACTTCCACTCTGTTACCACTCAGCAAGTCTGGCTGAAGGGGAAGGCGTGTCCCTAAAGGCTAGCCTGTATTCAGAAGTTCTTGCTGATCTCTTGCTGTCCTGTCACTCCGGCAGGGCTCACAGTTAACGGGCAGGTCATTGGTGACAAGAGCCCTGACTCCAAGACCAGAAAGACTTACTTTGGCAAACTGGGCATCGCCAATGCTCAGATGGACTTCCGGATTGAGGTGAGGCCAGACAAGATCACCCTGTGGAATGGGGCTGCACAGAGCACTTTCAGCTGGCTGGACACAGTCACAGTCGCACAGGATGGGTAAGGCCCCATGACTGGGTCTCTGAGGGGCTCTGTGGTCTGAGGTCAAAGGATGCCTGAGAGATTTGGACAAATCCCAGGACAGAAGATCCATAGGGATCGTACGGGAGACCAGTGGCCTCAGAGTTCAGTCCATGCCCCAGGGGAGGGTGACCATGGTGGCCCCGAACCAATCCCTATAGGGCCCCTGTCAGAGCCAGAATTGGTAGCTGGACAGTTCATAGGGCTGAGCACGCAGGGAAGGGCTTTGTAGATGGAAGCTTTAGGTGTACCTGGCAATCTGATAATAAGAATAATCCCCCTTTGCATCTTCTCTGGCTGAATTTGTTAGTTCTCAAACTCCTCAGCCTCTCCTATGTCTTCAGATCACCCAGGATCTAGTGGGCAGGGCAGGAGTGTTCCTCTTGCAGAGGCTCAGAGAGGGGGCAGAACCTGCCCAAGATCACACAGGAGGCCAAAGCCTGAGCTGGAGCTCAATCCCAAGCCTCCAGACTCCCCGGACAGACCCCTCTCCTGCTTACAGAGGAGCAGAGATCCACTCAGTGGAGGGCATAGTCAACACGCATGAGGCATCTTCTCTCCAACACCCCTGAGATGGTTTCCAGAGACTGTGTGGTCTGAGGTGCCATGTACAGGGAAACCCTGCCGAGATACCCTTGATTCAGATGCCTGGTGTCATGGCCACTGGGCCCCACTTGCTGACCTCCTCTTCTCTCCTAGGCTGTCTGTGAGGATCAACAGGAAGAAGAACATGGTGGTCTCCTTTGGAGACGGGGTTACCTTTGTGGTCGTCCTGCACCAGGTGTGGAAGAAACATCCCATCCACCAGGACTTTCTGGGCTTCTATGTGGTGGACAGTCACCGGATGTCAGCACAGACACATGGACTACTGGGTACAGAATGTTTAAGCTTCGGGTTGTTCAGGCAACATGGTGGAGGGGGAAAGCCATGTGAAAGGCCATCCTAGTCACCCCAGACCCAGCACACAACACACCACTCAGCCTTTGCATCAACCCTAGAAGGCCAATGGCCATGTTACCCATGGCGATGGCAATGGCTGACAGTGCAAATGTTTTTATTCCCAGGACAATTCTTCCACCCCTTTGAGTTTAAAGTGTCTGACGTCCACCCAGGCTCTGATCCCACAAAGCCAGATGCCACAATGGTGGTGAAGAACCATCGGCTCACAGTCACCAGGTGAGGGAACTCCTCTGACACCCTGCCCAGTAACCTGAGGGGAAGAAAGAGCCCTCTCCACCCATGCACATCAGCCTGGCAGGCTCTTGTCTTCGGTGCGGTACCCTCATTTCCCTCTGGGGTCTTGGCCCCCTCCAAGCCCCTCCTAGTCAGGAAAAGGCCAAATTTGGCCCCCTGGAAGGAGTAATCATGTAACCTCATTCTCAACCAAAGAGTTCTAGACTCCTAGAATTGGCAACTTCACACCTTTTTTCAACCTTAGGTGCATGAGCGTAGCAGCCATCTGGCCCACCTGTGTATCACGGCCTCTCTCTCCTTTCTCCCAGGGGCTCCCAGAAAGACTACAGGAAAGATGTCAGCAGCGGCACAAAGGTTGCCTGCTGGTTTGTCCACAACAATGGGCAAGGGCTGATTGACGGTGTCCCTAGCGACTACATTGTCCCCGACCTGTTCTGAGTAGAAACATCAGCTCCTACTGAGACGGCTGGCCCAGCTCGCCTGGCATCTGGAACAGGGGCACAGTGCGGGGCCTGAAGGAGGGCTGCAATAATAAAGCCTGATGTGGAAACCAGACTGCCCAGCCTCTGCATGCCTCTATGAGCCCCTGCTGCAGGGAACAGGGAGCTGGCGCAAAGGAGGGGCGGGCTGCTAGGAAGGCAACTTCCTGGGCCTCTCCACTGATGCAGCTGAAAGACAGGGTTGATTGGGGTGGCACTTTGAGGAATCAAATGTATGATGGTTGGGGAAGAGAAAAATGAAGAATTGACTCTGGAGCAAAGAAGCTCTGAGAAGTCAGGAAGGGCTGAGTGCATTTCAGAGGGCAGGAGGGTCATAAGAAAAATCAGGGGTCATGGCTCAGGAACTTCTATCAGGACCTTCAAGCCTGAAGATCCTTCTATGACAGACAAGCAGCGAGTGTTCCAGGACAGACACAGCCTGCAGCTAATTGTGGATGTCACTCATCCCTCTATCCCTCCAGTCATCTAGCCATCCATTTGCCCACTCATCCACCCACCCATCCCATATCCATATATCTACCAACCATCCATCCATTCAGCAGATAAACCCAACATCCTGGGCCAGGATCTGGGGGCATACAGCCGAGTAACCCAGTTCCTATTTGCATGAGTGCCCCAAATTTCCCTTCAGCTGGGCTGAGGATCCCTGGTATCCCCTCCAGTCACATCTCATGGTGACCACCCACTCCACCTCCACAATAAGTCCTGAGTAGGGTGAAGGGTCAGCCAGAGGTTCCTGGAGAAGGGGTTCTGAGAGCTCTCAGCCTGGACAACCCTCTCTCACCTGGACAACTGCAATTGCCCCTTCCTGGGTCTCCCTGCTTCCAGAGAGAGATTTTGCAGAGCAAAACTGATCATCACCCCCTGCCTAAACACTATAAATGACATCTCCTACCCATTGCCCTTGGGACAGAGACAAAAGTCCTTCCTATGGCCTCTCCAACTTCATCCACCCCATACACCAGGTGCTTCCCCTGCCTTTCTGGGGTCCAGATATACAGACCACTTCCAGTTCTACAGACATAACCCCTCCTGCCCCGGATCCTTTGGCTGTCCTGCTCTCTCTGCCTCAGGGTCTAGGACATGTTGGGCAGAGGGTACCCCATTGAAGGAAGAGGTGGGTGCCTTTACTTGATGGCAGAGCATGGGACACAAGAAGCCTGGAGGAGGTTGGAGTCAGATTGGGAAAGGTCACGAATGCCAGTGGGGGTGCGGATGGGATCTGGCCGTGGGTCACGAGGACATTCTCCTACTTCCCACTCCAGGGGCCCCTCTGCCTGAGCCAGGCTGGGGTTTCCCAGGGCCCACACTGGCCTGGGGGTCTGGAGAAGGTATTGGGGAGGGCAGTCCTGGAGGAAATGTCCACCATCAGGGGAGACACCCAGCTGGCTACGAGAGGCTACTGGTGAACTGGTGGCTGTTACTGCTCTAGGGAGAGGGCCACATGAGATGCCCCAGAGCAAATGTGGCAGGGGTCCAGGCTGGGCTGGCAAAAAGGGCCCAGGCCCGGGACAGGACACCCCAAAGTGGATAAGCTCTGTCACCCATTCAGTCTCGGGTTGGCTGAGGAGCTGTGGAGCTTTAAACCAGTCATCTTGACATCCGTTTTCATGTCTGTAAAATGGGGAGAAAGATCCTGCCAGACGGAGGATGTGAAGAGGCATTGTCGTCACGGTTTCTGGTCCTCCTGAGGTGCCTGTCTTTGTCCTGCTGCTCCAGTGAGCAGCCAAGCCCAGCGGGTTGGGAGAAAGGCAGGAGGAGCCAAGATTCTCCCCTTTCCCCGCAACACACAGTCAGGGAGGCCCTCCACGCAGGCAAAAACTAGGCAGACCCTGCCCTCTCCCCACATCATCCTGGCTGTGCCTGTCTCTGCCTACAGCCTCGGATGGCTCCCCTGGTTCTCAGGATGGAAGCCGTGCTCCACGGCGAGGGGCATACAGCCAGTGCTGGCTTGATCCTGCTTCTCCACCTCTCCAGCATCCCCTTCCACTCCACCCCACAGCACTGATTTCCTTCACCTTCCCTGAACTCTATGCTAGGTTCAGTGTCCCAGCTCTAGGCTGGTGTTCTTGCCCTCCTTTTCCACTGGGCTAACTTCTATTTATTCTTCAAAACTCAACTCCAACCATGCCACTTCCAGGAAGCCTTCCCTGATATTCCCCAGGCTGGGCAAGATGTCTCCCTCTGGGCTTTTTGTGGCACCTGGTCATTTTCTGGGTGGCAGCTGTCACAGTAGGCACTGTGTCTGTCACGATGCCCAACACACCTGCAGCACTTGGGCCCAGGCCTGGCCCACGTAGGTGCTGGAAAGCACTCGGTGAACAAAACAGTGAAGGGCATGGACCTACTTCCAACTGTTCACAGAGAACACCTGCCCCGCAGGTGCTGGCTGGGCCAGAATGTCCCCCATGACCCCTCTGCTGTTGCACAATTTCCACAGCACAGCCCAGATGGCGGTGTCCCAGAGGCTTGAGCCTGGAGTGGGCATCCCCTCTCATCCCGGTATATCAGGGCTAGCCCCACAGCAGTCTGATGGAGCCCCCGCGGCTGCTTCCTTGTCTCGCAGAGCTATGGCCTGAGCTCCTCTGAGCAACCTTCACAAAGTGGCTCGGCCTGAGACCGCCCCCAACCTGCCAACCAGGCTTGATGGAGAGGCAGCAGTGCAGGAGAGTGTTCCCATGTATTTAGCAAACCTGCTGCTGGAGACCCCTCCCACCAGCCTCCCCTCTGACCCTTCTTGAAAGGCTCACTCAGCAAACAACCCATATAGCTCAAGAGCTGGGAAAAGAATGTTTTCCCTGATGATCTGCTTTGCCTCCTCTTAGCAAGCAAATGAGCTCATTTTCTGCTTTACCTTGGCTGCCAGGAAGCTCAGAGCAAAGCTTTGTGCTGCTGCAGCTTCCTACCCTGGTGTCTCTGACTTAACTTTCCTCCCACATGGCTCTTTTCTCTTCTTCTCACACTCATGGTTTTTGGGTTTATTTTCTTTATGCTTTTTATTTGTAAGCCAAAGAGTTGTGTCATTTTTTTTAGAAGTAGGCGGAGTAATTATACATTTTTTTAAAAGTATGCTTTGCCTGGGCAGGAATTGGGTGGAATCTTTGCGGTGCCTAACCATAGTGCAGGGGCAGAAGACGAGACCCTCAACAGCTCAGGTATTAGAGTTAGGGACCTGGATCACCCCCATGAGACTGGAGGCTCCTGCAAACAGACCCTTGTTTCCCTCCTGGGACAGAGGCCTCATCTCTGTCTTCTTTTTCTTCCAGTGCTGGCTTCTTTATAAGGCGATGAGCAGACAGGCCTGTTCCTGAGCACAGGTGTGAAAATCAAATGTGTCATGCAAATCCCATTGCAAAAGGGCCCAAAAGCTTGAGAATGTTGGGGAGTTGGCCTATAAAGAACTTCCACCCAGTTCACTCTTTTTCTTTTTTTTTTTTTTGACTCAAAACTGGTTTTCATGGACCAAATGATCATAAAGCAGACTGAACCTCTGCTCCCAGCGAATGTTCTCCTGCCCTAGATCCCTAGCTAGGGACTGGAGCGACATGTTAAAGGAGTGGTTTAATCTCTCACTGAAAGCTCTCCATGGGCCTTACTGCACAGGCCTTTGAGGGGCTGGCAGTGGAAGAGTCTAATGTTACAGGGGGCTAAGTGTCCAGGAAGCGATTCTGAGGCCCTGGGATTTGGCCAGATAGAACCAAAGACTCCCACTCCCTGGCCTCACACATCTTTCTTTATTTGTAATGAGTGGAACTACCCCTTCCCACCATGGTCCAGGCCCTAGAGGGGCCCTGTGGTCATACGGTGACAGCCATCTGCACACAGTTGGGTGGCATGGGGGGTGGGCATAACTCCTCCCATCAGAACTACAGCTCCACAGACCAGCAGGAAATCTCTGTTCCTGGGAGCCCGTTTTGGTAATCCAGCTTGAGCTCTCTGGGATGAATAGACAGACAGACAGACAGACAGACAAGTGGTTAGCAAATCTCAGGTGTGGTGGGAAGAGAGACAGACAACTAGGGATAGGAACATGGAGGGTGGAGAGTCTCCAGGCCTCTTCGAATTCCCTCCAGCACAGGCCAAGGCCTGGTCACCCAAGGGGACCTAGTTGTGTGTGGTCTCCAGGGTCCAGGGCTCTGAGAATTCAAGGGGAGTTTCCTACAGCCCCCAACCCACCCTAGGGCTCTCTGGGCTGGTGTATTTTCTGTGAGTCTGAGTTGATGGTCCTTTGTGGGGTCATTGAGAGCTGGGTCAGCCATGCTTAAGGCATCAACCTGACTCTTCCTAGTCCCTGATCAAGGACAGAGGAGTAGGGGCCCCCATTGTCCAGCTCCCAGCCTCCCGGACCCCACCCCTGGCTAGGCTCAGTGGCCTGCTTGTGCCGAGTCACCTGGTGGCAGAGAGGTCATGCCCCTGAACCCTCAGTGTGCGCTTGCTGTCATCCGCCGCTGCTGGGGGCCCCCAGAGCACGTCCTGGTAAAACTGGCCTGGGGTACAAAGGGCAGGTCAGCGAAGGATAAAGACAGAGGGAGGCTGGGAGACACACAGAGGTGAGGGGCACTGCCTATTCACAGGCAGAGGTGGTTTCTGAGGAGGCCTTGAGCCCAGGCCATGGGCAGCGTACCAAGAGTCCCACCGACATGGCTGGAGAAGCGGTTAGTGTCTCGCAGAAGGAGCCGGAGCCCCTTCCCAGGGCCGTCCCAGGACAGCAGGCCGATGGTCACTTTGTCTGGGCTGCTTAGCATCAGGAGCCCTGCCTTATCCATGGTCATCTTGAGGCTGTGGGGAGACCCAGCATTCTGAGCAGGAAGGGAGGCCTGCATGGGACCCCAGCAGCTGTGGTGGGAATGGCGGGGGCTGCCCTCTTGTCCTCAGGAACTCCTAGTGAGGTCCTGGGTGGGGAGTCCCTAAATCTTCCGGGCTTCGGTTTCCTTGTTGGTAAACTGGGACCAATGGTAACTTGATGATGTCTGGCGATCCCAGCATTATTTATAAGATGAAATAATGTTCCTTTCCCTCTGGTTTTCTTGGATTTGGTTTCTCAGGAATGAATTTTCTAGATTGAGAGGCTCTGATACCTTCACTCGGTCCCTTTTGTTTTGAGGCCAGTGCCACATTCTTTTGATGATTAGTGGTGAATTGTGTGTCTTAAAGCCAAGAAGGGCAAGTCCCTTCTCATTCCATCCCCTCCTTTTTTACTTAAAATAATCTCTGAAATTCTTACCTTTTTGGTTTTCTTAGGAATATTAGGCACCTTCATGCATGTTTTTTTGTGTGTGTGTGTGTGTGAGGAAGACCAGCCCTGAGCTAACAGCCAATGCCAATCCTCCTCTTTTTTGCTGAGGAAGACTGGCCCTGGGCTAACATCCGTGCCCATCTTCCTCTACTTTATATGGGACACCGCCACAGCATGGCTTGCCAAGCGGTGCGTCGGTGCGCGCCCGGGATCTGAACTGGCGGACCCCGGGCTACCGCAGCGGAGCGCACGCACTTAACCGCTTGCGCTACCGGGCTGGCCCCAAGCATGTTGAATAAGACCCTGCTGTTACTCTGAGGTTATTTTAAATGCCCTAAACATACACTGTCCTTGATTCGATGTAAAAGACGTGGTCTGTTTTTCTTTATGTAAATCTTCTGTAGCTCATGAAAGTACGTGGACTTTGCATCACTACAGTCAATAGGAAGACTTGATTCCATCTTCTAGTGTGTATATCCAAGGCATCTTCGTGCCTTTATCAGATAACAGGAAACTTTAGGATCTTTTATGACACTGAGAGATTTTGGGTAAGTCCTCGGATTGCTAGGCATGCACTCACTTGTGTGGACCCATCTCTGCTGAGGGGCTCAGTGAGACGGAACAGACAGGCTCTCCATGCTTGGCACAGGCTGGGGGCTCAGAGGGCACTGCTCAGGGAGTGCCAGAGTCCTCAGCCTCTCTCCCAGGCCCCTCGTGACTTCCAGAGCCGGACAGCTGCCTCTGGAAGGCTCTACGGTGGGGCAGCCCCACCCAGAAGAGGTCGCCATCTACCTCCATTACCCACCAGCTGCCCGGCATTTGATGCCAGATGGACTTGTCTCTTATCAGAGCTTCAAGAGTATGCTGAGGGCAACATTCCCAACCTTCCATGGCAGACAGTGCTCTCCAGCTCTCATTATTGTCATCCTTACCTCACCAAGTAGAGAGCGCTGCCCTCCCATGTGCCCAACGGGCACCACACTGTCTAATGGGAAAAGTGCTCTCCGACCACATTCTTTCACTGGATCTGCCCCTCAGCCCTCTGATTCAGGGCTGTGATGATTATCCCTAGCTATGAGTGAGGAAACTGAGGCTCAGAGGGGCTAAGCGGCCTGCCCAGGGTCACACAGGATTAGCAGCAGAGCTAGCTCCAGAACACACTGTTTCCTGCATAGGGTGGTGACCTGGATTAGGTGTGAGGGCAGCCAGGTCCCCAGGGTCCCCTTGGTGCCCTCCAGAGCAGGAGGGCCATGGTGCAGGGCTCTCTGTATCTGTGTCCCTCCTGTGGGTGCAGCCCACTGCAGAAGACTCATGCACACCCACTCCACCCCCAGGCCCGTGGCCTCAAGTCACCTGTCAGCGCCGTCACCAGCTGATGCAGGCTGAGAGGTTACTGCTGGTACCCAGCCTGGGGCTTACCCGGGCATCACTGAGAACAGCGTTTCCTTCCACTTGTACACAGAGTTTCTTCGGTTCCGAGTCACTACCACATGCTCAGGGGATGCGTGGACCTGCAGCTGGGGGTTCTTGAAGGTCACCTCGATCCATGAGAACTGGGCCTTCTCTGTCTCATACTGGCCAGTCACCTCAACCCCTGCAAGGGCCAGGAGCAGAGACGTCAAAGCTGTGGCCTCAGCTGGGCACCGGCCTGAGCAGCAGCTCCTCCCTGATTACCTCCCCCAGAAGCATTCTTCACCAATTCACATCCTCAATCCCCCTTCCCCAGCATTCCCTCACACTGGGGCCTGGTTCCCACAATCTTTCCACTCATCCCTTGGTTTTATATGGAAGGGCCCCCGAATCTGCAGTGACGGCCATCTTCAGATGAGCCCTCTGAGAAGAGAGGTCTTGTCTGAAGTCAGTAAACGTTAATCAGGCCCCTGTAGTATGTCTGGCCCTGATCTAGATGCCAAGGTCAAGAGTAAGATGGAAAATCGGTGGTCCCCATCCTCAGGGAGCAAACAGACTCCGGGCCTGGTGTGATGCAGTGGGAGACCGTGTGGATCTGGGAGGAACGAGGGAGCCATAGATGTTCATTGACTCTGAGTGGCTCTGTGGGTGTGTGTGTGAGCATCCCTGAGTGCTGTGCGTCCCCAAGTCTGACCTGACACCTCAGCTCAACCAGGAAGATCCTTCTGGGGATTGGAGGACAGGTCTGGCCAATACACCTACCTCCTCCACACCCTCTGAAGTCCCACCAGCATCTTTCAGGGCTCTGTGCTTCCGCCTACCTCTTCCTCTGCCTAGTGGATCTCCACTCATCTGCCAAGGCCCAGTCACACCTGTATGACCCTGTGTAGCCTTCCCTGACCCTCAGACAGCTCCTCTGGGCTCATCTCCATGTCACGCTGGGCACTGACTACAGGCCACTGTGCTTATCTGTGCCAAGGTCTGTCTCCCCACCCCTGAAGTGTGGCAGTGCTTGGGGGCAAGCCCACATCTGGTCACCCTGGAGTGCCAAGCCACCCCAACCTGCATACATGTTGCCCAGTGGGAGGTCTGTGGAGTGGATACATGAGTGCAAGTGTCAGTGCTTGGGGGCGTGACCGTGCCATGACCTGGGACAGGCCCGCACAGCACAAGGTCTGCCCGCGTGTCTCCATGGGCAGGTGTCCCATTGTGTCTCCAGAGTGGTAAGCTGGGGGTGAGAGGGGTGGATGACTGGGTGTGCACCTCTCACCTTGGTCAGGGTCTGAGAGCAGGTTCATCAGCCCCTGAGAGCGCTTGATGTCCACGCAGAGCTGGTCCACGCTCTGCCCAGGTAGCGGCAGGATGACAGGAGGAGCCTGGATGTGGGCTGGGACAGCAGGGGTGATTCCTGGGGCAGGTGAAGCAGGCTAGGGTGTAAGAACTGGGAGGGGGGCTAAGGAGGGCTGGCAACTTACCTGGGGACTGGGCTGTCGTGGTAGTTGTTTCTGAAAGAAAAAGAGTCTGGGTTTAGGCAGCCCCTTCCTGGCGAGGGGGCTGTGTGAGGGGTGGGGTGAGGGATGGAGCAGTGCATGGATGTGGCCAAGGCCCTCTGTCCGCTTCAACATTGAGAAACCCATGTGACAGGTTCATAGAGATTCCGGGGGCTATCCTCTCCCAGGGTCTCCCTGCTATAGGGCCAGAGTCTACTGCAGGGCTTTTGGCCTGGGGGGGCACCTTTGATTCTTAAATCCACGCCATGAAACACTTGATCAGGAACTGAGGGTGCTGGTGGCACCGAAGCCAGAGTTAGTGCAGGAACAGCCAGAAACAGAAAGGGAGAAGGCAGTCAGGATTCAGAGCAATCAGCTCGCCTTCCAGCCATCACTGCCACCTGCCACCCACCAGACTCCAGCCCCACAACCCCTGCCACACATACACCCAACCTAGAAGAGCCTTTGCAAAGAGACTTTCAAACTGAAGAGCATGGTATTAGGGAAAAGGCTGAGGAGACAGGGTCCAGCCTGGCTCTGCGGCTGTGTCTGAGTCCAGATTTAGAGATCGCAAACAGTTCAAGGGACCACTGTGGGCTTTGGGAATGGAGGAAACCTTCCCTTTCCAGAAGGTTCCATCTGAGACAGCCTCCAGAGGGTAATGAACCCAATTCAGTGAAAAGGAAGGACACATCACTTAATGTCGTGCCCCACAGCAACCCTCTCTGGTCTGCCCAGCCCTGTGCTTGGTGCTTTATTTCATCCAACTCTGCGGGTAGTTTTGATTATTACTTTGGGGAAACTAGGCTCTAGAGGGTCAGAAAGCAGCTTACCTAACACGTCTGGTAGCAGCATACCATGGTGGGGTGGGAAAGAACGATGAGGAGGATGAAGAGGTCCGGGTTGTCCAAATCTCCGTGGGAAGCTGGGTAGCTTCTGGAAAGTCCCGGCTTTGGAAAAGTTGATTTTCCATGAGAGAAGACATGCAGTCTTCTCTCAGACAGCTCCCCTCCCAACACTGCCACCCTGGGAGCCTCTCCCACCACAGCTGGGAGAAATTCGAGGCTGGAATAATGGAGCCTCCTTGAGCTCCTCCCCATTGGGACATCAGGCCCCCCACCCGGCAGTGACCCTCACACTACCTTGTCCTCCCAAGCCTCTTCTTTCAGTAAGGACAGGGTCTGTATAACTTCCTCCTAATCAGTCACATCTGAACTTGAGTCCCAGCCATGCCACCAGCCAGGTGAGCCAAGCAAGTCACTCCCCCTCAGCCAGGGCAGAGCCCAGACTGTGGCCAGGGTCAAGGTTCTGTCAATCTCCCCTCCCCCTCCCCTCTCCTCCTTTGCTACCTGTTATTCTGGACATTCTGTCTCCCACGGAATGAGTTTTGAAGGCAGTGTGACCTGGAAATCAGAGACACCTGGGTTTGCTTCTTGGATGCACCGTTCTGGGGCCCCCAGCTGGATGGGGACTGTGTCCCCAGTGCCTAGGACAGGGCCTGAGTGGCAGCCAATTCATTCATTATCTGAATGAACAGGTGACTAAATGCACCAGTGTGCTTGGGCAGACGATGCTCGCTCCTGGCAGCCGGGCTGAGCTGGAGAGGCCCTGGCCAGCGAACTCGTGGGGCTGGTGTCCTAGGCCGTGTCAGCCAACTGTCACTCAGGCCAGCCTTTGAGGGTATTAGGCCCTTACCTGGGTGGACGTTCCTGTGTCTGTTTTCTGGATAAAACAAAAAGAGAAAGAGAGAGAGAGAGAGACACTGTCAGGGTATCTGATAAATTGGAAGGGCTTAGATCTAACCTTGCTTCCCACCCCCAGCACTACATATGGGTAGTGAACACGGGGGTCAGGAGACCTGGCTTCAGTTTCCTCATCAATGAAATGGGATGAGTCTCCTGGGGCTCCTGGGAGTCTGTGGGTGGCAGGGATGGACTCTTGGTTGGGATGTGGAGGGGCTGGGGAGAATGCTGGGTCAAAACTCTGCTGCCAAGGAGGCTGGGATCCCACCTCACACCCACCATTTTCCAGGGGCTTCTCAGCAACTTGAGACTGTTCTTGACCTTCAGGTTTGGTGACCACCATGGACGTGAGGGGGGTGACAAAGCTGTACTTGAGTGACAGGTTTAGAGCTTGGGTCTCGAGGGCCTGCTTTTCAGCATCTGATGCAGACACTCTGCAGGTTGAGGACATAGAGGCTCAGCAGGTCCCTGGATGCCTAGTCAGATTCTCCCACCATTCCAGACCCTTCCAGGGGGTTTCCACTGGGAGAGTCTGGATCTCAGACACAATACCACGACCCCCTCTCTCCATGCCTAGGAGATGGCCCCATGCCAGCTGTGCCCACCCCACCAGTGAAGAGCTTGGGGAGGCGCTGAGGCCACGTGTGGCCACCCCAGCAGGCCCTCGAGGGTACGGGCCACTCACATTTGCTCCAGCAATTGCTGGATGGTCAGGTACGCCCAGAGTCTCTCTATGAAGCTGTGGAAGATGTACTTGGGGCTCCGGAACTCCTCCTCCTTCTGGGCCACGCTGGATTCCATTTGGAAGGTGATGTTCTGCAAGTGCTGGAAAGAGGGGCCCAGCCAGGGCAGGAGCAGTGAGGGTCTGACAGCAGCACCTGACCTGGAGCTTGGAGCACTTCCACGAGAAACCTGGTTGGAGCTGGGGCAGGTCTCATGCATTGGCTGCGAGGACTGCCCTTCTTTGAGTAGAGTGGGGGGCGGGGAGGGAGTTTAGGGCTGCGAGGGGCTCAGTGACAGAGCCTCCAAGGATGAGAAGGAGGAGGAGATAAAAGGTAGGAAACTATCCCAGGGGCAGCAGGTCAGGCGCAGAGCCGGGGACCCCAGGCAGACCGACCCTCAGGGAGGAAGGAACGAAGATGGGTTCTGAACCCCAGGCCGGGGTAGAAACAGCAGCAGGAGGGATGCACAAGTACAGTGTGGAGCAGAAAGGGTCCCAGACACAGCCTACCCTCACCCCAAAGATGGAGACTCGGGACAGAGAGGGAAGAGCCTTCCCTAGCAGTCAGTGGCAGAGCTGGGAAGAAAACTCAAGCGTCATGGCCCTGATGGGGCTTGGAGCCCCGTCCACCCCAGCAAGCTGTCTCTTGCCCAAGCTGGTGCCCTTTGCTGGGACTGAATACTGTGGGATGGTGACAGCTAGGCATGCGCCCAAGCTCTGGGTGGACTGCCACTTCCTTCCCCAGGGAGGGGCCTTCTGCTCTCAGGCTGACTTGGCCCGCAGCCTGGGAAATGGGGTCTGGGGAGAGAGGAACCCCAGCTCTCTCACCATAGCTCCCCAGGGCAGCCAAAGACCTGCTCAGTGTGGATCCAATCCCACCACCCCTGCTGGAACCACCCTCCTCTGTCTCCCACCCAGAGCCGGGCCACCTGAGGCTTTGTCACGTGCAGGCCACCTGCATGCATTTTGCTCTCTCCACACGTATAGCTATTTGTCTGATGGTTTTCCTTAATTGCACTTTAAATAGATTCTTTACTTGGCCTTGTCCCAAGCAATACCTGTGAAATCTTAGGTCTGGGGTCCGAGTTATATTTTTCAGAACATTAAAATAAATACATAACTGCTAAAACAAAGAGATATTTGTGAACTACCCCGAGTCACGTTGGGTTCTGCCCTTTGGGAATCCTTGGCCTCCAGGAGAAGATCAGCATCTATTGTGTACAGTGCATTTACACAGAGCCAGACCTTAACCCCCACAGCAGCCTTACAGGTTGATAAGGTGATTTATTCTCAGTTTCACATAGGAGGAAACTAAGGTACAGGGAGGTTAAGTGACTTGCCTCAGGTGTCACCTCTGGGAGGTGGCAGAGCTGGGTTTAAAGCGGGGCAGGCTGGCACAAGGCACGCACTGCCCATCATGACACTTGGCTACTTCTTCTGAGACGAGGCCCTGGACCCCCCATACCTGCCTGCCTGGCTGCCCTGCCATTCTCCCCATACGTGCTGTCCGCCAGCCATGCAAGCCTGGAACATTCCTCCATCACTCCACCATCTGGCCTCTGCCACCTCCTACTCATCCCTAAGTCTCAGCTGAGCCTCCTCCAGGAAGCCTTCCCTGATCCCCAGGCCAGGTTGGGGCTCCCAGTGCTGTTCTCCTGAGTCCCTGGGTTTATCCTGTCAGGGACATCCCAGCCTGTAGCTCCTTGTTTACGTGACGATTTACCCATGCTGTCTCTCCCGTGAGAACCTCCCTAGAGAAGGACCTCTCCTGGTGTAGAGCAGGTGCTCAGTTTCTGTTTCTGGAATGAGAGGGCCTCTCGTGGCACAGAGGCAGGGAAGGATGGGCAAGGGCAGGGTACCACGTGGTGAGCTGAGCTCTTGACCCAGCTGCAGCAGGGCCCAGGGCAAGCTGCCTGCTCTACCCGGGCCTCAGACTGCTCATCTGTCAAATGGGAACCACCCTCCCTGCCGACTGAACCTCAGAGGGCTGGTGTGAGGATGGGAGGGGTGCCAGCCCCTGGTGCCCTCAGGAACAGCAGCAGCCCAGCCTGACCACCGAGTGCCTACCCGAGACAGCACACGCAGGTGCTCAGGAGAATCAGGATGTTATCTCATTGAATCTCCACCACGAGCCCACGCAGTGGGGATGCACAAGTGGCAGAGGGCACTTTGCGACTCGCTCAAGGTCAACCGGCTAGAGCCTGTCAGGGCTAGGGTTTGAACCCAGCCCCTCTGACTGCCTGCCCCAGCTGCCCTTCATCTCCAGGATGGCTGGCCACACTCACCACCTTCCCGCTGACTTTGGCTGAGAGCACATCAGGGCTCTGGTCCCGGAGCTTCCCGGCCACTACCATCTCGGAGCCCTTGAAGAGCAGCCGGAAGTTGTCCTGTGTCACCTCCTCCACGGCATTGCTCGGGTACTCGAAGGCCACCCTCATCAGCAGTGGGTTGGCCACTTCCTGGTAGAAGTCCTGTAGGGTGGGGGGTGTCACGAGGGCCGGCTGGGGTCTACCCACCTCTCTGTGCTGACCTTCACTCAGGCTGTCCACCAGGGGTATGCAGGCACCTGGAGCTGCAGGGCAGAGTCTGAGTCCTCATAGATGCGCCGAGCCAGGCCACCGTTGTCCAGTGCCAGCTTCTCCAAGAAGGCGTAGCTGACGTCGAAGCCGAAGCCCAGGCAGAAGAGGCTGTACTGGCCGCCTATGGCTGCCTTCACGTTCTTCTGGATGCTCGCAGGGTTGGTCTCCCCTGGACCCAGCGGTTTGGGAAGTAGATGAGAAAACAGTGATTTGCTCAATGGATATTTCTGGAATCTCAGAGCCAGAGGGGCCTCAGAGACCCCCTCCCTTCCCTGGGTCCCACAGCAAGCCAGGGTGGAGCCCCAGCGGCTCCCCTTGGGCAGTGTGCCCTGGAGTTGCTGGCAGTGCCTCACCCACAGTGGGGTCGCCGTCGGTGAGCAGGATGATGAGGGAGACGCTCCCTGCGGGCAGCAGCTCCTGCTGGTTGGCTCTCGTCAGCAGCTGCACAGCCCTCAGTGTCGCAGCGTTGATGTCGGTCGCTGTGGGGCGCACACTCTCAGGGTGGCTCCCAGCCAGATGCCCTGGGCCGCGCTCGGTGCCCCGGAAGCCCCACCCTGCAGGGCTGCCCAGGCGCTCACCTCCCTGGGCCTTGATGACAGCAGCGTAGTTCTTGGCCTCCTTCACGTTCTCAGCCGAGGCCAGCACCAGCGATGGCTTCCACTGGGTTGTTTCCCCGCTGAAGCAGACAAGGTTGAACTGGTCTTTGGGGCTGAGGTCGTCCAGGATCTTAATTAGGGCTTCCTGGGTCTGGTGAGGAGGAAGGGAGACAAGGTGGGTATCTTAGTGGGGCCTCCTTGGGGTCTCACGTGTTCTCGGGCTGGCCCTCCCGGGGCTTGCATCTGGAGTGGGGTCATGGTGAATGCTCTAGGGGTAGCACCTGCCCCATACTCTGACCAACCACGACCTCTGGGACCCCCCTACCCAGGAAGACGGAGAAGGGATGCTCTGCTTGCTGGACCAGAGCTGATGGTGTGAGGTGTCTGGGAGCTTTCAGGGTCCCGTCCAAGCCCATGGGACCCACCTGCTGGATTTTCCTGCCCATCATGGAGCCACTCTTGTCAATGACAAAGATCACATTCTTGGGTATTGTGGGCAGGCCCTCGGGGGCAAAGTAGTGCACAAAGTAGCCATTCTCAATCTGTGACCAGAGTGAGACGAACCCAGGTGATGAGAACTGCAGCCCTGGCCTGCCCCCAACCAGCCTCCTAATCCTGAATCCTCGGGTTCCTATGCTGTCTCCATTCTGGCCCTTCCATCTCTGTCCCACTGCTAACCTCCCCAAATTCTTGCCATCTTTTAGGGCTCAATCCAGCCCCTCTCTTGCCTTCCCTGCTCACGCATGGCCCACTAAGACTCTACCCCACTTTACCTCCTATTTGTTTTAGTATTTGAGGCTAAAATGTTCAGACATAAAAAACCTGAGATTCAGCAAAACAGTGAAGACTCCAAAAATAAGGTCCATCAAAAGAGTAAAGGGGAACACAATGATGCCAGAAACTATGTGAAAGAAGCTACTGCATATGAGCATAAAACTGAGCTGTGAGCCTCCTGGCAGCGAAGGTAACAAGGAAAACCCTGCAGGGCAGCTCTTCGGCAGAGGCAAACCTTTTTTGCCTCCGAAAGGGAATTGTTTTCTGTCTATGCTGCCCCTGGTGCACACTAATAAGTAGGGGCAGTTATTTTGCCTTTTCTTCTAGAACACTCAGGCTCAGGCTCTTGAGGGTAGATGGATTTCCTGGTTGCCCCGGTCTTGCCTGGAGCCCACACACCTGAATGGAGCCCCCAGAGACGGTCCGGTTCACATCATAGCGGACGATGAAGGTGCCGTCCAGAACTGTGTCTTGCTGCTCCGGAGACTTCTGCTGCTGGGAGAGCGTTGGCTTGAACCGGATGTGAGCCTGGAGAAACCACCGGGCTGAGGTTGGAAGGAGCAGGCAGGCCATGCCAACAACACCCCTCACCCGTGGTCTGAAGTGAGAATTCCAGGATGTAGCCCTGGGTCAAATTCCAGGGACCTCTCTCTCAGGCTGAGCTGTCGCATAGACTGCCTCCACACAGGGGAGGGGGTGTGAGAGTGAGTCCCCTGCTCCCGGAGCTGCGCAAGTGGAGGTTGGGCTCAGGATGTGTGCGATCCAGCCATCTTCTCCTCCCACCTGGTTCTGGGACCCTCACATCAGTCTCCTCTCCAAGTCCTTCTCCTCCAGTCTCAGGGTTCAAACTAGCACCCACCATCCCTCTCTAGGCCTTCCCCTCCCCATCTGCCAAATGACAGCAGGGACACAGAGGCCTCAGAAGTCCCGCCAGCTGAGAGATTCTGCCCAATTGTCTCACTTCCTGGAAATCCAGGCTTATAGGGCTGGCCTGAAGACAGGCCCCTTGGTACCCTCCCCCACCGACCACAGCAGGCCCACCTTGGTCATGTTCTGCGAGACGGTGAGGGCATTTGCCAGTTCGTTGGTCATGAAGGTGCTCTCTGTCTCCAGGAACCTGATGCCCTGAGGCTCGAAAATGTGAATGTCCATCTGGAGGCAAGAAGTGGGTCACTGGGTCAGCCAGGAGCCGAGGCTAGGCCTCACAGGAGGCAGAGGGGAAAGTGGGGCCACCCTCAGCAGAACAGGGGTCATCCAGGAGGCCTCCTGGGAGGAGGCAGCAGCAGGTACCTGCAGGTGCTTGACCAGCTGCTGGGGCCGAACTTTCAGCAGCAGCTCATACACTCCCAGCTGCCGCTTGAGCAGCTCCTCATACACCAGCTCAAAGGTGACCTTGGCTGCGGGAGCCACATTGACAGATACCTGGAACTGCTCCATCTTTCTCCCAGTGGCCCTGGGGGAGGAAGGTATCGGGTCTGCCCCTCCAGGCCAGGTGGGGTATGGCCACTGCAGACTGGGGAGCAGGGCTCAAGGGCTGAAGGCAGGGGCAGCCTCTGCCTGACCCCCACCAGGTCCTCCAACAACCCCTCCGGCTCACTTGACAAGGCCGGCGCTCTCTCCCCTGGCCACGGCTGCGCTGTACTGTTCCTGGGCTGTAGCCTTCTCCTTGATGTTCCCTGGGTACGTCACACCATTGATGATCCTGGGGCAGGAGGATGGGGGTTGTGGAGAGCTGGATGGGGGTGGCCCGCTCCAATCTCACCTCCTCCAGTGAGCCTCTCTAGGACTTGGTGTGCTTCTTGACAGAGTGACTCCTATCCTTACCTGAGCCCACCTCAGTTTATTATGCACCTATTGTGTATAAGACTGTGCAGCACCCAGGGTGAGGTCAGGGGGCCTCTGCAAGGTATGTCCAGCCTACAGCTATCCTGAGGCATGTACAGTGTTAGTAAACATTTTTTTAGTTAATAAACATTTTACTGAACAGACAGGGGAGGGAGGTTGCAGAGGAGGCAGGGCTGAGCTGTTTCAGCCCCTCTTCTCCCTTCCAGTCTGGCCTCACATTTCAGTTGCCCCTTCCCTTCACCGACTGTTCCCAGAGGAACCGCCCAGTCACCAGCGAAAGCTTTCTGAGGCCTGCCTGTGCCCAGCCCCGTGTCCAGCTATGCGAGGCAGACTGAGGCGGAGGGAGGTGCCGGTTCCCAGGCCAGTGGAAGACATAGGGCTGAAAGGCTCTGACCCCTCTCCCCCTGTGGCTACCTCCTCTTCCTACCAACACAGTGCAGGGCACTCTGCAGGGAGGGTGGCCTCTGGGGAAGCAGGTTTTGGATAATTGGTGGGCAGGACTCCTAGGAGTGGGACACAATCCTAGTGGCCATTCTTTGGGACTGAAAGAGAACTTCCCAGGCTGTTTGTCTGGAAGGAAAATGACTACTCCAGAACCTCCTTGTGGGATGAGTATGGCATGGCAGGCAAACATGAGCCTGATCTGGGGGTGGCCTGAAAGGGTGGGAGTGTCGAGGGGTGGGTAGGGAGGTCCAGACCTCAGGACCGAGTGTCCTTCCTCCCCACCTTCCTGACCTTCCTGGTCATACTTTAACTCTGGGCTAGGGATGGCGCTGGTGCATGGGCTGCAGGGCTCCTCCTCCCAGATGCCCACTGGGAGCTCCTGGCCAGGTCAGAGAGCAGGGCACCCTGCCCCCTGCTTCCCTATTCTATGCACCCCTGAGAGGGGTGCCAGTCTTGGGCTCCCAGCAGATGCGATGGGCCCAGAACCTGGCAGCCTGCTGGCCTAGCACCCATGTGGGAGGCTGGGTGCAGCCTGTGAAGCTCATACTGCAAGTTGGCAGCACAGGCCCTGGCTCCGGCGTTAGGAAAAGTAGAGGCTGGTGGTGGGGGGAGGGTGGCAGGGAGAGAGGGAAGAGCCAACCACAGGGACCTCGCCCCCACTGCAGTTTTTCAGAGGTCCCAGGGTACACTGGGGACCCTGCCTGAGAGACACTCGCTCTCTGCTCCACCTATTGCCCTCCCTGAGTTTCTGGGATCAGCCTGCCTCTGGTCTGGAGTGTCCTCAATCACTGCCTCTCCTGCGGGCCAGGAACAGACAGAGAGTTCTCTTGCATTTAGTAAACATTGCAAAACTGAGTCAGGAAGGGTGGGGGAGGATAGCAGAGGACAAGGGGAGGATGGTCACCAGTTCAGAGTCCGCAGAGACCCCAGAGGCCTCCCAATGAGGCTTCTGATCCAGAGTAGAAACGCTCTCTGCAGTATCCCTTTTGGGGACTAGCGTGGCTTAGAACTTCCTGTGACAAGGAGGTCCCCCTCCTCAAGGCATCACTCCATTGTGGGGCAGCCAGGGGTTAGGAAGTTTTCTGTATTCTGAGCTGGAATCTGCCTTCTGGTGACTCCCTCCTGCCTGGGCCTGGCCTCAGAGTGTCCCAAGTCTGTCCTACTCAAAAGCAAAGACACAAAGGCATCATTGTTCTCCATCTGCCACCTGGGCAGCACTGAGGGATAATGGGTTGATGGATGGAGGGATGGACAGATGGAGGGAGTGATGGACGGAGGGTGGGATGGAGGGAGGGAGGGAGGGACATAGGGAAAGATGGAGAGATGGAAATGTCTCTGAGAACGCGTGTAGTTCCTGTATTGCCTACAGGTGGAGCATACACACCTAAGGCATACATCCTTGCATACCTCACATCAAGAAGAGGGCCTCTCTTCCTGATGGGGCACAGGACGGATGATGTCACGGTTCTGGGTTGGGGAGGGGGGATGAGAAGGAGGGCAGGAAGGCACCTACATAGAGAAGTTGGTGATGAAGGCTTTCTTGGGCAGCTCCATCTGGAAGGTGGCCTCCTGCACAGTATCAGCCTTGTTGACTACCCGGCTGGTGACGACCGTGTGGGCAAATCGGGATGAGACCTTGGAGTCCACAGTGAAGCTATAGATGTCGATGTCATTCTGGACCAGCGAAGGAGGAGGAGGTGGGATTGTCTTAATGCCACCCTAGCTTGGGGCAACACTCTTCAAGAGTGGGCCCTGACCTAGGTCCCAGACCAATCCCTGGCCCCCCAACCCTAACTGAGCCATTGACTGGGCCTCAGGCTAAAGCCCATGAGGCATTTCATATGCGAACCTTTGTCTCACCTCTTAAGGCAGCTGTGTGCTTCATTCCCCACCATACAGTCTTGCTATGTGGGGTCCATAGTGCCCTGCAGAAGCCCTAGTGTGTCTGGGAGGGGACTGTCACTTATCCTTGGAGCAGAGGTGAGCACAGAGGGCCCTGGCAGGGTCAGGAAGCTTGTGTGCAGTCTTAGCTCCGCCCAGTGAAAGGGCAGCGAACAAGTCCTTTGATTTCTGGCAACCTTGGCCTCCACAGAAATTAGGGAAAACAGCTCCTGCCAGTCTTCCACAAGGGGCCTTTGGGAGCTGGGAGAATTTGAACGTAACGGTCCAATCACTAAAAGCTGGGAATCTTCCTCGGCCCCCTTTCCCTGCAGCCGTGGACCCTCCCCAGTTGCCTCCCTCCCCCCAGGGCTCTCCCCCAGGCATGTGCTCTTCGCCCCAAGGACTGCAGTCCTCAAGGAAGGACACATGCAGAGCCTTACACACCTCTTGCCTGCTCGCACATGGCACACGTACATACCAGCTCTGTTCAGCAGCACAGGCAGTTTAGCATAGAGGCACGTGACTGGCCCAGTGGCTTGTTCACACATGTGAGCATCTGCTCTGTGCCAGGCACTGTACAGTCATGTGCCGCATAACGACACTTCGGTCAACGATGGACTGCATATATGACGATGGTTCCATAAGACATAATGGAGTCTAGGTGTGTAGTGGCCTACACCATCTAGGTTTGTGTAAGTACACTCGATGATGTTCGCATGGCAAAACTGCCTAATTACACATTTCTCAGAACGTGTCCCACCGTTAAGCGACGCACGACTATACTAAGCACTTGATAGGTATTATGCTTCATCTTCACAATAAACCTTCAAATAGGTTCTGTTATTGCCTTGTCTTACAGATGCAGAAACTGAGAGAGAGAAAGCATAAGTAACTTCCTCAGGGTCACTCGGTCAGGGAGAGGTGGCGCTGGGCTTGTGAAGTCCATTCTCACCCACCCACCCACTGCCAGCCTTGAGCGGCCACTTGCTGAGCTGCATTTCCTCACCTGCCAGATGGGAATAATAGGATCGCCCCTTCTATTAAGTGTGAGAATATCCATAAGACCCTCAGGGTGGTACCGGGTGGATGGTCAGCACCATTTCTTTAAACACACACTGATCTGTGCTCACTTGTACTTACATGCTTGCACACACAGAGGGTCTCCTCCACTCGTTCACCAGCTCACACCACTCACACTCAGGTGCATACACACAGGCCCCCATGGACACCTGCTACCTTTCGGGCAGTGGTGGCCTGGAGGACAGCCGGCAGCGAGAGCAGGACCAGCACGATGCTGTAGGTGTGGAGAGGGGTCTTCATTTTGGATCCAGTGAGTGGCAGGCTGCTTCTGAACTTGCAAGGAAGTGGGGAGTGAATTAGTAACTTGCTCACTGCCCCGCCCCTGTGGGGGCAGGTTCTGGGAAACTGGGATCTACAAGCCAAAAACTGAAGTGGCCTCAGTAAACAGGCAAACTGCAAATGTCCTGTGGACCTTGGCTGGGGACAGGAACATGTACTGAGGAAAGGCATGCTCAGGTGGGAGTTGGGTATTGGCATCCCTTCTGAAAGGTCCAGAACCTTCCCAGGCCACCACCACCCCTCACACCAGTCGTTCACCAACAAGCTCCCTAGAGCAGGGGGACACAACAGTGACCCAGGCCACTCTCCATAAGCCCAGTCTGGGGGAAACAGAGGGATGGCTGGGAAGACGAGGGCTGGGGCAGCTTCCTGGAGGAAGGGTGCCTGAGGCCAGGCCAGTGTGACTGGGCAGTGGGGCCTTAAGGCACTGAGCAGCCCCTGGGGGTCTGAGTGGGGTAAGATCTGTTGGGGCCAATGCAGGATGGATACACCTTATTTCTGGGGTGAGAGGGGCTGGGCCCAGGAGCCCCTTCTCTCTCCTGATCCACATGAACCTAGCCAGGGCTCTTGATTCAACTCTAGCAAGGCTCCCAAAATGAGACAAACCAAGAGCCATAAAGACGCCCACACCTTGTGGCCCAGAGGTCTCGCTGTGGGGAACTGATTGAGAGGAAAGCATGCAACAGAAGAGAAAGCACAGAGCTCCTGAAGGGGGTGATTCTGTGCCATGCCGTGCCCACTCAGGTGGCCGACGCGGAGGCCGGTCGTGCCACAGCAGCCTGTGAATCACAGCCTGAATGAGAAAGGGCAGAGGCTGATCCATCAGCATGTCAAGGCAGTGCCGTTGTCACGAGCCCGGACCCAGGGGAGGGCAGCCCAAGGGCCTGGGGTAGGATTACTGACTTTTTCCAATTTTCCTTTAATAAAGTTGAAATGCTGCTTTTACAACAAATAGCAATAAAGTGAACAAATATTGGGGGATCCGGACGCAGCTGGTTCTTGTGTCCTTGGTGGCTCGGGAAAGGCCAGCTCCTGAGTCTGTGGCCATAGAGGGGGTAAAGATGCTTCAGGAAAGTGTGGTCAGGTGCCAAATCTTGGGTTGGGGAAGCACTCGGTGACAGTAGCCCTGGGGATGGAAGATGGGGTAGCCATCTTGTGGGCCTACTTGGGGCCCTGGGGCAGTGACCGGCTTGCAGAGGGCTGGGAAAGGGTCTCCTCCATTAGCCCTGCCTCCGTCAATGCCAGTAGCATCGGGTCCCAGGGGAAGGGCATCATAGACTTTGGAGCTGTGTCTGCAGCTGCAAGTAAATGTGCCTGTTCCACAGCACGACTACAGCCAGAAGCCTCATCTCTGTGTGCATCTAGATTGCTCACTCTTTGGCTCTGGCTATGATTGGGTTACATGGAGAGCGGGGGGTGGGGAGAAGAGTCACACCCCTTCAGCAATGTGGGGGAAGAGCCTCCCCAAGGAGTCCAGTGAGCAGGCCCAGGCCCTGTCCCCACAGAAGGTCTGCTCCCTTGGGGCATAGAGTACAGGCCTAGCTTGGAAATAGCTATATAAGGAGCCCAGGGTGGCCAGGAATGTGGGCAAGTCTCCGAGCAGTCAGCTCCACCTGCCCAGGGGACAGGAGGGGCATCAGCCCTGAGGCAGGCCCTGCCAGTCCACCCTGGACTGTTCACGGTCTTCCTGTCATAACCAGACAGGCCTCTGTAGTGCCCTGAAGCTGACAAGTCTATGCACACAGTGGACATTGAGGCCTGAAGAGGAAAGAATTGCACATGAGCCAAGAACCTAGTGTTCCCATGGCTCAGGCAGGGCTGGGGAGGCTCACTCCGAGTTTGGGAGAGGGGAAAATGGCTCAGGAAGCCGACTGCTGCTGGCCAGAGAGGAGCCTCGACCTGTCTGTCTGTCTTTGAGGGGACAAGAGCTGGCAAGGAGGCAGTATAAACAAGGGTGCAGGGGGGTAGAGGGGCTTTGAAGTTTCTGGGTCCCGCAGAGCCTTGTGGTTCTCGATGGCTTCTGTGGAAGGCAGGGGCGGGGTGAGCCCCAGGCCACCACTTGCTTCACTCTGAGCAGTGTCACTGTGGTCTGTTTTATGCAATAGGCTCCAGCTCAACTCCCTTGTCATATACAAGGGGAAACTGAGCCTCAGCAAACGTGGAGAGGTTTGAAGTCTCACAGAAGGTCAGTGCCAGGTCTCCACATCCAAGGCTCTTTCTAGTATGTGGCAGTAGCCATAATAGCATCTGCATTATCTCCTGGGACCCTCCCGAAAGCTGCGAAGGGTACAGAACATGCCCCATGCCCCACCTAACCTCCCCCCCAACACACACTCTTAGCGGCCATGACCAGCGACCAACCAACACCCTCCAAATGTTGGGGCCACGTGGGCATCCTCTTTATTGGTGTTTCCCAGGTGCTGGTGCAGAATCCCTGGGGCTGAGGGGCCAGGGCTGTAGGAAAGGGGTGGCAGTCCCAGAGGTGGCAGGTGAGAAGGTGGGTTCTGGCATAAAAAAAGTTCTTGAGAAAGGCTCCTGCGTCTAGGTGTTGGCGGTGGCGAGGGGAGTGGCGTGCGCTTCTCAGCCAAAGACACTCTTGGCGGGCCCGGCTTTGGGCTTCTCAAAGACGGTCTCAGTGCCAGTCCGGGCGCGGCTGAACACCGACGGGGCGGCCGAGCCTGCTTGCTCTGTGGGGAGAGGCGTGGTCTGGAGCCCAGCCTGGCTTCCTAGGGAGGGAAGGCCCCTTTTGTGCGGAGCACCCCCATGAGCCTAGGAGCTCTGGACTCTTAGAACTGAGGACCCATGGGACCCTCCCACCCTGCCCCCCTCCTACTGACACATCTGCACCCCTCGCCCCCTGTCCCCACCACCCCTAGAACACTTACCACACTCCCGCATAACCTGGTAAGTCTTGGACTTGATCTCCTGGTTCTTGGCCAGGTTCCCTCGGGCCCCCTTCAGGTCCTCCTCCTTCACAGGGGGGCGCTTCTTCTTGATGGGGGCTTCCTGAGCGCCAGCCTTGGAGAGTCCAGAGCCTCATGTTACACCCTGAGGCCTTGAGGTTCAGACCTCTTTCCCACCTATGTGCCTTGGCCCTGAGATCCCTCTTCCCTGCTCACTGAACTCAAGCCAATTCAAGGCCCCACTCCTCTTCCAGGAAGCCTTCCCAACTATACTCCACTCCCCTGCCCACCAGTCTCTCTGCCTTTCTGCCACAGACTGGGAGCTCTGGGCCTGCAGCTGCTGTAGCCTCACACTGTGTGTCTGTCTGGCCACATTCAGGCCTGGGCACAATGGGCAAACGGGAAAGGGATTGGCTTTGAGGCTGAATTCCAAGGTCTCTGGTGAATTCCAAGACCTGCTCACTGGGTGGCAGGGGGTCCCTTAGGGATTGCCTGTCTCCCCCAAAATTTCCAGTATTTACCATGTGTGTTTTGGGGTGGGAGTGGGGCAGAGAAATCAGGTCCCCATGAAGTCAAAGTCCAAGGTCAGCACCCACCCATGGAGCAGGCAGCAAGGACAACCCTCCTCTTAGCAGGCTGGTCTGCCTGTCCCTCCAGTGTTGGAGACATCCAGACCCTACCTCTCAGCCCCAGGTGCCTGTGAGTCTGAGGCCTTATTCCTTCCTAAGCACTGGGGGCAGGTGCTAGGACTCTCTGGCCCCCGAGCCTGGGCTGGGCTCCTGGTGCAACACACTACACGCCTGCACAGAGACATACCCTGCTGGGGAGATACCCGGGCATAAAGTTATACACCTATACATCCAGCCTCACACGTAAACACATACGCACGGCTACAAATGTACGAAACTCCACACACCAAGTCATATAAGCAGCTCCCTTACACACAAAGACATGTGCAGAGATCTCAAAGTACCACATGCATTTTCTCCACTCCTCCTAACCATGGAATACCACCAAACCCAAGCTAAACAGGGATTCCTCAGGGTAAGCTGGGGCCTGGGGGTATCCTCCCTGAGCCCTGGCCTCCCAGAGCTCCTGTGTTTATGCCTGGAGCTCAGCTCAAGACACAGCCGCCAGAGATGCCAGTGTCCAGTTCTCCACTCCACCCACCTTGGTACCAACACGGCCTGTGCTGGGCCCTCCTACCTGGGACATGGTGGGTACTGTGGGAGAGCGGCTCTGAAGGCGCCTCTCTGGCTGGCAGTAGCTGGTGGAAGAGATCTGAGCAGTGCCCAGCCCTCTAGAGCTTATATAGTCCGCGTGCCTGTCCTGGGAAGTCACTCCCCCTCCTCTGACAGGCTCCCCGATGATTCAGGTCCACACAGCCACTGGCTTCAGAGTTTATTCTTGGAGATGGTAGGGGCTCGCTGAGCATGGCTGCCTGGGGGGCTGCAGCCCTGGTGAAAGCAGACAGCTGGGAAGATCCTTATCCTCGGGAACAGCTGCTGTTTGCAGGCAGGAGGGGCTGGGACTGGCAGCCACTTGTGCGTTTACGAATGTAGGTCCTGGAATGTGTTTGTGGCAGTCTGAGCTGTCCATCTGCGACAGTCCTTCCCAGTGTAGAGAGTGTCCTTGAGGAAAAGGAGGGCCCTGAGCCAGGTTGGACCGCTCTGAGCTTGTTTTTCTCTCTCTTTCACCCCTCCTCTGGATTCCAGAGGAAAGAGACTTTCCGCCCCTGCACGGCAGTGGGGCAGAAGCTCCCTGTGTCTGATGCTGAGGAGCATCCACTCAAGGCGAGCTCACGGGGCCCTCACAGTGGACTCAGGGCACAGCGGCTACCCTGGCTCACAGGTGGAGAACGTGCGGCCAGGGGAGGGAAGCCTGGGGAGGCGCTCCATCTGTGCTTTTGCTGATGCCCCCATCCTCTGTCTGCTCCCAGAGCAAATTTAGCAAAGGGACAAAGAAGGCAGGGGATAAAGCACCCAGGAAGGAACTGAGGAAACTAGGCTTTGTGGTGAGGGCACTGGTGAGCTGAAGGCGGGAAACTGCACAGAGCCTTTGACTGAGATGAGGCTGCCGGAGGGTGCCTGGTCTGAGGACGTTTAGGTTGCTGAGAGAGGGTGAGTGAGAGTGAAGCCCATTCCAGCGACTGAGGTGTGGAGAGATGGACAGGCCCAAGGGTTCCCCTGAAGGTCACTTAGTTCCCCTATGCGAGCTCCTCATACCCCCACACACAGGACTCCCAGCCTAGCGTGGGTGCGGGGAGTGGATGCGGGTAGGATGTCAGGGCCCGCCCCGCTGGATCAGACGTAGCAAAGCTCCTTGTCAGTTTGTGATGGAGATTATTTTTGTCCTTGAAGGCTCCAGGCAGACGGAACCCAACCAGGCCCTGACATTTGGTTACCCGGAATGCCACTCCACTGCTGTCATCCCTCAAACCCCACCCCGATCCCTCCCGCCCGGTCCTGGCCCCAGGAGGCCACTGCGAGGACTGCCAGACTCCATCTGAGACAAGTGCTGACATGAGGAATGCCTCTGGACAGCCATGGGCACAAACCCAGGACTCCAAACAGGGGTCAGGAGGCACTGAGGGCAGGCTGGGTCTGTGAGTGCCCTGCTGCCAGCTCCGGGGTGCTTTGGCATGACCCCCTCAGCTGGATCTGCTAGAGGAGGCACCTGCCTTCCAGCCCCATGGCCTCAGGGACAGGATGTGGTGTGTTCACTCCTCACGCTCCATCTCCCCAGCACCACTGGCTCCTCAGCAGGAGGGAGAGGAGCTTTTACTCACCTTAGCAGGGAAGTGGAAATGGCAGAATATGTCTGGTTTTCTTCCAGAGATTCTGGCTCCTACACCTGCCATGAGGCGATGTAAGGTTCTTTCTCACTCTGTTTCCTGGGGAGAACCTTCTAACTTACTGGGGAAATTTTCTTGACCCCACTAAGCTGTTTCAACTCCAGAGAACACACAACCAAGAACCACAAAAGTAATGGTTTCTTTTGTAAAAACTGTAATAAGATGTCAAACTTTATTGTAAACCATTTTACAATGTAAATACATCGTCTTCCCTTTCATTTCAAAAATGTGTTTCTGGGAATCATAACATCACTGATGAAACGCCCGCACTGGGAGGACAGAAGGAGGCCATGATTTGCTCACATAGGTCTGACTTCTAATAAACGCCATGAAAAGAGAAATCAAATTAAACCAACTCACTCACCCACCAAGGAGCCTAAGGTGCTGATAGCAGTCAGATGAGAAGGCCCTCACCAAGAGCAAAGCCCTCCAGAGCTGTCAATGCTTCACAGGGTCAAACAGAGGGCTCTCCATGCCAAGCTGGAAGTGTGTGAAACTTCTAAAAGCCAGTCCCACACCCTACAAGGTGGCTGCTCTGGCCGATGGGAAGTTTCCCAAACCATCTATGTTGGCCTGGCTGCAAAAGGCCAGTGAATTGCAGTCTGGTGGGCAGAGTGGGCTGCCAGCTGGCTGCTGCTCCCTCTAGGCTCCTAGAGCAGCATCCAACCAGGGACTCTGGGCTGCAGCCCACATGCCTACACTGCTAGGCGAAGATACAACTTGGATTTGTGCCTTGATATATTTCCCTTTAGAGGCATGACAGGTTGACATTAACCCATGACTCTGTTGCCAGGAAGGGGCACAAGTTAAAGCTTGAGGCAGGAGGCTACCAGTGTGTCTGAGGGCTAACTGATGGGCCACAGACCTTCACCTTGCAGGTATTTGGGCTGAGTGGACCGAGAAGTCACTGCCACCCGGGATCTCACCAACATCCCTCCTTGCCATTGTCAACATCCCACTGACAGCAAAAGGAAATAAGGGGGACAACTATCTCTTCCATTCAGATATGACAGTTCTATCTCATCAGATTATTCCCATGAGTTACAGGAAACTTGCTCATTGCCTTGACTTACAAATTTCCATCATGGGGGTTTGGCTCAGGCCTAGATTTGGACAAATCAGGTGAAAAGCTCACAATATCACTGTATCCAGTTGGTGTCCCATGGTTTCTCAAGCATGGTCATGCTTGCCACATGGCTGGGTGAAGAGCTGCACCTTGTAAGGCACCTTGGAGTAGGTGGTGAGAAAACTCATCCCAGGGAGAGAGGACAACTCGGGAGGAAGCCCTGACCATGGCCCTCTGCATCTGCTCGCTCTTGGGACAATGTACCACATGAAAGCCCTCAGTGACTGCAGGAGGCACTCCCAGGGAATACAAACTGTGTGTGTGTGTGTGTGTGTGTCTATGTGTCTGTGTATGTATACACATGAATGCACACACACACACGCAGGAGGAGGGTAAGGCCAAACACATGAGGCCATGCTGTCCAGGTCCACACACCACAATGCTCTCTATGATCAGACACCCTGTTACACCTCCATCCCCTAGTTAGCCAGCTACACAACTGTGGCTCAGAGACTAAAGCCCTTATTGAAAATCAGAATACAGGGAGAAACCACCACTCACTCGATACCTCTCTGTGCCCCATACCCACTGCCCAGCAGGCACTGGGACGAGCCTTGAGATGAGCAGATCATCTGAGGTCTACATAACCCATAGTTTACATCTTTCAGAGACTGTGGCTACCCCACCCCTGTCCCTGGTTTAGAAGCATTAGGAGCTCAAGACTGAAAGCAAAGCTCTGATTCTGAGTTCAGGAAGGTGCAGGAAACAGCTGTGGGCACAGGTTCTTCCAACCAAAATGAAATGGGAGGGAAAAGTAAGGCGAGTCAGCGACTCCACAAGAGGCTGACATCTACCGGGAATGATGTCAGTCCCAGTCTTCCCAAATGCCAATTCTCTAGCCTTGAGACACTCACTAACAGCCAGGGGATAGGGGGATAGGCCGGGCAGGGTGGGGGGAGGGGCTGAAGAGTGGGAAATGAGAGGAGAAGCAATGGGAGAGCTGGACTCCAATCTCACACGCTGCCTCACCTCTCCTCTCCTCCCAGGCCGCAGACAACCCACACTAGCAGAGTCACCTCTTACTGCAGTTACAGGTCCCGGCTCCTCTCAGCTCTCTGGCTTCTGGACTCCCAGAGGAAGAAGGGCTGAGAAGTCTTCCCCAAGGCTTGCCCCTCCATGTCTCAGACAGGTGGGACTGTGAGAAGGAGAGGACAAGCCCAGGATCCCTTCTTTAACAGCTTGGCTCACATGCCACAATTCAGACTCAATCTGCTTAAGTGAAACACATTTTCATGTAAGTTTAAAAAGAAGGTTCTGGGTTGTGTGGCCTCCCTGCACTTGCTCACTTCCAGCTCACACCTTAGTGGTGCAGCTTTCTGTTCCTAAACTTCCATGGCTGCCTCTGGACTGTTACAAAACACTGGGCTTCTCCACACTGCTGCTTCCACAGCAGGGCAAGTGCCAGGTCAGCCCATTCCCCTGCCAGGCAGCAGACTCCCAAAGCCATAGGGGCCTGTGCCCATGCTGAGGAGTGGGGCCCACTCCCCAAGGAGGGGACGCAAGCTTAGAAGCACTTCGTCCTGCCTCTGGATGCAGAGAACGAGCTCTCACACCTCGACCTACCGCACCCCAACCCCCTACAGCTTTGGAGGACGTGAAAAACAGGATCACTTGGTCAGGCAGGCGTTCTCTGGACAATGGTGTGAAATAAGTGGATGACATTAAGATGACAGGCATGGGGCAGCCTGAGAGAAGGCACCCAGAGCTGGGCCCAGGGCTGGTTCTGAAGGCTGCACCAGTGGGAGGCAAGGAGGCCAAGACTGCATTCTAAACTTCAGATCTGGAGGCTCTGAAGAAGCAGGGAACAAACAGCAGTGGCCTCATAGTCTCAGCTTACCTGGACACAAAGACCTCTTAGCCTCCTTCTTTGGTCACGTTTAACTAAGACCTCTAACCTGCAAGCAGAAATGCCAAGGAACTGGCGGGCCCTGGGCAGAGCCCTTCCTGTTCCACACACCCTGGGGCCCTGGATTCACGTTCAGACCAGCTGCCTCCTGCTCAGGCCTGACCTTCACAGAACCACTGGGTTTGTTGATTTCAGATAAGAGCCTGTCTCCCTTCCGACCCGAATCATTTACCTCATCTTACTGTAGATTACCTAACAATATTCCAAATAAAAAATTCCCGACTTTTTCCTCCCACCAGTTCACATCCCACAAAAGGCAAACAAACCCATTTCTTTGAGAATTAAAAAGAGTTTTTAAATACAATAGTATGAAAATATAACTTAAAAATATAAAAGTCAACAGCATACGGAAGACTTAAAAATCTATGTTTTGCCCATTAGTCCCATAGGAAATAAACACCTAATCAAAAAACGGTAACACTGTGACAGCTCGTAAAACCGGCTTTAGAAATCAATAGTTACAAAAGCCATTTCGAGTAAGAAAGCATTATGATTCCAACTTGGTCAATGAGTGACTTTTAGCCCAAAACTGTTGTCTTCACATTTCCTGAGCCTTGGGGAAAGGCTCCACCCACAGTCCGTGTGCGTGAGTTTTCTTCCTCAATGCCACCCAGCCCAACACAGGACAGGGCTTCTGGGTCCCTCACACCACCACTCCGGACAAGAACAAACAAACAGAACGCCTCGCTTGCATATTTGGTCAGTGTTTGTAGTGCAACTGAGTGGGACCTCCGACTGCCACGGCCCCCTCGGCGCTGGCTCACCTTCCCGCTCTCAAGTCACAGTAGTCTGGGAGTGGGCAGAGACAGCGAGAGAAGCGGAGGTAGAAGAGGAGGGGCAGAGAGAGGAGGGAAGGAATGACGCTGTGCAGCGACCATCTGCTGACTCAGCAGCTGGCTGGGCCCCCAAACCTGACCCCCGGCACGGGAATGTGTCATACGGGCAGCCCGAAGCGGTGCTTCTTTTTCTTTGCCGGCTTCAGGGGGGTCAGTCCACGGAGATCCTCCTCCACGTCTGACTCCTCCATCTCGTCATCGGCCGAGATCAGGATCTGAGGCAGTGGAGAGGCATGGCCTGAGTCACCGCCAGTGGCACCTTCTTCATCTGCCCTCCCTGGACCCCTGCACCGTGGTGGCAACACCCCTAGCAGGACTCAGGTCTTGTGTTTCTTTAGAAGAGGGTGATGAAGGCCCCGTTTCCAGAATGAGACAAGCTGGCCCACCCCAGACCTTATTTACTCCAAGTACATTCATGGGCTACTGAAAGCAGCACCGAGTTGACATACCCTCCCTCTCCTAGTGCTCCCCACTTCTCCATCCAACCACCAGCTGGGACCAAACCCCAGTCAGAGCAAACTCAGCAAAGACCTGCAGCTAAGGTCATCCTGGCAGAAAAAGCCCAGTCTTGACACATGGAGTCCCAGGTCCTTGAAGCTGCCTTAAATACAGCAAAAGCAAATTGAAAAGCCCCATTCAAAAGGAAAACATCTGTGGGGCACCAACAAGGCAGGGGGATTTCAGAGTGGCTGCTTGGAACCAACTTTGTAACTTCTGAAGACAAACAGGAGCCCTTCACCTTTCTGAGACCCTGAAACAACTCAGCCATGCAGCTGGGGCATGAGGGCAAACACTCTCATTCACTGCCCATCTGCCACACCACCTGCCTGGCTCTGCAGACCTCTGAGCACCAGGGAAGGACTGGGACAGCCCAGGTCAGGACAGAGAGGCCCAATGTGCACCTGCAGGGGGCACTCATTCTACTCCAGGGGCAGGGCAGTCTCCCCACCTTTCCCTGGACCACTCCGGTGCAGGGCTTCCTGCCTCCAGCCTCAGTCGGTCCCCTGATTAAATGCTCTCTCAGGCTTCCTACTGCCTGCACAAACATGTCGCAATTCCTCAGCCTGCATCACAAAGGACCTTGCTCATCCAGCTCAGACCTTTGCCTGTACCTCATTTCTTGTCATTCTATCCTACCCTCCAGGATACATGCTACTCTGGCCACAGTGAATTTCACATTACCCAGACGACAAACCACGTGACTATGATTGTTCATGAGTGGTTGTTTCTGCCTGTAACGCTGTTCATCATTTACCTAACGTTCACCAAGCTCTTGCAACATGACAGGCCCTGTGCCAGATTCTAGGGACACCTAGAGAAGATATGGGCTTACCCTCTGTCCTGCCATCTATTCAGATGTCAAAACTCCCGCCAGGGTGCCCCCAGAAGCTAAATAGGCTGTCCCAGGGTCCTCGCAGGTTTTGTTAATGCCTCAATCTCAGAACTGATCACTGATCATGATGAGCTGATCAGGCATTCGCCTTCAACTCATCCACAAGTCTGAAGGCTTCTCGAGGAAGACATCATCTCAGCCACTTCTGCAGCTCTTGCCCACAGCACAGAGCTCACCACACCATGGGAGCTGAACAAAGGCTTCTCACGAGGCAGCCCGACCTCACCCTGCAGCACAGAGGTACAAGGTGAGTGCTGCCAGCTGCCCAGGAGGCGTAACCTTCCCTCCATGCTCCTAGTTATGACCACCAGTCTCCCTGAAGTCCAAACCTTTGAACTTAAGAAACTTGAAAATAAGGGGAAATGAGGCTCCCCCTTGGAGGTCTGGCTATCTCTGCATTTTAGAAGTTTCCAGCTGGCTTAGCCAACACTTCTCTTGCTCTATAGTGGTGGGCAGGGATTCAAACTTAATGCTGAAAGGTCAATGATCAGGCCCATCAGAGTCCTTGACAGCTTCCCTGGAACAAGGCAGCTCCTCTCTTTCCTGTCTTTCTCCACTGATGCAGGGACTGTTGGAGGCAAGCCACCCTCACCAGGTGCTCTAGCTCCCTGCCCTAGGAAGGCCCATGGGACAGCAGGAATAGGTCCTGGCTGGATTGGAGCTGTCAGCCTTCTCTCCCTCCCACTGCCTGGCGCTGAGAAGACCAGAAGCAAACATGAGACCAGAGACCTCCTTGGGTCAGCGGCACGAGAGCTCGGCCCTACCTCAGACTCCGACTCCTCGTGGGATGCAGCCCTTCGGTAACGGACCTTGCTCCCGTTCCTCGAATCCTGGTTGGCTGCCCTTTCTTCGAGTTTAGCTTTCGTCCTCCCTTTTCTCATGAGGAAATTGTCCACTACCCAAAACATCAAAGCCTGGGGGGAGGAAAGTGCAGGTTACTCTGGGATAAGCCACGTGTGAAAGCAAGCAGAGCAGCCCCATCCCCAGACTTCCCATCCCCATTCCAAATTATAACATCCAGAACTGGGGACAGGAAGGCCTCATCCAGTCCCCTCGCTATCTCTCAGAAGCTTAGAGGGGGACTCCCAACCTCTATTTCCTTTGCTTCTCTTTTCTTATCAGAGAACCGGCAAGAAAATCTCTGCCCTATTCACCCAGAGGGGTTTTGCGGCAGTCACTGATGGGGATAGTGACCCCCTGAGCCTTTCCTTGAGCCTTGCTCCAGCTGTTGGCATGGCGGGGCCTGGAACCAACGTCTGCGGCCTCCTGGTCTGGCTCCTCCCCAGGCTGAACGGCTGGCTGGCACACACACTCCACCACATCTGCCAGCTCCAGGTTCCTTTACCATTTCTTCTCATATCTCCTAACTTCTAGCCAGTGAGCCTGTGAGTTTCTCTTGGAGCTCTGTGGTCAGGAATAAATGATGGGGGTGAATTCCTAACATCCTGATCTAGAAGTCGCTGTTCTATGTGTGGTGGGCCCCTGGTAGAGGGGTTGAGGAAGGAATCCTGCCATTTCCAGGTCTGGGTGGGGACGGGGGCAGATGCTCACGCAGAGGGATCTGAGGGCTGTAAGGTATTCTCTGTCAGACTCAGAACTCTGAAAAGGAACACTGCAGGGCAGGGAGCAAACTGGGGTAAAAAATGCAACATGGCACTGACATTGACAAAGAAGGGGACGATCAGCATGACGATGGCCAGTTTCAGGTCTGGGTTTTCAATGGGATTCAACAGGGCCACCTGTAAAGAGAAGCAGACTCCGTGAGGAGAGGAGAGACCACAGAGGAAGTGCCTGGGTGGGGAGAGTGGAAATCACCCATGAGGCCCTGAGAGGGGGGCACAGCTAGACACCCCCCCACCCCACCCAGAGCCCTGATGGAACAGCACCTCAGGGGCAGAGCAGCAGTCTCCAGATCTGAGTGCTAACCAGGGACCCCCTGGGAGACCATCTGGAGGTCAGTGCTTTAGCAGCTTTCCTGGGGTGTGGACGGGGGAAGCACAGTGGGATGACAACCCCCTGCAGGCACAGGGGGAGGAGTGTGGGCTTCGGGGAGCTGGATGGAGTGAGGTCACTGGACACTCATTACAGACACTAGCAACGAGGCGCCAGGCCACTTCCTAACAGAAATCTGCACCCCAACCACCTCCTGAAGGACAACAGCTCCGAAAACCCTGGGTTTATTTTCTTAAAAAATAAAACTCAGACACAAACGAAACCAAAGGAAGGCCAAGATCTGAGCTACTTGTTCCAGAAGGTTCTTTGGTTGGTTTCATGTGGGCAAGCGGAGGAAATGGGCAGGGGAGGCTTATCTGTGCTGCACTAGGGGCAGAGAGCACAACGTGGGACCAGCTGCTGCCTGCGGCACCAAAAGGCTCAGTTTAACCATTGGCCAAGAGAGATATATGAGGGGGACATCCGCAAATGTAGAGAAGACCCTCCTGACATTGACAGTAGCCAGGCCTGAAGACTAACAGCAGACAGTAAGCAGCCCAAGGGCAGGGACTGTTATTTCCATTAGCTTTATATATTCCAAGGCTTAATCTAGAGCAGCCATTTGCACAACTGAAGTAGATGGATGCTAAGTAAAAACACTAGTTACTCTTCTTGATAGGTAGCAGTAGCTGCCCTATCAGACCAAATCCAGGGTGTGTTCATGGAGTCAAAAAAAACAAACAAACAACAAGTTCCATTTTCTAATAAGGCTGGGGTTGGGGTGGGGGTGAGGGAGGAGAAAGTACCTTCTTGCTTAGCTTCTCAACGAGCTGCTAAAGAAGGGACAAGAGCAAACCTTTTTCCACTGAAGTATCAGGAGGACGAGGAAGACGACAGACTTTTCAAAAATCATGATCACGATGTACAGAGCACACTGCCCGGCCCAGGCTCCACACTGCAGAGGGTCTCCTGCAGGGATAGTGGGTGCTCAGTCACTCGGGCCAGACGTCGGGATCCCAGCTGGACAATGCCCCTGCCCCACTCCCACCCCACACCAGAATCCTGGCTCTAAAGCTAGTTAATGAGCCCCCGAAGTACCAAGAACCACCTCAGCCTGAACAGACAAATGTGGATGTTTTAAATGAAATTGGAGAATTCCTAATTTAGAGATACCAGAATGGCTTTTCTTTAAAGAAATTCTAAGATATAATTAAAAAGCACTAAAATTAGTAAGTGCCCATGGCTGGAGCTCAGAAAAGCCAGTTCTTTTTATCCGCTGGCAGCAGAAGCTGTGTTAAGCAAGACTGCTATTATTACCCGTTGTTGATTTTTCCAGTGATTGTGGTGCCATCCGTCCTTTTCTCCATCCATGAGTTGCTGTGTCTGAATTATGAAGGCAGCAAACCACCTCTTTGCTCGTCTCTCACCCCTATCCCCAATCCCCCTGCTGTTCCTGTTGCCCTCAGCCCTGAGAGCAGAAATCTGACTCGAAGAATTCAGACTCTGTCTAGTATGGGCACCCCAAACACCTTTGGCTGGGGAAGGAAGAAGAGAGAGAAGCCCTCAAGACAACGAGGCGGGAGTGACGGGCTGTGACAAAGGGCCGTTTGCGATCCCATTAGTCACTATGCTTGAGAAGTGGAGGAATCCAACAGTCCATGCTGGGGATACGCAGGCTATTCAATGTCTCTGGAATGTTTCAAAAGGGACTTGATGAAGCGGGGAGGACCAGCCCCTCCAGGGAATGATCTACGTCCTCAGTGACAAACAGAACGGATGGGATGGGCCCTGGGGAGCCATACATGCCTGCCAGAGTGGGAGACCAGGGAGGGCAGGGAGGGGCAAGGCCACCAGGGGCCCACTCTGGAAGCTCTGTCACAGCTGCCTGACCATGGCTGGCCAGAAGACAGGCTGGAGGGTAACATTTCAGAGGAGGCAAAGGTCCTAATCCAGGCTGTGAGAAGAGAATTTGGCGCCGAGAGAAATCTCCAGCTTCTCATTTGATTCTACAGTCCAGGCACCAGCGCCGGAGGCCCCCAGCACTGCCCAAGCCTGCCAACTGTACACAGTGGAAGTGAGAGCGAATGCCTTCATGCAGCTGTAATGGACACAACACCAGGCCATTCCCTTTTCTGGAAAACCTCGGGAGAAGTGCGCAGAAAGCATGCAGAAAGACATCACTGCCTCTTCTGAGGTCATCCTATCTACTTTCACTTCTGGGATAAGACACATTTGAGCCAAAAAGCCATTTCAGAAGCACAATCTTTCCTAGCTACATTTTTAATGGATTTTTGTAATCCTTTCAGTAAACTACCTGACATTATTGAGAAAAGTTCTCAAAAACAACAGATCAAAATATTTGTTAAAAACCATTAAGTAAGATTAGGGATAGTCAGACAGAAAGCACTAGTAGGAAATATATCTGAACAGGGACTAGTGTGTTTAAAAGTCAACAGAACCAGTGGCAACAGTTATCTAATATCAAAAAAAAAAACACACTTGCTCAGAGTGTGCTCACTCCATTTGCTCTTCAGTTCTTTTTTTTGGTGAGGAAGATCAGCCCTGAGCTAACATCCATGCCAATCCTCCTCCTTTTTTTTGCTGAGGAAGACCGGCCCTGAGCTAACATCTATTGCCAATCCTCCTCCATTTTTTTTCCTTTTTCTCCCCAAAGCCCCAGTAGATAGTTGTATGTCATAGTTGCACAATCCCTCCAGTTGCTATATGTGGGACGCAGCCTCAACATGGCCTGACAGGCGGTGCGTTGGTGTACGCCCAGGATCCGAACCCAGGCCACCAGTAGCAGAGTGCGTGCACTTAACCGCTAAGCCACAGGGCTGGCCCCGCTCCTCAGTTTTAAGGGAGAAGAGAGCAACGTTCTTCCTTCCGTCTGCCTCATGCTGCGACTCACACTGCTCTGAGTCTCAGAGCCACAACTTAGCTGCAGGTGCCGCTTTTTTCATTTAGATGCTTTAATAAGAAAGTTAAAAAACGTGGTAAAAAAAGAAAAAAAAATCAGGAGTAACCCCGCTCTCACACGTCATTCCTCCTGTGCATCCAGGCCACATGTAGCTACAGCCGGAACCAGTGCACTTGTGCTGGTTTGTTTTCCTGATTTCTGTTTCGTTTGAGTCTTTCTAACAATCCCCACTGTCTCATCTTTCAAGGATAGACAACCCAGGCAGTCTCATTGTGTCCTTCTTCTTAACATACTGGACACCCTCAGGTACAGGGGTGTTCTGTTTTTGAATTATTTCCTCAGGATAAATAGCAGGAATAGGGGCCAAAATGTCTGTATCTAGAGAAGCCTCTGCAAGGAAGCGTTAGGACAGGGATGGGCAGCAAAGCCCACAAACCACTGGTGCCCATGGGACACAGACCTTGTTTTCAGGGCTTCTGCATGGGGAAGAGTGGCCTGGTCATCAGACTGCAGACACCACGTATCGCCTGGGTCCTGTCTCATCCCTCAGGGCTGGGTAGTTTATTCCCCAAGTCCCATGTTCTTGTTAGCAAGTTCACCAGGTCTAGGAACCACAGAAGCACCTAGAAAACAAGACCCTTTTCTTCATTTACCTGAGAATAGAGCTAAGGGGCCTACATGAAATTATTGCTTCACGTGGATGGGCCAGTTAACAGGTGTGGTAGGTAAAATAATGGCCCCACCGAGATGTCCACATCCTAATCCCCAGAACCTGTGAATATGTTAGGTAACATGGCAGAGGGGAAATCAAACTGCAAGTGGAATTAAGGTTGCTAATCAGCTGACTCTAAGATAGGGAGAGTATCCTGGAGTATCCAAGTGGCCCAATGTAATCACAAGGGCACTTCAAAGTGGAAGGAGGTGGCAGAAGGTCAGAGTGATACGATGTGAGAGGAACTCAACCTGCTGTTGCTAGCTCTGAAGATGGAGGAAGAGGCCACAAGCCAAGGAATGCAGGTAGCCTCTAGAAGCTGAAAAAGGCAAGGAAATGGATTCTCCCCTTAGAGACTCCAGAAGGAACCAGTCCTGCTGACACCTTGATTTTAGTCCATGAGACCCATGTCAGACTTCTAAACTACAGAACTGTAAGATAACAAATTTGTGTTATTTTAAGCCATTAATTTTGTGGTAATTTGTTATAGCAGCAATAGAAAATAATAGAAATTGATAGAAACAGAAATCAGGTAACTGAGGACATATGCTCTCCTTCCTCAGCCTGAGAAGGGAGGACTTGGGATAGTCCTTGATAAAGGGCAGCTTCATCTGGAGATACCCGGGTTTGAAGACTCTAGTTCCCAAAGGTGATGGTGAGATGACCTAAGGGCAGGGGCCGAGGCAGGCCAAGTGGCTAGAGGAGGGTGGCATGGAAGCAAGAGGCTCAAACAACCATTGCTTCCTTCCTTTCAATCTCCTCTTGGGGATGCAGACAAAACATGCTAGGAACAAGAGGTACCATCATGCCTAATGTATCAGGACCAGACCTGATCTCCACTCCCAGGTCACTGAGTGGCACTAACTGGCTGTGGGTGGATCTCCCAGAGCACTGGTCAGCTATAGTTGAGTTGAGAGCCCTGCCTTCCAGAGGGATCTTTACAACAGAGAAGTAGTTATGAGCATTGTTCTTGGAGATGGTGAGAGGATTAGGTATCCCAATGTAGTAGCCATGAGGCACCCCCCAAGCTGTGCACTGGCTGGGTGAGCTTCCTGCATCACTTAACTCTTCTGGGTGCCTATCCTATAAACGAGGATGTTGCTGCTTTGGTCCACGTGTGCTGGTCCATTTCCATCTTCCAAGCTGAGGAGTCAATGACTCGGAGTTTCTCAGAGGTCTTCCCTGGAGCCACAAGAGCTGTGTGTCGGACACTATCTTGGGTCAATGACTCATCAGGCATCAAGTAACGGGGCTAAGAAAAGCCCTCCCCTGAGCTCATCTCCCCTCAATGGAGACAAACAATTACTTAAGATTTCTAGAAATACCCAAGGTACTCACAGCCAGCTCCACAAATCAGCTCCCCTTTTAAATGTCAGTCCCTTGTGAGCCTTCAGCCATGGAGGAGTGAGTGGCAGAGGTACAAGCTCTTTGGAAGGCGTGCCCAGGAAAGGAGAGTGGGGATCCAGAATTCTACCCGCATTCCCTCCCTCTTGTCCTGTGAGCCCCTTTCACGGCAAAGGCTCCACTGATGCTGTTCCCACTGGAGTGGTCTGGTCCCACTCCAGACCAGGCCAGCTGTGAAGGTGGGAGAAAGCTGCCATTACCCTTTAACCCTGGGTCCTGAATCCCCAGAGGGTGGTAAAACCTGAAAAAGGCACCTCTTGCCAGCAGCCCAGTTGAGGCCACATCCAGCAGCTTCTCGGGGAATACAATGTAAGAGGCACTGGATTTGTGCTTGGAGCCAGCATGAAGGCAGCTTCCTACTCAAGCTGTATCCTATGGAGTCTGATGAGATAAGAGAGGGTGAATGCTGGGCCAGCACCCGCAGCTCACCTGTTTTAAGCCACGTCTCTGTGAGAATGGACCTGGTGTCCCTGGCGACTATACATGCCAGATACTGGGTGGGGCCCCAATCCACGGTCAGGAGACAGCAAGACAACTTGGCCTCAGTGCGGAGAAGGACCCTCCAGTCCTGACCTTGTGAGCCCCAATAGCTGAATGGCCCAATGACAGGACAAGCACAGACATGCAGCAAAAAAGAGAGGCAGCTCCCTACTGAGCACCTCCCAAATCCAGAGCCGCCTCCATCTCTCTAATGAGGTGGGTGGGAGGTATGAGTTTGGTGGGAAGCTTGGCAGGATGAGGTGGCCTTATGGCCCTGGAGGTGGGGCCACCAGTTCCCTCTGGTGGAAGAGGCAAACACCGTTCTCCCTCCCTGCATCTAGGCTATCTCCTGGCTCCTGCCACCAAGGCCGGAGCCTTGGCAGTGGAGCAGGCACGCGACTCAGATGTGTGGCACTATGATACTGGCAGGAGGATGGTGCTCAGGCCCGAGCCCCTCCACCACCCAGAGGAGACAGCCATCAGCTCCTGAACCTTCTCAGAATCCACTGGCCTGGAGTGCTATATAGGGCAAAGGGCAGAGACTCCCCCAGGAAGTCGCTTCCAGTGTCCATGGTACATTACCATATTCGCCAAAACGCAGGGACTCCCACTGCTGCCACTCCACTAAGATGCTGATGGCACGCACGCCCACGTAGATCAGCAGCATGCCCACGGTGGCGTCCAGGAGGAAGTTGATGAGGTACCTGCGCGGAGAGGGCACAGCGACCCCGTCAGGAAGCATCACCCAGGGAGCAAGGGCTTCTGAGCCAGGCCTCCAGTGCTTACCAGGGCCAAGGCCAAGGCTGATGACCCAGCACTGTTTGGCCTTATTCTGGCGGGCGGGGAGCCTTAAATGTGCCTGTGCAAGAGGCTGCAGTGCTCACTTCAGGGAGCCCCAATAAAGCCTCCTCACAACAGTGGGCAGAGACTCACCAGGGGTTGAACAGCTTGAGGGAGGGGTGGAGGAGTGACAAAGAAACTTTAAAGACCTCAAGTGTTCCTGCCAAACAGACGACACAAGACAGTGCCTAGCAGCAGCCAAAGAAGTCAATAGGAAAACAGAACTTAATTGATTAAAAAAAATCTGCTCCATGACTGTTTGCTGCCTGACAGTCCAGCCCACCCAAGTGCTGCTCCAACAGAGCAGTTCAGGAAACGGCCTCTGGGGGTTCTGAGAACAAAGAGGGCAGGGCCACATGGCCCTCGCTCTTCTCCATGCTTCAGATCCTGCCATGCAGGCAAGTACAAGTAGATATTCCTAAAGAGAGAACTATACTCCCCACGGAAAAGGCAAGACAATGGAGGAAGGAGAGGAGGAGGCTCAGAAGAGCATGCCCACCTTGACCGTGTGTTCCTGTAAGGTCTGTTTCCATCTGTCTGACTCACACGTCTTCCCTCACCAAGGAAAGGTCCCTTGCCCACTTGTCCTCCCACAAGGGTCACTGGGCACAACAGACCACAGGCCCCTGCTCCCCAAAGCAGGAGACAAGCAATCACTGGGTTAGGAACCAGCCCTCTGGGATGCCACATGGCCTAGAAACCCCGAGAAGCTCCGGATACCACAGACCAGCTGTGGCACTTTCGAGTTCCTGAGGCTTGAGACACTTTATGCAGACTTACAGCCCCCAACCCAAGGCCAAGGCTTTGGTGACGTGCACAGCACTCTGATACCGGAGGGAGCACGCTCTGCTCTGCCATGCTCATGGCCCTGCCGGCGCCCTGGAGTGGTGCGAAAACCAGAGGGAGGGGGCAATCTTTTCTCCCATCTGCCCTTCCTCTTTAAAATCACCAGAGGTCACTCTCAGACCAGAGATGGAAGGAACTACAACTGCTTCTAAGGCAATTTCTCCAAGTTCACAGCTGAGCTCTGGCCCTAGGCTAGGCTGCTCTCAGATGCTTAAATCTAAGTGGTTCTCATCTCTGAGACCCATTCTGATATAACAAGAACACCTGATACACATACATGCATTAATTCATGAATTCCTTCACGAAATATTTACTTGAACCTACTGTGTGCCAGGCCTTGGGAATAAAGACAGAAAGCTCCATACTCTGTACCCAACACAGGCGCGATTGGCAGACAGTAGAGCATCATGTGGGCCCCAGAGCCAGACTGGCTGGGTTCAAATCACAGCTCCTTCACTCCTGAGCTGTGTGAACTTGATGAAGTTATATAATCTCTCTGAGCCTCAGGTCCCAAACTGTAAAATGAGGATAGCAAAGTATCCATATTACAAGGCTGTTATGAGGATCAAATGAGTCAATTCATGTAAACAGTGCCCGCTGCACAGTAAGCGCTATGCAAATATGATGTTAGAATCACAGTCCTTCAGAGTCCCAGAACCCTATCTGTCACAAAAGCCTAACTCCCACTCAAAGGAGCATCCCCAGCATAGGGGACCCCTATGGCTACAGGAAGCAGCTCTCCCCCTCTGTAAGTTTCTTCTCTCCCTGAGCTGAAACTGGCTTCCCTTCTGGGTCTGCAGACTCGCACGACGCCCATGTCCAGCCCAACCCTCCCTCATCTATGAAAAGTCAGAGGGCAAAGCAAGGATGGTGGGGCCTGGAACGGACCCCAGGGCAGCATTTGCTGTTCCCCAGGCCCAGAGCCTCTCTGCTCTCTGGAGAAATGGCTGCTCTGCCTTTTTAGTCTCCTCCCCAGCAGCTCTTCAGTGGACTGCTGGAGCGCTCACGTCTTTCCTAAGTTTTAACAACCATATCCTCCAACAGAACTAGTAACATCTTCATTGGTAAGTGCCCCTCTGGTTTCCAACGGTGCTTATACTCATCACTGTGAAACCTTCACGGGAATCCTGGGGATCTGGCAGGATATACAGGGCAGATGAGGAAACTGAGAAGTTAAGAGAAGTTAAGCTGCCTTCCCACAGTCCGGCCTCTCAGGCAAGTGCTCTTTTCACCACACCATGCTCCTTCTTGGCCTTTTCTCCTCCAGGCTGAGCCCTTGAGATCTGTTAACAGTCCCTTCTCCATCCAGGTTGCGACTCAGTTTGTCAATGTCCCCCCTAAAGCTGTATCTTCTTTTTGCAGATGGGCGTTGAAGGTGCTGCAAAGGAGAGTGACGTGGCCGAGGCTGCACCAGCAGTTAGGCTTCCTCACGCCAGTGCCTCCAGGATAAGCAGCTGGCTCTCAGCCTATCTCGGCCAACATCAAGACGGTTGATCAGAGGATGACATGAGCTTGCTGCTTGGCTCAAGGGTTGGAAAGATAAGGCCCTTTCCTAACCATCTCCCCTATGGTAGGATCACCCTTCTAGTCCCGTGCTTTGGGACTACACCCAAACACCCAAACAGATCACAACCTATCCAGGTCTGAAGGAAAGACCCCAGGGAGGGAGACTTCACAACTTCCTTCTGAAATCTGGGCCTGGATTAAATCACAAAACTACACACTGTCACCAAAAAAGAGAAGCTTACAAGAATTTTCCAGTCCAAATGATCTTAAATACATACTAAACCTCTTGGCAAGGGACTCACCAGCCCTCTGTCCCGCTCTCCCTCAGAGGCAGGGCAGGGCAGTAGGGCATTCCAGGCAGAGGGCAGTGTGAGCAAAGGCACAGAGGCAAGAGGCAGCTGGCGGGGGTGAGGGCCACCAGGAGCAGCCCAGCATGGTCAGAGCACCAAGTTGTAGCCAGGAAGGTAGGAGATGGAGCCACAATAAAGCAGGCGAGCCCCCTTGCCCACTCCATCTGCTAAGCAAGGCACCATTCAGGTGCTGTCAGCAAGGAGGATGGCACATCAGGGCCCGATTGGGGTTTCAGGCAGATTGCTCTGGGGTCTGGGTGGAAGGCACACTGCACTGATCAGGCGGAAGAACTCATGCTCTTCAGGTCAAAGGTCAACAATGGTTAAACAATGGCTATGACCCTGAGTGACTGACACCACAGAGAAGCCCCCGTGTGTCCTGTTCTAGCACAGAGACACTCCTTCAGGACATTATGCTGCCCTGCCAGGGGCTGCTTGGAAAGTGGGAGACACAAGGGTACTAGGAAGCCAAGGGACAGAACTTAGATGGATGAGCAGAAAGCCAGTGCACTGGGCAAGTGTCAGCAGGCAAAGCCCCAATGGCCAACTGAGAGCCGTGTGTCTGAGCTCACGGGCAGCAAGCACAGGACGATCTCTCTGAGGAGCATGGAGGATGAAGGGGAGTTGCCCCCTCCCAAAGCGAGAGGGAACGTGACTGGAGGCAGAAAGCATGGCCAAGCTACATATGCAATGGAGAAGCAGTAACGTCTGCGCTCAAATACGGGCCACTTACAGTGAACAAGGATCCTCTTCAGTGAGATCTGCTAGGTATACATTTGCAAAGTGGATGAACAGCATTCCTATGGCTTGTTTGGAAGTGTCTAAAAACCTGTAAGATAGGATCAGCACTTGTTATCACTCCGACAGGACGGTAATATCCAATCTGGGGAAAACAATGAGTCTGAAATAAGAAAAAAGCCACTGGGGAGACCCCAACCTTCCAATTACTAGTCACCTCTTCCTGGGGCATCAGTACTAACTCAGCCTCCGCCTTTCAGCCACCTTCCAAAACCTTCAATACACTGCATTTGAAATCCCTAAAAGGCCATTGATTAACAATATATATTTAAACACATTAAATACTTATTTAAGACATGTGTTTTTACTTTTTCATTTTTTGTTACTTCAAATTGAAATGCTTGATCACAGCTTTGTGGTGAAGTCCAAGGTGCCTCTACTTTAAAGACTTTCCATTCGATTTCACTCACAATGAGCTAAATGATGTGCGAGTTAACAAGACCGCACCAATCCAGTCCTGCTGCCATTTAAACACTGGGATAGATGGGGTGGGTGAGGGGTACACTCTTTCTGTAAAAGGTCAGAGGGGAAATGTCTTAGGCTTCATGAGCCATCATTCTCTGCGGCAACCACTCAACCCTGCCACGGTGGCATTAAAGCAGCCCTGACACTACCATCCAGTAACACTTATGAAAACAGACAGCAGGCTGGACTGGGTCTGTGGCTACAGCTTGCCAGCCCCTGGGCTAGATGACAAGAGTTCCAAAAAGGAAAAAGACAAGGTTGTTAGTCTCTGGGACACCTTGTGCCCCCATTCACACGGTAGGAGCATGGTGGAGATGACATGGGCCCTTTAGTTTCTTCTCTGCCACGAACACCTGGAGACCGCTCGTGTTTTGTGGCTGAGGAACTCTGGATCACGGCTGTCTCTCTCAGCCTCCCGTGCTGGGCGTCCAGAGCTGGGCCGGGTCACTGAAGGGGGGGATGAGGGTGCACACAGGCATGGGACATCGGCCAGGGGTCTCAGGACTGGAATGGACCTTACAGATTACCCAGACTAACCCTGCAACTGAGGCTTGAAAATCATTTCCTAAAACCATGGCAACGCAGGAGTCACCAAAGGGCAACGTGTGTGAACACAGAGTGCCCCAACTCTAGGTCATCCACAGGTCCCCCCAGCCCAAGACAGATACCAAGATTGGAAAGAAACCAACTGGAGGAAAATAAAAATAAGAATTATTAACATTCAGAAATAATGCATTGAAGATCAACCAAATATATGCTTAAAATCTTCTAAAGGGGCCGTTATCACAGAGATTTATCAGAAGTTTTCTCTGGAGAGGAAAATGGCTATTTTGCTTTGGCAGATGCAAGCCTAAGGCAGCCCAAGAAAGACGGCTTCTGTGGACACCATGTCCTGAAAAGCTGGCTGTCTCCTTCCAAGGGATTTATTTTTTGGAGTTTTGTCATTGGAAGCTTCCTGAAGCTTTACCACCATTTTTATGAAGGAAAAACTGCCACCACAGGGTCATCCTAGGACCAAGAAAGACTAGTTTTGGGGAGAGGAGCGTTTACATAGTGTATCTGACTGATCTCCAAATTTAGATTTTTTTTGCTTACGCATATAGACTACAGAATCCAAGGATTTAACATAATCTAACAGGAAGGAGACGTAACTAAAGGAGCCTGCAGCACCAGACTGACGTATCTGCATATCTTCCATCTTCTAAAACTGGACAGCAGAGCGATGAGAGAATAAAGGCAGGGCACAACAGTCATCTGTAGAAAAAAGTGCTTTCATATTATACACAGTTCCTAATGATTAATTCAACCAAGGGATTCCAACACTTGACGTTAACGTATAATTGCTCCCATTCCATCCTCCCACCCCCTGCCAAAAAAACCCCCAAACAGTCAAAAGCATTCTAGGAGTAAGTTAATATTTAAATACATACCATATCTTCCATGGACGTCTTTCATGCTTTGGTTCTCTGAAGCGTTTGACTGAAAGAAAAGACAAGACATTCAGTAGCCTTCCACAGCGATAACAAAGCAAAATGCCTATAACAAGCTGGGTTATCAGTGCACTCAGCGTTTACACTACTAAGTTAAGGTGACTGCTCTTTCAACATGTGACCATGTACAATAAGCCGTGAAGGTCACAGAGGCCTTGTATTGCTGCTGACCAGTACAGACTCTTCAGAACTGGATACTCAGGAAGAATGACTCCTCACAGCACGTGGGAAATCGTGTGTTCTTCTTTGTTTCAAGGCTCTCTCAGATAAGAGAAACCACAAAGTGGAATGTAGCTACTTCTAACTTCAGGATACGCTCTACTTAGCGACAAATCCAGCATCCCCCCAAAGGTTCACTGAGTGCCTACTCCAAGCCAGCAACGAGCAGACAAAGGCAAAGGCAGCTATCTAGCAGGAGGGCAGAGACACAACCACATGTGTGGCAAGTGCTCGACAAGAGCTAAGTCTGAGGCAGAGGGAAGGCACAAGGCAAGGACGACCAGCCCTGCCTGCCTGGAGGAAGTGTGCTAGTCAGGAGAGGCTTCACTGGTGGGGGACCAAGCCAGGTCCTGAAGTCTGGGTAAGAGCTTAGAGAGTGGACCAGGAAGGGAGAGAAGATATATCCTGGACAGAGCACACACCAGGAGCTCATAGGTACAGGGACATAACACGGCACAGTGTGTCTGGCATAATTTGATTTGGCTTAAACACAGCAGGTAACGAGGGAGACGAACTGAGCAGGGGCCATACGAGGGACTCTGGAATGAATCCTGTAGGGAGGGAAAAGCCAGGGAAGAGTGCTAAGCAGAGTCAGAGACACAGTCAGAACTGTGCTTTAGAGAAGCGGCTCTGAATCATGTAGATGGTGGGTCTCCGAGGTGGAGAGGACTGAGGAAGAATGCAGGCCGTGTCTCAGCACCAGGCAGGGGTACCCCCAGCTACAGAACAGTCAGCAGGGGTGGGGTGCTCAATCAGCAACAGCCTCACCGACGTAGGATGGCAAAGGACCTCCCCAGATTGACACTTTCACCTCAGGTCTGCAGACACAACCGTTTGAACAGAAGGAAACAAAAAGTTTCTAAGTGTCTTGTCTTCCACTGAAGCCCCAGGCAGACTATTTCCACAACGATTCTATCTACTAAAACAAACACTGAAAGAGCTGCACGTGTGATGTTTTCCCACACAAAAGTACTGAGGAAGAAATAGACGCTGATGCAAGCCCACAGAGGATGCCTCGTTACTAGTGGTAGCAGGCAAGAACCAACTTCTGGTAGCACCCCGAGCTGCCAATGAGGGTGCAGGAAGAGAAGGACGGAGACAGGGAGAGAAAACGGTGCCCACATCAATAAACCTACTTCTCTTCATGAATACAGGCAGTCCGCAGTTTGCACAGCGGAAGTCAGTCTGGTGTTTAGAGACATTCTGATAGAGAGAGACCAAAAAGCAGGTGGAATTGTAAGGAGGTCTGTCATTCTGTTGACACATCATAGATCCAAAACACCAACAACACCCAAGAATTTGGAGGGGAGCCCAATAGGTTCTACTTGCCCGAATGGCTCTCAAGGGCAGGAAGCCTCCTTCTCATGAGCATCCAAGCCTCACTGTGGGGCTGGCTCAGGAAGGAGATGTGGAGGAAACTGCAGCAGGACAAAAGGATCTGGAAGGAAAGCCCCTAGTTGGGGCCGGAGCCACTGCATGCTCATTTGTTCTTCTGCCTCAGGGGAATGTGTCCCCATCAGTATAAAATAAAGGACATCACAACTATCCCAAGGAGATTGTCCTCAGTCTTAGGAGTCACATGCTGAAGTACCAGAATGGCTGCAATTTACTTTCAAATGGTTTAGGGGAAAAATTATACATTATACAGCTATATATAATAAATATATTATAAATGGTATCATAATTATAAATGATACAATAAATATAATTATGTAATAAATCTATTATTTATAATTATATTAATATGATATAAAAAATATAAAGAGAAGCAAATGTGGTGTTATGGGCCAAATTGTGTGCGTCCCCACCCCCCATTCATGTGTTGAAGTCCTAACCACTAGTACCTCAGAATGTGACCATATTTGGAGACAGGGCCTTAGAAGAGGTAATTAAGGTAAAATGAGGTCACATGGGTGGGCCACAAAATCCAACACAACTGGTGTCCTTATAAGAAGAGGAGATTAGGACACATTCACAGACTGAGGGGCGACCATGTGACGACCCAGGGAGAGGGTGGCCATCTGCAAGACAAGGAGAGAGGCCTTGGAAGAAACTAAGCCTGCCGACACCATCACCTGGACTTCTAGCCTCCAGCACTGTGAGAAAAAATAAACGTCTGTTGTTTAAGCCACCATTCTGTGGCACTTTGTTACGGCAGCCCTTGCAAACTAACACACAGGGCAACACAATAATTGGTGAACCTAAATGAAGGATATTTGGGTATTCATTAAATTATTATGTAGACTTTTCTGTAGGTTTACCATTTTTTGAAATAAAAAGTTGGGAGGAAAACACGCTCTACAAGAATAAACTAGTGCAACCACTCAGAGATCAATTTGGCAATATTTATCAAAACTTCAAATGCCCCTTTAACCTGCAATGCACTGCCAGGTATGTGTTCTACAGGTATTTCTGCAACACGTGCCAAGATGTATAGGGATCTTCACTGTAATACTGTCATAAAACCCAGAAAGAGACCAGTGCCCATCAATATGGGGTTGGGACACATATCATGGTACAATGAGACATTAGGCAGTTACTAAAAACGACAAGGTAGATCTGTATGGATTAATATGGAAAGATTTCCAAATTATAGCAATAAATTGCAGAATAGTAAGCCTGCTATGATTCTGTTCATATCCATTTTTAAAGGACATATATTTATGCTGGGATGATGCACATATTTTTTCCCTAGAAGGATATATGACTATTAACAAGGGCCACCTTTGATGAAAGGAATTATGGGTCAGGGGAGTGGACTTTTATATTGTTCTGAATGGTTTAAAATATTCTTCCCTATTCATATTGCTTTTATTTCAAAAATTTAAAAATAAAAGGCAAACCTGTGTCTGAGACTTGCACTAGAGCAGCAAAGTGGGACATGGGAGAAGCTGTGTGACTCACAGCGGGGCTCTGGGACGAGACAGGGAGAAGAATGGCGTGCGTATGTGGTCCGTGTTGAGAGCAACCTCACACAGGAACACTTAGACGAAATTCAGAATGGATTCAGGGGCCGGCCCCGTGGCTTAGCGGTTAAGTGCGTGCGCTCCGCTGCTGGCGGCCCGGGTTCGGATGCCGGGCGTGCACCGATGCACCGCTTCTCCGGCCATGCTCCGGCTGCGTCCCACATACAGCAACTAGAAGGATGTGCAACTATGACATGCAACTATCTACTGGGGCTTCGGCGAGTAAAAGGAGGAGGATTGGCAATAGGTGTTAGCTCAGGGCTGGTCTTCCTCACAAAAAAAAACAAAAACAAAACAGAATGGATTCAGATTCTTCTGAACAGCAGGAGTGTGGCTCCTGCCGTCTTCCTCTCCATCTCCCATCCCCTTTCACTAGAATAGTTCAAAGTCTAAAATCTTTTTTTTTAATTAAAGAAAGAAGAAACATTAAGGAAGCTACTTCAGATCTAATTTGGTAGGAAAAAAACAGAAAAATTCCTTCATCCATCCAGTTGTGTTTTACTGAGGGGCCTGCTGTGCGACAGGCTCCATTCAGCAGGAGATGAAATAGACAAAATCCTTGCCTTCCTTAACACTCTCGGGGGAGCAGAGAGAGGAGTAAACATGGAGTATGTCAGACTGTGACAAGTGACACTGAAGCAGAAAGGAGAGAGGAGGGCTGGGAAGTGGGGTTTGCGGCCGTAGAGGAGGTCTGGAAGGTGAGCAAAGACCTGAAGAAGGGCAGGGTGAATCACTCGGGGTCTGCGGAAGAGCCGTCAGGCAGAGGGCTGAGGCCAGTGCTTGGCGGGGAGCGTAGGACTCCAGGTCCAATCTCCAGGCTTTGTGGCCCAGGGCGAGGGCTCTAGCTCTGCCTGCGGTGACCTGGGGGCGGCTGCAGGGCGGGGCGGCTGCAGGGCAGGACGGCTGTGACCCTCAGTTGAACAGGCTCGCCCCAGCTGCTGTGCTGAGAGAAGCCTGAACGGGCAACGGCGGAAGCAGGGAGACCAGTTAGAGACCACTACAATAACCCAGGGTGAAACGATGGTGGCTGGCCTGGGGGACAGCAGGAGAGGGTGGGAAGTGTCGGATCCTGGTTGTGTCTTCAACACTGAGCAGACAGGACGTGCTGACAGAGTGGATGTGGGGTGTGAGAGAGAACAGCCAGGGATGACCCCAGAGGTGGGAGTTTACACAGTTCCACTGCATTTCTGCTTTTGTTTTGGGGGAGGGGGGTAAATTGGGGAGACACAAGACTTCTCTTTAGGTAAGAAAGAAGGAGTTGCCTCTGAGTCCCTCGTGGACGGCGGGCCAGGTACCCATCCCATGGAAACAAGCCTGTTCCCCATGGGAGCCTGGCAGCTGCTCCTTCAGAAGCCGCAAACAAAAAGGTTCTCTGAGAGTGGCTCAGGTGTAGCCCTAGGACAACTGATCTTTTCTCAACTCATGGTGCTTCTGTAGGATGGAGAGAACTCAGATGGAGCAAGAAGCCAAGGCAGAGCACAATCCATGCTTTTTTGTGTGTGTGTGAGGAAGAGTGGCCCTGAGCTAACATCTGTTGCCAATCTTCCTCTTTTGTTTTTTGCTTGAGGAAGATTTTCGCTGAGCTAACATCTGCGCCAATCTTCCCCTATTTTGTATGTGGTATGCCGCCACAGCTTGGCTTGATTAGTGGTGTATAGGTCTGCGCCCGGGATGTGAACCCTGAGCCACCGAAGTGGAGCACACAAACTTAACCACTATGCCACCAGGCCGGCCTCAATCTATGCTTTCTAGACACATCCATCACACGCCCCCTGAGGCAGGAGGGCTGGTAGAGGAGAAGCAGGCACAGCTCAAGTGTAGGTCAGGTCCCTGACATGCAGCATCACCGGAGCTGGAATCCACGTCTGTCTGAAATAGCCCCTAGTGGGAAAAGGAAGGAGGAGTGGGGGATGGAGAGTGGGGACAGAAAAGGGGGCCCACATGGGGTGTGCAACACTCAGCGGTACCCAACGCCTGGCACACAGACCCCACTCCACTCCTTTAACGATGCTGCACAACATCGCCTCCAGCTGTAGTGGGCTCCTAAGCAGACTCTATGCCTTTATGCACACGCACCCTGAAGACAGGGATGGGGTCCCATGGGCCCCTGAAAAGGAGTAGTGGCCAAGAGTCAGACAGATATGGCTTTGTGCCCCGTCTCTGCTATTATCCAGCTATGTGACTCGGCATACAAAGAAAAAAAAAAGGAGGGGGCGCTATGACCTACCAGGTTGGTGTTGGGATTAAATGAGAGAAAACAGGTGGAAAGGGCTAGCACAGAATATGTGCTCAGGAAAGTGAACTGTATTTTGCCATCCCTGCCCTCGACCCTGTCTTTCCTCTCCTCCTCTCTGCCTCCACTCTCCCCAGTCCTGGGGCTGAGCTACCCTGTCCTGGTCTCTGAGAAGTGTGTGACTTTGGGTCTGCCAGCTGCAACCTCTCCACACCATCCTCCTCCCTCCTACGCCTTTAGGCAGCTCAAGGTCTGAATGTTGGGAGGGCCCTAGGATTCTCCAACCCTGCTCTCCATCCCAGGCCATCCCCCCAGGCTCTGAGTGTTCCTCTGTGGCTCTCTTCATCCTCCCCATGGTCTGTCCTCCCTCCTCAGGATCCCATTCTTCCTCTTGACCCTTGGGGAGAAGTCCCCCTCTCAGGCCTTCTATGCTGAGGGCTCCCCAGCCTCCTCCCCTAGCCCTGGCTCCCCAGCGACACTCCAACTGCAGGATGGCCCTTCACAGTCACATCTCCTGCCCACCCTGCCAGTCCTTTACCATTTCTTCACAGAATGGAAGTGTCCTCACCTTGGGGGTCCTTATTCTCCCCCCACCCCCACTCAACTATCAATCTCCTCTGCCAGTTTTGCAATTAAAGAGTCTTCTGGATGTATCCCTTTCCCCATTTCTACCACTAAACTAGTCCATGCCCTCATGATTGCTTTCCTGTGCTAATGAGATGGCCTCCTAACAGGCTTCTCTGCCCCTGGTCTCTCCAATTGCCTTACCCATCCACGCATCCCTATACCCACCCATTCCACCCTCCCTCCCACCTACACAATGTGCTGGGGATACAACAATGGACAATACAGACATGCTCCCTGCCCTCAAGGAACTTTCAGTCTAATTACACTGCACATCATTTAACTTGCCTAGAACACAGCTTGCTTCTTGTCCATTATTATTCATTTTTGAATTAAAACATCTTTTGGAAGAGGTGAATATATAGAAAGTGTATAAAATTCAGACAGTATATTCTTTTGGTTAGTGTCTGTATGGTATATCTTTTTCAATCCCTTTTCTTTCAACTTATTCTGAGCTGCATATAGGTGAGTTTTCCCCCAAAAATCTGGTTGGCAATTGTACTGGGCTGAATGGCGGTCTCCAAAAAATGCTTGTGAATGTGACCTGATTTGGAAAAAGGATCTTCACAGATGTAATTAAGATCTTGAGAAGAGAAGAGATCATCCTGGATTAACCAGGTGGGTCCTAAATCTAATGACAAGTATCCTCACGCATGCACGCACACGAGAGGGGGTGGGGGGGGGGGGAGAGACAGAGAGAGAGAGACAGAGAGAGAGAGAGAGAGAGAGAGAGAGAGAGAGACAGAGAGAGAGAGGGAAGAGTGGGCAGCCATAGCCCAGGAAGCCCTGACTCCACCACAAGTGGAGGAGAAAAGGAAGAATTCTCCCCCAGAGCTGCTGGAGGGAGTGTGGCCCTACTGACACCTTGATTCTGGACTTTGGGCTTCCAGAACTGTGAGAGAATTAAATTTCTGTTGTGTTAAGCCAAAAGGTTTGTGATGATTTGTTATGACATCCCTAGGAAGCTAATAAAGCATTTTTTTTCTTTTTCTTAAAAAAATTTTTTTCAAAGAGTACAAAACATACTCAGTGAAAAGTCTGGCTTTCATCTGAGATCTCAGTCCCTCTGTTTCCCTTCTCAAGGCCAACCACTGTCACCCCGATCTTGTGCATCCTTCCAAAGACATGCTAGGTGAGTACAGAGATGGACAGATGTCTCTTTAAAGAGAGAGATCACATACTTTACACCAAAGTTTAATACGCCCTTTGGACTCTTGCTGCTCTCACTGAAAACCCCCCTGGTGTTTCACTGACTGTATATTTGGCTCTACCTCTTTTATTAGAGGCTATGTGGTATCCCTCGGCGTGGCCATGCCATCTCTGAATCACTCTACAAGCACCTCTGCAATGAATGTCCCTGCCAGGTGTCTTCTCTGGCTGTCTGGGTAAATTACTAGCCGGGGGGGTGCTCACTGCTTCAAAGGTACATGCAGCTGATTTTGCCGCACTGCTGTCCACAGAGGTGGTAGCAACTCGTATAAGTGCCCATTTCCCCACATCTTTGCTAGCACTGAGTATTAGCGAACCTTCTTGCCTTGATAACGTGATCACTGAAAAGGCTGCCTCACATGGCTGCAGCATGCACTAATCAGGTCACTCAGGGCATGCCACCACCCACCCACTCAAGCGAGGTTGGCAAGGTTCCCACCTGCCCTCCTCTCTGACCTGCACTCTGGGCTCCACCTGCTCTGGGCCTCGGCTCACACGCTTCCCTGAGGGAACCAGGGCACAGGGCTCACTCTTCTAGAAGTTTTGTGTTGTTGGTGCCACACAACAGGAAGGCAATTATGGATTATCTGATTCTATCTGTCTGTTTCACGCTGGCAGCCATGTCACTGACTGCTTATATAACACTGTCGCTTGGTTTTGCCCACACTTCTCTGGGTCAGCATCTAGAGGGTACCCCAGGCACCCCACTTGACTGTCCTCCTCAGAGCCTCACCTGGCTGATGGTCCCCACGGACTCGCTGAGTGGCGGAAGAGAGCTGGGTTTACATGGGGTGTTTCCTTCTATGTCACAAGGAAGAAGACATAAGAGGTGATGTTAGAAATCAAGTCACAGGAGTTGGAAGGGAAATAATCTCCACATAGCACCTGTAGTCCTATTTAGAAACCGAGTCACAAAAAGCACAACAGTTTTGAAATTAAACCACACAATTTAAGAGAGCCGTCTGGTCAATACCAGGCACAGCCTGAGAGAAGCAGGGTACAAGGAATGTTAATAGACAGTAAGAGACTCCTAACCATCAGGTGAAGAAAAAGAAAGGCTTGTGGCTGAGTAAAGACTGGGTAAACTGCGATCCTGCAGACTAGACTTTGTTACCAGGGGGCGGCATTTCCCAAACCAGCACGATGTGGGTGGAAAATCTCCCCCTGCTGAGGATACAGAGCAGGAAGAGGCTCCTGAACCTGGCAGGGCTCCTGGCAGAGAGCTTCTCTTTGCCATGAAAATCCGCCGAGGCAACTCAATTATGATATAAAACGTATGAAATATTTGTATTCTTATGTCTAAAGTGTAATCTTGAAGCAGGAAGGTGATCACAGACCACATAGTAGCCACTTGAGCTTCTGACATTTCAAAAAGTGATACAACAGAAGACACCTTAGATGGTTCTGCCTCACAGGCTATGGGAAATCAGAGCCACAGGCTCTCAGCTGGAACCACGAAACCATGGGTCCCTGTGTGAGATCACAGACCTCGGGATGTGAGCAGGTTTCCCGCCTCTTGGGATCGCGGAGCTCCAGAGACCATGAGCTCATGCCAGAAGTCTGTATGCTTTCTTGTTCATCCCTGGGGGAAAACACTCCCCTTCCAATGACCTGGAGCCAGAAGAAAAACAATAGCTTTGGAGCCTTCTGTCCAGTGACGCGCTGCTGACCCAGACCACACCCCTGCTGGCCTCATTTCTCAAGCTGTACCACGGGCTGGTGCCTCAGGCAACACGAGCCTCCTGTTGAGGGGAACAGACTGTTGACCAGAGCAAATGGCAAGCAGCCCCCTCCCCAGCTCAACAGCAAGCCCAGCGGCAAAGCAGCTGCCGGCAGTGCCAGCTGGTGATCAGTTCACACACTAGGCAATTTGGAATCTGAGTCAGAGCCAGGAGGGTCCTTGAGGATCCAAACCCCTCGCTGTAAAGGGTGGGGAAACTGGTGGGGGGGAGGGGTGATTTATCCAGGATCACCAGGTAGTTAGCAGTGGAGATGGGACAAAATCCGAGTCACCTGAGACAGGCCTCTTTTTCTAACTGGAACTGGCTGGCCCAGTGACCTCAAGCCACACCCTGATGGTACTATGTGTCCAGGACCTCAACACCAAAGGGCAGAAACTGTCCTGGGGGGTGAGCGAAAAAATCCATCGCTAACAGAATCAGCGATCAAAGACAAACCCAGAAGTGTTTCCACATTTTCACTAAATTATAAATGATCATCCCAACAGCCAAGCCCCATCCCAAACCTCCTTAATGCCCTCTAATGGTGCAAAACGCCCAGAGGAGGTACCTAGTTTCTTTAGGGCAGGGAAAAAGTCCCTGGAAGACACTGAGGTAGACTGCTGGTTGCCTCCCCCCAACCCACCCTCCCCCTCTCCCTTCCTAAGGGAATTCCCCTAGGTGGCTGGCAGACTGCAATCTCAGCCTCCCTTGCCCCTGGGTGTGGCCATGTGACTAAGTTCTAGCCTATGATAGTTTTAAACCCAGGTCGGGCCACTTTTCAAGGAGAAATGAAGAGCCAGGTGATTCTTACGGCAAGGAACTAAAGGCAGGCAAGCTGGAGTAGCCTGAAATCTAGCCCTGCTTTATCAAAAATTTCATTATTTTAAGCAAGTCACTTAATTCTTGTGGGTCTAAGTCCTCAACTGTCTACTTACTAGGGTCAGTGTGGGGAGAAAAGCAGCTGAGGTGTGGCCGCCATCACCACCACCACCACTACCCAGTGGGCACTTATTACAGGTACTTTACATCATTGCTTCTGATCTTTACAAGGAAAGGGATCATCCTCATTTTACACATAAGGTCAGAGGACTTACCTAAAGCCAAAAACAGCATGACCAAAGTCTGCATCTGTGTCCTTAATTCCAAAGCCCACATTTTCCCCTACCACCTGGAGGAAGCCTAACACGAGACAATGAAGGTTTGCTATGGTCGTACCACAGGGCAGAAAGGGCCCAGGAGGCTCCCCGAAATCAGAGCCCACCTCCTTCGCCTCAACATGTCCTCCGACTCCAGTCTCCTTCCCTTAAACCCACCCTCACACTGGAGCTGGAGTGAACTGAGCACACCAGGCCTTGCTTGAAGCCTTGCAGTGCCTGCCCCACCTCCCCTTCCTCAGGGAACACAATTCTGCCTTTTTAAGTTTGCAAACAAGATCCCCATGGCCAGGCATCTCCCATCTTAGCTGTCACTCACATTCTCCCTTCGGCTTGGGAGGGCCCCACATTTCTTCTCCTGGATTACTCTTAGGCATCCTTCCAGATTTAGCTCAGACACCTCTAAGGCTTGCCTCCTTTACAACTGAGCTAAGTGTCCCTCCCTCCTGCTGGGCCCCTAAAGTCTCCTATGCACGCCTTTGCACTAACACTTCACGTGCAATGCTAAGGACTTGTCTGTCTTTCCCACCAGACAATTTGTTAAGGAGGCAGACAGGGACCTTGTCTTATTCATGTTTACACCCTCAGCCCCCAGCCCAGCACCTGGAACGAAACAGGCGCTTAACTACTAATCTGAACAAATGGAGCAGAAGACACTGGAGCTCCATCACAAGTCAAAGAAGGTGAGAGCTTAGTGCTCAGATTGTGAGCTCTGGTTTAAAAATTCACTTCAGCACTTACTGTGGGGTCAGGAAAAGTTGCTTTACCTCTCTGGGCCTCAATCTGCCCCTCTATAAAGTGGAAGAATTTATAGTACCCACCTCATAGGACATTAATAAGACAATATATTTAGAGTACTTAAAGCCACGCTTTGTACTTAGCAAGTACTGTTCACATTTGAGTAAGAAGTAGCAGCGGTATTACTGCTAGAGGAGTGAGTCCTCAGGCACGAAGCCCAGCTGCAGACAGCAAGAGAGCACTCATCTGATTATAATCTGTGGATTCTGGGCTACCCTCAAGTCTTTTTTTCTTTCAGATTATAAATCATTGTAATAAGTTTGGAAACTAGAGCAAGAGAAATTATCTAAAATGTCACCAACTGAACACAACCAAGACCACTGGTTGTTATGTCACTGTAGTTCTGATTCCACATCTCCTCTGGCTGCACGTCCCAGTGGGGCGGGGACAAAGCTCTGTCAAGCTGTGCTCTCTGTGCCCTGCTCTGCCAGCCCGCACCAGCCCCAAACATTGGCTACTGGAAAAACTCTCCAGACGCTGCTGCCCTGAAAGGGAGCACAGAAGAGTGGCAACAGGAACAACCTGGGCAGAGTGGCAGGGTACTCCACAGGCTGGCACAGCCTGTGAGCAGGCAGGTCATGTCCTCCTGCCTCCCCACCAGCAGGCAGGACACACGGGACGTGCTCAGGGAACACGGAGGGACTGATAGGAAAGAGGGCTCAGGACCAGCTCTGGAGGCTCAGAGGATCACTGGGGAAAAGTGGGTTCTTGTCAAGACACCTCATGCTGCTCTTGGCTGATGACAGGAGACCCACCTGAAATCAAGCTGGGGATGTGGCAGAATTTCTTCTATAATCAGAGTGAGGAAACAATTAGAAACGAGACGTCACCGATTCAAAAAGCCCCATGAAATGAGACACCCTGTCATCATACTCCAACCCAGTAGGAAAAGCAGGTCGATGCTGCTGCCCCTCGAGCTGGCTGACTGGCGCTTGCAGCAGAGTCTGTGGTCAGAATTCAGCTAAGAATGCTCCCTCCACGGGCAGGTGGAGCTAACCGCGTCTTCTCTCACTCAGCACGACTGGTGGAAGACCCGGGGTGGTGCCTCAGGAGACTCTAGCACTTTCTCAGCCTCTCCCTCTTTCCACGGCAGGCTTCCCAGGCCTTCGTGTGAGCCCTTCCCTTGGACCTGTCCACTCAGGACAGAGTGACTCAGGCCCTGGATCCTTCTTAATCCCAAACCTACCTGCCCCATATCCTGCTCCCTTCCACTGTTAGGTTGGGAAGCAATTCGATCAACTCCTGCTGCCTCCCGTCATATAGGATAGTGTCTATAGTGTAGCTTCACACACTCAATTATCAAGACATTTTAATGGCAGAATTTCAGACACCAAAAAAGGCTGATGCCATCTTTGAAGAGAGACCTTTTTAACAACCCTCAAAAATCACACCCCGTGGGTGAACGCCATTACCCTTTTGATGACATGACTCACATCTATCGTTGGCAGAGAGAAGGCTGATGAGTCAGCTGGGTCTGGTCAGAGCGCAGAACCCGGGCTGCATTTTCTCACGACAAACCACAGGCACCTTGTTTGAGCAGAAAACAACTGCAAATGCTACCAGGGAACTGCAGGACCTGCAGCCTGAGCCAAAGTAAACCTGCCCAGGACTGCAGACTTTACACAACTCCTGCCCCACATCGTAGCCCTTTCCTGGGGCAGAGACGGCAGAGGAACAGCTTTGAAGGCCACCTGCAATGCTGCTTTTCCACAAAATGTCCCACTCAGAGTCACACTATGTTTTATGTAATAAGACTATTGTTCGTTCACTTGTTCGACCATCCGTCCGTCCACCCATCCTCCACACAGCTATTAGTGGAGGTCTCAAAATACAAATAAAATTATGTCACCCTCCACTTCAGAAGTCAAACTTTACACTTAAGATCTGTGCATTTTACTTTATATAAGTGATACACCTCCACAAAAATTTAAAACCACAAAACCCTCCCACGCCCTTCCAAAGCAGTCAGGATAAAATGCAGGCTCACCGCCAAGGTACCACATGACTTCGGGCTCTGCCTGCTTCTTTGACCTCATCCCCTCATTCCCTCCAGCCACGTGGGTCTTTTCTCTATGCATCACACACACCAAACTCCATCCTGCCTTAGGGCCTCTGGCTCGTGCTGCACTTTCTGTCTGGAACACTCTTCTCCCTGTTGGCCAAGTGGCGGACTCCTTTCCATTCTTGTCTTAGCTCCTGGTCACCTCCTCAGAAGCCTCTCCCGACCACCTCACCTACAGGTGTGCACATCCTGCCTTGCCCCTGTCCCCCAATCTCATTTCCCTGTTTTATTTTCTTCACAGCACTAACCTCTCTCATCTCAGAAATTCTTATGTGTTTTCTTGACTGCTGTCTTTTTTCTCCCCACTAGAAAGTAAGCTCCATAAGACTAGAAACTTCTGTTGTTTACCCCTATATTCCCAGCACCCTCGAGGGTGCCTGGCTCTTAATAGGTAGCTGAACAATATGTCGAACAAAGGAATTCATTCAGTCACTTAAGATGTATTTACTGAGTACTGTCCAGGTATTTATTTTTAATTCAATAAGTTACATGAATTTGCATGATGGGTTCTCCCAGAAGCTTAATTTGCAAGCCATTAGTCCTGCAACAGGACTAAAATTGCTTAGCTCTCTCCTTGGTTTTGGAAAAAACAATCTGCCAGCAAGACTGCCAGAGGACAACTACCCAAGACCTTTCTTCCTCCTAACTAACCACACGGCAGGGTGAACTGGTCCATCAAGGTCTCCCTCACCTAATCTGGCCTGAGACGCAAGAACCAGACAATCTGGGTTTGTAATCAGAATAAGTGGTCACGAACACTTTTCTGATAAGCACTTGGCTGTTTTGGACCAAATGAAGCCCAGGTTCTAAATTAGCCAGCTTTAATCCTCCTCCGAGGAAGTTCTGTCAAAGACTGAGAGAGAAATGAGAAAAAAAAGCTCAACTGTCTGACAAATAAATATGCTTAGCCCTCTGAACACGGGGCCTCCTGAGAACCACGGCCTCCCCCAGGAGCAGGGCAGCAGCGCCATCTGCTAACGATGATGATCTCAGCAGGGGTGAGGGGGAATTGTCACTGTGTGAGTGTTCCATGGGGATGTGTTTGACAGAAAGAAATACCAATGGCTGATAAACACACAAGAAGATATGCAATCTCAGTAATGTCAATTTTAGAAATGCAAACTAATAATTATTCTTGCAATTAGCAAGATTAAGATTAAGCAAAGACTAGCAAAGAGTAAGACATTTGGTGAGGATATTAGGAAACAAGCACTCAAGCTACTGGTAGAAAAGTAAATGGTACAACCACTAGGGAAATGTGAGGAAGTGGATTTGTGATCCTTGTCTCCAGGGTTTCCCCGGTGAAAGGGGGCATTAAACTGGTGTCAAATGGTCACAGTGAACAGAGCATTCTGGGACCCAGGGATGCTGGAGGCAGGAGAAATGAGGCCTCCAGGATGCAGCGTTTGACGTAAGAACAAGAAGGAGCTGGAGACCTATAAATATCCCTAATGAGGGCTTGATTGTTAGTGTAAATTCTTCCTGAATACTGATGGAAGCCCCAAGTGTAACTAGGCTGTCCTGGAAGGACCCTACCCTGCGACCCAGCGTCCCTGGGCAGCTGGGGACCTTCTAGGTGCAGGGAACTCACAGAGATACGCTGCATCTGCTCCTGCTCTGTGTCGCCACTGCACTGCTAACCAGCATTCCCTGGCCAAGTAAATTTAGGAATTTCATTTAATCTCATAGCGGACAGATACGCACGTGGTTTTTCCCCATCAATCCACAGATCACTTGAAAAGTTGCAGCAAGTATCCTGGCAATATCTAGTATTACGATTTTAAATGTTTATACACTGTGACCCAGAAACTCCACTTGTAGGGTTTTATTATATAGTTACACTCACTCGATGAGTGTAACTTATATAGTTACACTCAAATGCCTAAAAGTCTGTGCAAAAGACCATACTGCAGCATTGTCTGTAAGAGTGGAAGATTTAAAAGCCACTTAAATGTCCACAATAGGGGAAGGGTTAAATTTAAGTTATCATACAATGGAATTTAATTGCTCAACAGCAAGGTGGAGACAGTACACTTGCAATGGGTGAATTTTATGGTGTGTAAATTATATTTCAATACAGCTGTTTAAAAAGTGAGGTAGATCTATTTGTACTGATATGGAAAAACGTCCATGTTAAACGGGGAAAAAAAGCAAGTCACCAAAACAGTAACGTGTTGTGTGAACCTATTTGGAGGTACACACAATAAGCTGTTAACCATAGTCAGCTCTCTAAAGGCTGGAATTATAGGGAGCTTTCACTTTTTATGCTATTCATTTCCATAATGTTTTAGTTGTTTACAATGAGCATGTATTACTTTTGTAGTAAGAAAAAAAGGTATGGGGGCCGGCCCCGTGGCTTGGCGGTTAAGTGCGAGCGCTCCACTACTGGCGGCCCGGGTTCGGATCCGGGGCACACACTGACGCACCGCTTCTCCGGCCATGCTGAGGCCACGTCTCACATACAGCAACTAGAAGGATGTGCAACTATGACATACAACTACCCACTGGGGCTTTGGGGGAAAAAAAGGAGGAGGATTGGCAATAGATGTTGGCTCAGAGCCAGTCTTCCTCAGCAAACAGAGGAGGATTAGCACGGATGTTAGCTCAGGGCTGATCTTCCTCACAAAAAAACAAAAACAACAGAAAAAAAAAAGAAAAAAGGTCTAAAAAAGATTATTTAGAAGAAAAACTGCTGCTGCTAAAAACAATGTTAAAAAATGACAAAATTACAATTTCGTGCATTTGGTAAATTAACAGCCTTCGTCAAACCTAACTCAGAACATTTCCTTCTGAGAAAAAAGCTTCCAGCAGGCAAAACTCATTAGGATGGAAAACATGTCACTTCAGCCCATCTAGCCACATCAAGGAGGGTCTAGCATCGTGGCTGTGCTATTTATTATCCCTGGTGGACAAAATGTCCATCTGTGCTCCTCTCGGCCAGGCCAGGGGCTCTCCTCACACCTGATGCTCACAGGCACAAGTTAAAATAAAATGTTTATTGTATACGTTTGCATTTTGTAGGATTCCTCGGTTTCCCTGCCTTTTAAAAATTAACCAACCAATAACCAATCCTGATTGTGTTGGATAAGAGGTCTTTGATTGCAAAAAGTCTTCTTTAGTAAAAGAAGTGCCCTTCACTGCAACCTCACCGCTAATCAAACAGAAAAAGGCAAGGCACCCGAGTCTGTGAAACATTTGCAGCTCCCAGCCCAACCCCACCACGGAAGAGGATCCTCAACTCAGGCTGCCCAGAAACTTGTCTCGCTGCTTCCCACGGTCAGAGAGGACACCCACTAGCCCCACCGTGCAGTGATGAGCTGCAAATCGCAGGATGGATTTTCATCCTTGTAACACAAGTAATCATGTAACATGATTCCAACTGCTTATGGTGGTCCAAACTCGGCAGAGAACAGACGTATAATGGGTACAGGGAGGGCCTTGTGACATCATTTTCACACCTTGAACCTGGAAGGAAAGGGTGGAGATCCAGCTATCTATCCACTCACCAACAGTTAAAACACACAAGTCAAAGGACTGGACACAAAGTTGCCAACTCACCTAACTGGGTCACTGGGCTCCAAGAATTTCACTAGAATAAAACCCCCAATGTACTGTGTTTCATTCATAAAGATGACTCCACCTGCCTGCTGACCTTCTGTAGGTCATATACTTCAAGTGCTGTTCCCTGGCAGTGGTGAAGGGGCCACCTGGCCACCCGTCTCCCTGTCTTGACATGAGTACAGCCATGTTTGGCCGCTCCACCAGCACAAAAAGAAATATAAAAGTTGCTTTCTGCGTGGTGGGAACTGGCCCTTCTCCCATGGAGACAGCTGCAATGTATAAAAATTTCAAGGCCTTTCGGGTGCCGCAGCCTCGGGCAGACTGGCCATCTATGCCGGGATGGGACAATAAGCAAGGTAAACAATGCAAGTACACAACTACTGGGCTGGGACGACAGCGGGGGGGGGGGGGGGCTCAGTGCACATATGCCACTGATAACCATTTGTGCATGGGAACACTGGATGCTTGCTCTCAAAAAAGCTCTGTAACTGCTTACTCTGGAAATTACTGATGCTATAAAAAACTGCCGGGGACTGAGACTTGGTGAGAGTTCCACCTGTGGAAGGGACGCCTTGCCCAGGACGTGTGATCCTTGCCCAGCCATGTTGATTGACAAGACTCTCCCGGCAGTGGGGCGTGGATGTTGTGAGTAATTGATATATTGTGAAGTAATTGATCTGATGTGTTCTCTCTTCGGTCAACCTGGTGTTTCTCTTTCCGGTTGATTTGTGTCATTTCCCTTCAGTCGATCTGGTGTTTCCCTTTCTGATTGATCTGATGTTTTTCCCTCTTATTATATGACCTATTTGAATCTGCTGCTATCTCAGCCGATGTGGATGTTTTCCCTTTCCAGTCGAGCTGGTGTTTTTTCCCTCTTATTATTTGACCTATTCAGATCTGTTTGCGGACTATCGCCTTTACTATCCTCTATATAATAAAATATACCTTCAGTCCACTTGTTTGGAGTGGAAAGTTTCTTTTACATCTCTGATCAAATCCCCAAACCTCTCATAACATAATTGGCGCTGTGAGCAGGATTCGATTAAGGAGATGCCTTTCCTATTCAAACGAAAGGTAAGTGAAGCCAAGGTGGAGGAGATCCCAGGATGGGAGGACCCTCCCTTTTGCACTCTGGCTGGGGAGTGGGCTCGTAGGTCAGGGTTATGTGAATCTTGGGATGTTCGTCTGCGACAATTTAAACCGTTGGATGTGACCAAAGCTTTGCAGACAGTGGAAAGAAAAAAGAAAGATGATGTTTCTTTTTTGACACGACGAGGTTGGTGTTTGTTGACTGCTTATCGTCGGGCTATAGAAGATAGGGATAAGATACAGAGAGAGAAGGTACTCTTGGAGAAAGAAGTTTCAGATTTACAGTTTCAATTGGCTATGATTCAGTGTCAATATCATACACTGGGAGATCAGGCTCGCAACTACCAAGCTATAGCAGAAAAGGCTGCTGTAAGAGTGGCCAAACATAAATATAGAAAGAGGAAAGGAAAGGTAAATAAACGAAAAGTTCATATGGCCATAGCATGAGCCGGCCCTAAAAGGGACCCTGACACATGGGATGGTGATATCTGGGATGATGATTCTGAAGAAACTGATTATGAGGAAGAGAAAAAACCGCCCAAACGCACAGAGGCACGTCCTCTTCGCCGTCGGCGGATGGAAATGGATGGTGATCATCCTGTAAGGAAGGATGTGATTGAGGATTTTACCCAACAAGAAATTTCTGATATCTTAGCCCGGGCTACACAAAAGCCTGGAGAAGCCATTATAACCTGGCTTGTTCGGCTATATGATATGGGTGCTACAGGAATTAATCTGGATGCAGGAGATGCTTTTAAATTTGTAATTTTGTCCAATAGTCCAGTAATACAGGGAGCTTTCAGAGACTGGAGCATGAATGCTCACCCCACAAATGATCGTGGCCAAGCCACTGATGGTACAACTTTATTGGCTCTTGCAGTAAAAGGAGCTCAAGATAAATACCCCATGGATGACATGTGGCTGGACACTAACAGACCGTGGTGCACTTTAAAAGACTGTGTCCAAAAGATGAGAGAAGAAACCATGAAACGGGCTATGTTTTTGGGGTATGGTAAAGCTGTAAATAAAATGACTTTAAACGTCCAGATACAAAACAAGTTGATAAAAACTGCACTTCCAGCGTATAAACAAATAATTACAACCCTTCTCATAAATTAAACTAAAAACCCTATATCAACACTTGCAGACAAGATTATGCAGCTGGGAGACTTAGGAGACTGGCAGGCAACTAAAAACTCTCCAGGAAGGGAAAAAAGAGAAACAGTCTCTAAAAAGGATAAAATTACTTCAGGTAATATGTTTTCGGCTCTACTCAGGGCAGGAGTACCCAAAGATCAGATTGATGGAGCTGACACTAAAGAATTATGGAAACTATATAAAGAAAAAGGGCTGAATATAAAACAAATAAATAAAAGGGACAGTATAAAAAATGCTTCCAACCCAGTGCCTACTGTACCTAGTGCACTGCCTCCTCCCTCGGATCCTGTTCTTGCTGACTTACATGATTGAAGGGAAGGCCAAACCTCTATATCGATTAGTGCCACTATAAGAAAAGATATTAGACCACATGTACCAATTAAAATATTTTGGAAGAATGGATCTACAACTAGTGTGCAGGCACTTGTAGATACAGGGGCAGAGGCCGCCCTTATCTATGGGAATCCAACTAAGTTTCAAGGTACATCAATTCTGATAACTGGATTGGGAGAAAAAGAAATCCAGGCAGTCACCACTAATCTTTCTATCCAAATTGGGCAACTACCCTGGCGCACATATCTAGTCATAATTATGCCCATACCAAATATATAATTGGGATTGATATTCTAAAAGGATTGACATTAAATTTGGCTGATGGACAATACCAATTTGCTGTCAGAGCTTTGTCTTTTCATCTTAATGATATAATTATAAGATATTTACATCATGAAGTAGAAATTCCACCTGCCGCAGAAGTGGTCAATCAAAGACAATATTGCATCCCTGGAGGACAGCAAGAAATATCTGAGACCATAGAAGATTATTTGCCTATAAAAGTCCTTCGCAGAGTAGCTACAGCCTCGAATAATCCTATCTGGCCTGTTAAAAGAGATGATGGGACATGAAAAATGACTATAGATTACACAGAGCTAAACAAAGTGACTCCGGCTATTTAAGCTGCCGTCCCTGATTTGATTACTCTTATAAAAAAAGTACAATGTTATCCAGGCACTTGGTATGCTGTTATAGACTTGGCTAATGTTTTCTTCACTATACCTATACCTAAAAATGTCCAAAAACAATTTGCTTTCACATGGCTGGGACAACAATATACCTTTACTAGACTTCCTCAGGGATATGTGCATAGTCCCACTATCTGCCATTGACAGGTTGCTGAAACCTTGGCAAAGGTACCTGCTCCCGACGATGTCCAAATAATACATTATACAAATAATATTATAATCCAAAAAAAAAAAAAGGGTACAACAACAATTAGAAAAAATAACAGACACTTGAGGAGGATGGATGGAAAACTAATCCAGCTAAAATTCAGGGCCCAAGTTCAAATGTTAAAATTTTAAAAATACTTTAGGGCTGGCCCCGTGGCTTGGTGGTTAAGTGCGCGCGCTCCGATGCTGGTGGCCCGGGTTCGGATCCCGGGCACCCATCGAGGCACCACTTCTCCATCCATCCTGAGGCTGAGTCCCACATACAGCAACTAGAAGGATGTGCAGCTATGACATACAACTATCTACTGGGGCTTTGGGGGGAATAAATAAATAAATAAAAATCTTTAAAAAAAAAAAAATTTTTTTTAAATACTTTAAAATAATAAAAAACAAAAAATTTTACCTAAAGCTAGAAAAAAATATTGAATTTTACAACACCTCGTAACAAAAAGGAAGCACAAAAATTTATTGGATTATTTGGATTTTGGAGGGCACATATTCCACATTTAAGTCGGCTCCTTGCACCTTTATACAAAGTTACCAAAACAATATATAAATTTAAATGAAAAATAAAACAAAAAAAAGCTTTTAAAACAGCCAAGCATGCTATTCAGGCTGCTTTAGATCTATGGCCAATTAAACCGGGGCCCATTAAATCACAGGTAGATGTCATTAATCAATATGCCAGCTGGAGTTTATGGCAAAAACAAGGTGCCCGACGTTATCCTCTGGGATTCTGGAGTCGCAAACTTCCTTGTTCCAGTAAAAGATACAGTCCTTTTGAAAAACAGTTGTTAGCCCGCTACTGGGCTCTAATAGACTCAAAAAGCCTTACCCTGGGACATGAGGTAATTATGCGACCCAAAATACCCATTATGCAATAGATTCATAGTACGCCTATTACTCATAAAATTGGACACGCACAAGAATTTAACATCAGCAAATAAAAATGATATATTCAAAATCGGGCCAAACCTGGCCCAAAGGGATTATCTCTATTACATAAACAAGTATCTCAATACAGCAGTGACCCAACTATGTCACCTAAGACTAATATAACAAAATCTCCTGTTAAATGGGGAGTCTCATATAATCAATTGACTAAAAAAAAACAAAAACATACCTGGTTTACAAACGGCTCTGCCAAAATGATATCAGGCTCACGGGAATAAAAAGCAATTGCCTATAACCCACCCACCCAACAAACAATTATCACCACGGGAGATAATATCAGCAGCCAATATACTAAACTTTACGTGGTGTATCAGGCACTTCAACAAGAACAGGGGCAACAATGTCATATATATACTAATTCATGGGCAGTGGCACAAGGTCTGGCAACGTGGATACCACAATGAAAAAAACATGACTAAAAAATTAATGATAAAAAAAATGGGGAAAGAAGTTATGGAAAGACATATAATTATGATATCAAAACACAATTGTTACTATATTTCATGTTAATGCTCACAATTCTTTAATTTCTGCAAAACAAAAGCATAATTCTCATGTTGATCAGCTGGTGCAGATTCATGCACCATACAATCCACGTTCAGCACGATGGGTCCATGAGAAGAGTGGACACTTGGGAGAACAAGCTTCATACAGGTGGGCACAACAAAAAGGAATCCTTGCCACCCATGATGATATTGCCACTATAGTACAACAATGTCAGTTACGCCAACAGTTAAATAAACGGGGAGTTCCACATCCCTACCAAGGTCATATCCAAAAGGGATTATTTCCTGCCCAAACCTGGCAAATAGATTTTATCGGACCCTTGCCAAATTCCTGTGGATATACTTATGCCTACACTGCTGTTAATACATATTCTGGTTATTTATTGGCTATGCTGGCTAAAGTAGCCAACCAACAGAGTACCATAAAATTATTAGATACAATTAAGTTATATTATAAAACACCAAGGCAAATTCAGAGCGACAACAGTTCCCACTTTACATTAATTCAAACTTATACAAAGAAAATCATATAAAATAGATTTGTCATATACCTTATTACCCTCAAGCTGCAGGCCTTATAAAACAAATAAATGGATTGCTTAAACAACAATTGAGGAAACTCAGTCATGGCTCATTAAAGGGGTGGCACAACCATCTAAGTACTGCTCTAAATATGTTAAATCACAGGCCACTAGGTCCTAATGAGACTCCTTTGTCAAGATTATTACCAACAAAGATTACAAAAGTGGCAGCCACCACCCATGAGCTTATGACCTTAATATATTGGCCATTAACTCAATCTTAAGCGGCTGGATTGGATTTATCTACTATTTATTCTATTCAATTGCCCCCTAAGAAGCAGTCTCTAGTCCCTACTGGGATAGGGGTACAATTTCCCAAAAACACCTTTGGTTTGTTAAAAGGACGCTCTGGACTAGCAGCAAAAAATACTGATATACTAAGAGGAGTCATTGATCCATATTACCAAAAAAAAAATAAAATTTATATTATATAATAATAATGACACAATACTAACTATAGAGTCTGGGAAATGAGTGGGACAATTATTGGTGCTTCCCCTCCTGACTCCAAGTGTGTCACAAGGACAACCTCCAAATAAATTAACTAAAAGAGAAATACAAGGATTTGGGTCTACAGATGAATGGAAACCTAGAGCAAAGTGTGGGTGACACACCCACCCAATGCGGCTCCCCGCGCCGCAAACATAGTGGCCCAAGGGCCCCCTGCAACACTCATAGTTATGTATCCAAAAAATAAACAATTATATCATGTTCCTAAAAATTCTATTTCTTTACGTAAATAGATATTCCTGCTGTGTACGCTATGCTATGCTACACTTCCATGTCTGCTGTAGACCTCCATACCAACTAATATCTCCGTAGGACAACCTTTGACCATGCACTGCTGGACCAACTGCTCTACACCGGAGGGACCTACCACCTAGACTATAAATGGCCAAAAAATTTGGTCTCAAAAACATCAAGCAACTTCTTGGTATAAGCCTATATCTGATCAATCACACAGAACTAATTATAATTTCTCTATTACCCTGCCTTCTGCTACCCTCCATGATGGCAGCTGGTATTCTTATATCAAATAGAAAAAGGGGAATCCATCGGCCGGCCCCATGGCTTAGCGGGTAAGTGCGCGCGCTCCGCTGCTGGCGGCCTTGGTTCAGATCCCGGGCAGAATCCATCGGCCGGCCCCATGGCTTAGCAGGTAAGTGCGCGCGCTCCGCTGCTGGCGGCCTTGGTTCAGATCCCGGGCACGCACCGACGCACCGCTTCTCTGGCCATGCTGAGGCCACGTCCCACATACAGCAACTAGAAGGATGTGCAGCTATGATGTACAACTATCTACTGGGACTTTGGGGGAAAAAAATAAATAAATAAAAATTTTTTTTAAAAAAGACAAAAGGGAATCTAGATTCCCCATTTCTTAAAAAAACTCAATTTGCTAGCATCCTTCCTAATGCCACTACTCCTCTTAAAAACACTAATCTGTGATTACATTTAGCTCATACAGTTCTAAATAAAACTGCTTTTTGTCTTAGAAACAATAATAACCCTTCCGGGCTTCTGCAAGCTAATTTATTAGGCCTAGATATTACTTTATCTAATATATCACATGTTAAAATCACTATTTCTTCCTCTTTAATATCTATGCCTATATCAGGAATGACTTCTACCACGTATTATTATATTAATTATACATAAATTCCATTCTATTATAATAAAACTATCCCTGTTAATATTCCTACTCCCTCACGACTACCTGTTGGATATTTCTAATTATAATACTACATACTCACAAATTCCAACTGACACATCTGCTGCATATGATACTGGCCCAATAGTTCCTCTTATAGCTCCTTTCCCTACTAAAAATTCCCGAGTAAGACGAGCACTCGCTACAAATTATAACCCTCATGTTAACCTTCTTCCCATCTCTACTGTGGCAACGCTTGCCACCCTCCTACTACCTGATCCTGGCTTGACTATAGACAACCATCATCAAATTAAACACCTTTCCTGCTTGTTGACACATGTAATAAATAATGCTATTAAAACCTTCTTAGCTATATCTCAAAAATTACAAAAACTACATAAAGAGACTCTTATACAATGAGCTGCTTTAGACTATTTGTTTCTTCTTCCTCAAACACCTTATATTAAAATACCGGGTATATGCTATTTCAATATATCAAATCAAACTAATATTATCTTTAATACTATACATAATTTACAAGATCAAATTAATAATATTTCATATTCTAAAAAATTATTTGGTTACCTTGGGGTTTGGGTCCTTTATTACAAAATAATTTTATAATTATTATAGTCATTAAATTTTAAATTCTTAAATATGCCTTATATACTTATATACAAAATTCATTGTCTATACATATAATGTCTTATAATTAATAAAGACAGCCACGGCCAAAAATGTCTTGACATGAGTACAGCCATGTTAGGCCGCTCCATTGACCTACAGCGACCAGCACAAAAAAATATATAAAAGCTGCTTTCTGTGCGGTGGAAACTGGTCCTTCTCCCATGGAGACAGCTGCAACCTATAAAAATTTCAAGGCCTTTCGGGCGCCGCAGCCTCGGGCAGACTGGCCATCTATGCCGGGATGGGACAATAAGCAAGGTAAACAATGCAAGTACACAACTACTGGGCTGGGACGACAGCGGGGGGGGGGGGGGGGCCCTCAGTGCACATATGCCACTGATAACCATTTGTGCATGGGAACACTGGATGCTTGCTCTCAAAAAAGCTCTGTAACTGCTTACTCTGGAAATTATTGATGCTATAAAAAACTGCCGGGGACTGAGACTTGGTGAGAGTTCCACCTGTGGAACGGATGCCTTGCCCAGGACGTGTGATCCTTGCCCAGCCATGTTGATTGACAAGACTCTCCCGGCAGTGGGGTGTGGATGTTGTGAGTAATTGATTTATTGTGAAGTAATTGATCTGATGTGTTCTCTTTTCGGTCAACCTGGTGTTTCTCTTTCCGGTTGATTTGTGTCATTTCCCTTCAGTCGATCTAGTATTTCCCTTTCCAATCAATCTGATGTTTTTCCCTCTTATTATATGACCTATTCAAATCTGCTGCTATCTCAGCCAATATGGATGTTTTCCCTTTCCAGTCGAGCTGATGTTTTTTCCCGCTTATTATTTGACCTATTCGGCTCTGTTTGCGGACTATCGCCTTTACTATCCTCTATATAATAAAATATACCTTCAATCCATTTACTTAAAATAAAAAATTTCTTTTACGTCTCCAATCAAATCCCCAAACCTCTCATAACACTCCCTTATTCAGCAGCCCTTGTGAACACTCTGGGAAGCAGCGTGAGAGTTACTGGCTGAGGATAGGTTCACACCCAACAGGGTCCCCAATGCACCCTGCTTTACCTCGTCTACTACCTAAACCCAATATGCATGATCCAATCAACTGAGTTCCTCTGAGGATTTCAGAGAAAGTCTAATCAGATAAGGTACCATCATCATCAGGATACTGAAGGCTCCAGGCACTCAAGATAAATCACTCAATCACTCCTCACACCCACCCTAAGAGGCAGATAGTACCATCCCAATTTTCAGATGAAGAAACTGATGCATAGTGCAGTTAAGGAACTTGCCAAAGTCCCACAGGTAGCAAGTGGTAGTCAGGACCAGAACCCAGGCCACTGCTGACCCTCACCCCCCACTAAACAAGTACCAGCATAAGACTGACTGAGCTTGGCCTCTTGGTACAAAACATAAAGCTTGTGAAACGCAAACCTCTGTGTGCAATCCAGACAGCACTATCAAAAGTCAAGAATAGCCTCCAAAAGCGAATTAGCTCAGAAAACTTAAACACAGACAGAAACACAATCCAAGAACGTTATTCTACACTGAAGGTAGCTAGTAGTGTGTGTATCTCCAATACACCTGTGGTCCAAAATTTCAAGGCTGTGGTAAGAAATCAACACAAGTCTTAACGCAGGTTAAAATTGAGACTGTTTGGCCATCAAAGTTCACCGGTACAGGGAAGAGGCCACGCTAGCCAAGACTCTCCCACATCTCCTCTGACAAGCCCTGACTGTGGCTGCTCCCACCACCATTCAGCCTCCCTCAGTACAGCTCAGGCCTTGGGCAACTCTGCACCTGCCTCTGGCAGGCCCAAGCAGCTAGAGTGGGGAGAAGGAAAGCTCCACATTTCCCAAGAGCGTGCAACATGCCTCCCCCACCTCCCACTGCTGCTCCAGGCTCTGTGCGCTTGGGCTGTCACGGCCAAGTGGCACAGTTAGTTAGGAAGGGTGGTTCACAGAAGAGTTCCCTTTCTCACACCATGGTCTAGAACAAACTCCCTCGACAAGCCAATGGGCATCAGTAAATGTGTGTGTATGTTGGCGGGGGTGGGGTGGGGTAGGGTTGTGGAGGGGAGGCAAAGAAACAGCAGCAAGACTAGGTGGGGGTGGGGAAAGAAGAGAGGCCTGGGAGGCAGGACACTTGGCTTCTCGTCCTGGCTCTGTCTTTGACCTGTTGGGCAGTCTCAGGCAAGCCCTCAATCCCTTCAGTTCTACCTGTACATGGAATCTTGGATTAATTTACCTGTTTTTTTCTGATTCTAATAACCAACAATATGGCATGAACTGTCCCACCTCCATAGGATCATTTGCTGTGAAGGCCAGTGAGCCAAGGTGGGCCTCGGTGAGCCAACGTTTACTCAGCACCTAGAGTGCACCAGGCTACGCACCTTATCTCGTTTTATTCTCATAATAACCCATTAAGACAGGTAATCACCTCCCTCACCTTGAGGACAAGAAACAATCTTGGAGGGATAAACTCACTTGGGATGAAGTCACCCAGCACTGGAAAAACTATATAGCTGTGTGCAATCCACACAGCATTATCAAAAGTCAAGTGCACTTGGCACCCAGAGTCTTTTCTTTTTGAACAATAAAAATTGCGTAACCAACCAGAATCCGAGCAAAAGAGAAGCAACAGAGTTCATTTCCTCACTCCCAAAGCCTGGGAATCAGGTGGCAGGGCAGCAGGGAGCAGCCAAGGAAGCCTTAATTTTATAAGAATCACCTGACCCCAAGGAGGTCCGGAACCTTGAGAGAAGAAATCATCAGCCCTCCATGAGCTAAAATATCTGCAGTCCTCCTTGGCCGGCAGTGGGAATCCCATCTACAGTGGCTGATGGATACCTGGTTCCTCTCACAGCTATTTTCTCCTTTTTTCCACTTAGGAAGAATAGGCAGACTGGGTGGGAGGAAATGATAAATGAGAAGTGTGTACACCAGTACAGTACAGACCATGTACACAAACCACAACCTTTAAGACTGGGAGCACCAGCCTGTCCTAGGAAAGGTGGGTCTGAGTCAAATTAGGATTCCTGAACTCCCAGGGCTCGCTTTGTTCATCTGTCTGCTGGGATCCCTCCAATTTTCCTTCCATGAGGGCACTGGAAAAACTACCATCATGTGGCACGGTGGTCACAAGAGGCACCGTGAAGTTTTTCTGCATTCCTTGTCCTATTACACAGAATGCAGAGAGAGTGGCCTCAGGGACGAAGGCTAGGCAGACAGCTTGGTTGAAGAGAAAGCTGAAAGGGAGGTCTGCCTCCATCTCTTTCTGTGAGGGCTACGGAACCACAGCTACACGTAGTGCGAGGAAGACGCCTGAGCATCTTCGGTTCTGGGGAAGGGCTTGCTGGGTGATGTTTTGGGATTTCTCACAACTGTGTCCTCCTTGGTTCCAGTCTTCCTAGAAGTACAGAATGAACATAAATCAACCCCAGAGAATCAGCATGCCCTGGCTCTGCTATTTCTCATTTGAAACAGGCCTGCCTATGCCAGCTCCTGATCAGAAAGGCCAGGGCACAACTCATGAGACGCTGGGAAAAAAGGAGGCATAGGGCCCAGGTAGGGCCCACCTACTTCTCCTCAGACTCTCCAACATGACAATAGTGCCAGGGAGCATGCTTCCTTTGGGCTTGCTCGTCAACCAGGCTACCTGCAGAAGACTTGAGCTAAGCATCTTACCACACCTGGTGCTATGTAAGAGGAGCCAGAGGCTGCACCACTGATGTGGGCAGGCAAGTACAAAACCCAAAGAAAGCAGAATGAAAACACTGTCGAAATGACCAAAGAATCTGATATAAGAATCAGGAGAGTGGTGACCGTGCCTAAGTGTATTCTAGGGGCAAGGGAAGAGGAGGTGGCTGAGGAGAGACTCACCGAGCACTCAGGACAGTGAACAAAGACTCTATATAACAAAGCTCTATACTCTACACGAGCTAGAACCTTAGCACTTCCTCTCCGTTAACACTGAGATATGAGCTCCTTGAGCTGCTGGTATCTTTGAAAGAGGGGGAAAAAGGAAGATTCATCAACTGCCTCCTTACAAAAAAGGTATTGAGAAGACTGGAAATGTGTCAAAAGTCACCATGTACAGAATGAGCTGGCTCCATTTCAATTACTAGCCTCTGTTTGACTCCCACACGTAACTCAAAGGCTCATTATATGACAAATTAGTCTGAAATTTATCTTGTTCAACAATCCAGTGTGGACTGTAGAAAGTCTGATTTCCTACCAGTTAAAATACAGGCAATGAGCAACCAGGTTGTCTTGCTAAGGGGAAGGCAAATATAAGAATATAAGAAACTGCCTCCCCGAGGCCCTCAAGACTGAAGCAGCAGCTGACTCTCATCATGGATGCGACGTCCACTGGCGTCTCCGAGCCTGTTCCAACCACCTTCAAGCGCCCAGGAGGAACAGTGACGCTCAGCTCACTCTGTAGGATTCTGGCAGCCCTATTTGCCAAGATGAAATCCAATCAATAAGCTCTCACTTGCCTACCCAATATGAAGAGATACCTGAATCGACCTTCTGTGGCCACTCAGCATATAAGCCTGGAATCGTTAGTTACTGGTTCAAATGATTTGTCTTCTTAAACAGACTGCAGATTCTTGGAGAACAGGTATCAAGTCTCCTAACTTTTCTCGTATTCACCTTTGCTATATGAGTTATGTACCACCGTGTAACAAATTACTCCACAACTGCATGGTTGAAAACAATGAACATTATTGGCTTAGCTGGGTAGTTCTGGCTCACAGTCCCTCGTAAGGTTGCAAACTTACAAACCATCTGAAGCCTTGACTGGGGCTGGAGGATCTGCTTTGAGAAGGCTCATACACACGGCTGTTGGCTGGAGTCCTTAGCTCCTCACCACGTGGGTCTCTCTATAGGACTGCCCAAGTGTCCTCAAGACATGGCAGCTGGCTTTCCCCAGAGCAAGCGATCCAAGAGGAAGCAAATGAGACAGCACACACAAGATGAAAGTTGCAGTCTTTTTAATAACTTAATCTCAGAAGTGACATACCATCACTTCTGACGTATTCTGTTGGTCACGTAGTCTAACCCTGATACAATGTGGGAGAGGACTACACAACGGTGTGAATATCAGGAGTGGGGATCACTGGGGTCTGTCGTGGAGGCTGGCTGCCACATCTGCCATTCTAAATTGTCAGGAAGTTTTACTGAGCGTGGATTGGATGAACCTTTCAAGGGGGAACTTGAAGCTGTTGTTTGCTTTCCGATTCAGTCTTAGCTGACTCTCATGCTGTCTGCTGACCTAGTTGGCTAACAGCCGTCCAAGGCAGGAAAAAGAGCAAGGCACTGGAAGGAGTCACCAGTGTTTCTGTCCATCCCTCCAGGAGCTCTCCCGTCCCCTATTCTACTTCAACAGCTAAATCCAGTTCCTCAGGCACCCAACCAAGGGGGTGTCCTATCAGTGCAATGAAATCTACTGACAAGGGCAGCACGGATCCAAATCATGCCATGGACAGGTATCAAGAAGGGTTTAGGGCCTGGCACTTACAGTGTGCCTCAGCAGAGCAAGGGAGGGTGGAGGAACTGACAGTGAAGAGGAGGCACTGGGATCACATGACTTCCTGGCATGGCCTCTAGGGGCCCAAAGCCACACTGCTGCACTGCTTTTTGTTAGTGTGGTGGCAGTAATTTTTAAAGTTAGGAAAGCAACTCAATTTCTCCCCAACTTACGTAATTTGCTACCATCAGACTTAACTCTTGATACTATAACTAAAGATGACAAAACTTGTAAAAGGGCCCAGGAGCTGAGATGGTATGGCAGTACATAAGGACTGGAGCCACTTGCTTTGGGTAAGGAAGGATCAAAGTACCCTCATCCATTTTTTTCTGCCTTCATTTATAAAAGATATTTCTCACTGGATATAGAATCCTAGGTAGACAAGTTTACTTTCAGCACTTTAAAGATGTTGTTCCATTGTCTTCTGGCTGGAATAATTTGATGAAAAGTCTGTATTATGATGTTGTTATGTTTATTACCCCGTAATAATGCTTTTTTTTCCCCCATTGCTTTTACAATTCTCTTTTTATCACTGTTTTTCAGCAGTTTGATTATGATGTGTCTTAGTGTGATTTACTTTGTGTTCACCCTACTTGGAGATTATCAAGCTTCTCGTTTCTGTGTGTTTACAGTTTTCACCAACTTCGGAAAATGTTCAGCCATTAGTCTTCAAATATTTTTTCTGCCCTTTTTTCTCCCACCTCTTCTAGAAAATCAATCACACATTGTGACCTTTGATATTTTCCCATGGGTCACTGAAGCTCTGCTCATTTACTTTTTTTTTTGTCTTTCTTCTCTCTGTGCTTCAACTTGTGAAGCTTCTGTTGCTATATTTTCAAGTTCACTAGTCTATTGTGCTGCAGAATCTAATTTTTTGTTAAGTCCATCCAGTGAATTTTCCAGAAATTGTATTTTCAGTTCTAGACATTCCATTTGGTTCACTTTTATATTTTCCACTGTGCTCATTATGATCCAATTTTTCCTTAAAATCTTTAGCATATTTATCATAACTGTTGTAAAGTCCTTTTCTGCTGATTCTATCATCTCTGCCATTTCTTGGTCTATTTATATTAACTGACTCTTCTCCTCACTATAGGTCACAATTTCCTGCTTCTTCACGTCTAGTAATTCTTGATTAGAGGCTATGCATTATGATTGCTACATTGTTATTTGGATTTTGTTGTCTTCCTTTAATGAATATTGAAGTTTATTTGGATAAGCAGTTAAAAGTTTCTAGAGCAGCTTGATTGTTTCTAGGCTTTTTTTCCCTTTCTCTTTCAAATCAATTTTGAGGTATAATTTATATACCAAAATTGCATCCATATTAAACAGACCGTTCAATGAGTTTTGAGAAAAGTGTACACTGATGTAACCCTCACTACAATCAAGATATAGTAATTTCCATCACCCCAAAAAGCTCTCTCATGTTCCTTTGCAGCTGGTTCCCCCGCTACCACCCCAGGCAACCACTAATCTGCTGTCACTATAGATTAGATTTCCTACTTTCAGAATTTCATCTAAACAGAGTCATACAGTATGTATTCTTTTATCTGGAATCTTTTGCTCAGCATATTCAACCATGTTGTTGTACGTATCAGTAGTTCATTCCTTTTTGTTGCTGACTTGTATTCCATTGTATGGATATATCACAATTTGTGTATCCATTCACGTGTTGATGGACATTTGGATTGTTTCCAGTTTGGGGCAATTATGAATAAAGTTGTTATGAATATTCATGTACCAGTCCTTTTGTGGTCATATGTTTTCTTTTCTCTTAAGTAAATATCTACAGGTGAAATTGCTGGGTTGTATGGTAGGTATAATTTTCTTTATAAGAAACTTTCAGTTTTCCAAAGTGGTCGTACCATTTTACATTTCTGCTAGCAATGTATAAGAGTTCTAAAGTTCACATTCTCTTCAACCCTTGGTATTGTCAATACTTTTAATTTTAGCCATTCTTGTGGGTGTACAATGGTATCTCATCATTGTTTAATTTGCATTTCCCTGATGACTAATGATATTGAACATCTTTTCATGTGCTTATTGGCCATTTATATTATCTTCTTTAGAGAAATGTCTATTCAGATCCTCTGCCTATTTTTAAATTATGTTTGTCTTTTCATTGAGTTGTTAGAATTCTTCACATATTCTGGATGCAGGTGCTTTGTCAGATATTCATTATTGCAAATATTTTTTCCAGTCTGTGGCTTACCTTTTCCTTTTCTTTACAACATGTTTTGAAGGCCAGAAACGCTTAATTTAGATGAAGTCCAATTTATCTTTTTTTTTATAGTTCAAGCTTTTTGTGTTTTAAGAAGTCTTTCCCTATCCTAAGGTCACAAAGATTTTCTCCTATGTTTTCTTCTAAAAATGTTATATAGGTTTAAATTCTACATCTAGATCTGTGATGCATTTGTACTCAATTTTTGTGTACGGTATCAAGGCTTGTTTCTAAGCCTTGTACTTTAAGCCTGTGTACTCTTTTCTCTAGGGCTAGATAAGGCATGATTCCTTTGAGGTGTCTACTGAATGCCCCTGGTGTTCAACAAAGTCTTTCACTCTAACTGGAAAGAAAAACATCTCCCAGTCCTAGAAACAGTTCAGCTCATAGCTTCCCAGCAGCTGTTCTTTGCCCTGCCTCATGAGTTTCACCCCATGCATGCACAGAATAATGTTCAGAAGAGGACCAAAGGAGACTCCTAAGCAAATGTTTAGAGCTCTTCCTCTACATAGCTCTTTTTTCTCCACATTGTCTCTGAAAATTTCAACTGCGTTGGCTTCCTTGACTTGGTCTTCTCAACTCAGCAAGGCTGCTGGGCTCTGCTTGGCTTCCTCTTCACTGCTCTGAGATCTGGAAATTGCCTCTGGCAGAAAGTTGGGGGGAAGATTACAGGGCTCATCTCAATATTTTCTTTCCTGCAGCGATCACTCTCCTGAGCTGCCTGTTGTCCAATGTCGGCAAACAGCTGTTTCATATATTTTGGTCTGTTTTCTGGTTGCTTATAGAAGAAAGGCAAGTTCTATACCAGTGACCCCTTCACTGGCAAAAGCCTCTTCATCTACTTTTGCACAAGCTCAAATGTTAAATTTATCCACACAGAAAAGATTCCTCTGGCTTCAGTGACAAGCCCTACTGGATTCCAATCTCAAAATGAAAAGTCTTTGGCTTTTTCCTGGTCCACCTATCATGCTTAGAAAAATGACTGCCATGATGCTCTCAGTGAAATACCAATCAGCTGAGGGACAATGGGAACCAAATGGTATTGAAAAACTCCATACACAGAGGAGATGGGAAGCCCACAGAGGTTAGAGAAGCACTGTCCCTGTGTCATGAAGTGCATGTGAACACTGCACACAGCAGGCAGACAGAGCAGTGGAAAGCCCCAGCACTGAAGTGAGACTTACCAGGTTTGAATTCCAGTATTCCACTTAGTGGCTGCCACACCTTAGACAATTCACTTAACCTCTCTGTACCTCAGTTTCTCCAAGTATAAAATAGGATAATATGAGTAACCACTTCATGTGGCTAATGTGAGAAATAAATGAGTTAACACATGTAGGGCACTGACAGGGCTTGGCACATAATGAGCACTCTACACGTGTGAGTCAGTATTGTCACTAAATCAAAAACTGGCCAAAGCACCTTCAGTGGCTGTGGCTCTGATCTCCCAATTAGGGAAGGCTTTACAAGGAAGACTGAAAACAGATCCTACATTTACATGGTCTCAAAATATCTCCCCACAATTTATTTATTAATTACAAAGGGAAAAATTTTTAACTTCACGGTGGAGAGACCTGGAGGAACCACCTTACCCAAGGCATCAAAGAGAACTTCACCAATACTGAGTTAAATCAACACCAGGTGCCTCAGGTTCTGACGCACTGAGGAGGTCACAACATCACTTATGCAGCATCCCTGCCAAAAACACAAAACCTGAATGTAATCTCGAGAAAACATCATACAAACCCAATCTGGGACATTCCACAAAATCACTTCAACAGTGTTAAGGCTAAGAAAGACAAAGCAAGGCTGGGGAACTGTTCCAGACTAAAGGAGACTAGAGATGTGGCAACTGAATGCAAAGTATAACCCTGGACCAGGAAATAATAGCTATGAAGACAGTATTGGGGCAACTGATTAAATCTGAATATGGGCTGTGGACTGATAATAACATATTAATGTTAAATTTCCTGAGTTTTGATAATTGTACTGTGGTTATAAAAGAGAATACCTGTGTCCTTAGAAAATGCGTGCTAAACTATTTAGTGATTAGAAAAGAGAAAGATTTCAGTCTCCCCCATCTCCCAAGTCTCCTTGCTCTCTGTGCGACCATCTTTCCGATAGGGTGTAACCTGCCACCTTGGGCTTGAACACTTAGCCAGGGCACCAGCATGTGCCAGCACCAGCCTGACAGGCAAGCCAGACCAGGCCCAATGAGAGGCAGAGCCATGCAGAGGCCTAACCTGTATGGTACAGACTGTATATCCTATTACTTCAAAGGAGAACAGTATGGGCTAAGATCATCAAGGAAAGTTTCTTGGAAGACGGGGAGGATGTGGCTAAGTGGGGAGGGAGGAGAAAAGCATTTAGGGAAAGAGGAATGTAGGTAAGGGGAGGAGGCAGGAATGGGATTGGCGGTGCGGGAGCTGGGAGAAGAGGAACCCTGTGGCATCTTGCTGCATCTCAGTGTCTGATAATATGGCAGTTCTCCTTGGCCCAGGCTACAGGGCAGACCATGGTGGCTGCAATTTCCACAGCACAAAAGAGCTCAGGAAAGGAGGGTGGGGGCACCAGGTCCAGGAGCCTGGCTGTCCTGCAAGACACCAGGATGCCACCTTAGTCCCAGGCAAAGAAGGACCCACCATTGATTGGGTCCTACATGGCAGCTACATCCATTGTGAACAAAGACTGAGGAGCTCCCTGGCATGGTTCAGCAGTTCACCTGCTATGAACACCTTGACAGCACTGCTCCCCACCCACCCCTCCTCGCCCTTATGCCTCACATCACTGCAAACCAAAATTCAGCCTGAGCATGTCCACACTGGCTCGGCCTGAGGACCTCCACTGTTGAGAGAACAAGGTCTCACTACAGAACAACAGCACCCAGAATACTGTCCCACCTGTGGCAGTGGCCCTGAACTCAGGTCCACAGCAAGGCTACAGTGTGTCCGGATGCTTCCCTGAAGATTTTTAGCTACATAAGCTATTAGCCAATTATTTATTTAAGCCAAGTTGAAAAAACAAAATCAATATGAAATCTGCTAAGCAGACCTATAGGCAATTTAACATTCCTATTTACTCCAATTTCATGTAACAGAATCAGATTTTTTTTTTTTTTTTGCCAGTAACTGATGGGACTTCTCACAGAGAACTTTGGGGACAGAATTATAAAACCAGGGCTCTTGACAGAAAAAACACATTAATTTAAGTCTCCCCACACTGTGTCTGCAGGACCCCAATGCCTGTCCCTCGCCATCAGCCTTTCCTGGGCTTCTGGATCCGAGTTCGCTCCAGAGCTCAGGCTGAGGGCGGCGGCAGCAGTGGAAACACCAGACCTACCATCTTCAACACTGCTGCCTCAGAAACTCCAACAGCAAACCCGGCCAGGGAGGAGCAGCCACATCTATAATGCACACACCTCCAACTGAGCTCTGAGCAAGCCTCTCCTGCACACTCCACTTCTCTCCATGCGTAGTCTCAGAGAGTGCGTGCACACACACGCAACACCCACACACAAAAACGCCGGGCGGAGGCAGCCTTGTTCACTGGAACGACCTACAAATATTTTATCCCCAAACTCACTAACCAAATAGAAAACCTGCTCTAATGCTACCTCAACCGAGACACTCACACTGCACACAAGAGATGCGGTGTGCGCTGGGGCCGTCTCAATTGTTCCTGCAGGATGGCATCTTGGGCTGTTGTCATTTAACTGACTTCATCTTGCACTTCATCTCTCTACATCATTTTCACGTTATTAACTGAAAATGTCTTTTAAGAAAAGAGAAAAGCTCGTAATGAGATTAAGAGGCTGGAACAGCCCATGGACTAGAATAAAAGCCGGGCGGAAGAAAGCATTTTTAGAAAGGTGAACATAAAAAACACAGGGTCGGCCCCACACGTGTCCCCACCTACTGTGCATACAACTTTGTCCATGAAAGAGAAAAATAAAAAACATGAACGCTCTTGATACTTATCACTGGTTGGTCATAGGAAATGTCACAAATACTTGATAGCAAGTCTTTAAAAGAAATTTTAGAGCCAAGAAAAACACTGGTGGAGGGCCCAGCCAGTTGAGTGACCTTCTTCTTCTACTGTCCCCCTGCTGCATGCCACCCGACCCGCCATGTGAAACCATGCACGCCCCAGGTAAGGCCGAGCCTCGCCAGCTCCCGCCTCCTCCTCCCACAAAGTGGCCCAAGTGGAACCTGACCATGGCACAAAATGCCCTTCAGAATGAAGAGAGTGCTCTAAATTGAAGGGAACAGGAGGAAGGGCATGCCAGATGCTAAAACAGGATCGCAGTAAGTCAAGAGAGAAGTCTTCTTCTCAGAGGCATGAAGGAGATTTCAGTGGCTGACAATCCCACTGTGGTAGGCACAGGGTTTCTAGAACAAGCTGACAACTGGAATTCTCACAAGACACTAACGTCCAACCCCACCAAAACCTGGGACCAGGCTCATAGAGTGGGCTCGAGAGATTCCCAGGATTTGCCCACCCTGGCGTTAGTCTCTGTGACCACACCCGACAGCTGTCCAGAATTGAGGCGGGACTAAAAATCCAGGGGAGGGTAGCATCTCTACTTTCTCTACACCTGTGTGGTATGTGGTGGACAGTCAACAAAAGCTAATTAACAATAAGAAGCCGCTTATTAGCTAAAAGTAATGTCTCCAGAACTAGAGAGCCTGGTTCTACCACTTACTGTCTGTGTGACCTTGGGCAGGTTACTTAACCTGTGACTCAGTTTCCTTATCTATAAAATGGAGATAATATTAGCACCTACCTCTCAGGGTGGCTGTGTGGACTAAACGAGCTAATACATGATGCCTGGCACAGAGCAAGTGCAGCAGGTCTGCCCACATCATCACACCATCTATCTCAGGAGGCACTGCCAACAGGGCAGGGAGCTGGGAGAAGGTCCTTGGGTCCCCATTTCTTCTCCTACAGCCCCAAAGATACAAACAGTAGGTGTTCCTCAGGGGTACCCCATGAGATCTAAAAGGGACAATGTGATAAAACTGCTTTAAAAGAAAGGTTCTCAAAGAAATAACCCAAATGGAGCATGAGGTAAATGCAGAATCTGACTTGCCACCCAATAATTTGATTCACCATCCTTTTTAAGTGCAAGCTGTAGAAAACAGGCCTGAAACTGAACAAGTAGGGCTCTCTGTAACCCCTCCAAGCACACGGCTTCTTTTCCTGGGAGCCTCTGCCCCCATACTCTCCAGTCCCTAGAAGTGATGGCCACACCCATGATCCCCCATGTGGACCTTTGCTCTCACCACACCCTCTGTGTCGAGAGCCCCCTGCATCGCCTTCACCTCTAGTGTTGTGCTCAAGCAGGGCTTCCTCATAGACACTTCCCCTAGCCTCCAGGCAGAATCCCTCATCCCTCCTCTCAGGTCTGCTCACACTTCTACAACCCTCTTCACACTGCCAGCATGCCTGCAGCCCACTCCAGCTGTGAGCCCCTCCAGGACAGGGGACTGGGTCTCAGCTCTTCTCTACTAAGGCAGCACCTAGCACCACATGTGGCATGCAGGTCCTTAACAAATCCTGACAGTCCACTGTTCTCATCCTTCAGGGGCAACATACTGACCTTCTAATCTGTTCTGCTAGGGCTCATATGAGAGTCTGCTGAGTAATCTACAAACTGAACAAATATAGTTCTCAACAGGGGCGATTTTGCCCCTAGGGAGCAATGTCTGGAGATATTTTTGATTGTCACGATGTGGGGTGGGGTGGGGGTGGGGGTGGGGGAGCTACTAGCATCCAGTGGGTAGAGGCCAGGGATGCTGCTAAACACCCTACAAGGCACAGGAGAGCCCCTACAACAAAGAATTATCTGGCCCAAAATGGTGCCAAGTTGAAAACTCTGGGTTAGCGGACACCTTCCTAGCAGTGGACTAACCTACAAGAGAGTCACAGACCACTTCTGCACATACATGAGGAAAAGGGTAACTCTTTAGGGCTATCCCTACCTCTTAAGATTATTAACTACTCTCCTCACAGTCATATAGCACCAGGGAAACAAATTCTGTGAAAACCAGCAAGTAACCTGAAACCACCGAGGGCCCTGGACACCGCTCTTCACCAGTGACTGAATGGACTCATGTGCTCACTCCCCTGCTGCTCCCGGAGGCTCTGCCTCAGACACTAGACACAGTCCCAGGCGAGGATCACCATCCCTGCACAGCCAAGGAGAACCTTCACAAAGGCCCAGGCCGGAAAAGCAAACCTCAGATGGAACTCATACACGCACAAAATGATTGGTAGGTCATCTCAAATTTATATTTTCAACCCTATCAATAGCCATAAACAGTCTGAAGTTCCAGCTAACGCTCTGAACATAAAAAAGAATTATTAAGAAAGAAAATCAGCATTGTTCAAATAGGAAAAAATGAGGTGAGGTAACCAGGGATACAGGGTAATCAGAAAGTGCAATGTGTGGAAAGACGGTTGAGAAAGGCAACCAGGAGCAGGGAAAGTGGCTGAAAGGGTCTGGAGTCTGAGGGACCTGGCTTACCTTTCAGCTCCACATCTACCAACCAAGACCTTGTGCTAGACACTTCACCTGCTCACTGTCCTTGTTTGTAAAATGAAAATAACCCCTCCTTCAGGGTTTCTGTGACATGCAGCAAGTGCTGAGGGGCTCAGTAAAGAGCACGCTGCAGGAAAGAAGCCCTCTCGTGGCCAGCACCACCACCCGCTACCATGCGACCTGGGGCGATAAAGCTGGGGACTCGGAGGCAGGTTCATCACCTGTGAGTGGGCTGCCCCAGTCCACCCACTGCCCTCTCGAGGCCCACGTGAGACTAGGTGAAACACAAAAAAGGGGTGGGTGAAGGAAGGAGAGTATTACTATACTAAGGCCACCTGGTTTGGGTACATGCTAATTTGAAGTTCACAATCACTGTGCTGGTTGGGTTAATGCTTTTTATTATTATGCAGTCTATGAAAAGAGGGCTAAAGGTACAGCTGTTGTGCAAACTAGATGGAAAGGAAAATGTCTGACCTAATCCAGAAAACAAGTTACTCAAGCACTTGTGATATGTTCTTCAACGGGACTCATGAATGCAAATACTGTAATAACGATGAAGATGATGACATCACCCCCATCCCCTGCCCCTTATGGAGGGCCTAACACGTGCCTGACACTGATCCGGCCTCCTTGTAGACACTCTTTCTAATCCCCACAGTCCCAGAAAAATTATCACCTCCCTCTTACTGGGGAGGAAACTGAACCTTTGGGAAATACACAGGTTGCTCAAGGACACTACGTGGCAGAGCAGAAATGGAAGCCTGGGCAGACTGGTTCCAGAGCCAGGGAACCTGCTATTTTTAACCACTTGTAAAACTCCTTCAACACGACTTCATCTTCATGCAAATATTATACTAAGTGCAAAGGATTTTAAACAGATCATTAAAGCAGTAGAGGCTTGATAGGCCCCTGCAGGGCAACACTTGACAAACAGGTATTTACAAGGCTAAAAAATGCATTTCATTAAATTATTCTACAATTCAGATTGTCCCCTAATTCAGACAACTCCCTCTTGCTCTGATTTTATTCCAAATCAATGAAGTTTTATTATAAATAAAGCTGTAGATCACCATTACAGATAAATGCCACCAGATAAATCAGCATCTAGAAAACCCAAAAACTTTCTAAAAATAAAGACCCCCTAACCAGCCCCCATGCTAATGTTGGCCACACTCATTTCCCCTGCGGATACAATACCAGCCCAGGACAGAAAAAGAGATGTTCCTCCTTTGCCTTGGCTGGCACTCCAGAGGGAGGAGAGGAAATGGACATTTACTGAGTGTCGGGTGCCAGGCCCAGAGACAGGTGCCTTCACGCATGAGCTCTAATTCAGCCACTACTGCGTTTCGTTCTTTTACCAGGAGGAGGTGATCAGAGCGAAAGGTTACTGCAGAACAGGATATTCACATGATCTCGAAGGATCACCACCACAGAGATAATTCATTAATTGCAAAAGGGAAAATGGACCTTTACAAAGGAGAGATCTAGAGATCTCACCTCTCCACGAAGTAACTGACCTTATTATCACTAATAGTGGGACTGCCTGATGTCACGTGCCTTCTTACAGAGTGTTCTTGCTGTTAAAAAGGTTATCTGAATCTAACAGCTCCTCCAGACCAAACTCAGGAAACACAGCAGTCAGTGAAAACAGGTCCAACACCACAAGGAAACACGCAGACAACTCCAGAATATGGGGCACTGTACATGACAACAGACCAGGAGTCTTCAAAATGGCAATGTCACTAAAAAAAAAAGTCTGTGTGTGTAGGGGGAGATTCTTCTAGAGTAAAAGTGACTTAAAAACATAACCAAATGCAATGTGTGGACCTTACCAGATCACAATTTTTAAAAACTCCAGCTCTAAGAGACTTGTGACATTTGGGGAAGCATGAATACAGATGGATATTAGGTAATATAGTGGAGTTATAAATTTTCTTAGGTGTGATCATGAAACTGTGGTTATGTAGCAGACTGTCCTCATTCTTAGGAGACTCAACTGAAGTTTTTAGGGATAAAGTGCGATGCTGGCTGCAACTTATCTTCAAATGGCTTGGCCAAAAAGACAAATATATATAAAGAGATAAAGCCAATGCGGCAAAATGTGAACAATTTCTCAGATTGGATTTTCTTTGATTCATAGTTTAAAATCTTCAAACAACAAAAACACAAACAAACAAAGCCCTCTAGGCTCAGACGACTTCACTAGCAAATACTACAAAACATTCAAGGAAGTAATAAGACCGATTCCCACAAGCTCTTCCAGAAAATGGAAGAGAAGGTAATTCCTCCCATATTTTATTAAGGTCACACTGGCTTATAATATTTTGTAAATTTCGGGTGTACATTATTATAGTTCAGTTTCTGTACAGACTGCATCATGTTAAAATGTGAACACTTTCTGAATCTAAGCGGAGGGCAGATAGATGTTCACTGTATTATTTTTTCATCTTTTCTGTATGACATTTTTTAAGATAAAAACTGGGATAGGCTGGGGAGGTGTGATCCCAGGAAAGGTTGTCCCAACACGAGTGTGTCTGTACAGAACACACAGGGAGGCCAGTTCACCACGTGAGAAAACACCAGGGGCTCTTAGTCGAGGTTAAGGTTTCAAAGCTGGGTGGACTGGTTTATGATGTTTACTTTGGGCCTCAGGAAAAAAGTTATTATTTCTCAACGCCAGCAATGTTCTTGTAAAACACTGACACCTTCTCCCAGCTGGCTAGTCCCTATATCTGTAACATAAAAGGTAGATTTATTCAAGCTCTCAAAATCTTGTTTTGTTAAAAACTAATTCTGTCTATGCTTCAGCCCAGAACTCTTGTGCATGGTGAAGGAGGCTTGAGTTGGCTTTGCACTCGAACATCTTGAGAGTAAACAGCCCCAAATGCCAACACATACACTGGCCATACTGACCTTTGGCTGACAGCTGGGCCACTGCCCTGCAGTGCACCAGTTTGCTGAGCTCCAGGGCTGCTCAGCTCTGTTCTGCTGTGACTCTAGTCTGAGCGACTTCTTTGAGTCACAGACTATACATAAAGCCACTAAAAACAGAGGAACTGCTCAGCAGGCAGATCATGACAAAGTCCCCTTGCTTTAAAGCGTTTCTTTCTACTCAGACACCCAATACCTCTCAGTGACAGCCCAGAAAACCCAGGTGGGAAGCCCCTTTCTATAAGCTTGCCTCTGAGTTTGTTCAACTTTCCTTGCATACAGAAGATACCTTAGGTGGGGCCTCTGGAAAGCACAGCAACTTACCAAGGTGATGCTGACACTGGGACGTGCCTGGGGATGGCGGCCTATAATAGCCGGTATGTTTATGTAGCTTGAAGAGTCAACTACACATGGCACCTGGCACTGAAACTCCTAACTGCCTGGATGGAGACCATCTGAAACCAGCCCCCACAGTGAGCCAAGCACCAAGATGAGAAATCCTTGTGAGAATCAAAATCCTCCCCCGAGATGTTAATATATATGAGATGTCTTCCTCCAAGACAAAACCCTCCAGGTAAAAAACATAGTAACTTGTAAATGGGGAAAAAAAGGTGATTTTCTGGATAGAAAAAGAATACATAAAGACAGTGGTGTGAGAATTCACTGAAATCAGGGATGTGAAATGATGAAAAAGCCCTCACAGCTTGTCTGGCAAGGAAGTGGGTCCATCCTATAGAACAGAGCTGGTCCAACAGGAAAACGGAATAGCACCTGCCCTCAGAACTGGGGAAGTGTCAGAGAGGCACTGAGCCCACTGCCTGGGATACAGAAGCACCCCAAGGGGAAAAGACTGTGACAGCAAAGAGCACAGCGATTGTTAGTCTAAACTGCTCGGCAGAAATGACTGGTATTTAAAATAGGCTTGAAAAGGATAACGATGGAACTGATGAAGGATGGAGTTGCCTCATCTTAACAAACCAAGACCTCCCTCAAGGGCTGCGAGGTGGACACTCTTGCCAAGGGAGCCTGGCACTCTTGACAGCAGCCCTGCCAGACTGAGGAAACAATGCTGGGACTAGGAAGACTAAAAGCCCAAAGCCAACCAGCTTGTAGATGTACTTCCTTGAGATTACCTCCACCCCTTTTCATTTTCCCCAGCAAAGCCCATTCCAAAATGGAAAGGAGCCCCTTAGAGATCTCTTCCCCTTCCTAGCAGTACAAAATGGAAAAGCCCCACAGTTCTATTTCAACAGAACCAACAAGTATAACAGATAAGAAAGGTACTTCCCTGACTGGGCCCCAGTCAGTGGGATTCTCCTTGGCCTGCCGTCTGCTTCTAGGTGGGGGAATAAGCTCTCGCTCTCATCTCCATTTCTGTGTCCAGGGCAGACACAGCTCTAGCCTTTACAACTCTTCTTCTCATCATTCCTACTCATCATTGTCCCAGGACCTACTACCCTTTTCCACAAGCTCCCACCATGTCTAGCCTTACACAGAGCAAGAGACCACTTCTAGTCTGGTCTTGGCATACAGAAAGTACCAACCACACTGGGATTTGCATATGCTCACACTCAAGATTAAATAAAGAAGTGAGTGTACCCCTGAAGACTCGCAGCACCATAGCTCTGAACACATTCAACCCGGCACACTTCTTAGCTGCGAGCAACTCTGCCCTGTCATAATCACACTTCCCTCTCTGAATCACAAACCCTAACAAACCCTAGGGAATAAGTCAGGCCATCAGCATCAATCAAACCCACAAAAACAGCCAGAGCTAGGCTAAGAAATCTTAGGTGAGGGAACAAAATAAAAACCAAGTCTGCAGTTCCTTTAGAGAGAAGGGAAGGCCAGTTGGAGGAGAGAGAAGTGGGAGGGGAGTGAAGACCCACGCACAATGTCTTGAAAACACACACATACAGTTCACGCACCCGAGTCAGCAGCTGATTTTGGCTGAGTTGTCACAAATTATTACTGTGGGAACAAGTGGGCATTTGTTCAGAAGGGAAAGTAGCAAAGCAAGTAAAGGTGAAAAAGGAAAGAATAAGTGGCAAACCTACAGTCGGGCACTTTTTGCCAGACTTATCACAGCCAGGCAACCAGAAGAAAGTAGTGTCCAAGAACAGCTTCTTCAGGGTTACCTAAAGCCCGGGAGATTCACCCAAATAAGCCCCCTGTTACAAACAAGCTAAGCTGCCACTCCAGCAACTGGACCCTACAAGACACCCGCACACAGCTGCAGGATCCCTCCCAGGTGCCGAGGAGCATACGTTCTGCAGGAACTTCCCACTTTGCCCACGTGAGCACAGTGGGGAAGTTTTGAGAACAAGTTATTTTGGAATTAACATCTCTGTACAGATAGCTATAACCCCTCCTTCCGCTAAAATGCAACACAGGGGCACTCTTAGGCTTACAAGCCAACTGAAGCTTCTTGTTACTTTAATAAAGGGAAGGATGTGCACTAAGCAAACGACATAGCTCCCCACCTCACAGCACACATGACAACAGTGGGGAACTTCTAGTTTTTCAGAAGGGCCATCTGAGGCTTTCTTCTCCATCATGAAACTCTCAAGGAAGAGCCCCTGGTGACTTAGCACAGGGATTCTGAGTCCTCCCCAGACCCTCTGAGCCTCCTCCATTAAGCCAGTAGGTTGCCCAAGTCTCACCGAGCGCAAAGAAACTGGAAATATAAATAATAAGAGTTGGGAGAGGGAACAGCCAGGGAAGGCTTGAGACACAATGAGGAAAGCTCAGGACAGGCGGAACAGGTGAGCCTGTTCAGGAGAAAAGGAGAGGAGAGAGATGTGGGAAGAAGGCAGTCTGCGCGGGTCGTGCTCTGACCGAAACAGAAAATAAAGCTGAGGGAGCCGGTCCTGGGGTGGCGTGTGTGTGTGTAGGGGACGGAGTAGTACTGGGAACGGAATGCACGACCTAACAATCCAGGTACTGCAAGGTAGCGGGATTTAAACGGGAACAGGAGATAGTAAATCTTTGAGGAGTGAAGGTGCAGAATAAAGCTCAGCATCAGACTGGGTATTTAGGGATGCGGGTTCAAAGTGCGAAGAGGAGGCTAAGAAGACTCTCTAAGAGGGGGCGGAAAGGCGTATGCCACCTGGGGGTCATGGCTCCAGGCTGGAAAGTGGGGTAGCCTTAATTTGCGATGACCAGGTGGCGAGGGGGGGCAAGTTTAAGGCGGATATCTCACAAGAGAAGTGTGTGCGGGTTCTGGGAGAGAAGCAGGTTGACCCCTGGCTAGAGGCTGCAGCCATAAGGCGAGGGACCCAGGACTCTGGGTCGGGGGCTGGAGCTCCCCTTAGTCTGGGAATGCTCAGCCCAGGCTCGCGGGAAGAAAGCACCTCCGCCAAAGGGCCCGGGTCCCCAGGCCTGAACTCTTGAGGCGGGAGGGTCCCCGAGGCGGGGTTGGGCCCGCGGCTCGTCGGGCAGGGCCTCAGGAAGGGCCGGGGTCCCGGACTCACGCATCAACGTGCTGAAGGCCACGACGCCGAGCAGCCCCTGCAGGAAGATGCCGAAACCCTGCATGAGCGCGCCGCTCTCGCAGCGGCCCGCCCCGGACGCGACGGTGGACGGCGGCCCGCCAGGCAGTCCGCGGCTCGCGTTCCCGGCGGGGCCCTGCATGGCCGGCCTGGCGGACGGGCGAGGGCGCTACGACCCGACCGCCCAGCCTCGCTGCCTGCAGCCGCCGCGCCGCCAAACCCGCGGCCGGTACTCCAAGCCCGGAGTCCGTACCTCCGCCCGGCGGCCCCCTCGGCGCCGCGCGTAACCCGACGTCTGAGATCTCAGCGTCTGATTGGCCCGGCCCGGCGTGGGGGCGGGCCTGGGCCGCCCGCTCTCCCCCCGCGCGGGCTCCGGCGGGCGAGGGGGCGGGGTCGTGGGTTCGGACTACAGGTAAGACAGACCAGGTGAGCCAGGCTGCGCAGACCAGAATTCGAGGCCCGGCATCCCGCGGGCTCCCGGTCGGGAGGGCAGGAGCGGGGACGGTCTGTGACTAAATTCTTTTTCCTCCAAGATAAATCCCTCATACCCTGCAGAATTTATTAAAAATACTCCTGGATTCCACCCTCAAGATTCTGATTCAGTAATTCTGAGACGGGGCAGAATAATCTGCATTTTCAGCAAGCAGCCTGGATTAGTCTGAAAAGGTGGTTCAGGAAAACAATTCTAGACTCTGCACCCAGGCATATTCCTTTCAATCCAGACGTTCGGCGTCCTTCTACTTTCCTTGTTAGTAGCAATATCCTGGGCAAAGGCTGATCTTAGATTGATCAATCAGGCCCAAGTCCCCTTTTCTTTTTTTTCTATCCTTAACGTAATTTAAATGGTCATTTCAATCCAATCGCCTCCATTTTGAAAAATACAAGGGTTATAGGGAAAACGTGAACGTATCTCCCATCTTGTTCATTTTGATCGTGATTCATAAAGGAAAGCCTAAAATTGTTGGTATTTGCCAGCCTCCCTCCACACATGTGCATTTACTCCTATCTAACCCTTCCTGACTCCTTGGAACCTGTTCTCTACCTCTACCAGGGCCTCTAGTCCCCATTCTCTCATCTACCCTCCCAGCACCTCTTGTTGGTGCTCCAGACCTTCCTGCTGCATCCACTTAATGCCAGTGTACACGTTATTATTCCAGTAGACACTGGGCTACATTTGTGGGACAAGAAATACTATATCTAGGGAAATTTTCCCTAAAAGATAGCCACCAAGCAATTCCAGTTACATAAAAGGGTTAAATACTATACAAAAGCTTTCTTGGTTAACAGGAATACTAACTTGATTATCCAGAGAACAAAAATGCTATTGGCTCCCTAGGGCCAGTTTCCCCAGCCCTTCTCTTACAATGCACTTCCACACCTCTGTGCCTTTATGTGGCATTCTAGCTGCAAGGAATACTGTTTCCTCTTCTCTGCTCCATGAACTGCTACTCACGTCAAGGCCTGCCTAGACTTCCCTCTCCCCACTGTGCTTCCCCATTACCTTGCGTGTGCTGCTCCACTAGAACTTTTCAGACTGCTAAATTAGACGGATATACACATCTCGGTCTCAGCTGAGTGTGAGCCACCTGAGGGCAAGAACTGGTTTTTATTCGCCTTTGAATCCAACCTCGTGCCTGGCACAAAGAACATGCAACAAAATGCTTTTTAAATTAAACTGAATTTTAATTTATAAAATTTAAAACTCTCCACAAGTATGGACCAAGGGAAAATACAGACAATCAGGTTAAGAAAATAAATAGGTTAGGGAAAATTGCATTACTGTCTTGGAGTCTAAGAAGTTCTCTTAGGGAGATGCTCAACAGTTACCGTCCATGTTCAGAGCGAACCAAACAAGAGGATGTGTACTTACAGCAAAAGAGATTGTGGTTGGGCATAAGGAGACTATTAATTGCTTGAAAACATAGACAGCTCAAGGAAAGTTGCACATAGAGCTAAAAAGAAGTTTCTGACAAAGCACTGCTCTGCACATCCAGATGCAGAGGAATCCTTAAGGCCCATTGCTGCAGTACCAAGGCAAATGTAGAGGAACAAGAAGCAGTCTTCAGAGATCAGGGGCAGAATCTCCAGTGCCAGGAGCAAGCTCACTGGCTCTTTCTACGCTTCCTGAACTGCAATAACAAAAGCACCTAAATCCAGAAGGGAAAGAATCAGACAACAGGAGAGTGGGGAGAATTCTGGAAATGTTCATTTTATTAAAATAGGAAGGAACTTTCTCCTCCATTGAGAGATGCTTCTCTGGAGCCCCAGTGGAAAAAGTTTTGAAGGATTTACTCTGGCCAAGATGCTTTCTTTGCTGTCAAATGAAGTTAAACATAGTTTAAGACCTGTTTTAATTTTCTCACAACCACTTAAAACTGTCATAATATACCACAAATTCATATACACTCTTATTTACAAAAAAAAAACCCACACAAAATATTCATCCAAAATAGTTAATTTTTAATCCCTTGAAGTTATACCATCAAACTTGATGGGAGTTATTTAATAGGTATTCTTGTGCATATTTCTCCTTAAGTATACTTTATCCTCAATCCATAACTTTTAAAATTAAGAGAAAAACATCAAGCAGGAAGGATACAATGCAATACGCATTTCATTTTGTTCCAAACAAGCAGCTTAAAAAAAAAAAAAAGGATAACATACATTAAACAAAGTGCATCAATTCCAATGAGTTTGTATTAGAAAGAGCCCTAAGGACAGTGCTGGAACCAGCCAGAAATCCTGCCCTGGCAGGCCTCTGATTGTCTTTACAGAATATTCAACCAAAAACAGGAAGAAAGGAAGAGGAAAAGAAATGAGCACTTTAAAATCTCGAGAAATATTCAAACTACACTTCCCTAGAGACGTCTTGCAAAAGGAGCTAAGGAATTGCCCAGTTTTAACTTTGTCTAAACTTTGTAACTGCCCTCAATCATTTGCTTTGCCCCAAAAGCCTACCCTCATCCTGTCAACACTACTTGCCCACCTCCATTCTGCCAAGCTAGGCATGTAGTCAGATTGACTAAACCATGTAGAAACCCTTAGGACTGAGTTTCCACACATCCTGACAACAGGCACCCCCATCAGCATCATTTCACTGGTCAGGATCATCCTTGCCTCCAGAAATAGTTGGAAACCCTTGCCTCCCATGGCTCAGGGTCCGCACTCTACTGCCAGTGTTGAAGACTTGTCCAGCAAGGCTGTGGCTTGTTTCTCTTTTAAAACAGTCCTTTGTGATAGGCCATAGTACTAGGACAGACCCAAACAGCGTGTTAAGTCAGAAAAGATCTAAGGGGAGGGACTTTTAGGACTACTCCATTCCCCCAACTCCCACTCCTGATTTTGCTGGTTCTTGTGAAAATCTAAGACTTCTGAAACACCAGAACCAAGAAAAAATCAATCTCCAGTGCATTTACTACCTACTACCTTCTATACCTTTACCCCTAAGGCTGCCCTCAGAAACAAGGCTACCTATGCGGTCTGGAACGAGTACAGAGGAAACTCCAAGTGAGCAAGCTTGGGACCTGATCCATTTGGACTGGGCTTTGAGTTTAGAAGTCTTCTGCCAAAACTCCAAGTCCGTAGGTGGCTTATTTGGATAAATTCAAATTTCCAAAGTACACACATTCTCACATAACAGGTGGGAATCATTAAAATTCACTAGCAAACATTGTAAATAAATTCAAGGAGGAATTATAATTGCATGAAAGTGATTGATTTCTTTTTGGTTTTGCAGGAGGAACTCTGCCCTACAGAGTTTCTGAGCCAGCACCATGACTATGACACATGGTTACTTACAGTGGACCCAGGACCAAAGATATTCAAATTTTAAAAGGGGGTACCTGGTTCCCACCAAGATTTATACTTCCATTTGTTAGTGATGTCTTCATCCTCATAAGGCCAACTGATAACACAGAACACTTCTGAACTGACAGACACACACACACACACACATCCCCAATATACAGGACCAGAGTTCAAACCCAGTGTGTGTTTCCACTGCCAAAGCTAAGCTCCTAATAACTCTCTCAGAGCTTCTGTGGGCATCAATCAAACCAGTAAATGGTGTCTTAAATGTAACAGTCTTTGGTGATAGGTGATAAGTAAATACGTACCTGTGACAGTTTTCCCAATGTCCCCATCTAGATAAATCTTATCTACTGTTAACAATTCCCTGATGTTCTGTGTGTCCCCCAGAAATGCTTTTTGGCTTGAGAGAGGGGAACGATTCTGAGTCCTACCCTACCTAAGGCCTCCTAAAGCTTTTCATCTGTATTCAGGTACCACATTAGTGACTGATTGGTATAAAAGAGTGAATAAAATGTATTCAAGTCCTCAGGAAGCTTTGGTCCAATGCCCTCTCTCTCACAGTGAGAATAATTTTACTTCCAGGAGAAGAGGCATAGAAAGGCCAAGTTGTGAACTGGTTTTCTATATCTGCCTCTATCATAATTCAATAAATATTTAACAAAAAGCCCATCTCTTCAAGAGGTTGGTAAGTATCCTTCCCTGACCTCATATATCTATAACATAGATGCTGGAAGCCACCCACATTGCTAAAGAAAGGCAGATAGGTAAAAGCCCCCATTAGTGCATTCCTTGCATTAGCCACTTCAACTCTGCTTCAACTGAGTAGGATCAAGGTACTTCACAAAGGAAAACAGCACAGTTCCCAGAAGCCCACAAAATATAGTCAAAATGTCACAGCAAATCTTCATGTGCAGTAAAAGGGTTCCCTAACACACCAACACAGCAATACTAGGCTAATATGGTCAGTCAACTTCAAGGTTCAGGAGAATGGTCTAGTCCACTCACCTGCTTCCAAGCTTGTCAATTCAAGATCAAAAATGGTTCATGGAAAACTTTCTGACCTCAGGCAGGCTGTGGGGCCAGCTGAAGGTAAAATTCAAACAAATGTGGTCCCTTACAACGTACTTCTCATAAATTTAAGAGGTTGGTACCTTTAAAAAACAAAGTTCATCTACCTATGTGCAATATACAAACATTTTACCTCAACATGGTGAGCTACTGTCAGGCTTAAAATCTGTTTCAGAATCAGACTGTCACTACTGTCCAGCCCAGCCCCAGGAGCTTTATGAGGCAAATGGAGTCTAAATTTTATACTTAAAAAAAATACCCTGTGCCAAATTCCCAATTATCCTCTCTTATGTAATATCTGGGAGTAGGGCTGGGGATATACAATTCTTCTTTAATGTAGTTGCCTGATAAACTAAACTATATCTTAGGATGAGAATGCAAGAAATATTAAGGGAAACCCAACTTACTTGTTTATTTCAAGTCAGCTTCTCTCTAGGAGAAAGCTGAGCTGGAATAATCATGGTATGGACAGACAAGCTGGTTGGGACCCTCCTATATCCAGATCAGACTTCTTAGGGCCATGTCTTTCACCTTTCAGGGGCTTTGCCCCCTTCACCTGTGATGGGAGGTGTTCTAAATTCTATGGTTTCTGGAGAAGTCAAAAGAGAGACAATATACTGTTTTGTTTTGTTTTGTTTTTGTGAGGAAGATCAGCCCTGAGCTAACATCCGATGTCAATCCTCCTCTTTTTGCTGAGGAAGATTGGCCCTGGGCTAACGTCCGTGCCTATCTTCCTCTACTTTACACGGGATGCCGCCACAGTAAGACTTGACAAGCGGTGCATCGGTGCGCACCCGGGATCCAGGCCTGCGAACCCTGGGCCACCGAAGCAGATCACTAGCACTTTAACCGCTGCGCCACTGAGCCGGCCCCTACATACTCATTGTTGCGTTTGGCAAATTCCCTCTTATAGGAAATAAAACTCATTTTCCTAAATAAGACAACAATGTTAATTAATTCTAGGCTTTTTTTTGGCTCCACTGGTCTTCTTCAAGGAACCCTCTTGGCCTGTGCCTTCACTGCTGAGCTCACAGAAAACTTTATTATGCAAGACATACCGCACCCCCCCCAAAAGTCTAGCTACTTAATACTAATTGTTCTCAAGCATCTTATACACGCTTCTATGAGCAGAGAATTCATCAAATTTTTAAAAACTGGATCTCTAAGTTCAAACATATTAACTTTTACTTAAAGGAAGCTTCTTTCCAGGTATATCTGATAGTAACCTAAGCAAAGAGTTGATGTTTTAATGTATGGTTTGGTTGAGGGCTTGAGTTAAGGTGGTTCATATATACCCAATGAAGAGAGGACCCAGACTACAGAATGTTTGCCAATGTCCATAAAAACAACTGGGGGTGGAGGGGGGGAGGAAAAAAATCACAATCAGTTTAAATTTGTAATAATATTACCTTATATTTGTATTTGTATGGTTGTTTAGAATTTACCCAGTTTGTAATTTTAAAACATTTTCAAATCTTGAAGAAGAATGATTAGGTTATAAATTTTCAGGTGGCTAGGATAATTAAGAAAAATACACTCAGCAAAGCAAATCATTTAAAGGAAGCAATCTATGTATGTGTCTTTCCTCATTCCTCCTGGCTGGAACAGTACAGCAAATGCTACTATTCTACAACAGTTAGCCGTGCAATCATAGGTGAAAATCACCTGCAGTTTCATGTCAGCTTCAGCTGGGTCAAAAGACACACCTAAAGGAAAACCAAGTTATTGGTAGGAATCCTCAGACTGTAGATTACACTCAGTTTAAAGGTTTAACCAAAGAAAAGTGTAAACGTGACTAGGCAAAGAGGTTTCCAGAATCTTTAACTACCTCTCAATCTTCATTCACCACTGAGGACACACTATTACAGAAACTCCAAGCTCTGCAGCACTCCTCAAACACTTTTCTCTGTTGTGCTTCTACACTATCTGCCTGGAGACACTGAGAAAAAAGGGAAATGGGCTTTACTGTGGGTCCAAGGAACACCTACAGATTTTTACCCAAAGTGAGGAATCTAGAAATGCAACAGACAAACAACTGTACAGAAAGGTAAACACAAAATAAAAGCCACTGAAGTCCCTCTGAAAACTAATGGGGAGAGAGCAATTAAACTGAAATACCAACAATCTTTGAGATACTACTTAGAGCAGAGAGCCCAAGCTGGGCCAAGATGGAAAACAATGACAGTAGAGTTCTTAGATCAGGTCAGTTAAGGAACTGGTGTCAGTGCTCACATAATGTTTTTAAGAAAGCAAACAGTGTTTTTTTTCCTCCAACTTCTGTCATAGTTTTAGTGTTCATGTAGCTTAAAAATGGCATCATACAAAAACCCTCATACATGGCTGTAAGCTCAATTATCAACAGAGGTAGTAAACAAAGGAACTCCTAAGAATAGATTTTAAAATGGATCAAAGTGTGACTGTACATTCAAAACCCTAGAGTCACATAATCATCCCCAAAACGAACTGTTTTAATTTAAAAAATTTTTAAAACACAATGACAATGAAGCACTGATGTGCCTTAGGCATAGTCCCAAATCAGTGCTGACTTAAAGCTATGTCCTCTCTTTCCAAGAAAGAGAAAGCAGAGAACAAAGTTCAATCTACAATGGGAAGGAACAGAACAAAAAGAAAACAACCAAAAGGATGCTTGCCAGCAACCTAGATTATTCTTCGTTTTCAGGCCACACCACTGGAAATGCTTATTCTTCTTATATGAATCTTTTCTTCACAACCTTTATTTTTTAATAACTGCAATCTGCTGAACAAGAGATGCCCACATTTCCACTGCAGGAGAGCCACTTCTGTGCAGTTTTTGCTTCCTCAGTATGGGTCCTCCTTCCCTGAAAGTGCAAAGAGAGCAAGCCGACACCTGCAGGGCCCAGAGCCCCAGGACCATTTCAGCTCCATTTGTAGAGCATGGCAAAGGATTTGCTGCATTTGTGCTTCAAAGATACAGCTCACTTTGGTTGTCCTTCTCAGTTGGCAAACTGCTCATAAAAAGCAAACTTGATCCTCTCTATGTGATGACAAAGTTTGATGGCAGGGCCTAATTTTAAGTCCATGCACTCTTGAACGGTGGGAAGGGTAAGGAGCAACAGGGCCTGCCCATCAATTTCCTGTTAAAGCATAAAATACAAATTATCTATGATGTGCACATGAATGGCAGCTTGGTCATGACAGCCCCCATTCTCTTTGGCTTTGTCAAAATCAGAGTCCCTGTGCTTTCATTACTTTTTCCCTTTAAACAAGTATCACATATTTCCTTTTAATTGTCTCTCATAGTCCTGCAGACTAATGAATCTTCAGAATTAATAATAAGGTTTTATGAAGGATAAGAATCCACTCTACAGTTTCTGCTCTGCAGAAATTCAGTAAGCTAACTAGCCTTGTCACTGGCAACAACATGTACCAAAAGACATCTTTTTAGAGCACTCTCTAAATCTGAAAGAAAACATTAACTGTAAACTCCAATGTTTTCCTACTCTGTAACATTCATAAAAGCCTGATAAGATCTTCAAAGATGTTCAGTTTTGAATCTCCCCAACTATCAAAACAAAATTTATTTCAATATTTAAGGCCATAGATATTTCTGTTTCAGAAAACTTGCCTTAAAATAATCACCACTTTAGAGGCTAACACATTACAGATGTTAATTATTTTTTAAAACAAGCCAATAGGTATTTTGGAAAAGAGGAGGACAATTAAGCAGAGCATGCTTTATTTCAAGCTATTTTAATATTTGGGAGATAGGATCAAATTCTTAAGAAAAATGGAAATGCAATGATAATCTACTTCAAGTATGGAGGAAGTCAGATAAATAACTATCATCTTTCTACTCCTAAAAAGGGAACCAAAATAATTTTTTTCTTTTGCATAGAAATATTTTTCCTAAGACTTGTAAATAAATTGCTATTACATCCATAGTCCTTTGCTAAAGAAACATATTAATAAAAATTAAAGGTGTCTGTGATTACCTGGTCTAGGAATATTCTTGCTAATGGAGCACAGTCGGTGGATCTGATGAACCGCACAACCTCTGCCACACTCCACTTCAGGGGGTTACTGTCCAGGCGAAGCCTTTCAGCAACTTCAATCTTTATTTCCTTCATTCCCCACAACAAAATCAAACCAAATGGTGTAAGAGCTATTTTATTCTAAAAAGAAGTGTCTCTATATAAATTCATAACCCCTCAAGGCAGGATTTAAAGTGGTTTTGGGATATGATTTCTCTCAGCAAAGATGGCAAAGGCCCATACACACTAGATACTCAGGAAATGTTTGTCTTTTATAATAAGAAGTATCAACGGGGAAGAATTTATCTCAAAGTCAGCACAAATAACTTGGACAATTTAACAGAGAAATATAGTTTTTAAATCTCCCGTTTGTTCCTTTTGGTCTATTTCAACTTAATCTCTGGTAGGGTACTAAAGTGAACGGGATGGTATTTCCAACGAGAGAAGGTTTAACTAAATTATCAGGAGAAATCATTTACTGCTTCTGTTCATAGAATATATTTAAAAAGCAAACCAGTTTTAAAACACTAACTTTTTTTTTAAATTGAGGTCATATTGGCTTATAACATTGTGTAATTTCAGGTGTACATTATCATATCAGTTTCTGTATAGACTGCATCATGCTCACCACGAATAGTCTAGTTTTTATCTGTCACCATTCACATGTGCCCCTTTACCCCTTTTGCCCTCTCCCCATCCCCTTCCCCTCTGGTAACCACTAATCTGTTCTCTTTATCCATGTGTTAATACACTAACTTAACTGCCATTCTTGTAGTGTGCATCTATGTTATATAATATGCATATATGTATACATTAAGTATACTAAACAAAATGGCTTAACCAGAATCAAAAGGATAATTTATTTCTATAAAACCATACATTTTATGAAAAATATTAAAAAGGCAGTTTTCCCTTAAATGACAGGCTACAGATAAACTAGCAATGAAACGTTCCTTTTTTTTTTTTTTGGTGAGGAAGATCGGCCCTGAGCTAATATCTGTTGCCGGTCTTCCCCTTTTTGCTTGAGGAAGATTGGCCCTCAGCTAACATCTATGCCAATCCTCCTCTATTTTGTATGTCAGATGCCGCCACAGCATGGCTTGATGAGCAGTGTGTAGGTCTGCTCCTGGGATCTGAACCCCTGAACCCCAGGCCGCCAAAGCAGAGCGCACAAACTTAACCACTACGCCACTGGGCTGGCCTCTGAAACATTTTTTTACTTAAAACAAGCAGTCATGCTGAGACCTTCCTCCTGATAAGTAGTTGATCTCCAAATAATCCTTGAAACACAAGTAAATCACTGAATTTGGAATCATTTAAAAAGACACCCAGGAAATTCAACTGAAGCCTGTATTGAAATAAATGGAATGCCAACACCTGTTTAATAATTAGATTCTAAATGGAAATTCTAAAGAGAGAGAAAAAAGACACTGTATTTTTAAAATGGGTACCTTTGGTGAAGGAGGTTTATTCTCATCATCAGAAAATGAAAAAGTGTGAAGCTCTCTTTTTCTCCTTTGTCTGTCTGGAGGCAGCGACGTGGATATCTCGCTTTGGGTGGGTGAGGAGGAGCAAGACTTTTTTTCTGACATTTCTGACTCTTCCTGTAGCTCGTCCTGCTGCTCAGATGTACTGTCCTCACTTAGGGAATCATCATCTCCTTCATCTGGGTCATCTTCATCTTCACCCCCACTTCCCTAGAGGAAAAGGAGAGAAGTCTCACTGAAATTCAGGACAAACCAGTTCCTGGGCCACAAAACCATCTTCTATTGGCCAGAGATCTGAATTAGAAAGACCTGCAGGTATTCTTTGTCTATATTGTAAAGCAGTGATCTCTTGGCTTCTGGACATTACAGGTACATCACAGATCTCGTACCTGGGGAGAGCCCGCTGGGGTATTATCAACAGATGCAGAGGAGCGTTTCTTCTTATGAACAAAAACATTTTTCCGCCTCTTTCTCCTCTTACTGGCTTTTTTCAGGGCACATGCTAAGTTACTATGCCCACCAGGTGGCCTCCCAATTCTTTTATTTTTCTTCTTTCCATAATAGTGTGCTGAATGTGAATGACAAAGAAAAATGAAGTAGCTTCATTATTTTTGTGCACCTCAAACCAGAAGAGATTCTACTAGCACAGCAGAAAACAGGTACACTGTATTTTATTAAAGTTTAAATTCCATACAGTAGAATAATCTTAACTGTACAGATCTTAAAGGTACAGTTTGATTAGTACTGACAAATATAAACCTGAATAATCCTCTCCCTATTAAGATACAGAACAACTCCACTAACCTAGAAAGTTCCCAGGGTCCCCTTCCTAGTCAGTCCCCCTCACCATAAGCAACCACTATTCTGATTTCCATCACTATGGGTTAGATCTGCCTCATTTATGGAACAATTCAGTGGGTACATTTTTGTGAAGGTTTCTTTCACTCAGCATAATGTTTCTGTTTCATCCATGCTGTTGTGTGTACGAGAGTCCATTCCTTTATACTGGTGAATAGCATTCCATTGTATGAATACACCAGTTTATCTATTCTCCAGTTGATGGGCACGCGGCCTGTTTCCAGCTTTTGGCTATTATTAAGTTGCAAAGAACATTGTTGTACAAGGCTTTTAGTGGGCATGCTTTCATCTTCCTTGGATAACTACCTAGGAATGGAATTGCTAGATCATACAGTAGATGTATGATTAACTGTTAAAGAAACTGCCAGTTTTCCAAAAGGGTTGCATAAACTTACACTCCACCAGCAATACACGAGAGATCTAGTTGCTCTACAACTTTGCCAACATATGGGATTGTCAAGTCTTTTTCATTTTAGCCAATCTAGTGGATCTGTAGTAATTTCTCATTGTAGTCTAAACTTGCATTTCCCTGACAACTAATGATATTGAGCATGTTTTCACGTGCTTATTGGCCATTTGCATATCTTTTTTTGTGAAGTGTCCATTCAAGTCTTTTATTCATTTTTTAAAACGGTTTTCTCTTTTTAATTTTTTACTGAAATATAATTCACATAACATAAAAGTCATAATTTTAAAGTGTACATATTCAGCAGTTTTTAGTATATTCACTATTTGTGCAACCATCACATTCCAGAACATTTTGTTTCTCTTTTTGTTCTTTTTTAAATTGAGGTAAAATTCACACGACATACAATTAACCATTTAAAAATGTACAATCCAGTGGTATTTAGTGTATTCACAATGTTGTGTAACTACCAGCTTTCTCTAGTTGCAAAACTTCTGTTTTTATTGAGTTGTGGGAGTTTTTAACATATTCTGGAGAGAAGTTCTTTGTTGGATATATGTACTAAGAATATTTTCTCCAAGACTGTGGCTTGTCTTTTCCTTTTTATAAAGGAAAAGCCTTTTTGTTTTTTTTTTTGATTTAGACATCCAACTGTACCAGTGCCATTTGTTGAAAGAATTTCCTTTCCTCCTTAAAATTCTTTGTCACATTTGTTGAAAATCATTTAACCATATAAGTTTGGATCTATTTCTGGACCCTCTATTCTGTCCCATCACTCTATTTGACTATTCCTTCATCATTACCCCACTTTTGATTACTATAGCTTTATGGTAAGACGAAGTCAGATAGAGTAAATCCTCCTCCAACTTTATTCTTCTCTTTCAGGATTGTTTTAGCTATTCTAGATCCTGTGCGTTTTCATACAAATTTTAGAATACAGAGACAATTCGAAACATGAAACATATATTCTAGCTCTGAGTAACATATTAAAGTAGTATCAAAATATAACGTAATTTCCTGCAAGAATGAATTCTAAAGGATAGAAATCCATTTGACATCATTCAAATTACTAACTGGGAAAAATTATAGACTCTCTCCTAAAATTTAGGCTAATTTCAACTATATCATTGTGAAAAATAAATTCAGACAAAAAACCTAATAAAATCCACATTATCTTCCAAAGACTCAAAGTGGTGTACTTATATATGTACTTATACGAACAACATATTTCACTTAGCTACTAATAACTGCAATTTGCTAAACTAAGTGCTGAATTTGACACAATAATAATCGAAGGCAATCCCTGCCCTTAAGGAGTTTACAATCCAATAGTTAAAAATAGAAACTAGAAAGTAAGACTCATATGATTTTGTGATTCAAATACTGATTATAAAGCTCATCATGCTAAATGTGCACCTTGGATCAGCAGCATCAGCTGCATCTGGGAGCTCACTGGAAATACAGACATTAAAGCCTCAGATACCCACAGACCTGATGAATCACAACCTCAATTTTAACAAGATCCTCAGGTGATTTGCACGCATGATAAAGTTTAAGAGGCACAGAATTAGACGCCTGTAAAAGAAATCTTCAAATTTAACAAGGTAAAATCCTCCTCTGTATTAATTCTCCCAAGTGACATCAGGGCTTGTAGGATTTAAGGAAAGGTAGGATCATAATTTTGTCTTTGGGTAGCAATGCCTTGACAAGGCACCAAATTGGAAATTTCATCCTGTATGACTTTTTTTTTCTTTTTTTGCAGTTTTACAAAGATGATGATCAACAATGAGAGGGAACACGTGCTGTCATGGTGGTTCGGAGTGAGGTCCACAACTACCCCCTCTCCTATAATCTATGCTTCCCAACCATGCTGGCTTCCTTGCAGCTCCTCACAGATACTAAGCATGAGCCTCCTCATGTGCTCTTGCTGCCCCCCACCCAGCACACTCTCACCCAGGTGTCTGCACAGCTGGCTCTCTTGCTTCCTTCAGGTTGTTACCTGTCAGGAAGACTTCCTCAACCACCTGTGTGAACAGCGCCCCACCTCCTAGCCTTCCTCACTTTCCTACTTTGCTTATCTTGCTTCATTTTTCTCCATAGGACTTATCTCTTTATATCTGTTCACTTATTTCTGTGTCTCTCACATTAAAATGTAAATTCAATGAGGACAGGGATTTTTTTTTTCTTTACTGTTGTATCCCAGTGCTAGAAAAGTGGCAGCACATAGAGTACACATAATAAACACCTGCAGAATGAATTACACATCCTATTAGATGCAATAGCTAACTTATATACATGCTATATACAAAAGTTGGCAAACTAAGGCCTGTGTGCCAAATCTGGCCATGGCCTGTTTTGGTATGGCCCCCAAGTTAAAAATGGCTTTTAAATTTTTTAAAGTGTTCTTTAAAAAATGAAAATAAAACAAAACAAAAGAGAATATGCAACAGATATCATATATGATCTACAGCCTAAAATATTTACTATCAGGCCCTTTACAGAAAAAGTTTGTGTACCTCTGCTATAGGTGAACGTCTGCAAAATAAAAATTTTCCAGGATATAAAGTAAGGTCAGTGGATATAGTTTTGAAAATTTGAAAAACATGACTCACTATATTTGGTCTTTGTAAGTACAGAGCAGTTTTCAGAACACTTATCCAGAACCATCCGTGGACCAAAGAGATTAGGACAGCACTCCAGTTTGATACAGGTTTGCCGGCAGAATTCAGTCACCCGATCTGCTGTTTTCACTATCTCAACAGTAGCCCGGTAACTCTTCCCTTTGTATCTGCCATTGGAAGACATCAGACACCAAGTTTACTGGGCTAGTAACTACCCAGAGAAAAATCCTGTATATTAATAGACCTGAAAAATATTTTTGCTTCTTAGAATATTCTACGTTCTTTATAGTTTGAGGACTCTGAAAACAAGGAGTTTATGCATATTGTACTTTAATCTAGTAAGCTATAACAACTGAAAGCTGAGTTTTTTAAATTAGCAAAATAAGGTTCCTACTTTCTGTTCCTAAGTTTAAAGTTTTCAAATAGTAATTTCTACACTAACTACTAAAAGAATAAAGTGACTTTCATTAAGTTTGTCTTTACCCTGGGGCAGTGATCCTCAGAATGTAGTCCATGGACAGTATAACCTGCCAACTGTTACCCCTCCATGATGAGATCAGTTCAGAAAACAAAGATAAATGTTTATAAACTTTCATAGTAATTTGCAGAAGTAATTTTATGACTCTTAAATCTAATAAAAAAATAGTTTTTGTATTTTATGTCTTTTAAATTTCATATTTCTTGTAACTCATTTTTACCATATTTTATAAAAGCATTGGTCCATGACAGAATGGAAACTTACAAAACAAACCCAGTCCACAAATAGCTGATGAAGAACTGCCTGAGGGAACATAAATATTCTAATATCATCCACGGAAGAACTGATTCTGTGACCTGTTAAAGACAAATAAGAATAAAGGGCAGAAGAGCCTACTCACTTGGCTTTTAGGACTTCTCCACATCCGTGCCACACAGAGTCTTTGTCCAGCTGCAGCTCCCGAAGGACACGGCTGGGTTTATAGGCTGCATTGATAAGTAAAGTGAGGACCTGCACTCCGTTTTTAAAGCAGAAATACGAGTTGAGAAGGAGAAAAACAGACCATTAGAACCTTGCTATCCCTTAGAATGTCATTTAGGACATGAATTCTAATCATATTAATTAACAAACTAATAACACTGAAGATATGACTGCTGACCAAAGTTGTAAATAAGACAGCAACTGGACCCTCTTAAATATTCAAAAGATTACATAATGTCAGGAAGAAACAGGCACCATGAATTAAAAATTACACTAGCATATGCCTCCAAATCCCTTCCCAATCATGGTACACACAGAAGCTCTGGCCTCCTCAGACCCTGCCTTGCCACCCTACCTGTAACGGAGGGCTGAAAGGTTCAACAGTCCTCACATCTGTTACCCGTAGCACGGAACCCCGGCTGGGAAGCTCTGCAAGTCCAGCAGAAGCGTAGCTTTATCATGGTCCCTGGTTAATGCCATAGCCTCTCAGTCTTAGACTACTCTCACATTCACTCTCGCACAGTTCTCATGTGGTCTCTGACAGAAGACCTTTCTACACTGACAGAGGTGAACCTGCTATGTGAAGAACTGCTTAGGTGAATGTTCCATAGGGAGCAGAAATAATTACATGCCCAGTTCATTGTCCAATACATGAGAAAAGTGAGTCAATTTTGATAAAACCTAGAGTTGTCACATCTATGGCATGTGGATCCTTATATGAATGAGTCTATGAAACTGCTGTGGAATTTCCAAGCTCTTTTGCTCTAGGCAAGAACCTTACCTCTCTAAGGACCAGGACACAATTCCCAGGTCCTACACACTGAGGCAGCTCAGCAATTCTTCCTTTGTTAAGATACGGCCCTGAGAAGCAACGGTGGTTGAAGTATATCTTTGGACAGCAATATTTTCCATTAATCATAACTGGGAAATGAAGAGAAACAAATATTCAGAACAGAGTCATTTTCCACTCCATGTTTCCAAACTTGGATTACTGGAGAGAAAAAAACAAGCATAATCACCATTACATAAAGTTAGGAATTACATATTTTGAAGCTTAACATGTTGTCTGCGAGTGCCCTTGAAACACCTTACACTTACAACAACTCTATTATAGAGCTTATCACTGCTGAAATCAAATAACATCCTGAATTACGTGCAGATTAACACCTGGGTTAACGAGACATTGTTCCAGAGCCTTATACTTCTATCAATACAGGAAGTGAAGGATTTACTTCAAGAACCTGCAATGATTCCTGGTGACCAACTATTCAATAACCTATTCTGGAATATTTCTAGAAAGTGATGGTGAATATTATCTAGAACTATAGTTTGTCCCCTTAAAAGCACCAAACTAGCATGTTGGCAGCTTTCGATGATGTGGGAGCCCTCTCATCTCCGGGGTTGCTCAGAGGGCTGAGAGTACGCTGTGACCCCATCTCTAAATGCTTAAGTATTGTGGGGTATAACTGAGCCCAGAGACTCCCTCTCTTCAACTATCTTTCTGTATGAATACTATACTTCAATATAATGTTTTTTTAACTCCCTCATAGTAGTTGGCAATTCAGCTACTGAATGTAAAAAATTCAAAGACACTAAAACATCTTGATTTTCATATAAAGCAGAGAAGCTCTTCTGATGGATGCTGCCCTGCTAATCCAATGTTAAGCAAGGGAGATGTGTGTACACTGCCTACTGTTCATAGGACCCTGAAGTAAATAATGTCCACTCTTTTATAAGAATGCAGTCTTAGCACAGCAGTCAGCATATCTGCACCCACGTCTCCATTTGAACTCAGCCACCCAGATCCCCCTCTTCAGGATTAAGGCATTTAACGCTCCCTGCTGCTGGGAATGTTGGCAGCTTACAGTTCTCAGTTCTAAGTCCATCCTGGAATTACCCTTGGCCAGGGACTGCCCTCAGTAGGAGAGAGCCACCTTGCCCAAGGCCCCACCCTTTGTGAGGTGGAGCGGGAGCAGCAGCCCACTTCTAATAACAGACCAATGAGGGAGTACCAAGTGTGGCCACCACACCTCAATCAGGGACGACTCCCACTGGCTACACCAGCTAAAAGGCTCCCATTCTGGTGGGACTGGAAGAAACTTCTGTTACAACTGCATTGCGGCTCAACTTTTCCCTCTGCCCAATCCTGCTTCCTTTATGCCTCTCAGGAGCTATTCCCAAAAGCACTCCCAAATGAAACTCCTGCATGCAAATATCAGAGTCTCCGACTGTTTCCAAGGTAACCTGACCTATGACAAAACCCAAACCAAAAAGAACTTGGCTGTGGTCATGTGGGAGATATTAATGTCTTAATTCTGTAGTTTCAGTAGGCATTAGAATAGCCAGTAATACAACAAAAATAAGGAGTTGTCTTATTTACCTTACCTTTTGATACCAAATCAAAACCACAATGAGATACCACCTCACACCTATTAGAATGGCTATTATCAAAAGGACAAGAAATAACAAACGTTGGTGAGGATATGGAGAAAAGGGAACCCTTGTGCAGTGTTGGTGGGAATGTAAACTGGGTACAGCCACTATGGAAAACAGTACGGAGACTCCTCAAAAAATTAAAAAGAGAACTACATGATCCAGCAATTCCACTTCTGGTATTTATATGAAGGAAACAAAAACACTAACTTGAAAAGATATCTGCACTACTCCCACGTGCTCTATGCAGAATTATTTACAACAGCCAAGACATGAAAGCAACCTAAGTGTCCATCAATGGATGAATGGATAAAGAAAATGTAGCATATGTATATACAATGGAATATTATTCAGCCATTAAAAAAAACTTGCCATTTGTGACAACATGGATGGACCCTGAGGTCATTATGTTAAGTGAAATAAGTCAGCTAGGGAAAGACAAATATCATATGATCTCACTTACATGTGGAATCTAAAAAAAAAACAAACCCCAACTCATAGATTCAGAGAACAGACTGGTGGTTGCCAGAGGCCGGGTGGTGGGGCAGAGTGGATGGATGAACATAGTCAAAAGGTACAAACATCCAGTTATAAAATAAGTCCTGAGGGTGTAATGTACAGCATGGTGACTATAGTTAATAATACTGTATTACATATTTGAAAGTTGCTAGGAGAGTGGATCTTAAAAGCTCTCATCACAAGAAAAAAAAATTTGCAACTATATGTGGTGATGGTGCTAACTAGACTTATTGTGATCATTTTGCAACATATGCAAATATCAAATTATTATGTTGTATACCTGAAATTAATATAATGTTATATGTCAATTTAAAAAAAATAGGTAGTTAAAAAAAAAGATGTTTATTAATACTATTCTGCTGGGTATTCAAAAGATACCATTATGGTCAAGTAAGTGTTACCCCAGAAATGCAAGGATGATTCAACATTAGCAAAATCTCTCAGTGAAATTCACCACATTAATAAGCTTAAAGAAAAAAATCATATCATCATCCAACACTGAAGAAAAATTATTTCGTAAATATGAACATGTATTTATGACCAAGGTTCTTAGAAAACTAGAAACACAAGGGAATTTCTTTAGCAGTTATATGCTAGTCATGTATTTAATACAGAAAGTTGAAATATCTTCCCTTTAATATCATGAATAAAACAACAGTGCCAATATCACTACACCTGTTAAACATAGGGAAAATTTCTATAAAGGGCTATAAGGAAATAAAAAATAAGTATAGTAAACTTATTATAATAAAAGGAATTATTTTTTAAAAATGAGTTACATAGCTCTGATCCTCTATGTATAAGTGATATAATAAAAAGTGGGTAGAAGAGACGAAAGTGTAGGTTCTGAACTTGAGAAAGATTTGAGTTCCATTTCTGACCCTTCTACTCATAAGCTGTGTGACCTCTGCAAGTTTGATTTCTTTTCTTTTCTAGACATTTACTAAATACCATCCAAATGCCTAATCTGTGCTAGAATATACACACATTCTACAACCAGCAAAGTGGGAGTCAAGAGTAGTTCCAGGGAGAGACTCCTACATAAAAGGCTTGGATCCTTGTCTCATTTATCGGGCATTGCCTCTGGGACAATCTGTTTTTCCAGTGCTTTATTTTTTTAATTGTGAAATATATATAGTGTGTGTGTATCATAAAAAGGATTTAAAGAACAATAAACATCCACCTCTCAACCACCCAGCTTAAGAAAGAGGGCTGGCTAGAAAGCCTCTGGTTCTTCATCTTAACTCAGGGATGATAATATCGATGTCCAGAGCCTTTGGCACGCAGCAAGTGATCAGTAAAAAATAGCTATAATTATTATAAATGGACAGAAATAGGGGCCAGCCCTGTGGTGCAATGGTTAAGTTTGGCGCGTTCTACCAAACTTAACATCAGGCGGCCCAGGTTCGGATCCTGGGCAAGGACCTACACCACTCGTCAGCCATGCTGTGGCAGCGACCCACATATAAAGTAGAGGAAGACTGGCACAGATGTTAGCTCAGGGCTAATCTTCCTCAAGAAAAAAAAGGAGGAAGATTGGCAACAGATGTTAGCTCAGGGCTAATCTTTCTTAGCAAAAAAAAAAAAAGAAATGGACAGAAATAACAGCCAGAGATAATTATTAAACTAAATATATCTTAGACAATTACAGTTCTTTAAAATCACAATTAAGAGACCTCTCTATGAAGCTACGTCCTATAAATCAAATGTATTGTTTCAGTTATTTTTAGATCTAGCCCATTAAAAGAAACTAAAAGTCCTCTTTTCCATAAGACTGCATGCACTCATACCTGAGTCTGTGGAGTTCAGCTCCTGATTCTTCACGCCCTCGTGGACAGTCCTTGAAGATGGTATTCTGGGTCAACAAAACACAACAAAATAGTGAGATAATCTGTAAGGTCAGTAAAGTGTGAGGGTTACTTTCCTTCAAATCTAAGAAGAAAGCAAATGTGGCAGACTGCAAAATTTATAATGGAAGGTGCCTCCTTGATCATTTTTTTTAACAGCAATTGTTTTTAAAAGTATGGTCTACCATACAATGGTCTACATGGTCTACCAAGCCATCAGACTGTTGGTAGACAGTGCGGTGATACTGCAGGCTCCAATCAACCTTCTTTCATTCATGTGAGCAACAAATTATAGCATTCCTTCTGGGATTCTTCAACCACAAGTAAACTATTCATTTCTTTAATAGTCAAAGAACAGAAACATTTCTTACATAGGGTCTATTTTCTTCTATCAGTTTTAAAATTAAAGACAAATTACATAATAGAAAAAACAGAGAATTATCCTATATGCAGCAATCACTGGAAAAAGCTAATTTATTCTTTTAGACTACGTCCTGACTAAAACTTTGGATCAGTCTTGACAACTAAGTCAGGGAAAGATCCAAGGCCAGATGTTTGTCCTTGCTCTCCCACCTTCTCTACCTGGGACAGAAGTCTATGGCCTTTCTCTCCACTTCTGTTGTCTGTTTTATTACTCAGCCACAAAAACAGCTATAAATTATACAGAATTTGCTATAGACTGAATTATGTTCCTTTAAAATTCATATGTTAAGGCCCTAACTCCCAATGTGACTGTGTTTTGAGACACGGCTTTTAGGAAGTAAATAAGGCTAGGGCTCTAATCTAATAAGATTGGCGACTTTATAAGAAGAGAAAGAGAGGAAGACCTCTCCTCCTCCCCATCCTCACCATGTGAGGACACTCGCGAAGATGGCAGTCTGCGGGCCAGGAAGAGAGCCCTGACCAGAAACCAGATTGGGCTGGTACCTTGATCTTGAACTTCCTAGCCTACAGAATTGGGAGAAAATAAATTTCTGTTGTTTAAGCTACCCAGTCACTGATATTTTGTTATGGTAGCCTGAGCAAACTAGTATAGAATTGAAAACCCAATGTTGAAAAAAACACATGTACACACAGAAACTCTTGTATCTTTAAGGTGCCACTACTTAATCACTTCTCAAAAGCTGTATATGAAGGTATGCTGCAAAGGGTTTCTTGATGGGACACAAGAATGCCTTTTCTTTTAGACTTGTTGCCTTCTACTTCAGATTTTTTTTCACTGTGACAAATCACACCCTAATTTATAATTTTTGCTCTTCCTTAACAAATAACAGCATAGAGACTATTTCTTCTCTTATTCAAATGCCTTTTCAGGCTCTAAAAGCCAAAGAAAACTCAATTTGGGGAACATCTTGAGAATGCATTTTACTCTTCTGCATATAATGCCATTTTAGAAAATGCCTAAGGAAAGTATGTAAACTATCAAAAGCTGAATTAAAGGATTATGCACTTTCTTCTGAGAAAATAACATATTGAGGAGATATACTTTCTAAAACAGTTATTTCTTTTTCTAGATATTATAACTTTCAAATGTCAACTGTTCAACATACTATTATCTTACTTACTGTTTTTCTGGTTGAACCACTGCAATTTTCCTCTGTTTGTGCACTGTAAGAAGAAAACAAAAATACATATACAAAGAAAAAGATGAAAAAGTTATATATGTATTAAGCTAACATTAGCATATTTAAAACCCTGTTCTGTATATATTTAACTAGCACGTACTACAAATAAGTGCTGATATGTCTGAATATCTAGAGTAAAGCACATTTTCTGGGTAGGAGTCTTTATACAAAGACCAAAAATAATATTTTCAAGGTTCCCTGGGTCAATCAACTCCTATAAATATTTTCTAAGCAGAAACAGATAGTCAAAAGAAAAACTGATTTTAACAGAGGGGCCAAGACCATTCAATGGGGAAAGTACAGTCTTCTTAACAAATAGTGCTGGGAAAACTGAATATCCACATTAATGAAGGTGGACGTTTACTTTACACCATATACAAAAATTAACTCAAAATAAATCAAAGACCTAAACATAAGAGCTAAAACTATAAAACTGTCAGGGGAAGACAACATAGGGGAAAATCTTTATGACACTGGATTTGGCAACGATTTCTTGGATATGACTCCAAAAGCACAGGCATCAAAAGAAAAAATAAATTGGACTACATAAAAAAAACAAAAACTATTATGCATCAAAGGACACTATCAAGAGATAGAAAAGGCAACCCACAGAATGGGAAAAATATTTGCAAATCACATATCTGATAAGGGATTAATATCTAGAATATATAATGAAATCCTACAACTCAACAACAAAAAAACTCCAATTAAAAAAACAGGCCAAGGATTTGAATAGACATTTCTCCAAAGAAGATTATACTAATGGTCAATAAGCACATAAAAAGATGCTCAATACAACTATCATTAGGGAAATGAAAATCAAGACCACAGTAAGATACCACCCCGCACCCACCAGGATGGCTATTACCCCAAAAAACAACCCTCTAAAAAATAAACAACAACAACAAAAAAACAGAAAATAACAAGTGTTGGGGAGAATGTGAAGAAAGTGGAACTCTCATACATTGCTGGTGGGATGTAAAATGGCGCAGCTGGAAAACAGCCTGGCAGTCCCTCAAAGGGTTAAACATAGAGTTATATACTCAAGAGAAATAAAAACATACGTCCACATAAAAACCTGTACACAAATGTTCACAGAAGCATTATTCATAATAGCTACAGAATGGAAACAATCCAAATGTCCATCAACCGATGCATGGATAAACAAAATGTGGTATATCCATACAATGGGATATTATTCAGAAATATAAAGGAATGAAGTATTCATACTTGCTACGACATGGCTGAACTTTGAAAACATTACGCTAAGTAAAAGAAGCCAGTCACAAAAGATCACATATTGTATGATTCTCTTTATAGGAAATGTCCAGAACAGGTAAATTTATAGAGATGGAAAGTAGATTAGTGGTTGCCTAGGGCTGAGGGGCAGGAGGTGGGGAGGTGATTCCTAAGGGGTACAGGGTGTCTTTCTGAGATGATGAAAATTTTCTCAAACTGACTGTGGTGATAGTTGCACAACTCTGTGAATATGCTAAAAACCACTGAACTGTATACTTTAAAAGAGTAAATTTAATGTTACATAAATGATATCTCAATAAAGCTATTTTTAAAATGGGGGAGGTGAGTTGTCACTTTTAAGATTAGGTTACAAAAACACTCTAATATCCATCTTGCTTAACCTCTCTTACTCTCTCCTTTGCTGGACCTGACGGAAACCAACTACCATGCTGTGAGCTCCCCTATGAAGAGACCCACATGGCAAGGAACTGAGGCCCTCAGTCCAACAGCCTACGAGGAAATGAATTCTTGCCAACAATCATCTGAGCCACTCAGGGAGCAGATCCGCCCCCAGTGGGGCCTTGAGATGACTAGAGCCCTGGCTGAACCTGGACTGCAGCCTGTGAGACACTCGGATCTAGAGGACCCAGCTAAGTCGTGCCCAGATTCCTGACCCACAGAAACAGCAAAATAATAAATGTTTGTTGCAATACGTGATTTTCTACGTTGGAAAAGATAACGAGAACACCATTTTGTTTTTCTCTGAAATGTCCAGATTCACCCTAATTGGTAACAGCCACATGACAGATTATTTAACAATCAAACCTTTGACACAGAAATAGACAGCTACCTCGTGCTCGGCGAGGAGTGCTGAGGGGATAGCCATTGGTTTCACACCAGCCCAAAGGAAATATATCCATGGATTCAACACTCACAATATACTCAGGTATGGGCTTCTTAGAACCTGTTTAGATTTTAAAAAAAGTTTTAGACCATTAAATAGCCTTCTTCATAAACTACTTCCTAGACAATGTTCTACTGTTGCAATAATACAAACACAAAATCTCTTAAGAAAGTTCCTTTTACACAGAAGTCAGACTTTTTCATGTGTGACAAACATTAAGAAGAAAAACTAAACTGTTCTCCTTGCATAACTGTATAAAGACCAAAACAGGTAGCAAATACACAGGCTGACCCTTAGTTACGTAATAGCAAATAAGCAACTGGGACTACCAGTTTTTTTGTCAGATGGTTGACAAATATAGTCAATTCCATGAAATAATTGGAAAGCAAAGGCAAAAATGACAGTTCTACTCAATGAGAACATTAGTTCTGGTACTCAGGAACCAGCTGGAAGGTAGTCCAGTGAATTCCAATCAGGAAGTGATGTTGGCAAGTGGCTCAGCAGGGGTTGTGTAAAAATCTATATTCAATACTGTCCTTGACATCTGCATTAAATGCCAATTCTACGAACTGGGAACAGCAGGTACCGAGTCTGACCATTTGGCAGCCAGGCCATATACAGTAACTGCAGCACTGAGTACTCACATAGTGCTTGCCATCCACAAACCTGTCCAATCACTGAACATTACTTCTAGTACATCTTTTCCATTTAACATATTTTTTGGTTCTATTGGTTGGGGGCAACCAAATTCAAAATATTATCTCTTGAATAAGCTGGGTGTTAATGCTCATGGCTCATATATTTTGGTCAAAACAAAATATATGCTATTTGACTCATACTTTCCCCTTCAAGAAAACAGGGGACTCTGTAATGAAGGCTTTTTATTCATATCGATTTCCTGAAATTTGATAGTCAAGGACAGAAAGATAAATTTTTAGCTTAGAATCTTGCATTACCAATTAGAAGTCTCTGAACAAGACCCCTATTTAGCTAATCGATTAAGTTTAACAAGCCACATTGCGGGGGTAAACATGAAAGGCACAGAATGCTCCTCGGGGGTACTGGCACTTACCCTCCAGCTGGAGCCACAGGTAGGAGCCTCTCACTGCAGTAATGGTGGCAACACACACTTCTTCAGGGAGAAGAGGGTTCACTGCCTCAAGCTTCATGTGCTCCTTAAATTCATGCTCAAAAACTGACTAGAAAATAAATGAATCACATCTAAATACATACTCAGTATTAACTCATGTGCTCATTTGAGAGACTTTTTCCAAGTAATATTTAATCCTAGAGTAACGCTTTAAAGCTATAAACTTATTTTGCTTTGTTTCTTAATGAAGCAAAGGAAAACGTCTCTCTTGGTGTCATAGGCAGTATGGTCTCCGAGGTCAGATATACCTGCATTACTGCTACCCGGGTGACCTTGCTCAAACTGTGTAACCTCTTTTTGTCTCAGGTTCCTCACCTTTCAGGTGATGTTGAGAACGCCTATCTCACTGGGTTATTATAAGGTTTCAATAAAATAAAGTACCTAAGGCTCTGTGCCCTGAACCAAGGGCTTACAACCACTGCTGGTTCACTTCTCCTCCTATAAAGGGCCCTATCACACAATAACTGCCTGGTTCCTGCTTCTATGTGTATCCTAAAAGGCAATCAGGATAAATAATGCTTATGAATAAGGGGAGAGGGTTGTTTAAAAGACATGTTTTTAAAATTTGCAGCTTTGGGGTCAAAATGGAGAACTGAACTTCTGTATTTGATTGTTCTCTCTCCTTTCTGACAACCCACAAACTAAAGTGTTGTTTTTTCAGACACAAACCTACTAGGATGGATATAACAGGACAGGAGACAATGACAACACTTTATAAGCTAAAATTTAGAATAGCGTCTAGAATTAATTTAGCAGATTAAAGAAAGGTAAATGAATCTAGGCTGACAGTGAAGCAAGCTAAGAACTGGCAGCACCAAGTACTAGGCAACTGGAAGTGGAGAAACAGTCAAAATAAAAAGATCTGTTGAAAACATTTAAGAAGCATCTAGGTCATGCCCTCGGATCCTCCACTCCACACTGCAAGGCAACTGTCCCTCCCCCTCCCCTTCAGAAGATGAGATTTATCCTCTAGAGAGGGTAAAACACAGATCCCCTGGGCAGGAGGACCCAGAAACTGTTGAGGGGATGCAGGCAGTGCCCAGAAGAGGGGTTAGCATATGGCATGCTGAGAGGTCCAGCTCTTGCCTCTACCCTCCAGGTAAGGGACTGGAAGAGACTTCTTGTGGTAATATGACAAGCCCAAAGAGAAACACTTAAAAATATGGATTCAGGTGTTGCCAACAAATGGCCAGCCAGGTCCCACCCTATAGGGCAGTTCAAGGTTGACAAGCCTCACCCATATACTCAAGAGCTTCCAAACAGCTTTTTCTTTTAGTCCCCCATTCTTCTTATTTTTTTTTAATTTTTATTTATTTATTTTTTCCCCCAAAGCCCCAGTAGATAGTTGTATGTCATAGCTGCACATCCTTCTAGCTGCTGTACGTGGGACGTGGCCTCAGCATGGCCAGAGAAGTGGTGCATCGGTGCGTGCCTGGGATCCAAACCCGGGCCGCCAGTAGCCGAGCGCGCGTACCCAACCGCTAAGCCACGGGGCCGGGCCCCCCCCATTCTTAAATATAAGCAAATAACCAAGAATTACCAGATATCTAAAGATAGGAAAGCTATAGACCAAAATAGACAAAACAAGCAAGCTAGAGAAAACACACTATGCAAGAAGAAAAATTCCTAAAAGCAGGGGTAATTAACATCCTGGGTGATAAGAAAAACTATTGCATCCTTAAAACAAGAATAGTATGTTATTGAAAATAGAGAACAGAAATAGTTCTGGAAAATCAAAAACATGATATTAAAATCAAAAGAAGGGTTGAAAGATAAAGTTTAGGAAATTTTCCTACAAGCAAAGCAAAAAGACGAACAAACAGAAAACAGGAGAAAAAAGGTAAGAAAAGTAGAGGTCTGATCCAGAGGGCCAACATACAAATAAAAGGAATTCCAGAGAAAGAGAAGAGAGAAAATGGAAGGAAGGAAATCAAAGAAGAGATTCAAGGGATCTTCCCAGCACAGAGAGGCACAAGTGTCCAAACAGAGCACACCCACTGAGCACCCAGCACGTGGATGAAGACAGGCTACACCACGGCTTGTCACTGTGAAACATGATGACAGAGATTCTGTAACCTTCCAGGGAGGGAGTAAAAGGCAAGTCATCTATGAAAGATCAAGAACAAGAATGGTTTTCAACTTCTTAACAGCAACATTGGAAGGCAGAAAACAACTGAATAATGTTTTCAAAATTCTCAAGTAAAACCACTTCCAACCTAAAATTCCACATTGAGCCAAACTATCAATCAAGTTAATAGAATGAAGATATTTTCAAACATGCAAAGTCTACAAAAATTTACCTCCCTAGCATCCCATTTCAGGAAGCTATTGAAAGATAGGCTCCATCAAAACAAAGGAATAAACCAAAAAAGAGGATGCCATGAGATATATAAAACAGGAACCCCAAATCTGAAGAAAGGGGAAAGTCAATTCCTTGAGTGACAATCAAGGGCCATTTCCAGGATTAAAACTACGCAGCAAGCCTAGAGAGCAATGTGTCTAGGTAGATGGTCTAAGATGGATTTGTCTCTAAGAAAAATATTAGAAATGAAAAGTTCCTACATCAGGGTATCTGAGTGGCCATGGATGTGAGGAAAAGAAAACATGGCTAGGGCACATCTTGTATTTTAACCCTTCTACCCTAAAATACAAAGAAATAACTTAAACTAGAAAAAAAATCTACACAGGTCTAGTCGGATCAAAGAGACTTCTGGGAAATGCTACAGGGATTCATTTGGCTCCAAACATGAGACTACGATTCAGGCACAGGGGCACTGGTGCTTCTTTTCTCCATAATCATATCACTCAGGGCCCATCTTCAAAGGGGATTCTGCCAGAGCATCATGTGCTAATGGCAGAACTTCAGACACCTGCAGAAGTGGCTGGTTGCAGCGACTTTTCCTGGGCAACCCCCCACCCCCACCCCGAGCTCTGACCAGTGAGACAGCTGCCTTTCTCTACCACACACCAACATAAAACTACAGCTGCTATTAAGAATAATGTGAATCACTGGAAAAGCTACTGTCAAAACATGTGTGGGTAAGACAAGTGTAAAAGGAAAAATAATTAAAAATTGAGAAGGATTCTGCATTTATATTGTTTCAAAGTATCAAAGTTTTCATTTTACTGAAAATGATAGGGTATATGTTAAGTGTAGGTTATGTAAGAAAAAACTTCAGGGAATACTAGTTGACAATCCATACGCAAAGGAAAAATCTTACCAAAAGACTAGCAAATGAATGCACAGTTATACATCTTAAATTAAAATAGATCATTACATCAAAACATGATACACTGATTTATCTGACTTTCAATTAACCCACTAATTATCTGCCTGACAGAGAGAGATAAGGGAGCTTCTGCATATATTATTTATGACTCCTCCATCCCCCAAATAAACTAAGTTTCATAAAGGTCGGGGGGGGCGGGGGAATGACAGATTTCCTGATGTGATTGCCTTTGTGGAAATATTTATGAGAGGCTACTGGAAGGTGTGGGAAGAACTAGTAATAGAAACAAAATTAAGCTATGAAAAACAAGGCAATTATTAACTTGAGGACAAATTAAAAAAGGAAACAATCACAAAATACTGCAGTGTTCAGCTGTGAATAATATCTGAATGCAAATGATAGCACTCAATTCAAATTTAACCAAAAATTATAATATAACTCTAGTAGGAAGAAGAGGTGGGTAAGACAGACGAGAAAGGCAATATAAAATAGCTAAATGCTCATTTACCAAAACACAGAACCAACAGACATGTTTAAAATTAATGACTCAAAAGACAGCCCCATATTATTTTGAAAACGAGAAGTATAAATATCAGAGTAACAGTGAGAAGAAGAGGAAGTGACCACTTCTGGGAAGGGAGACCATGGAAAGGGACAGGGCAGGGAACTACTGTTTCATGTTCTAAGCTTTTTACTGCTGTTTGGCTTTGTAAATCACATGCATGTATTATTTTTAATGACGTATTTTTAAACAAGCCTAACAATTTTTCTCCACTTAATATATGAACATTTTTTCATATTATTGAACCATTAAAAATAATTATGAACTAAAACTTTAAACTCACATGTTTTCAGCTGATAAAAAATAAAACTGATGGGTCCGGCCCGGTGGCGCAAGCGGTTAAGTGCTCGCGCTCCGCTGCAGCGGCCCGGGGTTTGCCGGTTCGGATCCTGGGCGCGCACTGACGCACCGCTTGGTCAAGCCACGCTGTGGCGGCGTCCCATATAAAGTGGAGGAAGATGGGTATGGATGTTAGCCCAGGGCCAGTCTTCCTCAGCAAAAAAAAAAAAAAAAAGAGGAGGATTGGCAGATGTTAGCTCAGGGCCGAGCTTCCTCACAAAAATAAATAAATAAATAAATAAATAAATAAATAAATAAATAAATAAAACTGATAAACTTTAAAAACTAATTAAGTTAACAAATGAACTCTGCAGTAAATGCATTTTTTTTTGGGTCATTTTATTACAATCAACAAGCTGCTTATTTGGGTTGAGTGAGAGGACTGACTTCAGAGTGAAAATCATAAAAGCACGAGAAGCACAGCAGTCCCCAAGCCGTGGCCATGAGAGGACAGGGGCTCTCACCGGGCGGAAGCACCTCTGGGGAGCAGCTTCAGCACCACACTGTTTGAGGTAGTCGGCCCAATCAAAGTCCTGGCCCGGGTAGCCTAGGTAGGGACAAAAGAAAATGATTCACACCGCACATGCCTGCCTGCCTGGCTTTACCATTCTGCCAGATGTCCAACCACAACTTCTCATTTTGTTCATTTGAGGACTTGATCATTTCAGAAAAGGGGGAAAACACCCTGGAATTCAAAGCATTGTTAATTTCATAAAACAGAGCAACTCTGGCCAAACTATAACAATATAATAAAATTCTCTGGATCAATTTTAAAACTTTCAAGTTTCAAACTAGGCATGTCTGTTGAGCAATATTTTATATGATTAGTTGCCAGCAATTTACCAAGAGAATTTAAGACAGTTATGACTGGATTTGCTTTGTACCAATAAATCCAGTCTTAGTATCAATTCTGTTATGACGTAGGCTCTAAAGAGAAAAGAGACAGCAAATAATCTACAGTACTGTTTATCAGTGAAGACCTTTTTTCTTCCATAAAGCTATTTTCCTTAAACAAGCTTAGCTACTACTGAAACAATACTCTCAGCACTGTTTTCAGATTCATGTTCCACAGAATCTCAACGCCCTTACAACCTGAATCATGAATTCATCTCAGAAAAAAAGTTGAGCTTAACTCCCCACTTAAGTCTACCAAGGTTCTTAGTAGAAGGCTCTCCAATCTGATGCCCTGACTGTACTGTCGGTGCGTGAGGAGTTGGACTGGGCCCAACTGCCCTGCTGTGTCTGAGCAGCTCTCTGCTCCACAGAGCTTAATATTTCAAACCCACAGAGTAAGCTACTCAAGACTATGCCAGCCAAAAAGCCCCTGCAATCACCTGGTCTGCCCAACTCGGACTGGCACCATGTTCTCCCTCTGCCTCCAGCTCAATTCCTCATAGTAAATTATCTGCCATTTTCAATTACATAATCCACTGCTTTCCTTCTATTTACAGACAGTTGTGTTGTCTATAACAATTTGGAAAGCTCCAATATCTTTCATTGTTTTTTTCTTTTCACATAAAGTCAGCAGGCAGGATAAAGAACTTAGGATATCCAGAGCCTTTCTGCAAAGCATGAACTCCCTCGTGTAGGTGTGTCCCCCACCACCATCTCCACCAGGCAGGCATTCCTACTCTCCGTTCAGATGGAGGAGAACCTCGGAGGCTGTTACTGTTTTCCCCTATTTACTCCTTGAAGGAGCTGTCGTACTCACTTTTGTCTCCCCAGTGACAAGTCCAAAGCCTGGCTCATAGCAAACATTCCATAAATGTTTGTTGGATGAATGAAGGCTGAATGGGTGGCAAAAGGTTCTGAATTTATGACTTTGGTTAACATAAAAGAGCACTTCCAGGCCAGCGTTCCAGCAGCCACCATTTAGAAAGTGAAGCTTTACCAAAAGCCTACTAATAAAGGATACATAGACTGTCAATCAAATAATCTCATTTGGTGATACAAAAATCAGATAAACATCTGACACTTTCAGATACTCTAAGTTAAAAAATATCAAAAATTTCAGTCAAGCTCAACTAAGCCACATTTTTTTTTTTTTTTTTTTTTGGTGAGGAAGATCAGCCCTGAGCTAACATCCATGCTAATCCTCTTCTTTTTGCGAAGGAAGACTGGCCCTGGGCTAACATCTGTGCCCATCTTCCTCCACTTTATATGGGACGCCGCCACAGAATGGCCTGATAAGTGGTGCCTCGGTGCTCGCACGGGATCAGAATCTGGGCCACCAGCAGCGGAGCAGGCGCACTTAACCGCTATGCCACGGGGCCAGCCCCCTAAACTAAGCCACATTTAAGAGTCTTGATTAAAGGGTCAAAGATTATATTTTGCAAAGTTACAAACACCAGAAAAATGAGCTGCTACTTTCCTACCTACAAGCCTCTCTGAGTCCTACTCTTGACCATAAACGTTCCTCTGAAGTCTGAAGAGTCTCCCTCCAAGATGAGGCCCAGAAACCTAAAAATCATCAATAGTCTACCTCCTACCTCTGACTCTAATAAGGCCTCTTCTCTTAAGCCAGCTCCCAGCACTCACTGTGTTTCCTACCCTTACCCTTCTGTGACCACCTAATAGACATAAGATGGAATGAACTAAGGTACCTGCGTGGAACGCCAGGTTGTTATGAAGATATATTTGTCAATGTAGGACAGAACATACTTTATATTAGTTTTTTAGCTTAAATTATACATTTAAAATATGTAAATAATAGAATCTAGGCCTTCATTTATACTTGTCTTGGGGCCCATAAAGGTTAAGGACAGGCTGGGGCATGAGGAGAGACTGGGACAAAAGATCCAGATAATACCATCTGATAAATCTCATTTCAAAAAAAAGTTCCCAATGAACAATTCTGAAAAGAACGAACACACACCAGGAGGGGGGCTGATGTGTAAACCATTCTTCAGACTCCACTGCACGGGGAAAATACCAGGACTGTCGACATGACACACAAAAGATCGTCGTGCATGATTCTCTGGTCGCAAATCATCCATTTCCACTAGAAAGTACTTCTCATCGAAGACCTGAACATACAATTTAACAGATAAAACAGACAAATGGTTTTATGTGTATGTATACACACACACACACACACGTCATTTCCTTGGCACAGCCAAACGTTACAAACGTTACATAGCCACAGTAGGTATTAACAATAATACTAAGCACTCAATAAATGTTACTTCTGTGTCAGGCACTATTTTAATTAAATGCTTTTCATGCATTAATGCAGTGTTAACCTTCCTAACAACTTAATGAGGTGGGTACCATTATCAACCCCATTTTGCAGACAGGGAAACTGAGTTTGAAAAGAGGTTAAATAACTTGTCCCATGTTACACAGCCAGGAAGATGCAGAACCTGGGTTCAAATCCAAGTATTTGGGCTCCAAACAATATTTAGTTTAGGCTTAGTGAGAGTCAACTACACTTGTATATTAGATTTCCAGATCCTAGCCCAGTTTCAAATACCAAAAATGTTTTATGAACCTCCTCTGGCTCCTTACCACCCCACAGCCCTTCAGACTCCAGATAGGGCCTTCTTACCCCACTGCAGGTACAAAATCCCTCTTTGTTCTAAGAATAATCTTTCAAGGTAAGGAAAATTTAAATCTCAACAGGTCACATGATTCAGCATCCAAGCAACTCTCTCTCTAGTCCCACTTGACTTTTGGTTCTACTTTCAGTAAATGGGCATCTGCTCTATTCCTAAACTGATCCTCTCCCTTATGGCTCAGTTGTACTAACTGAGTAACTGGGCCTTGAAAACCTGCCCAGTTCTTACGGCTACTCCTAACAAGAGCCTTACTTTTGTCAGTTTTCCAAATAACTCAAGTCTGAAACTGGAATCCATGGCTGGAGGGATCTTACAGCAGATCCTGTGACACTCATCACCTGCTCCCCACACATCTCCTCACCTCAACAAGCCCTGCACCTGGCTGCACACTGCTGGCCTCCACACTTCAGATACCATGACCTAACTGCCAGTTAAATCTCTTCTAGTTATGTACAGCTAGAGCTGCCCCCAAAGAATGTGCACCCCACTAACTCTGGTGCCCAGGCTTTGGTTGGCTGGGGTGACCAAGCTCTGAAAAACGAACAGGCCACAGAGAACTGGACATTACAAATGCGTACAGAACTAAGTCTAGCCTCACAGCTTAGGAGAAACAACAGGTTAGACTAGCAGAGCCTAAAGATCAAAACACTACCAATTTCCTAAACCAGTCACCCTGACAGGAATTCTTACCAAGAGAGCTGCCCCCATTTTACCTTAACAACTGTAGCTGGAGAAATCCCAAAAGGAGACCAGGGGTCCACAGCTTCCAATTTCATATTTACAGAGAATGAATGAGTGCTGATCACCTGTTTGTCCTGAAATGCAAACACCAAGAAGGAATAAAAATATAGTATTTTCACATTAATTTTATGCTTATATATAGCTGAATACTACTCAATTAAAATAAGGGAACTGTGTAGCCTCTGGTAAATAATATAATCCTACAATTTTCTTCCATGGAAAAAACTATTCAGGAAAAAAACCACAGGAAGCACTCCTACTCTCTACATTCGGAACACAAGGGCCATCTGAAGGAAAAACAAGCTTATTTTATAAAAAGTCAGGGCTATGTAGTCAAGAGTAGAAAAGAAAAGACTCAAAACGCTTTAAGAGTACTTCAGGAAAAAACCAAGACTACTGTTGGAAGAAAAAAAAGACGATCATCACTGCAGCCTTCAAACCTCTTCCCTCCTTCAGACACCAGAGCACTCTCCCTGACACATGGGGTTATCTTAACGCTTCGCACCTCCCCCAAATTTTACTTTGCTCCACTGCGAGAAGATAAATACCTACCTATCACATGTTTTGTCTTTACCTTAAATAAGTAAGATGGTAATGGCTCTTCCTCCTCCTCTTTCACTTTGGCCAAGATCTCTTGCCACTCAGCTTCATGTTTCAGATGTCTGATGACTTCAGCAAAACAAGACAAGATGCTTTAAATAATGAGAACTTACGCACTTTAAAACTCTTCTGACATCAATAAAAAAAAAAAAAAAACTGTTCTGAAAGCATTCACATAAACATAAAAAGAAGTCATTTTCCACTGGGAAGAGAAAAGGGTTCAAGCCCACTTCTAAAATTTTCAAAGGATTTACACCTTAACTTCAGTACTCTGTCTCTTCTGTTCAGTGCCTGGGTAGTAAGTTTGGTGAAAATACCTTTAGTAAGATGGTAAGAATTACTCTAGTCCACAACATAATATAATGCAACATTCAAACTGGGGCACGTGATAATAAATGCAAATTGATTTAAACTCCAGTTTTAATACTATTGGAATTTCTTGTAATCAACAATTTGCTTTGAACTCAGGGCCTGTCCTACTCCTACACCTATCTGAATGCTGCCTAGAGAATTTTTCTTTAATTTTGGTAAGACGTCAGTATGAGTTGGGGCAGAAGTCTATGAGATATATCAATATGTGTGGCAAATTAGTAAACCAATAAAAAAAAAAGAAAAATAGGCATTTAATTTAACAACTCCATATATTTTTTTTGCAATATCTCTATTATGCAAACTATTTTTTAATATGCAGAATAATGCATTTCTCAGTCTCATTGATATTAGTAAAAACATAATATAACAAGGATGTAACAGTTAAAAGAAAAATGTTATATTACTCTTCACCTAATGGGGGCTGAAGCTCATATCCCTGTTGAGCAGCCCAACCAACATGATGAAGAAATGGATCCAAGTAATACAACCAATGGTCAAAACTGTCAGAACTTTCAAGTCCTTCATAACGCAGCTTCAGCCTTCCCCCAACGTTCTCTTCTACAGTAACAATCCAAGTGCTTAAAGAGTCCTGGAAAGCTTGACATTCTAGCCTGGATCCCGGAGCAATGAGATCTAAAGGATTCCTCCCATTACGAAGCTGCAGGTAAAAAAAAGGTGAAATGATTACATAACAAAAGTTAACATAATATTTTTAAAAGTTTTAAACGATGTCAAACTAGCCTTTATATTTTTACCTGTTCAAAGCCAGTGATGCTAAATTGCCTAATATCATACAAGTCTCTATAGTACTATCTCTAGGTGATATGTAAATGTTAATCCTAAAGAAAACCTACCTATAACGCAATGAAACCATTTGAACCATCTCTATCTCTAGGACTATGCTATATAGTTTCACCTAGAAAAATTTTTTAAAAAATCATCATTGCTTTAGTCTCTGTAAAAGCAAATATGATTATTATTAAAGAAAAAAATTAAACATGACAAAAGTCAAAATCTCCCACAATTCCACCTCCAACAAAGGACCATGATAAACAGTCTGGCATACACTCTTTTTTTTTCTAATTTTTTTTTTTGGGGGTGAGGAAGATTGGTCCTGAGCTAATATCTGTTGCCAATCTTCCTTTTTTTGCTTGAGGAAGACTGTTGGTAAGCTAACATCTGTGCCAATCTTCCTCCATTTTTTTATACGTGGGATGCTGCCACAGCATGGCTTGATGTGCAGTGTATGGGTCTGTGCCCGGGATCCGAACCCACGAACCCCAGGCCACCAAAGCAGAGCATGCAAACTTAACCAGCATGCCACCAGGATGGCCCCTGGCATACACTCTTGAGACTGGGTTTTCTACACAAAAGTCAACATCCACCTGTGTCTGTCTCTCTCTCTCGTATTTTTTGAAAAAATGGGAGCACTGTATACTGTTTTTCAATTTGTGTTTGTCACTTAATGTATCATAGCTATCTTTCTATGATAGCACACATAAATCTTCCTCATTCTTTTAAACTGTTTTATTGACATTTTGTATTAGAAATGGGCAGTAATTTATCCACTTATTTACTGATGGCATCTCAGTTGTTTCCGATTCTTTACTCATTTCACAACAATGTTATGAACACAGTGTTTTAATTACACTGATCAAAAGGAAGAGTTTAATTCTCACTTTCTAGATATATATTAAAAGCTACAATAAAGAATAAAAAGGAAGGCTGATTCCAATATTACCACTTAACCATTTCTTACTATTCAAACTTATATTTTTCCCCCTAATAAGAACTGTTCTGTGACACTTAGATATTCATATATATGCAAAAGAACATATGAACAAATGGAGGAACACATTCACAGCTAAAGATCAGGACTACAGAATCAAGGTCAATGTAGAGCAGGATATTTATTAATTCATTTGTTCATTCATTCAAATTTTACTGAGTGTTTAGTAAGTGCCAGGCCCTGGCTAAGCATAATGAAATGAGTCAGAGTATAAACTATAAAGATCAGCTTGAAATAGTGTGTTCACTAATTAAGTTTTAAAGGGGCATATGAATGGGTTGTAGAATTAAATGTAAGAGTTAAAACTACAAAACGCTTAGAAGAGAACATAGGAGTAAATCTTCATGATTGTTGGTTAAGCAAAGCCTTTTTAGATATGACACCAAAAGCAACAAGCAACAAAAGAAAAAAATAGATAAACTGGACTATATCAGAATAAAAATCTTTTGTTCTGCAAAAGATATCATCAAGAAAGTGAAAAGACAATCCAGAGAATTGGAGAAAATATTTGGAAATCAGATATCTGATCTGGACTTGTAACCAGAATTTATAAGAAACTCATAACTCAATAATAAAAAAACAAACAATGCAATTTAAAAATGGGCAAAGACATTTCTCCAAAAGAAATACATAAAGGGCAAATAAGTACATAAAAAGATGCTCAACACCATTAGTCATTAGGGAAATGTAAGTCAAAATGAAATACCAATTCACACCCACTAGGATAGCTATAACCAAAAAGAGAATAACAAGTGTTGGCAAGGATGTAGAGAAACTAGAAGCTTCAAACACTGCATTTCACATATGCCATAAAGAATGTTACAGGTATGACAGAAAGTGGCAAGATATAACTTACAAATGTCATAACCAATAAATTGATTTCACAAAAACAAGAAATCTATATTCACTACCAAGCTCAAAAGCTATACTAATTTAAAAAGACTGCTGAAAACAGTAGGTGGTAGGAGTATGATAGGTCCAGTGTCTTCTGAGCAAAAGAAACGGGGGTCTCAAGTCACCCAGTGTGGGAGTTACAAAAGCCCATCCTGAAGTAGAGTCAACCGCTGCTCAGTTTCAGAGTGAGAGCCCAAAAAGGCCACATTTTCCAACGGCATAAAAGAATCTGGAAAACTATATTTTTATGTGTCAGCAACTAATTCAAAACATTTTAGGCACTGAGCAAGCCACCAGTTTGCAACCTCTGAGGGTAAGTTTAAACCTCCCGATACCCATGCCTATCTCTGTAGTAGCAATGCTTATTTGTCTTGGAGCGGCAAATGAGCAAACAATTTTAAGATTCCTTAGACAGGAAATATCACTGAAGATTAGAAGGGTTTTCCATAGTGATTCTGAAAGCAATAATACTCACGCCCTCTAGCAGCGGAATAGGAGGACTACAAGCTCCCATCAGGGTCTGCTGCAGAAACTCAGCCCAATTAGACCTTTTATCTCTGATGCCTAGACGAGGGAATAAGTGAGTGATTACTCATAACATCAGCCACAGAACACAGAGAAACTAAACCAAACAGAATACAGAGAAACTATGCCAGTGAAAATTGTTTAGAGGTGCATTTGTCATTTTAAATTAAGTCCAACATATTGCTTTCTTGGAAGCTTAAAAAAAATCCTCCTCTTAGATAGAGCTACTTCCTGGTTAGTTTACGAAGAGTTGTATACAAAACAAAGAGAAGAGGCCCAATTCCCTGTTAGTATAATTTTATCCAAAAGGTACCTACTTTATTTTTTATCATGGAAATTTTCAAACATATATAAAATTAGGGAAAACAGTATAATGAATCCTCTTGTATCCTAGCTTCAACAACTGTCACTTCATGGTCAATCTTTCCATCTAGACCAGGAGTTGTTAGCAAACTATAACCTGTGGGCTAAATCTGGCCTGCTGTCTATTTTTGTAAATAAAGTTTTATTGGAACACAGTCATGCCTATTTGTTCACATATTGCCTATGGCTGCTTTCACACTACAAAGTAGTGTAGAGTTGAGCATCTCATTTCAGGTAATAGCCTTTTACTTCCAGTTAACACTTAAAAGGCAATTAGCTAAATTACTAGGCAATAAAGCTAGTTTAAAAAAATAAAAGGGCAATGAGTAAGCTTATGCCATTATTCACATGCTCTCCTCACTGTTGTCCCATTTTTTAAAATAGTTACACTGTATTTATATTGTCAGAGCATGTAGCCATTTGTACTATACCATCTCCCTTATAACCATCATTTAGTTCTAAGTTCTACAGCTATATATATATATATATATATATACACACACACACACACACACACACATGTATTTAATATTTCACTAACAGTTCCTATGCTAATGTTTCTTCATTCGTTTTTGTGAAGCTCATTGTCTAGTGGATTTCTTAGGAAGGGCTCATGGGGACAATATCCCCTGAATCCTTACATCTTCATAACAGTTTGCATATGGCCTTTCCACCTGAAGTTCAGTTTGGCGAGACATAAAATTCTTGCCTCATATTTTCTTCCATTCAATTTCTTAAATATGTTACCCTATTGTCTTTTGGCATAAAGCGTTGTTGTCAATTAGCCTGACGACAATCTTGTTTTCCCTCCTTTTCAAGAAACTTAGATTTTTGCCTAACAACAATACGTAACAACCAAGGGATTATTTTTTGCTTTAAAGTTCAATAGCTTCATTAGACTACATCTTGATGTAGCTGTTCTGTTCGTTTGATTTTCCCATACACATAGCGAGCCCTTTCAACATGTATTTCAAGTCCTATTTTATTTCAGTAAAGTTTTCGTGAATCATAGTTTATAGCATTTTATTGTTTCATTGCTTTGGTTATCTTCTTCAGGGACTTCTACTTTATGTATCTTAAATCATTTTTGCCTATCTACACTATTTTTCCAAGTCCTTTTTATTTCTTTCTTCATTTCTTTTTGTAGTTTAAAATTTTCCTCTTTTTCATCTTTTACTTCTCTTCAGATATTATCCACGGTTGATTCATTCCTGTGTTCATTTTAACTTAGTCTTATTTTCTAGTATTTTTTTATTTCCAGTTCTTGCCTAACTTCTACTTTTTCTCTTTTCAAATCTTCTTTTTCTCTAATCATCTCATTTATGAATTTTTATAAATTTTATTTACACTTTTTCTCACTGCTTCTATCATTGTTGCTACTTTCTTTTAGCTTGTTTTGAAATGTTTTCATCTGATACTGTGTTCATCTCTTTTGTAGTTATGTTGGCCTAGAAGGATTTTGTTCTACCTTTTTTTCTCTTTTTTGGTTATAATAATCTTGTACGAGACTCAACTGGAATCATTTTCTGTTGTTCATGTTTAAATGAGATGAATTTTCCTATACTCTTAAGATGAGATAGTGCCAGGTAGTTTCATGTCTCCAGGGCTTCCTCTTACATTTTTTTCGCAAAATGTTAATAGTCAGCTGGAAGCCCACAGACACCCCAAGACCCTAAAACCCAGATCTTCATTTTTAAACATGATTCTTCACCAAAAAAAAAACAGGACTTCCTGGAGAAATGGCTGATTTCAGGGCTGAGGCAAGGAAAAACTTCTTGAGCCAAAAAAAACAAGAAAATATTCAAAGAATGATGGGAACATAACAAAGGACACAGTAACTAGCTTGAAGGAGTGCCCACTGGCCAAATCTAGGACAATGTGAGCATCAAAATAAATAACGATAGTAAAGGATTATAACCCATTGAATAAAATAAGAAACATGAGTCTACACTGACATACATACATAAACCTACACATATATATATAAATGTATGTGTGTAAATGGGGGAAAGGGAACGCTCTTTCTGTAGCAGAAAGTCAATTATGAAATGTAGAAGGAATCAGAAAATACCATTTAGTAATCATTAGAGTAATAACTGTTTCAGATAAAAATTATCAATGGATGCTAAAAATAGTAGGTGACAGTCTGAACAGTAATGAAATACATAATCTCAAAGTATCTTCCCACAAGATACTTATTAATTAAAAACGGTAAGAGTAATTTTATGGTGGAAGAACTTGGCATATACTAACTTAAGTGATGAAAGTTAATATCCCCAGTTAGAGGACAAATCAACAGCATGTGTCTCCTGATATGATGCAATAGAAGGACACAGCGTCACTTCTGCATTTTACATACCAAAAGTGCGCAATCTGAATCTAAGGAAACATCAGACAAACTCAAATTGTGGCACATTCTAAAAAATAACTGGCCTATACTCTTCAAAAATCTCAACACTAAGAAAAAAAAAGAAAGGTTAAAGAAACTAAAAAGACATGACAACCAGCTACAATGTGTGATCCTGGAATGACTCCTGGACCAGGAAAAGAAATGGGGCATAAAGAACATTATCGGGCCCAGGACATAATGAACATTATTGGGAAAACTGGCCTGTACCTTTCAAAAACGTCAAAGTCATGAAAGACAAAGAAAGCCTGAGGAATTGTTCCAGATTAAAGGAATCTTATGAGACACGACAACTAAATGCAACACATGATCTGGGATTTTCTTTTACTATAAAAACATTATGGGCCCACCCCATGGCTTAGCGGTTATGTGCGTGCGCTCCGCTGCTGGCGGCCCGGGTTCGGATCCCGGGTGCGCACCGATGCACCGCTTCTCCAGCTATGTGAGGCAGCATCCCACATACAGCAACTAGAAGGATGTGCAGCTATGACATACAACTATCTACTGGGGCTTTGGGGGAAAAATAAATAAATAAATAAAATTTAAAAAAAATTATTAATAAAAACTGAATAAGGTCTATAGATTAAATAACAGTACTGTATCAAAGTTAATTTCCTGATTTTGTTATTTTACCGTGCTCATGAATGTCCTTGTATTCAGAAGTACATTTACGTATCTATGAGTAAAAGGGCCTCATGTCTACAACTGACTCTCAAATGGTTCATCAAAAAAGCACGTGTGTGGCTTCTCCAAAGAAGATATACAGATGGCCGATAGGCACATGAAAAGATGTTCAATATCACTAATCGTCAGGGAAATGCAAATCAAAACAACACTAGGATATCACCTCATGCCCGTTAGAATGGCTATAATCACCAAGACAAAAAACAACAAATGTTGGAGAGGATGTGGAGAAACAGGAACCCTCATACACAGCTGGTGGGAATGCAAACTGGTGCAGCCTCTATGGAAAACGGTATGGAGATTCCTCAAAGAATTAAAAATAGAGATGCCCTATGATCCAGCCATCACACTACTGGGAATCTATCCAACGAACCTGAAATCAACAGTCCAAAGAGGCTTATGCACCCCTATGTTCACTGCAGCATTACTCACCACAGCCAAGAAGTGGAAGCAACCTAAGTGTCCCTCAACTGACAACTGGATCAAGAAAATGTGGTATGTATATACAATGGAATACTACTCAGCCATAAAAAAAGACAAAATCGTCCCATTTGCAACAACATGGATGGGCCTGGAGGGTATTATGTTAAGTGAAGTAAGCCAGAAGGAGAAAGACAAACACTGTATGATCTCACTCATATGTGAAATATAAACCAACACATGGACAGAGAAAACTGTATTGTGGTTACCAGGGGCAAGGGGGTGGGGGGTAGGCACAAGGGGTGAAGGGAGACATATATATGGTGATGGACAAACAAAAATGTACAACCCAAAATTTCACAATGTTAAAAACTATGAAAACATCAATAAAAAAAATTTATACATATGAACATAAATAAATATATAAACATAAAAAAAAAGCACGCGTGTGGGGCCAGCCTGGTGGTGCAAGCGGTTAAGTGCGTGCGCTCTGCTGCAGCGGCCCAGGGTCCGCTGGTCCAGATCCTGGGCGCGCACTGACGCACCGCTTGTTAAGCCATGCTGTGGGGGCATCCCATATAAAGTAGAGGAAGATGGGCATGGATGTTAGCCCAGGGCCAGTCTTCCTCAGCAGAAAAGAGGAGGATTGGCATCGGATGTTAGCTCAGGGCTGGTCTTCCTCACAAAAAAAAAAAAAAAAAAAAAAGCATGTGTGGGAGCCGGCCCCGTGGCCGAGTGGTTGAGGTTCCACGCACTCTGCTTCAGTGGCCCAGGTTCGCGGGTTTGGATCCCAGGCGGGGACCTACTCCACTCATCAGCCATGCTGTGAAGGCATTCTACATACAAAGGAAGACTGGCACAAATGTTAGCTCAGGGCTAATCTTCCTCAAACAAAAAAAAGAAAAAAAAAAAGAGGAAGATTACCAATGGATGTTAGGTCAGGATGAATCTTCCTTACCAAAAAAAAAAGTGTGTGTGTGAGAGGGAGAGGGAGAGGGAGGGAGGAAGATAAAATAAATGTGGTAAAATGTCAACATTTGGGGAAACTTGGCAACAAGTCTCCAAGAATTTTCTATACTATTTTTGCAACTTTCCCTTAAATCTGAAATTATATCAAAATAAGAATTGAAAGAAAAACATGTAAGGTCTAGTATTTTCTTAAATCTGCAGCCTGTCTTCCCTTTCTCCACCTTTATATGACCCTTCTCTTTCTTTTGTCCTACCGTCTCTGTCCTGCTTAATGTGGATTCTACTCCCAGTGGGGCTCTTTCCTAGAAGGGAGTTTCAGTTGGTTCATTTTAAGAGTTCACAGTTCCCAGATCACTTCTGGGTGAGAGAAGGGAGGACAACAAAATCAGAAAGAGAATCATTCTGGCCCAATGTACTTAAAAGACAACCAGACCTACAAATCTCAAACTCAGAGAGCCTCAACAGTCATACAGGATAAGTCATACAGGATGCTTGCTGTGAGTATCATAAAAATCTGAGGCTTACTGAGCACAGAAAATAGTTTAAAAGACAGGGAAACACACATTTGTTCTTTATAAATATTTTCACTCAAAATGCTAACCCAGAAGTTAGGAAAACATATGTGCTTGGGAGACTGAAAACCTTAAGGCTGTGGACAGCCCAAATCTTCCTATACCAATACCATATCATGTCTTGACAGGAAGTAATTTATTACCTTCTGGGGCTTCGAGGGTTTTCTTATTCTGCTCACACCACCCAATAGGGTAGAGGTCAGCCTTCCTGATGTCACACCAGAAGTCCGCTCTCCGGTCCTCCCCATAGCCATCGTAGCGGAGAAGGAGCAACTGCTCACAGGTGGTAATGATGGTGGCAACCCAGTAGGTTTCAGGATCTGTTTTCACAACCACCTCCAGTTTCATCCCAGGAGCAAATCCATTTTGTAAACGTGTGTCCACCTGAACAAGGAAACGCTATTAACCCCCAGACAAGTACCTCAAATGAGTGGGTTTTTTTTGGTTGACATTCTTTTTTAAGACTTACAATCCTGAAGCACTAAATCTAATAAAATCTTCACAAGGGAAACCTGAGAAATTCCAATTCTAACTCATAGGAGTGACCCAAACAAAACAGGGAATAGCAATGCTATTCCATCTGACTCTGACGGAATTTTAATGTAACTCAGTATTTTCACCAAAGCAGTCTCTTCTGACTACAAAAAATGTTTTCCACTAAGTATATAAACCACTAAATGTTCACCATTTTAACAGCCTTCAACACATTAAGTTTTCAAGAGTGATTTCTAGATCATTCAAAAGAAAATTTATGAAGCCAGAAAAGGGAAAGGACAAAAATAAGTTATAATGATAATAAATTAGTATAACATGTAGAGACATACTTCTGTTTCCCTAAAACAGTCTATGTTTACACCTGTTATCCTTGAATAGTAATTAATAATGCTTCTTTTCTCTCTCAGAAGTATCCTAATTTAGATGATAAATTATACAGTCACAAAGGTATGGGTTAGCAATTCTGTAATTATTGTATGTGTACACTAAGAGTAAATAAATAAATCTGTTGTGGATAATGAGAGCCAGGTTTCTCACTGTGGGAGAAAAGTAAAAATAAGAAAAGGGGAAGACGAGAATGAACCTTGTGGTGTTCATTCCAATCTTGTGGAGCTGGAATCAGAGGTCTCAGAATGAGGTCATGATTACAGACAGACAAATAGAGAGATACAGAAAAAGGAATAGATGTATATGCATATACATATTAATATACATACATTTCCTAGCTCTGTGAATTAACAGGGACTAGAAGTAAGGACACTCAGTAGTAATAAGAAAATTCAGTGTCCAAGTCTTGATTTCTAAATGTTATCCTACAATAAAAAACAACAAGAGATCCATAAAGAAATGATTGATCCCAATTCTCAGGTAGGGAAAATACAGTAAGAGCACTGAATATCTTGTGATGCCAGAAAGTAAGGAAATGCTCCAAAAACGATGAGGGCATTTTGAAAGGACATAGGAGTCAACTAGAAGGATCTCCCAATGGTGACATTTGAAACAATTTGAGCAATAAAACAAATAATGAGAGTAACAGATTATAACCCATAGATTTAATTAAATATCCATGAATCCATACTGTTATAAATAATTAACAGAGAAGAGGAGACATATCTTCCTTAGAGTAGAAAACCAATTAATAAATGTAGAGAAAAATGACAGAAGTAGAAAATCACCATTAGACAAACAGCACAGAAGTAAACACTGCAGGCAAGAATCGTGGGTCGATGCTAAAATGACTATGATGACTATAATATTTGCATAATATCAAAGGTTCTCCCCTCAAGATTCTTATTAATTGCAAAGAGGAAAACAGTAACATTACAGTGAAGAAACCTGGCAGACACCTCCTTAGCTAACTGATCAAAGTTAACATCGCCAGTCCTAAAACATCAATATCATACACCCTTGATATCATAGAACAAGAAAAGCACAACATTTCTATGACATTCTTGGCAATCTGCATAAACTTAAGCTAATCATGAGAAAACCAAGCTCAAACTGAGTAACATTCTACAAAGTAAGTGATATGTAATATGTGCTTCATAAGTGTCAAGGCCATGAAAGACAAGGAAAGAATGAGGAACTGTCACACATTGGAGGAGACTATGGAGACATGACAACTAAATGCAATGTGGCAATCACAACCACTGGAAAGTGAGAGGAATCCTGGAAAAAAGACAGCCAGAGAGGGAAAGTCCCACATTCTGTGTAAAAACTCCTCCCTCTTCTAATCACTACTCTGTTGTACTTTAGAAAGGTAATCACTATAATGAATTACAACACTACAGTTTAATATTGCCTGTGTTTTAACACTATATTGGTGGAATTATGCAGTATGAATGCTTTTCTGTGTGGGGCTTCTCTTGCAACACTGCTTATGAGATTCATGCACACTGTTGCATGTAACAGTAGTTTATTTCTTTTCACTGCTGTATAGTATTCCATCATATAAGTATACCACAATTTATCTATTCTAATGCTTCTAGTAGTAGGCATCTTGGGTAGTTTGCAGTTTTGGAAGACTACAGATAATACTGTCATGATTATACGAATATTTTTGATTATATGAATATTTTTGTATGTCTCTTAGTACATACTTACATGGATTTCTATAAAACATACAGCCAAACTGTTTTCCAAAGTGGTCGAACCAATTTACTCTCCCAGTATTGTATGAGAAATCCTTCTGCTCCAACAGTCTAACCAACACATTTGTATTTTCAGTCTTTTTTCATTTTAACCATTTTGAAAGGTATATCATGTATCTCTTTGTGATTTTAATTTGCATTTTCTGATTATTAATGAAGTTGAGAACCTTCGTATTTATTAGCCATTTAGATTTCTTCTTTTGGGAAATGCCTAAGTTTCTTCCAATTTTTTATTGAGTCTATATTCTAGAGCAATGCTGTGTCAATTACTTGTATTACAAATATCTTCTCACTTTCTTGATGGTATCATTTGATGAATAGAATTCTCCATTTTAAGGTAGTCTGATTCATCAATATTTTTCCTTTAAAAAGTTCGTGCTTTTTCTATATTTTTAAACAAATTTTTCCCTACCCCTAGAGGTCATAAATTACACTATATTATTTTCTAGAAGCCTTTCATATTTAGAGCTAATATCCACCTTGAATTAATCTCTGTGTATAGTATTAGGTAGGGGTCAGGTTTTATTTGTTTGAAGATACATATACAATTGACCCAGCACCTTCCTCACCACCGTAAATTGCCACCTTGTAAATGTTGTTATAAACATACAACATTTATAAATGTTATGTATAATCACTTCTCAGCCTTTTGGCTAAGATCAAGTGTATAAATGTTATATGTAAAGTGTCTCTAAAAATGGATCTGTTTTTCCTTAAAGAAGCACCACACTCTCTTAATTAAGTTTGATATCTAGTACAGCAATTCTTCTCATTTTGTCTAATTCTTTAGCTGTGTCTGGCTATCCTTGCTCCTTTATATTTCCACATATATTTTAGAATCAGCTTGTCAATTTCTACCTAAAATTTTTTTGGTATTTAACTTGGATTGCAGTAAATCTACAGATCTATTTGGGGAGAATACAACAGTAAGTCTTCCATTACATAAACAAGGTATATTCCTTCATCTTAACTTATATCAACAATGGTTTGAAGTTTCTTTGCAAAGTTTTGTTACATTTATTCCTAGCCATTTGATGTTTTTTGTATTATTGTAAATAACATCTTTCAGTTTCCATTTTGATTTCTTGCTTATAGAACATTCTATTTTTGTTTGTTGCTTATTATAGAAATACAAGGTCAGTATTAAAAAAAACCTACTGTATCTAATAATTTTGCTATAAAGTTATTCACTAATTCTAATAATTTATCTGTAAACTATTTTATTCCTCTGCAAATAATGACTTTTTCCCCCTTGCTTCTTAATTCTTATACATTTTAATTGTTTTCCTTACCTTACTGTATTGGCTAGAATCTCCAGTACAATATCAAACAGAAATCATTTCAGCCAGCATGTTTGTCTTGCTCCATATTAAAAAGAAAGCATGTACCATTATTACCATTAATAAAGTATTCTGTAGATTTTTTATAGATACCCTTTATCAAATTAAGGAAATTTCCACCTATAGTTTGCTAAATTTTATTGTGACTACTTTTTTAACTTTATCAATAATTTTCCTTATATATGTAATAATTTTCCTTTATATATGGAGATGGTAATGTGATTTTTCTCCTTTACTTTGCTACTATAGTGAATTATGCTGGTTGATTTTCAAATGTTAAATCACCTTGCATTCCTAGAAAAGGCAACTTGTTATTAATGTATTATCCTTTTTAAAGATAGCTACATTCAGCTTGCTATTGTTTTGTATTGTATGCAGATACTTCTGTGTCAGTCTTCATGAATGATACGTCTCTGTAATTTTCCTTTCCTAAAATATGCTTTGGTATCAAAGTTATGATGATCTCTGAACAAACTGGTACCCTACAATCAATAATGGATAGAACAGAGCCAGCCCTGATGGTTGGTCTAGTGGTTAAGTTCAGTGTGCTCCACTTCAACAGCCTGGGTTCGGTTCCTGGGCATAGAACCACAACATGCGCCTGTCAGTAGCCATGCCGTGGCGGTGGCTCACACAGAAGAACTAGAAGGACCCTACAACTAGAATATACAATTATGTACTGGGGCTTTGGGGAGGAAAAAAATAAAAGAAAGAACATTTAGAAAAATAATAATAATAATGGATACAACAACCAGACAAAAAGGAAACAGAGGACTTGAACAAGACACACACCAATTAGATCTAACAGACATATACAGAACACTCCACTCAACAACAGCAGAATACACATTCTTCTCAAGTACACATGGAACATTCTCCAGGACAGACCATAATGTTAGGCCAAAAAACAAGTCTCAAATTTAAAAAGACTGAAATCATACAAAGTATCTTTCTCGATCACAATGGAATGAAATTGTGACTCAATAATAAAGGGAAAACTAGAAAATTCACAAACACCTGGAAATTAAACACACTCAAACAGCCAACAGGTCAAAGAAGAAACCACAAGGAAAACTAAAAAATACTTTGAGACAAATGATAAAAATACAACATATCAAAATTTATGAGAGGCACTGAAGGCAGTGCTAAGAGGGAAATTTATAGCTGTGTATGACTACATTAAAAAAGAAGAAAGATCTCAAATCAAAACCTAACCGTCCACTTTAAGGAACTAGAAAAAGAAAAGCGAGCTAAACCCAAAGCTAGCAGAAGGAAGGAAATAATAAAGATTAGAGTGGTGATAAAAGAATTAGGGAACAGAAAAACAATATAGAACTTCTCGTTTGCAGTCTGGCATGTAAAGATTCTGGAAGTTGAAACTCCTGTCCTAACAACAAGAAAAAAGATGAACAAACTGAAAATCAACAACTCTTTGTAGATCCAGCAGAGAACTAAGGTCACAAAGCAAACTGCTGCAGCCCCCTAAATTGGAGACAGACAAGCATATACAGAGAATCACCAGAGTAGAAGCCCAAGAGTAGAAACCTCTGTGGGAACAGTACCAGAGTAGTGAAACTCAAAGTATAATTAATGATTTGCTGGAGGCTCAGTGTGGACAAGACTGAGGCAAAAATGCCAGGGGGGCCCAGTCCTAGAGGGGCACACACACTTTTATGAGTTTTACTTTCAGGAGCCCTCCAGGTTTTCACAGTAAAGATCAGAGAAAAATCTCTTCGTACTTCTGGCATGGGGAAGAGGACTGTAGCCATTTTGAAATACACTCAGATCATCCTGTTCTTCTTAACAAGACGTGTCCTCAAGAGAAACTATTTTACTAGGTCCTAACTGTCTAGGATAAGGGGAAAACCCAACCCCAGCCCCTTCCAGCCTTCAACATAAGGGAAAGGAAATACACAGCTCAGGCTTACTAAGAGACTGAGACCAAATCATAGGACTAGAGAACACTTTCCCTCCCCCTATACCTTACCACCACATCAACAGGGCTCCTATACAACAGGGGAGACAAAATAAAGAACACCAAAGGAAATTTTAGCCACTGACATCTATAGCTATAAGAAACAGTAAAATCAGCCTAACTCCTACCCAGATAAACATAAAACCTTACATTAAAGACCTATTTATTTCAATTCCTTTTACTCAGTATATTGTGTCTGACTTTCAACAAAAACTTATAGGGCATACTAAAAGACAAAAAACACAGTTTAAAGAGAGAGCAACATCAGAACCAGACTCACATACAGGAGAGATGCTGGAATTATACCAGGAATTTAAACAACTGATTAATATGCTAAGGGCTCTAATAGAAAAAGTAGAAAACATGCAAGAACAGATGGATTACGCAAGAAAAGAGAAGGCAACTCTAAGAAAGAATCAAAATGAAATGCTAGAAATCAGAAACACTGTAACAAAAATGAAGAAAGCATTTGATGGGTTCATCAATAGACTGGGCTCAGGCAAGGAAAGAATCAGTGAGCTAGAAAAAATGTCAAAAGAAACTTTCAAAACTGAAAGGCAAAGAGAAAAAAGAAGAAGATGGAAAAGAATATTGAAGAACTGTGAGACAATTATAACAAGTATAACATATGTGTAAAGGGAATACTGAAAAAGTGAAAGAAACAGAAGAAATATTTGAAGCCATAATGACTGAGAATTTCCCAAAATTACTAATACATACCAAACCACAGGCCCAAGAAGCCCAGATAATACCAAGCAGGATAAATAACAAAAAATTTATATCTAGGCATATCATATTTAAACTGCAGAAAAACAAAGACAAAGAAAAAAATCTTGAAACAAGACAGAGGGAAAAAAAACACCTTACCTATAGAGGAGCAAGGATAAAAATTACATCAGACTTCTCTTCAGAAACCATGCAAGCAAGATGAGAGCAGAGTGAAATATTTAAATTATTGAAAGAAAAAAGCCACCAACCTAGAATTCTGCAGCCAGCAAAATCCTCAAGACTTGTCTCAAACAAAAATTGAGGGATTTTGTCACGAGCAAACCTGTCTTGCAAGAAATACTAAATTCTTCAGAAAGAAAGAAAATTACATAGGTCAGAAACTCAGATCTCCATAAAGAAAGGAGAGTGTCAGAATAAATGAATACATATAAATAAATATATAAAGGAATAAATGAAGATGAAATCTTTAATTTTTCTTATTCTTAATTGATCTAACAGATAACAGTTTGTTCAAAATGATAACAGCAATAAAGTATTTGGTGATTACAGCTTATGCATAAGTGAAATGAATGACAGCATTGTTATAAGGAATGGGAGGGAGTAATTGGGAAGACTCTGTTATAAGGTACTGGCACCACCCACAAAGTGGTAATAGCGTTACTTGAATGGAGGACTTGGATTAGTTGTAAATGTATACTGCAAACTCAAGGGCAACCACTAAAAAAAAGTTTTAAAAAGTATAATGATACGCTAAGAATACTGTGCTAAGTGAAATAAGCCAGACATAAAATGACAAATATTGTATGATTCTCCTCATGGGAAATAGGCAAATTCATAGAGACAGAAAGTATAATAAAGGTTACTAGGAGTTGAGGGAGGAGAGAATGGGGAATTATTGTTTAACAGATACAGTGTTTCTGTTTGAGATGATGAAAAAGTTCCAGAAATGAAGAGTGGTAGTGGTTATACAACACTGAGGAAGTACCTAATTTAAAATAATTTTTTTTAATTTAGTGGTTGCTGATGGGTTTTCAATATGCATCTTTAATTAATTGCAATCTACTTACAAATAATATATCACTTCACATGTGGTATAAAGATCTTACAACCATGTATTCCCAAATCCTCCCTCCTATCTTTTGTGCTACTATAGTTACATATGTTATAAACATACAATATTTTGCTATCATTTTTGTTTCAAACAGTTATCTCCTAGAGATATTAAAAATAAGAAAAACATGAACTTTTTATTTACTTACATTTAGGCCATTTCCATTGTTATGAATTTTTTTGTGTAGAGCCAAGTTTCTGTCTTATATCAAATTCCTTCTGCCCTAACAACTCCCTTCAATTTTTTTTTTTATGGAACGAAATCTCTCAAATTTTGTTTTCCTGATAAGGTCTATATTTCTCCTTCACTTTTGGAAGAAATTTCTGCTAAGTATAGAATTCTGGGTTGACAGGTTTATTTCTTTCAACACTTTATTTATTTATTTATTTTTAATTTATTTATTTTGTGAGGAGATCAGCCCTGTGCTAACATCTGCCAATCCTCCTGTTTTTTTTGCCGAGGACAACTGGCCCTGGGCTAACATCCGGGCCCATCTTCCTCCACTTTATATGGGACACCACCACAGCGTGGTTCGCCAAGCAGTGCATCCGTGTGCTCCCGAGATCCGAACCGGTGAACCCCAGGCTGCGGCAGTGGAGCGCACGCACTTAACCGCTTGCGCCACCGGGCCGGCCCCTCTTTCAACACTTTAAAGATCTTACTCCAGTGTCTTCTGATTTGGATAGTTTCTGAAAAGAATTTTACTATAATTCTTATCTTTGTTCCTCTGTATGCAATGTGTCTTTTCTTCCTTGGCTGCCTTCAAGATTTTCTCTCTTAGGTTTTCAGTAGATTGAATATGATGTGTCTGGATGGGTTCTGTTTGTTGTTTGTTATTTACCCTGTTTCGCGTTCCCTGAGCCTCTTGGATCTGTGGTGTGTTATCTTCCTTTCCTTTGGAAAACTGTCTGCCAATATCTCTTTAAATATCTCTTCCTCCCTTTCCTTTCTCCTTCTGAGATTCCAATTACATATACATTAGACTTTTTTATATTGTCCACAGCTGTTTGGTGTTCTGGTCTGGTTTTTTTCCACTCTTTTTTTCTCTTTGCGTTTCAGTCTGGGCAATTTCTATTGACTTATCTATCTTCAAGTATACTGATTCTTTCTTCATCTGTGTCATCTACTGATAAGCCTGTCAAAGGCATTCATCGTCTCTGTTACCATGTTTTTCATTTCTATTATTTCCATTTGACTCTTTCTAAGAGTTTCCATCTCTGCTGAAATTACTTTTCTGTTCATGCATGTTATTCACCTATTCTACTAGAGGCTTTAACATATTAATCATAGTTATTTAAAATTCTCTGATAGCTCCAACATCTGGGTCATATGAGTCGGGTTCTGTTGATTGCTTTGTCTCTTGACAGTTTGTTGTTTTTATCTTGCTTCTTTGTGTGTCCCATAATTTTTGGTTGAAAGTTGGACATCCTATGTAGAACAATCGACACTGAGGCAAATAGTATTTATGCCTAGAAATGAGCATGTTTTCTCCTTACGTCTAAAGTTCAAGGGAGAACATTAAGTCAATCTAGTTAGGAGTGGAGCTGGGTTTGGTTTTCGTTGTTGCTATGATTATTCACAGTGCACCACAGGCTTCAAATTTCACTACCATTTTTCTGGTTGTTAGGATATAGGTTCATTGCCAGAGAGTTTTTTCCCTCAATCTTTGCTGCTCCACCCTCCAAGTTAGGTCTTCTCTTTGTGACTGAACCTCAGAGACCGTCTATCTCCACACTCTTGCCTCTCGCCCACAAATAGACCTCTGTTACCCACAATTTTCTAACTTGGTAGTGGGAGACAAGCAGGAAGGGGCATTCTCTGAGAATCAGCCTCAGTCTTAGTCAGGCTCTGTGTCCCTTGGGGTGGGAACTTCTCAGTGATCCTACCCCTCCCCCAACTGTAGGGGACCTCTAATGCTCTACCATGTATTCCTTATCCCTCTCCCAGGGACAGAGGGATTTTATTTCTTCTGTTCTAACCCCAGGCTGCAATGGGTCTTCACCTGTGCCCTGGGGTCAGTAGGGTTTGCATCCCTTCCCCTAGCAGCTTGAAGCTTTTGTTCTAGAAGACCCAAGTAAAGCCCAGTACCTTTGCCATAGTGGGTGCTGATCTCTCCACCAGACATGCAGGATGAGGAAGGCTTTTTCAGTATCTTAGGCCCTTCCTCCTTGCAAATGTGACTTCTCTCTAATTCCTTCTTCAGTCCTGTCTTCCCTTCTTCCTTTATTCCAAACTGGGTCCTAAAAAACTCTTGCCAGTGGCTTGCACATCCATCTCCATTGTTCTAGAGATCTGAGTTCTACCAGCTTTGCCCATGATCTGCTAGGCACAGGGATCCCTTCTCAACAACTTCCTACACCCATGCTTGATTTTCACTATATTTGGTAGCCCTTCACCATATACTGATTCAGGTTTACAAATACTTCCTATGTTTGACAATGAGAGAGTATGCATTTCTTTTTCATTCTCTTTGTTGTTTTGTCATTCAAAGAGGAGAAGGTAGAATCTTGTTTCTTTCTTTTTTTTTTTTTAAGATTTTATTTATTTATTTTTTCCCCCAAAGCCCCAGCAGATAGTTGTATGTCATAGCTGCACATCCTTCTAGTTGCTGTATGTGGGACGCGGCCTCAGCATGGCCGGAGAAGCGGTGCGTCGGTGCACGCCCAGGGTCCGAACCTGGGCCGCCAGCAGCGGAGCGCGTGCACTTAACCGCTAAGCCACCGGGCCGGCCCTAGAATCTTGTTTCTTTAAAGTGACATTTAGACCAAAATTTTGGTCAGGGAATTTGTCCTCCATTTGCATTTTAGCATCAATAAGCTTGTGTAAATACATATCGGAACAGCAATAATGTTAAAAACAAGAATGCAAAGGTATTACATAATCACTAACAGGCTTTCCATGTTAAAAAAATATTGAAAACAACTACAAAGGATTAACAAATGCAACAGAGAATGAAATCCTAACCAAAAATAAACAATTCTCAACACTTAAACTTATGTGAGGTATAAATGACCTAAAAATACTTAAAAAGGACAACTATTGTCACTGAGTTTTTACATGAGGACAAATTAAAATAGCAGGACTCTTCAGCTTATAAAGACACCTAAAAGAATACGGTCCAACTTCGCAAAATCATAGGCAAAATCATAGAGTGAGTGTTAGTGTCTTCACAAATCCTAGAACAAAGGAATTATGCCCTGCTGAATATTGCTATGGACTGAACTGTGTTCCCCCAAAATTCATATGTTCAAACCCTAACTCCTAAAGTGACTGTATTTGGAGACAGGAGGTGTTAAAGGTTAAATGAGGTCATAATGGTGGAGCCCTGATCCAATAGGATTACTGCCCTTATAAGAAGAAATAGTAGAGGGGCTGGCCTGGTGGGGTAGTGGTTAAGTTCGCATGCTCTGCTTCGGTGGCCCGGGGTTCACAGGTTCGGATCCCAGGCACGGACCTACACACTGCTCATCAAGCCATGCTGTGGCAGCATCCCACATACAAAATAGAGGAAGACTGGCACAGACGTTAGCTCAGGGCCAATCTTCCTCACCAAAAAAAAAAAAAGAGGAAGAAGAAGAAATAGCAAAGAGCCTGCTCTCTCACTCTCCGCCATATGAGGACATAGCAAGAAGGCGGCCATCTACAAACCAGTAAGAGAGCCCTCACCAGAAACCAAGCATGCTGGCACCCTGATCTCAGACTTTCAGTCTCCAGAACTGTAAGAAAATAAACTTCTGTTGTTTAAGCCATCCAGTCTATGGTATTTTGTTATTGCAGCCTTTGCAGACTAAGATAAAAATGAAATAAGAAATTACGGATTCCAAAACTACTTATGTTTTAAGAGGAAGTTTGGGGTGAACAGGTTAAAAAACTAAATATAGGTCTAAATGTAAACTAATAAAATTTGGAGTATTTTCTTACATTCTAAAGGCATTACATAGGGAAAATACGTTCTCCATTTATAAAGCATTAAACTGGGCTGTTAGGGCATAAAATTATGCTGCATATGCCATTAATATGACCCACTGTATGATATTACATGTATTTCTGCTCAATGTGAGAGAAAGCAAATAATGTTATTGAAATTACTTTCAATGAGCAAACCAACAGTCATAGAAAGCTATAAAGTACAAGAAAATAAACCATTTTCTTCAATTTATGAGCAAGTTTTTTGACAAAAATAGAGGAATATTCATGACAGTCAAAAAGACAAGACTGCATTAAGTGGCAGAAAATACAAAAAACCAAAAAGGATTTTAGACTATGTCAAGTTTTCTTAATGAGGGTAGCAGGAGGAGGGAAAAAGAAAAAGCACTCAAATTCTTTCAAGTGACCCAACATAAAATAACTCTAAACTCTCTAACGATGGTACACTGAATCAAAGGAAAGAGATATATCAGTAAAGCAAATAGTTACCACTTACATGTTTAAAAGACCCATAGGGAACTGCTATGGACCCTGTCTCTTCTAGATAATCTTCCCAGCTTAATTCCACTTCTTCCACACCAGATCCAGCATCTGGAATTCAAAACAAAACAAAAATAGGTGATCTCCAATTAAAGAAAACTCAAGGTATAAACTGAGTAAACCCAACTTACAACTTACTTCACGAAAATTAATTGATTTTACACACAAAATAATTGTGTTCTTTTTAAATGGCAGGTTCTCCTGGTGCATCAATTGTCAATGAATCTCAACAGCACAGAAGTGTGACATGCTGTCTCCTGCGGGGATCCATCTGGGATTCACCCAAATGGACCACATAAAGCTGGTGAGAGTGTTGAGTGTTAACTATTACAATCACTATGGACTGTAATTTAGTATCTAATGCCAAATATTTGAGATACTTAATAGGCATTTCAAACTTAAATTTCCAATCTGATTCTTCCTTAGTATTCTCCAACTGAGTAAAAGATACCACTAGTTGATATTTTGGCTCAATCAAAAAAATGTGGAGTTATCTTTGCTTTCCTCCCTTTCTTTCACATCCTATATCCAATCATCAGAAAATTTTATAAGTACTACCTTTAAAACATATCCCAAATCTAATCACTTCCTACCATTTCTATTGCTCTCTCTCTAGTCCAAGGCCTATACAATATCTTTCACCTTTTAATCATGCTTACAATAAAATCTAAACTCTTTGGGAGACTGCAAGGGCCCTATATGATCTGAACCTTGGCTACCTACCCTGCTACTTCATCCCCAACCAGCCTCTTGTTTGCTCACTGCACGCAAGTGACACTGAGTTTCTTGCCATTCTTCTCTAATAATCATATTCTTTCCTCAAAGCCTCTGCATTTGCTATTTACTCATCTCCAAGGCTCATTCCCCAGTGTCATTCACAGCTTCATTTCATTCAAGCCTCTACTCAAACGCCTCTCCAGAAAGGCCTTCCATCAGCACCCATCTAAAGTAGAAACCCCTAGGCTCTGCTTTTCGTTACCTTCATGGCATTCATTCCTACTTGACAATATACCATACGTCTTTTTATTTTCCCCAGTGGATAATAAACTCTATGAAGACGAGAACTTGGTTTTGATCACTCCAATGTCTCTGTCACAGCAGAGACCCAATAAATTTTTGTTGAGTGAGCAAAGATTCAAACACTCCATTGGAATTCAATAATCCCTGTTCACACAAGCTCCCTAAGAGCAGAGTTGAGTTCACTGATGTATCCCCACTGCCTGAAACAATGCCTGGCACTAGCAAGTTCGCAATAAACAGTTGCTGAATGAGTACACCCTCAGGGAGCCCATGCTTCACAGAAACACAAGGAGGCAAATACAAGGATGCTCACCACAGCACTGTTTGTAATAGCAACAGACAGAACCAGTTGGAGATTAGATAAATTATGGCAATCCTATAATGTAGTATACTACTACATAGTAGTTGAAACGAATGAACTAGTATTGACATAATTAAATTTCAAAAAAAAAAACCCATGTCAAGTGAAAAAGGCAGGTGCAGAATGAAAAGCACAGCAAGATACAATTTAGGCTTCAAAACAAAACTTTACAGTATAATGTTTATAAATACATGCATATTAACAAGAATATGAAGACAAGGATGGGAAGAATATACATCAACTTCAACAGCGCTACCTTTGGGGATGGAGAGAAGAAAACAGGATTAGAAGGGAAGTACAAAAGAGGCTTAAACTGTATCAAGTTTTATCTCTTTTAAAAGAATGGAAACGACACATGAAAACATGTTCAACATGATTAGGGAAAGGCAAATCAAAACCACAATGAGATACCACCTCACACTCACTAGGATGGCTATTATATAAAAAGCAGAAAATAAGTGTTGACAAGGATGTGAGAAATTAAAATCTTTGTGCACTGCTGATCTGGGAATGTAAAATGGTACAGCTGTGGAAAATGGTACACTGTGGAAAACTATATGGTGGTTCCTCAAAAAATTAAAAATACAATTACCATATGATCCAGCAATTCCACTTCTGGGTATATACCCAAAAGAATTGAAAGCAGGGACTCAAACAGATATTTGTACATGAATGTTCATAGAAGCAATATTCACAATAGCCAAAAGGTGGAAGTAACCCAAGTGTCCAATGAGAGATGAATGGATAATCAAAATGTGGTATATACATACAATGGAATATCATTCAACCTTAAAAAGGAAGGAACTTCTGACACATGTTACAACATGGATGAACCTTGAGGACACTATGCTAAGTCAAATAAGCCAGTTACGAAAGGTCAAATACTATATGATACTACTTACATGAGGTAGGTAGAGTAGTCAAATTCAAAGAGACAAAAAGAACAATGGTGGTTTCCAAGGACTGGGGAGAAGGGGAATGGAGAGTTAGTGTTTAACAGGTATGGAATCCCAGTTTGGGAAGATGAAAAAGTTCTGGAGATGGACTGTGATGATGATTGCACAATAATGTGAATGTACTTAATGCCATCGAATAGTACACTTAAAATTGGTTAAAATGGTGAACTTTATATTAGGGATATTTTATCACAATTTTAAAAATGGAAACAAATTTTGGACAATGTTAACATTTATTAATTGTTCACAGTAGGTATATGGGTGTTTGTTATATTGTCTTCCATTTGTTTTGATGTATTTGAAATTTTTCATTAGAAATACAACAAGCCAACAAAGACTACATTGGGAGCATCCTAGAAGTATGGGCCAGTAGAAAGTCAATTTCCATTACTAAAACATAACAAAGCTAGACATTCATGTTTCTTAGCAAGGACCCTAGTTCCCCAAACAGCATGCTAATTTAAAAATAAAAAACAAACAACAACAATAAAAACAAAGTCTCTCATACATTAAAAACCACTAAGAAACCGAGAAGAAACAAGACTAATGACCTGACAGAAAAAATTAGCAAAATATATGAAAAGAGAATCTATCAAAGAGAAATGCAATTGGTCCTTAAACATATGGAAAGATGTGCAAATTTACTCACTTTAAGAGCAATGAAAATTAAAACTACACTGAAATATCAGATTGGAAAACATTCCAAAGTTTGACAACATACTCCATGGTGAGGCTATAGTCAAGCAGGTAAAGCATAATGACACAACTCCAGTGAAAGAGAAGTTGGCAATATCTAGCAACATTACATGTATTTATTTACCTTTTGATCCAGCAATCTCAATTCTAGGAATCTATCCCAAAGATATGCTGGCAAAAATACAAAAAGACATATGTACAAAGCTATTCATTGCAACACTATTTGTAATACCAAGACTGGAAATAACCCAAATGTCCATCAGTAAGGAACTGGCTGAATAAAATACAGTATATACATCCAGTACTATAATGCTGTATGAGGGAATGAGAATGATTTTCACATACTGATGTAGAATAATCTCTAGTACATATTAAGTGAAACAGCAAACTACAGAGCAGTTTTTATTGTATTTCTACTTTTTGTATAAGTTAAGAAAGATATGAACATGAATATATATGTATGTACTTATACATATTTTTTATATTTTTTTAAATGAATAAAAGAATAAAAAGTAATAAAACTAGTTATGTATATGGAGAAGAATAAAAAGGATGAATACTATCAGGTTGCAAGTGGGAATGCTGTTATATAATTTTGACTTTGTAACTATGTAGATACTTTACACAGTTTAGAAACATATTTAAATCAAAAGAAAAAATTCTAAAAATTGAAAATGAACTGAAACAAATATACCTAACTGTTGGTGGCAAAACCACAAAGAGAACAAGCTTCCTTTAAGTCATATTAACGTACAATATTTGACTGCAAATCCCAGTGGCATATATTTAAAGGCAAAAACCATAAAGGTCTTAAACTGCATACTATTATCCTGTTGATGTTTGGAATACTGGTATTGTTATTTTAAAAAAATTATAGGACTATTATAGGATAAAAACAAATAAGTAGTGATGATATTAACATCATTACAAAACAACATATTTCCAAAAGAAAAGACACATGGCATAGAACCAAAGTAGTAAAAACCTTGAAAATTTAAATTAAAATTGTAAATATCAGATGAAGCCATCTGATTTTCTTTTCTCTTCGAAAGATGTGTATTTTCTAGCTATGTCTATGGATAAGACCTAAAACAAATAACAACCTGTATCAGTGAGCACCCCAGCACCCAGACTGTGGTCTCTAAATATCATATCCACTTTAAAAAAAAAAAAAAACACTTCTCAGAGAAATGGCAGATTGCAAGTTTGGGTCAGGAAATGTGTACAAGGTACCAGGGAATCTTACTACATCAGAAAGCAAGGACTAGAACTATCAAAGACACATGACATCACATCAAAAGAACACAGGAATCAATCTGAAAGAACTCACTGCACTAGAGTGGGGCAATTTGATCATCAAATGATAACAGCAACAGATTCAAAGTCATCAAATATATATACATATTTTTAAATGCCTGAGTTAATAATAACATTTAAAATAAAAGAAAACAAATCAACTTCCTAAATGGCAGAGTACCTCAGTGAACCCATTCTCCCAGAAAAGCTGCCAAAATACTGGCTAAGTGACGAAAATCACCCATTTTAATGTTCTGAAATTAACTGAAGGCACAAACAAACTGAAAAGCATCTATTCACGACAAGCTACTGAACCTCTGTTAGAACAGTGGGGTTGTGGCATTTTAAGTTGGAGCTATTCCCATCCTTCCTCCCTTCCCAGTTCAAAACAGACATTTTAGAATTGAAAATACAATAACCAAAAAAAACTCCTCCATGGATAAGCTCTACAGCAGAACGGGGAGGACAAAGAAAAGAACTACTAAAATTGAAGACAGAGCAATAGAAAACACCCAATTTAAACAACAGAGAGAAAATACTGAAAAAAAATGAAATGAGAGCCTCATGGAGCTGTGAAACAATAACAAAAGATCTAACGTTAGGTCACTGGAGTCCCCAGGAGAAAAGAAAGAGAACAGGACTCAAAAAGTACTTTTTGCAAAAGACATAAGTCTACAGATTCAACAAGCTAAGAAAATCCCAAACAAGATAAACCCAAGGAAATCCGTGCAAAGACACACCAGAGTCAAACTTCTGAAAACTAAAGGCAAAGAAAAACTCTTGAAAGTAGTGAGAGAAACAATACCTCTCTTGAGGGGGTTGAGGGAGGAGGGGATTCCAATGATAGCAGTTTTCTCATCAGACACCATGGAGGTCAGAAGGCACAATACTTTTCAAGAGATGAAAGAAAAGAACTTTCAACCCAGAATTCTATATCTAGCAAAAATATCCTTCAATAATGAATGGGGAAATCAAGACACAAATGAAGGGAAACTTAGAAATTTTATCACCAGTAGGCCTACCCTGAAAAAATGGCTAAAGGAAATTCTATAAATAGAAATGAAATGACAGAAGAAGGAATCTTGGAAAATCAGGAAGGAATAAAGGACAATGGAAAGAGCAAAAATACTGAAAAATATAATATACAGTTTCCTTCTCCTCTTGAGTTTTCTAAATTATATTTGACAGTTGAAGCAAAAATGTTAACAATGCCCAATGTGGTTCCCAAAGTATACAGAGGAAACATTTAAGACAACTGTATTATAAATAAGACAAGGTAAAGAGATATAAAAGTAAGCAGTTTCTACACTTCACTCAAACTAATAAAATGATGACACCAGCAGACTGAAAAGTTATACATATATAATGTAATACCCTACAGCAACCACTGAAAAGCTATAAAAACAAATACACTCAAAAACGCTACAGACAAATCAAAATGGAATTCTAAAAAAAAGTTCAAGTAACCCACAGGAAGGCAGGGGCAAAAAAAGGAACAAAAGTAGGGAAAATGAACAAAAATGGCAGACCTGAGCCTTAATATATCAATAATTACATTAAGTGTAAATGGTCTAAACACACCAATTATAAGGCTAAAACTTTTCTAAATGACTATATGCTGTAACAAGCAGCTTACTTCAAATATAATGCAAAGGCTGGATGGAGCAAGAAAGGACTGCTAAAGTCCTTTGGGGAGCGATGAAAATGTTCTGGAATTAGATCATAGTGATGGTCACATAACTTTGTGAATATAGTAAAACTACTGAATTGTGTACTCTAAAGGGTGAATTTTATGGTACGTGAATTATATCTCAAAACAATAAAAATACCTCAATAAAGTTTTTTTTTAATTTCAGTATTGAAAAATATAATTATTGGGCCGACCCCTTGGCTCAGTGGTTAAGTGCGCACGCTCTGCTACTGGCGGCCCGGGTTCAGATCCCGGGCGCACACCCACGCACTGCTTCTCTGGCCATGCTGAGGTCGCGTCCACATACAGCAACTAGAAGGATGTGCAACTATGACATACAACTATCCACTGGGGCTTTGGGGAAAAAAAAGGAGGAGGATTGGCAATAGATGTTAGCTCAGGGCTGATCTTCCTCACAAAAAAAAGAAAAAATCATTATTAATTAAAAAGCAAACAATATAATTAATAAATGAGCCAAAGACATGGAAGACATTGTATTAAAGAGGATATAGGGATGGCAAGTAAGCACGTATTCAACATCACTAGCCATTAGGGATATGCAAACTAAGACCAGGACAAGCTGTCATCACACACCTATCAGAATGAGTTAAATAAAAATAGTGACGGGGCCAGCCCCATGGCTTAGCAGTTAAGTGCACGCGCTCCGCTGCTGGCGGCCCGGGTTCAGACCCCGGGCGCGCACTGACGCATCGCTTCTCCGGCCATGCTGAGGCCGCGTCCCACATACAGCAACTAGAAGGATGTGCAACTATGACGTACAACTATCTACTGGGGCTTTGAGGGGGGAGAAAAAAAAGGAGGAGGATTGGCAATAGATGTTAGCTCAGAGCCAGTCTTCCTCAGCAAAAAAAAAAAAAAATAGTGACAATACCAAATGACGGTGAGGACATGAACAAAGCAGATTTCTTGTACATTACCAACGAGAAGGTAAAATGGTACAGTCACTCTGGAAAGTAGTTTGGCAGTTTCTTTAATAAACATATGATCCAGCAATTATGCTCCTGAGCATTTATCCCAGAAAACTGAAATCTTACGTCTACAATTGCTCACAGCAGCTTTATTCGTAATAGGCAAAAACTGGAAGCAACCAAAATGTACTACAATATATGAAGGGTTAACCAAACTGCAGTGCATCCATGCAATACGACTCAGCAATAAAAGGGAACAAACTATTGATATACGCAAAAATTTGGATGGATCTCAGGGGCATTATTTTGAATGAAAAAAGTCCATCTCGAAAAGTCACATAACTGTGTGATTCTATTTATGTAACATTCTTGAAATAACAAAATTATAGAGATGAACAGCTGCCTGGGGTTAGGGAAGGTTGGGGGAAATAGGGGTAGGTGTAACTCTGAAGGAGTAATACAAAGGAGCTCTTTGTGGTGATGGAATAGTTCTGTATATTGACTGAGGTGGTGGTTACAGGAATCTGCACATGTGATAAAATGACACAGAACTACACACACTTTATACATATGTCAATTTCCTGGCTTTTATATTCTACTATTCTTATATGAGATGTAACTAATGGCAGAGACTTGGTGAAGGGTACACGGAACCTGTCAGTACTATCTTTGCAATTTCCTAAGAATCTATAATTATTCCAAAATAATTCAAAAGTAACTATCAAAATTAAAATGTTATCTTTTTTTAAAAAGAAGTCTGTCCATAAAAGTTATTTCCTTTTTCAGCAAACATTATGAGTACCCGCTAGTGCCAGGTTCTCTGCCAGGTGCAGAGAAAGACAATGTCTTCAAAGAAAGTCAGACCATATAACACAGGTAAGCAATAATTTCTGCACTCCGAAGAATGAATTCTGATCAGCAAAACCCACACCTACCTGCATCAAGATGCTGCTCCCCGTTCATTTCCACAGCACATGGATTATCTCCTCCCCACACAAAGGACAAGCCTTATGGTTCTGCTATGATATGAAGGTTACTTGCAGGTCTCAAGCATCTATTTAATGGGCATCCAAGGGTCCAAATGAAAGTGCTGAAAAATCAAAAAGGACACATAAACAACCTGAAGCCCAAGTGTGTTTACTCATTCATAAGACATGGCACTCCAGTGAGTTGAGAGGGCAGATAAAACAAAAACATACTGGCAGAATAGATGGGATTAGAGAAAAAAAACTGACACCTTTTCTTATTTTGAAGAGTGTATGTGTGTGTATAGAAAGCGTGCTATCAAGATCTTGATAAGATGGCTAAAAATCACAAAAAATTAACATGTATATGAATCGTTCTTCTTTAAACTTAGATTATAATACTTAGCACCATGATTCCTAGCCACAAAAACTCCAATTCCTAATGAATCCCTGGGGGAAAAAGTTAGCTTTCAAGGCACTGTCTTACCCAATGATTAAGATTTGGGATAGAGTATATTACTTTACCTAGTTTTCCATTCTATTTATCTAGAATATTATGCAGAACCAAAAAGTATCAACTATATTAGTCTACAATTACACTTATAAAGAGAACCCCTCCAAAATAAGCTCTGAATCCATTTATTCTTTTCTTAAAACAGCTTCATTGGAACATAATTCACATACCAAAATCTCCCATTTTAAGTGTACAATCCAATAATTTTTAGTAAACTTACAGAGTGGTAACCATTACTATAATCCAATTTCAGAGTACTTCCATCACCCCAAAAGGAAACTTTTCCCATTTGCAGTTCCTTTCCATTTCATCCCTAGTCTTAGGCAACCACTAAGCTGCTTTCTGTCTCTAGAGATTTTGCCTTTTCTGGACATTTCAAATAAATGGAATCATACAATATGTGGTCTTTCATATCAGGTTTCTTTTACTTAGCATGTTTTTTGAGGTTCGCCCATGTTGCAGCATGGATAAATCTATTTATTCTTGCTCTACATACATGTAAAACAATCCAAGATATTGCCTTTATATGTGCCTATTAGGTTAGAAAGAGTAAATGAAAGGGGAACAGGAGCTGCTACAAGAAGGCCTGCCCTGAACTAACCGCAAGGGCAATGATACAGAGAACCAGGAAAGTGGGCTGGGCACACAACAGCCACAGCTGTAGGAGTGACAGTCCACAGGACCAAGTAACTCTACACCTCTCAAAAAGATTCTGAGTGTGTATTAGAGCCCTCAGCAATCCATTCTCATTAAAAACTTTAAACACTAAGAAAAAGTTAGTTCAAATTATAATATACCCCTTGAAAAGGTATAAGCTATGTAAGGTACAACAACTTCAGATAGGTAATAGGGACACCCAAGTTCTAGTCCAGCTCTACTGATAACTATGTAATTTTATACAGACTATATAAGGTCAATTTTTTTAAGCTGTAAAATGAGTATAAGATCTTTTTCAGATTTTAAAATTACATTTCATAAGCATAGACAAAGTCTTAATAACTTAAAATTATGGCTATCTCATTTGAGATAACTCCCAGTTATCCCAAATCGTGTCGTACAACATAAGCACTGAAACCCACACTTTCACAGATAAGAACAATTGAATAGAAACTTGGTAGTGAGATTTAAAGCCTCTAAACATGCTCTCTTCTCTCAGTTTACTTTCCTACCCCAAGCCCAAAACATTCAAACTGTACCATTCCACCTCCTAATTCATTCACTCCCCATATTTATCAAACACTAGCTCATTACCATCCAATTTTGTAAGGGACGAGGGTAAAGCAATCAAGAGGGATAGGGTTCCTACTTTCATGAAGCTTATTTTCAACAGGGGGGAGACAAATTAAGTCAACTTAAAATAATTATTTAAAGTGCTATGAAGGAAAAGTAGGGTGCTAAGATAGAACATAATGGGAGACCTAACCTAAACTGAGAGGTCACTGACAGCGTCCCTAACAAAAACGGTATTTAAGCTGAGACTAAAGGGGAAATAGCAGTTAGGCCCAAAGGGGATAAAAGAGAGAGTAGTCCAGGCCTAGGGAACAGTACATACAAAGGCTCTAAGGTGGGAAGGAATTGAAAGAAGGCCCTTGTGGCTGGAGCATGGGAACCACAGGGTAAGGGGCACACAAGAAAACTGCACAGGGAGAGAAGGAATAACGGCAGCGACCATTTACTGAGAATATGCTGTGTGCTGGGCTCTGTCCTAAGCATATAAACATATGAACCTATTTATTACTGCCAACAACTCCACAAGGTGAGCGTCATCATCATGAGGAGACAGGCACAGAACAGGTGCTTGATCTGCCCAGGGTTCCACAGCTAGGAAGTAGCAGAACCAGGTTTCAAACTAAGCAAAGTGTCTAGATTCCACGGCCTCAAACACTCTATTGTACTGCCTCTCAATGGGAAGCAGCCAAGGGTTTTTTAAGCAGGGAAAGGAAATGATCAAATCTGTGTTTTAAAAAACATCACTCTGGACCCAAACAGATAAACCATAAAGGAATGACAGTAAAAACAACATAAAAGTATAAAACTTCTACATGGCAAAGGACACCATAAATAAAATTCAAACACAAATGAGACAGGTGAAAATATTAGCAACATATAAGATAATGGGTTAATTTCCATATATGTACGAGCTCCTGTAATCCAACAAGGAAAAAAATAAAAGAAAAATGAGCAAAATATATAATTACTCCACATTAAAAAAATCAGAGTTGATACTTATAAAAATGTGCTCAATCTCATTAGTAGTGAGGAAAATAAGAATTTTTAACTATATACTATATTTTTTACTTTTCAGATTGGTAAAATTTTTTAAACTAAAAATATCCAGTGTTGGCAAGGAAAGTGGAATAATGGGAGAACCTGACAGTATAGATTGGTACCACCTTTTTGGAGAGGAATTTAATGGTAAATAATTTAATCTATAAAGATTTAAAAGACACAAACTCTACTAAAAGACACAAATTCTACTATTACGAATCTTTCATACAAAACACATGTTTGGAAGGCCTCATAACCAATGATGTTTGCTGCAGTATTATCTGTAACAGTGAGATACCAGAGACAGCCTATATGTCCACCAAATGGGAATGAAATGGCAACATACATTATGATATATCTATACTAGGAAATACCCTACAATCATTAGAAGAGTTTAGAGAGATCCATAAAAGCACAGGTGAATGTGTTTTATATTGCTGACTGAAAAAAGCAAATGAAGGACAATTCATATCAACTTTTTAAAATCCTGTGTCCTTGTTTACTTCGCTATGTGACTTTTTACAAATGATTTATTTGTGCCAATGGCATCATTTGTAAAAGGGGGTAACAGTACTGTCCCTACCTCACACAACTGCTATAGGATAAGTGAGATAATCCATGAAGAGCAGTTAGCATAGAGCTGGCTATACAGTAAATGCTGAGTTACTGTTAACTCTTACGCAACGTTGACAGATTCAAGTTCCTATGGCACTTAGTGGATCATCTGTACATACAAAGTCTGGACACTTCATCATGGGTGTGATGTAACAAAGCCACTGCTAAATAAGTATCTGTTGGTTCACTAGGCTTTGAACGTGTCATCCACTGCTTATGTTCATAAACTCTTGGAAGACACCAGCGTATTTTGTGCAGAGTGCCACATACTACAAAATAATAATAATAATATAAATGCAGCTTCAAAGCCAAAAAGACAAAGGTTGGGAGAAATGCAAGTCTTATGTAGCTGAAAGCTAAGGCAATGACAGTTTTTCAATCTTACCATCTCCCTTAGATTTTAACCAATGAACAATTAGTTCATCATCCTAATAGAATCATGAGAAATAAACTGATGAAGCCTTTTGCTGGGGAATATCTGTTACATCTCTCTCTTTACTGCTAGCCTGTTGTCTTTTTATGCAGTGAGGAAAAAACAGTAAAATATCTGGGAGCTTAGAACATGGAAATTTAATTCACTTTTCATTTACTTCCTTTTATTTCACTTATTTCCTATTCATATTAAATCGTTTTACTGTCTTCATTTATTTTATCGTTGATTTTGGTATTATAATTCCCCTTGTGGTGACCAGAATACATTAAGAGTTATTTATTTAAATAAGCTCTCATGAACTAATTGATCTGGACCTTGCCCATCTTATTTAGAATATTTCAGTGAACTAAATGGGTGCCTAGATATTTACATGGGGTGCTAATAAGACATACTGAAGCCAGTATGAGCCATACTAAAATTTGAAACACTTCTAAGAGATACAAATAACAATTTAAAAAGCAAAAGCTAATTGGACAAAACAAGCTTTTCATGTCAAACAGAAAAAAAACTAAAACCAAAATGAAACCCAGGCAGAATAAAACCGAACTGAATTTGCTATTTCATTTTTAGTGATACATCAATGTAAAATAAAACCACCATGGAATAATTACCTTTTAATAGATCTTTTAAAAGGTCTAAAAGTCATCTGCACAATACACAACTACATGGTACTTCCCTCCATCTTGTTTTAGTTTACACATGCAGTCTACACTCTAAACCATACTACTTGGCTCCATGTTAATGCACTTTGTTTTCAAGGCTAAGATAAAACACTGAGTAAGTGTCTAACATGGGGAAATTACAATAATTCAAGAGAGATCGCTGTAGGATGGATCCTCAGCCAAATGACTTAACATGTCTGACATAACTTTTAAAGCGCTTAGGAAGAAGGACAGGAACTCAGTGTGGCTCTAAAGATATTTATCTAGTATCTATGGTGGTTGCAAGAAAATACTTTAATTCAATAAATATTTACCAGACAGTTAAAAAGAAAATTCCTATTGAAATGTTTGAACTTGCACTCCTATTCCTCAACTCAACAGATGGAAATCCAGTAACAATTTCAAGTATGCAGTTAAATAAGGTAAATAAAAACAACTCAGCAATTCAGATGCTCCATTTGGGGCAGACATGCAAAGTGAACCCTGCCCTTGACAGTAAATGCCAGTAGTAGTCATTATACTTTTGTTCCCCAACAGGTGTACATTTCTGTTGGCCTTTCACTCCCCACAACCGTCAATCATCACTCTCTGACCTTGTTCACATCCTATCTGACAGGCTATCTAAATTAAATATTGTGCTTCCAACTGTCAAATGTCAATGTAACTTGATTATTAGGGGTAGAATCTTCTATTGTTTCATTAAGTAATTTGCTGCTTTTTTTTTTAACCCACCGCTACATGTCTAACCAAGGAGATAAAAAACAAATTAAGTCTGATAAAGTCAATCTTCGCCACTCATATCACTTAAACTAAATCTGACCCTAACTTAACTTCTTCATGATTATGTAAGCCTAACATAGGGCATATCTATCTCTGTTGAACAAATCAGTCCTAATGAATTTATAAAACCAGTAAATGTTTTAAACAAAACCCAGAACTCAAGAATACCCTAAATTTTTTTAAAAAGGTACTCAACATCACTAATCTCAGGGAAATGCAAATCAAAACCACAATGAGAGATCACCTCACACCTGTTAGAATGGCTATTATCAGAAAGACAAGAAATAAGTATTGGCAAGGATGTGGGGAAAAGGGAACCCTGTGCACTGTTGGTGGGAAATGTAAATTGGTGCAGCCACCATGAAAAACCGTATGCAGGTTCCTTAAAAATTAAAATGGGCTGGTCCAGTGGCGTAGTGGTTAAGTTCGCACACTCTGCTTAGGCGCCCGGGGTTCAAAGGTTCAGGTCCCAGGCGTGGACCTAAACACTGCTCATCAAGCTGTGCTGTGGCAGGCGTCCCACATATAAAGTAGAGGAAGATGGGCACAGATGTTAGCCCAGGGCCAATCTTCCTCAGTAAAAAGAGGAAGATTGGCAACAGATGTTAGCTCAGGGCTAATCTTCCTCACCAAACCAAAGAAACAAACAAACAAACAAAAAAAAAACAGAACTATCACGTGATCTAGCAATTCCCCTTTGGGTATTCATCCAGAGGAAACATAAACATTAACTCAAAAAGATCTCGGCACCCCTATGTTCACTGCAGCATTACTTACAACAGCCAAGACACAGAAGAAACCCAAGTGTCCACTGATGGATGAATGGATAAAGAAAAGGTGGTATATATACACAATGGAACACTATTCAGCCATAAAAAAGAAGGAAATCCTGCCATTTGTGACAACATGGATGAGGGCAGTATGCTAAGCGAAATATGTCAGACAGAGAAAGACAAATATCACACAATCTTACTTATATGTGGAACCAAAAAAAAAAAATCATCTCATAGATACAGAGAACAGATTGGTGGTGGCCAGAGGTGGGGGTGGGGGTGGGGAGGAATGGGTAAAGGTGGTCAAAAGGTACAAACTTCCAGCGATATAATAAAGTCCTGGGGATGTAACATACAGCATCGTGACTATAGTTAATAATACTGCATTGTATATTTGAAAGTTGCTAAGAGAGTAGATCTTAAAAGTTCTCATAACAAGAAAAAAAATTTGTAGCTATATGTGGTGATGGATGTTAACTAGACTTATTGTGGTAATCATTTCACAATATATACATGTATCAAATCATTATGTTATACACCTAAAACTAATACAATGTTATATGTCAAGTATATCTCAATTTTTTAAAAAGCCGAATTATGAGGCTTTAAAATGTTCTGGAAGAATACATCCAAATCACTACCAGTGATTACCTCTAGGAGAGTGAGATTCAGGGACACGGTAAAGGGGAATTTTTGCTATCTCTGCATGGAATAAACTTTTTATGATGAGAATATATTCCTAAGTGTACTTCCATGATTTAAATTTTTATTTTTAGAAAAACAAAATGCACTTACTGACAGGGTAAGTTATTTATTCACTCTTGCAACAAATATTTATTTACCAGAAACCTACTATGTGTCAGGCCCTATCAAAATATTAGAGATATATCAGCGAAGAAAACTGGCCAAAATCTCTGCCCTCGTGAAGCTTACATTTTAGTGAGACGAGAAAGTATAGTACTTTTTCTAACGTGCTAAGTGATGCAGCTGAGCAGGGGTGCTGGCATGGGCTGAAAGTTAAATAGGGTGGGGAGGGAGAGGCTTTACTGAGAACGTAAACTTTGGACAAAGATTTGAAGGAGATACGGAAGGAAAGAGCATGCAGAGGGAAAAGCCAGTATACAAAGGCCCTAAAGTGAGAGCTGTGTTCTAAGAATACAAAGGAGGCCAGGGTGGTTGAGGCCACATAAGCAAGCAAGCAAGCAAGAGATAGTAGCAGGAGATGAGGCGAGAGAGATGTCAACCTCACATTGCCTGCCACACCCCCCAGGGTCCCTTTGTGAGCATCACCCACTTACCGCCCTTAAGGAACTATGATATTTACCAGGTATCCCTACTCCTCTGGGGTGATAAAACATAAAGGC